>NC_072411.2:135695000-136305000 GCF_028858775.2 Pan troglodytes | reverse complement strand
CTCAGGACCAAACACTGGAAGGTTAATGGGTGGCTAAGCTGGTGAGGGTCAGACCCCTTACCTGGTTCACGTAAGGCAATTGTAAAACACGTTCTAGATTATTCCATAACTTGGTTGACATGAGGGCCTTTTTTGAGGCGTGCATGAGTATGTTATGGATATTATCAAAAGTCCCTAAAGCTAGCCAAGTGATATCATTGAATTAGTAGAAAACAGTACCTCCTAGATAAACATAGCAGTCTCTGGATGATCTAAAGTTAAAATAATGAAAAATAATGGCAGCTCTCACTTATAAACCCCTTTCCTTTGCTGATATTAACCTAAATTATCCTCAGAACAATTCTATTAGGTGGGCAGGGGAGAGCAGAGGAGAGGATAGCTATGCCAGCTATCACTCACCACAACCTGAATGCACATCCAGAGTTAATTGGATGATAAGAATAATTGCTTTCATCTCTTGAGCACATCTCACGTACTCCATGTTACCCAGGAAGCAACTGTGACCCAGAGACCCTAAGCAATTCCCCTGAGGCCATGCAGACACTAAAGACCAGAGCAGATGCCATCCCAGGGCATCAGACTCCTATGCCCAACCTCCTAAGGAACATGGGGCCCATTTCAAGGTGGATCCTCAGAAAGGTTCCGACTCCCATGCTGGGCACAAACAGGCTCCACCACCTACAAAAAGAGAACCAAGGGCACTGTTCATTTTGAAGAAAGCCAAATTCTTCCATTTGAAGAGCACTTCTTTATTCTGATAGTGTCCTTTCTAACCTTTTCTTTCTAGTAGAATGTCCTTTCTTTGGTAAATTGGTGGTGCTAAGAAAAGGTAGTTTGTTTATCTTAACATCATTTTTAAAGCAAAATTTTGTCAACATATATGGTCTCCAAAATATATATATCTGTACAAATTATTGTGAGCCACATTATCCTAGGGTCTGTGAGTGACCTATCTAGCATCTGTGTCCCACCTATGTGTTGGCAAAGGAAGGATGGTGACAAGGGCCCAGCCCCAGGGGAGGGGGAGAAGATGCCCCCTGTGTCCTGGCCACAGGGCAGTTCTCACCTGGTCTTTCTCCATTAGTGCTTGGTCAAGGAGTAAGGCTTATGCTTTACATCCCCACTCTTGGGACTTGGTGCCCAGGTTCCTACTCTTTGCTCAGAAGCAAGTGGCCACACCTGTTGGACAGCAGATGTCCCCAGAAGATGTGTCAGTGGAGTCTATACTCTGGAAAGCTAAGTACTGAGCTGTCCCTCTGTCCCTATTGCTCTCTTGGGACAACCTGAAGGTCATTCTTGCTTTGGGGCTGGGAGTATTTTGCCTTCTTCCTCTTTCCAGCAGCCTCCCCCTTCCTTTGCTTGCTCTCTAGTCTTTGACAATGGAAAACGGCTTCTGCAAGAATCTTTTCACTTTATGCCCAGGTGTCTTCCTTCAGAGGTTTCTTTGGGTCTTTGCCTCAAGTTTGAGACCGGGGTGGCCTGGGCGACCCGGGGGAGAGCAGAGGAGAAGATAGCTATGCCAGCTATCACCCACAACCTAAATGCACATCTAGAGTTAATTGGATGATAAGAATAATTGCCTTCATCTCTTGAGCACTCACCCATTATGGGGTGAAGGGCTGGTCGGAAGTCACTGAGTCCCAACAACCCTTCGAGGGAAGTTTTATTATTCTGCTTTTATAGAATGAGAAGACTGAGATATAGTGAGTCTGAGTAAATTTTTCCAAAGCATCATAGTTGGTGAATTAGGCTCTGTCTAACTCCAGATCCATCTAACTCCAAAGCCAGTGGGTCTCATTCTATGTGTACCGCCACCATCACCAGTGAGCAACCCTCCTCCTTCCACCTGGAGACAGGTCCCTTATGCACAACAAGCTGCAGCTCTTCAAGGGTCTCTGAGCAAGATCAGCTCTGCCCCTGTTACCACAGAGCTCTTCCACAGAGACGATTTCCATGGTGAGAAAAATCACAGACCCTGTGCCAAATTGAGATGCTTCAATGGGCAAGAAGTATCCAAAGGAAAGAGACCTCCCTTGGCTTCCATCCATCTGCACGGTGAACCTGGCCTTGTAAAAGCCTCTCTGCATTTTAAAAATCCTTGCCATATGTCACCAAAGAATCACAGACTTTGGGATTTCTTGCTATCAGAACAGACACCACTTACCCGCTCTGTCCACCTGCCTTCAGGCCCCTCAGTGGAGAGCTTACTTTTTACCTGAGACTTGAATGCAGTTTTCGGCTCATGTCACCTGTGATTCCTTCCATAGGACCTGCCGGGGGCCTTCACATAGGCATGGAATAAACTAGAAAGATCGAGCCTCCCATCCAGGCAGTCTGAAAGTATCACCTGGATCCTGGGAGTCTGTACATTAGAGCAAGGCTCAGACTCCTCCTTCCTAGCCAGGGGTCTATGGGGATTAAATCCAGAGCACAGACCCCAAATCTACACCTCAGAACACGTGGAGATAGGGTATTTGGGCCATGGGTAACAATTAAATCAGAACATAGAAAACAATTCAAGGCCAATTGTAAGATGTCGAAGAACTTTGAATTTCAGATTTTCAATAGGTTGAATATAGTTATCAAGGATGCATCGTTTTTACATTTCTTCATGTCTACCATTACGTCAATAAGAAAATCAGTCGTGTAAAAAATCTACTTAATGATACAAGGAGTTTCTATCTGGAAAAACAGTTCTAAAAATTTTCAGGAAATTAGAAATAAAATGCCTGAAATAACTGAAATAATAATAATTTTGGACTACAGCTCTTTAAAATAAAACTGTAGCTAATAAATTATTATCTACTCACTCAAAATAAGTTTCAAGAAAGGATAAAATATACCTGAAAATTAGAGTTGAAAATATTTATTTCTTGCAAACCTGTGATTGCCAGTAATAAGTTTTTGTTTTCCCAAAAAAAGAAAAAAAAAACCTTTTGTGAATTATTAGAAATTTACCAAAGGTTAAAGGAGAAGAAAGAGCTCTAATGATGAGCTCAATTTGACTTCTATGAAAATATCCAAAGTTCTATAATCAATCATAGCATATCTATTTATTTACTAATGCTGTGTAGCAAATTACCACAAAACACAGTGGCTTAAAGTAACCACGGTCATTTTTTATCTCTCTTGGATTCTGTGGGTTATCAATTCAAGAGCAGCTTGATTTTATGATTCTGGCTCTGAGTTTCTCACGGAGCTGAGTCAGATTTCAACCGGAGCTGCCATCATCCGAAGGCTTGATGGGGGCTGGAGAATCCAATTCCAAGATGGCTCACTCATATGCCTGGCAGGCCAGTTTTGGCAAGTCTTCTTCTCCCCATGTGGACTTCACCATAGGGTTATTTGAGTGTCCTCACAACCTGATGCTAGCCTCCCCCAGGGCAAGTGACCCCAGAGAGCAAGGTGAAACCTGAAATACCTCCTATGTCCCAGCCCCAGAGTTCACACATTGTCACTTCTGCCACATACTATGAGGCACAAAAAACCAGCACCAATTCAGTGTGGGTGGGGATACAAAATGGCATAAGAAATGAGAATCATTAAGGGCCATCTTGTAGCTAGTTATTACAGAACACTATGGACTAAGATATCATGGGTGGGATCATCATTATCTAAGCATATAAGATAACACACAATAATATATCTTTTAGTGCAATGAATTAACAGCAGCCAATCTAGTACTTTATATTTTCTATGGCTATTTTACTAAAAGCAATGTTGCTATTTTTTTATTAATAAATAGGTAAACAAAATAATGATAAAAGTATTTTTACCAATCATAAAAGTGTTTCTACAAAAAATCAAAATTCATTTTGATAAAATGTGGCATGGCCTGTGATAGAACGGGCAAAATACCAGGCTATGCAAATACAAAGGAGTCTTAGCAAACTTCCTGAAATAAATGCCAATCACTGTATGCATATGATCACCATGCATATGTGTATGTGTATACATAAATATATGTACCTACACCTATAATATATCTGTGTATTTTTATGCATATAGTTTGAGGTTTTTGAGGATTTGAATTATTTACAAAATGATATCACTATTGTTGTATTACTTAGGATTAGTTTATGTTATACATAACAAAAAAATAGACTGGGCGCCGTGGCTTACGCCTGTAATCCCAGGACTTTAGGAAGCCAAGGTGGGTGGATCACCTGAGATCAGGAGTTCAAGATCAGCCTGGCCAACATGGCAAAACCTCATCTCTACTAAAAATACAAAAAAATTACCTGGGCGTGGTGGCAGGCACCTGTAATCCCAGCTGCTCAGAAGGCTGAGGCAGGAAAATCACTTGAACCTGGGAGACGGAGGTTGCAGTGAGCCGAGATCATGGCACTGCACTCCAGCCTGGGCAACAAGAATGAAACTCCATCTCTCTCTCTCTCTCTCTTTCTATATATATATATATATATATATATATATATATATATATGTGTGTGTGTGTGTGTGTGTGTGTACGTGTATATATATATATATATATGTTTTAGCCAGTATATTATATATGTGTGTATATATGTCTATATATGTGTGTACATATATACATATACACACATGTATATATATAGAGACGTATATATATGTGTGTATATATATGTGTGTATGTGTGTGTATATGTATGTGTGTGTATATATGCATATATACATATATACTCACATACACACATATATGTATATGTATATATACATATATGTGTGTATACCTACATATATATACACACACACATATATATAATATAGTGGCTAAAACAAAATAGAAGATTTTCTGTCTTCCTTAAGAGAAAGCAAGAGGTCAGCACAAGGTTGATAAAGTAGCTCCAGAGTCATCAAGGACCCAAGCTCTTTCTCTCTTTCTACCCTTCAAATGTATGGTTTCCATTCTCATGTTTGTTTCATCGTGCAAGCTGGCTACTGGAGCTCCATCAATCTGAATTCTAGGCTATGAGGAAGAAGGAGAAAGAAGAGAAGCCAAAAGAGGACACAGCTCCCAGTGGGGCCAGTTGACTTTAAGGAGTTTCTCAAAAGTCCCACACGAGGCTTCTGCTTATGTCGCATTGACTGGGACTTAATCACATAGTCTTACCCACATGCAAGGGCAGTTGGGAAATGTAGTCTTTATTCCAACCAGCTAACATGAGGGTTATTTCTCTGGTTCTCTTAAAAAAGGACAAGAAAATGGATCTTGCATAGGAAAATAGCAATCACTCCCAAATTGTCAATTTTTATAAGACGTGATTTACATTGCAGTAAGTATTGAGTAGATTTTTAAGTATTTGAAGTACTGGAAGTTTGTGAAACAAATGTACTAAACAATTCCTCAGTGATACGAGTTTATAGACATTTGTCTAAATTTAAATTATCATATTTTTACCATGTGAGTGTTACACACTTTTAAAAATATGCTTCAAAGTGAAATGAGGGATTTTCTTTTTCAAAGGAAACAAAAATACTGTTATAATTTCAGAGAAATGATGAAAGTTTCAAAGAAGCTTGGAAGGAGTAAAGGGGTTATGCCAAAATTAATTTCTGACGGGTTTTGAAATAAAAATAACCTTCCCAGTTGAGTTGAAATATCAAAAAGGAGGATACTGGGACAAGAATGACTTAATCTTAAATGCTAATCTGCCGTGTCACTTCTAACTAACCCCAAGTCTGGGAATGCCTCCAAAATGTGGTTGATAAATTACTCTTTATGCAGGAACACCTATTCACCATAAGTTTTCTTCCAAACAACCCTTGATGTTGTTGCAGAAATCATAGGCTGTGATACCTTAGCTCCCTACACATTCCTTCCAGAGCACGTATCCTTTTTCCCAAACACAATCCCTGGGTCTAGGGGGTTATGGTGTGGCAATCTACCTGTCTTGTGGCCACCCAAGACCACACTTCTAACTCTAAGTTCTCCCACTGAATCATCCCATACTGACAAACAGGATTTGTCTACCTTTTCCTTTGGTCTTTCAGCTCCTTCAGCATTTTGGGGGGTTACTTTGCATATACGGCTGTTTTACAAAACAGAAGTATTTCGTAGGAATGATGATTGCAGTGATGTGGTTGGTGTGTTGAGAGAACAGTAAAAATCAGTGTACAGAACCAACATTTGCGTACATAAAACAAAATTTTAATTTTTATGGTAACTTAGAGAAAAAGATAAAAATTAGAGCTATATTTAAATGAAAGGAGTCATTATATGTAATATAAAAAATCAAATATGTGTGAGAATTTTACAGATTCATTGCAAAACCTCATCCCAGAAGTTCAATATACTTGAAGCTCTCAAATTATTTTTCTGTTGCTATCTAGCTAAGTAATCCTGGCTGTTTGTTAGATGGTCTTCGAAAGAAAGTTATTGGGTCATCAGCACTATTAGATATTGGGCTGACCTAGCCCATCACTAGAGTGAGGGTAAGGGGCTCATTTCCAATTCTTATTTACCTAGAAATATACTTACATATCTCAAGGGGAAAAATAGACTCGCGGCTCAGTGGCCTGAGACAGGTTCCTATCAAGCAGAATTTGTAACCAAATTCATGGAGCCTGAAGGACTCTGTTGGTGTACAAAATTTGACTGCTAAAACTGTGAAAGGGTAATGGTTTATTAACCTAATTACCCTATGAGAATTTTACACTTCAATTGCTGTGTTAAAGTTAGAAATGTAAGACGTAACTCTAAGGTTTATCCTGTGTTTATAATTGGGTCTCTTTCCTTCTTTCTATGATGTTAAATTTTAAATATTAAAAGGTTGTTTTAAGACAATATTCTATTTTGTTCAAAACAAATACATGGACATTTCTGCTTCTGGCCAAGATGGAGTAACAGAGACCTTCCTGTCTTAAACAACTAGAGAATGGTAAAAATAATGTTTTCTATAAACTGGGTGATTTAAAAAGTTCAGGGGCCTGTAGAGAAGACAAGTAAATAATTCCCTAAGGTTTCTCCAGCTCACTGTCTAGAAGAAGTTTTCAAGATTCAGCAAAGGGAAGAGAATCCAAACAGAGCCTGGTAGTCTTCCCGAGTTGAGAAAAAGAAATTGAAGTTTGGTCAAGATGGCAAGAATTTTCACGGCAAAATACTGGAGAGGAGAGAGCTACAAAGAGAGAGTGAGAGTTCTGGAGATTGCCAGAGAAGAGCCTTCAAATCTTTGGCTGAGAGTTCATCTGTGAATACCGGAGAGGCAGTTATCTGAGTCTGGCACAAAGTCACCAGAAAGTAGAATGCAGAACAATTCTCTGAGCTCACCCAGAGCTGGAAATAGTCTGTGTTCCCACCATCCAGAAAGCCTTTGTGATACGTGAGGCATTGGGCAAAACCCTCAGAGAATTGCTTTCCTCGTGGGGCTAGGAACTAGACCTAGATTAAAAGTTGCACTGAACAAGCCCTAACAAAGCTTAAAAGCAAGCCTTAAAACATCTGACTCCAAGTAACTTAACTAAGTGATAAAACAAAATTAAACATGAGTAAAGAATTCAAAAAATCTAGCACTTGAGAACAAAAAATTAACAATGTTCTGTGTCCAACAAAAGTTACCATACAAAGAAGCATGAAAAAAATTTACTCATTAGCCACTGAGCCAGAAATGATAGACATGATGAAACCAGCAGAAGAGGATGTTAAAAACAGTTATAAATAGCCCACATATGTTCATGAATGTATAGGAAAACATAAATATGATGAGGTGAAAGATGTAACATATGAAAAGACCCAAATAGAACTTCTAGAGATGAAAAGTAAAATATATCTGAAGAGCCATTAACAGCAAATTAGACACTGCAGAAAAAGATATCAGTGAAAGGGAATACAAAGCAATAAAAAAACTATTCAAAATGAAACAGAAAAAAGATGGGCGGAATTAACAAGAGTATCCATGACTGTGTATGCCATTAAATGTTCTAACACACTGTATGGAGTTCTAGGAGAGGAAGGGCAGATACAGGAAACACATTTGAAGAAATAATGGCCACATCTGATGTTTTACAAATCTTTATGAAAACTGTAAGTCTTCAGATCCAAGAAGGTCAGTAAAATAAACTTTCAAACCATTTCAAGCCACATCATAACCAGATTTCTAAAACCTAGTGACCAAAAAAAGAACACTAAAACTTGTTCCTAAAAATGACACTTTAGGGCCGGGCGTGGTGGCTCATGCCTGTAATCCCAGCAGTCTGGGAGACCGAGACAGGAGGATGACGAGGTCAGGAGTTCGAGACCGATATGACCAACATGGTGAAACCCCGTCTCTACTAAAAATACAAAAATTAGCTGAGCGTGGTGGCGTGCACCTGTAATCCCAGCTGCTCAGGAGGCTGAGGCAGGAGAATTGCTTGAACCCGGGAGGCAGAGGTTGCAGTGAGCTGAGATCGTGCCACTGCACTCCAGCCTGGGTGACAGAGTGAGGCTCCATCTCAAAAAAAAAAAACAAAAAAAAACCAGACACTTTAAACAGAGGCAACAAAGACAAGGAAAACAGGAAACATGAAAAGTTATGCACATCAGAATACAGTAAAGCCATGTTTTTAAAGTGCTGAAAGAAAAAAAAATCAACCTAGAATTCATCACTCAGTGAAAAAATTATACTGGAAATCCCTTAGAAACCATTAAAAAAGTAACATGAAGAGGAATAACTACCATAAAAAGTGCTCAATGCAAAAGATGTCAGGGAATACAGAAAAATTACAAGGGAAACAGGAAATAAATATAAAATAAATCTCAGCATGGTAAATTTAAACCCAACTCTATTAATAATTACATTTAATGTAAATGGCTTGTAATCAACCTCACTCTGATGGCCTAATGATGTGTTGGCTTCTGTGGGCTACAGTTCACTATATCTTAATCAAACATGAATCTAGGTGTTGCTATGAAGTTATTTTGTAGACATGATTAAAGTCTGTAATCAGTTGACTCTAAGTAAAGGAAATTATCCTAGATAATCGGGGTGGGCCTTATTCAGTCAGTTGAAAGGGCTAAGATCAGAGCTGAAGCCTCTCCGATGAAGAAGAAATCCTGCCTGTGGACAGCAGCATCCACCAAGCCTGAGTTCCGGTTCACCCTTCCCAGTGACCTGCCCTATGATTTCCAACTTGCCTAGCCAGTTACCACAATCACATAAGCCAATTTCTTACAGTAAATCTCTTACTATGTATCTCCTACTGGTTTTGCTTCTCTGGTTGAAATCCAACATATATCCATCAATTAAAAACCTTTTCTGAATCAATAAAGCAATAAAATTAGACAGCATGTTGTTTAAGAGAAATGCATTTTAAATATAAAGGCACAGACAGGCTGATAGCATGATAGAAATACACACACACACACGTGTGATATATATATATATTTGCATTATATATATTTGCATGGAAATTATATATATATAATGCAAATATTGATCAAAAAACCTGGAGTGCTTATATTAATATAGATGAAGAATTTTAGAATTTTAGAACCAGCAATATTAAAAGGGATTTAGAGGAAGCATTTTATAATGATAAATGAGTGAACTGATTAAAAAGACATAATAATCTACATGCATGTGTGTCTAGTAACAGCTTCAAAATACATAAACAAAACAATGATAGAAATGAAAAGAAATTGGCAAATTTGTAATTATAGTCTGGGATTTCAATCCTACTCTTTCAGTAAGCTATAGAGCAAATAGACAAAAATCATTAAAGCTACGGAAAACTTGAACAAGACACAAAGATGGGCATTGAAATTCCTTTTATGACTTATCCTTAGTCACACACTGGCACCTCTGCCATATTCTATGGGGCACACAGGGCCAACTGTGACTCAGTGTAGAGGGCCCTTCACAAGGACATAAATACCAGAAGGTGAGATCACAGACAGTCATCTCAGAGGCCAGCTATTACTGGCCTCTGAGATAATAATAAGAACAGAAATGTCATGGGTGGGGTTATCATTATTTAAGATCATAGAGTACCATAGAGTAATATACTTTCTAATGCAATGCAAGAACAATAGCAGTCTGACAGTTGACATTTTCCATAGGCATCTTAAAGCAATGTTGTTCTTGCCTGCTTTTATTCAGGAATAAAGAGACAACTGGAATCAATGCACACCAGTTATAAAAACATTTCTACAACACATCAACATTGATTTTGATTAA
This sequence comes from Pan troglodytes, assembly GCF_028858775.2. Lineage (NCBI taxonomy): Eukaryota > Metazoa > Chordata > Mammalia > Primates > Hominidae > Pan > Pan troglodytes. The sequence continues at coordinate 136,294,865 of NC_072411.2, read as the reverse complement.
ATGGTGGCATGCCTCGTGATGGTACTACCAGTAGGAAGTGGGGCCATACAACTGGAAATGCAGCTTAACAAGAGAGTTGCTGACGAATACGTGAATCAATACATACCTGTAATTAATGTGTGCGTATGTATATGTATTTTTTCATTCCCATCATTTGAGGCTTTGTGCTGAGATGCCCAGCAAGAGTCAGCCCAGAGGTTCACCACAGCTAGAAGCTGATGCCATCATTACAGAGGGACAGTGCTGGCATAGAGACAATTCACTGGCAGATGATAATAAAAGTGACAACCTGCCCCACTTTTGAGCTTATAGAAACCAAATGGTTTTAAGCATATTGAGATTGTAATCTTCCACTTATTCTTTCCCTTCCAAAACTACAAAAGCTTGCTTTTCCTATGTTGTATTTGCCAAAAAGCAAAAGAACACTCCTAAAATACTGTCATCTGAGACATTTAGAACCTTTCATCAAAAGACATGTGTCACAACAGGCATACCGAGACTTGCTGACAGAGGAAGATCTCAGCTTGTGAAGCCTGTGCTTGTCTTCAGCCCGTCTCCACTCATCATCCCCTTAACTCTGAGTCCAGGTACCTGTGATCCAACATCACACCTCCACCAGCCCCCAACCACAATCCTCACAAAGCACTGCCCAGATATGCAACTCAGTGGCTAGTCCCCAACTGAAAAGGACCCCCAAACCATCAACAGTTCCTCTACTGAGGTCAGTTTTGCTGTCCAGGTACAACTGGAAGACCATAGTCCAAAAAAGGTCCTGGCATCTTATTCGTTAATCAGGGCCAAGCATATGATAGGTTCCCACTGGAAACAAAAGAGACAGTTAATGGCTACTCTTCAGACAGCAGGGGAAATCTATGGTTGCTTACTACCATTTGCATTTTTGGTTTATACCAGGAGTGGCCATGAGAAGCCAGAATGTAAGACTTCAAAGAACCATGGCTATTTAGAGAAACCCTAGAATATAAACTGCAGGAAGCAGGGAACTCATGATTTTCTTGCCATTCACTCCTCAGCACCTAGGACAGTGCCTGGCACCTAGTGGGCACTTCAATACTTATGTAACGATATTTAATTTCAATGAAAAAAAAAACTTTTGCTGAGACTTTACTCCACAGCTCTTTGGACTAAGGATCTGGAGGCTTTACTTATTGTTAAGACCTATTCTTTCTTTTCCCAAATTATTTATATAGGAAAGTTCAAACACAAGAAAAAGTTGAAAGAAGAATAAAATAAACAATCACACACTCACTATCTAGGTTTAATAATTGTTAACGATTTATTTGACTTCTTTTAACATTTCAAATACATTTACGTTTGTTTATGATTGTACGTATAAGCATAAATATATAAATGTTTATACAAAAATAAAATGTATATATTATATAAACATGAATATATATAATATATATGAATATATATATACATATAATATGCATACATAAATATGTTCTTATTTGTATATGCAGGTAGGCTTGTGTATCAGCTGGGTTCAATCAGAAAAGCAGAGTCACTGTTTATCTGTATTTCTTCATATCTGCAAGGCTGTTCTTCATGTTTTATGCTGGAGCTTAAGGCTCACAGAGCAAGAGTCAAGAAAGCAAGATGGATGTGGAATGGGGGAGACCAAGAGCAGGCTGGAACCCACTAGTGTGAGCTGGGCCTTCACTTGGATGGACAGATGACTGGTCTTCAGGGAGCAGGTAAGTCTACCATTGGTAGACTCCCGTCATTCTTGTCGCTTCCAACCCTGATGAAGTGGGTGGCCTAGTGAAGCCAGGGGTCCCTCCCTATGAAGATAAATGCACACACCTGTCCCAGGAGCTGGAACAGCTGGAGGAGGATTCCAGAGAAGGCGGAATGCTTGCAGGCCCCGCTGACTCACACCAACAGGTGAGGGGAAGGGGGAAGACACGGGTCCCTCCTTATGAAGCTAAAAGCACACACATGACCCAGGAGCTGGAGCAGCTGGAGGAGGTCCCGGGGAAGGCAGAATGCTTGCCAACAGGTGAGGGGGAGAGGGGAGCCAGGTACTCCTTGATGATGCACTAGAACTGCCAAATGGCTGTGGCTTCCCCTCTGCCCTCAAAGTCTCCCGTTTGTCTTTTGTGGTCCAACCTAACGAGAAACATACAGAAGAGGGAATCCTGGGAACATAGTTCAGCTTAGTCAAGTTGACACATTATAAAGCCATGATTTCAAAATAGGTTTCAAAAAATGTTGGCCCTTTACCTCTAAATTCTTCAGCCTTCATGCCCAAGGCCCACTCTTACATGGCAGAAGAGAACAGCAGACCAAGGAACGTACAACGGCAAATGCTCAGCTCTCATGAGTGGCATGGATGTAAGTGTTTGCAACAAGGCCATGCATGATTGCAGTTTGATGCTGCTCTCATTTAATACAATACCTTCTTTTTAAAAAAAAGATTTTGTTAGATTCATCTGGTCTGGTATGGAGATGATTTTTATTTTCCTCTACTAAATGTAGAATGAAACTATCAAAATTGTTTTGACGCATACGAAACTTTAAAAAATGTCTTCAGGAAAAAGCAGCACAAAACTTGTGGTGGGGACACTGCTTTCCAACTAGTAGCTTAAGCTTTAGGATTAGCCTATTGACAAATATTTTTTTCTCCTGTTCTCAAGCTATTACAGCAAAATTTCCATTCTGGAAAAGGCAAACCATTCCAAATCTTTCTTCTTAAGATCAGTACTAGAGACCAGGCGCGGTGGCTCAAGCCTGTAATCCCAGCACTTTGGGAGGCTGAGGCAGGCGGATCACGAGGTCAGGAGATTGAGACCATCCTGGCTAACACGGTGAAACCCCGTTTCTACTAAAAATACAAAAAAATTAGCCGGGCGTGGTGGCGGGCGCCTGTAGTCCCAGCTACTCGGGAGGCTGAGGCAGGAGAATGGCGTGAACCCGGGAGGCGGAGCTTGCAGTGAGCCGAGATCGCACCACTGCACTCCAGCCTGGGCAACAGAGTGAGACTCCCGTCTCAAAAAAAAAAAAAAAAAAAGATCAGTACTAGAGCTCTTATGAAATATCACTCTACCCTGTTCTGCTTTCTTCTCTTGGTACTGCTTGGATAGCCATTGCTAGAAGAAAGACTAAAACTATTAAAAAATTTGTGTATTTTCTCTCATTAGAGTCAAAATATCCCTTTAGCTGCAGAAACTTGAGCTGAATTAGAAACAGCAGATGAAGAATTTGTAACCAAGCAAAACTCCATAGCAACAAGTAATTAAAGTTGATTATAATTGCAAGACATTTATTAAGGATTTCTTTAATTCCTAAGGAAAATTCAACATGAAAGGACATGTCTCAGGATTTCAAGGCACATAAGTTGGCAACAAGTAAAAACCATTCATGTTAGATTCAGTCATTCAAAAAAGGGTGCATATTTTAAGCTTGAGAAAAAGCTTTGCTGTGAGAAATCCAGCAAAGTCCACTACCCCATTTAAGCCCAGGTTGAATTCTGCATATAAGCTGGTTGCAACCTTGAGTAGATTCTTCCTCAGTGACAACTTCATTCCTGGTGGTGTGATTTCCAGACAGTGAGCAAAAGTTTATTTAACCCACAAACACCCAAATTACAGCTCTAATCATACTATTTTTACTACATCTAGCTGCACTGTTTTGTGAAAAATGCATTGTGACTTCCGAGTTGCAATGTCAAAAACACATCTTTCCAGAACCCAAGAGCCTGAAAAGTAACTGTGGTGGAAAGGGGACATGTTGGTCAAAGAGTGAAGAGTACAGAGTGAAGAGTGCAGCTAGACAGGAGGAATAAGCTTTAGTGACCTGTTGCACAAAATGGGGACTATAATAAATCATAATGCATTGTCTATTTCAAAAAGATAATCATGTGTTGTCTATTTCTAAGAGTAGATTTTAAATGTTTTCACAGCAAAAAAAGTATATGAGGTGATGGATTGCTTAATTAACCTGATTTAATCATTCCATACTGTAAACATATATCAAAACATCACACTGGACCTCATAAATATACACAATTATTATTTGCCAATTAAAAACAATTTTTAAAAAAATTTTACTTCAAGTTCTGGGGTATACGTCCAGAACCTGCAGGTTTGTTATATGGTATACATGTGCCATGGTGGTTTGCTGCACCTATCAACCTGTCATCTAGGTTTTAAGCCCCACATGCATTAGGCATTTGTCCTAATGCTCTCCCTCCCCTTGCCCCCCACCCCGCAACAGGCCCCAGTGTGTGATGTTCCCCTTACTGTGTCCAAGTGTTCTCATTATTCAACTTATGAGTGAGAACATGTGCTGTTTGGTTTTCTCTTCCTGTGTTAGTTTGCTGAGAATGATGGCTTCCAGCTTCATCCATGTCCCTGCAAAGGACATGAACTCATTCTTTTTTATGGCTGCATAGTATTCCATGGTGTATATGTGCCACATTTTTTTATCCAGTCTATCATTGATGGGCATTTGGGTTTGTTCCAAGTCTTTGCTACTGTAAATAGTGCTGCAATATGCATATGTGTGCATGTGTCTTTATAGTAGAATAATTTAGAATTTGGGGGGTATATACCCAGTAATGGGATTGCTAGGTCAAATGGTATTTCTGGTTGTAGATCCTTGAGAAATCGCCACACTGTCTTCCACAATGGTTGAACTAATTTGCACTCCTACCAACAGTGTAAAAGCGTTCCTATTTCTCCACAGCCTCACCAGCATCTGTTGTTTCCTGACTTTTTAATAATCGCCATTCTGACTGGTGTGAGATGGTTATCTCATTGTGGTTTTGATTAGCAAAAAATAAATTTCTTAAAAAAATCTTTCTCTCTCCAATTAAAGTGATATGATACAGATTCCTTGCTACTCAAACTGTGGTCTATATATCCAGGAGTGCCTGATATCATCATCTAGAAGCTCATTAGATGTGTAGACTATCACCAGCTCTAATGAACTAGAATTTACATTTTAATAAGAACCCAGATCATTCATAGGGACATTAAAATTGAGGTACACTCTTATGGATAATTGATTTAAATAATCAGGCAAAAGAATTGATGATTCCACCTTCCAACAGAAGGAGAGGGATGTCAGAGCTTGGCAAGAAACCTACCCATTCAAGTCAAAGGTCGTGAAGTTAATTTGGTCCACATTGGGACGTCAGGTGGCCAAACGCCACTCAACAATAACAATAAGCCTAATGTAAAAATAGAACTGGACATTGCAAAAGAAGGTGGAAGGGTCCCATTGAGGAGGCTTTGACACAATGAGGACAGGGTTCAGTCTATCATTGTCCAACAGAGCTTACTAAGGTATGGTAGGGTCTTGCTACTGGGCTGGGATTCAAGGAAAAGGCCACATTCTCTTGGGGGAGAAGCTGGGAGGAGCAGGAGAAAGCCAAACAAAGCAAAGCAGAATCCCAGGCCAGGAAACTGAGGCCCAGAGAGATGAATGAGACTACAACATGGAAAACGGGTGGCTCTGAAGATGAGAAGGCATCCAGGACTGAACCACCAGAGACCAGCTGCTGAGGCTTAGATGCCATCTGAACCACTCTGGAACCAAGGTTAGGGCAGAACTTGGGGAAGGAAGCCATGGGGATCTAGTGAGGCTCACAGGAATGAAAAGCCACAGGCTCACTATGGACATCATTTGATATGAAACGTCAGCCCAATAACCTCTTCCTTTCACAAATGCACACCAACGTAACAAGGTGTCCTTGTAGAAGGATGACTCGAATGCTGGTTGCCGGAAAAATGCCAACCCTAAGAAAGAATGCTCCCTTTCCTTTCCTTTTTCTTCTTATCCTTTTTCCTGACTGTGTGAGAGAACAACTCCTCTCTACCCCCATTTGTTGTGGTTGAGATAATACAGAACTGTACATATCTTTTCGTTTCTAGCTGACAGTGAAGCTTGAACTGTTGGCTCATCCTTTTCATGTTGTTTTAAAATACATTATTTATTTCTTGAATAGATAATAAGTGTCTGTGGGCCAAAATTCAGAAAATAGCAAATATTAAACAAGGGAAAACACCTGCCTCCTTTACCTTCTCCAGTACACAGTTTCCTTGTCTCCTGGTTTTCATCAGCTGCATAATTTCGACATGCCAGTAACCAGATCACTTTGGTCTTAACCCTACACCTTAATGGAGTCAGTCAGTGCTCCCTGGTGGTCTTTTTACCATATTTTTTTTCCAGTAAAAAATTGCCTGAATGTCATCCTTTAGTAGTTTCTTCGAAAGTGACTCATGGGAACCACACTCCCTAAGCGCTTGCAGGTTCAAAGATGTTTTCTGCTGTCTTATTTATGATGCATGGTACAGACGCTATAAAATACACATTTTCTCTTTAGGACTTTGTAGACTTTGCTCTACTGACTTCAAGGGTCGATTGAGGCTGTGAAGTGCTTTGAGCCAGGCTGATATTTTCCCGTTAAGAGGTAATTTGGTCTCTTGATCTACCTGTCCAAAAGATTCTTTCTTTCTCTCTGATGTTCAGTAACTTCACTCAGATGAGGCTCCATATCAATGGTTCTGTAAATATTTCCCTCTAAGACATACTGTTACGATCTTTCAAGTTGAAGAGCCAAGTCTTTCTTTATTTTTAGTAATTGTACTTGGATTATATCTTTACTTTTTATTTTTGGTAGGAAGGTTGAATTTATTTATGTTTTAATGACAGATAAAATTGTACATATTTACTGTGTATGACATACGGTTGAAGTATGTACACATTGTGGAGTGACTGACTCTAGCTAACGAATCTATGCATTACCACACATAGTTTTATCATGTTTATGTTGAGAACACTTGACATCCGCTCTCAGCATTTTTAAAGAATATAATATATTGCTAACTATAGTCACCATTGTATATCTAGTGTATAATACAATAGATCTCTTGAACTACTCCTCTAATGAACAAGAATTCTGCATCCTTTGAACAACATCTCCCCAATTTCTACCTCCAACCTTCTTAAAATATGTAATAACATATTTGGTTATCTTCTTTGGAGGCATCAATTATGGGTGGTTTGAACTTCTTTGTCTGTCTTGCTTATTTCTCACTTTCTCTGCAATCCTCTTATGACTCTTGGCTCATATGAATTTTTTTTCCCATCTTTCTCCATCTTATCATCCATTACCTTTGACAGTTTCAACATCAGCTCTTCCCTTCTGCACTGCTTCCCATCTGGCTTTCCTTCCTATAGTCGTTTTATTTCTCATCCACCCCTTTCAAGACCTCTCTCAATTCATGCTTTATCTCATTCTCTTATCTGACCATGTCATCCCTGAGCCCCTATCTTTGGGCTCTGGTTTTCTAAAGAATTTTATTTTTTTTTATTCAGGCAAGGTCTTGCTCTGTTGCCCAGGATGGAGTGCAGTGGTGCAGTCATAGCTCACTGCTGCCTTGACCTCCTGGGCTCAAGCGATCCTCCTGCCTCAGCCTCCCAAGTAGCTAGGACTACAGGCACACACTACCATGCCTGCATATTTCTGTATTTTTTTGTAGAGATGGGGTTTTGCCATTTTGCCCAGGCTAGTCTTGAACTCCTGAGCTCAAGCAATCTGTCCACCTCAGCCTCCCAAAGTGCTGGAATTACAGGTGTGAGCCACTGTGCCTGGCTTATTTTTTTTATAAAACTCTATTTCTTCACTAAGATTTTAGAAAATTCTCAGCAATTGGTTTAATCACAATGTTCATCTGACCCATGGTAACGTTTTTGCCGTGAGGCTTGCTTATCTGCTGTATATGTTTGCTATTTCTTTTCTCATTTTTTATATGTTGCTGTTGTATAGATTCTGTACTGATTCCTTCTTTATTCAGACTCATTGTTAGTGAGCTAAGCTCCTGGACAAACTATAGGGAGAAGCTGCTGGGGCCTATGGACCAGGGCCTTCTCCCAGCCTAAAAGACTTTTTCCTGGTGTCCAGTGAAGTTACTGATGACACAGGTTTATGTGTGAGTTTTTTGGTTTGTTTTAGGTTTAGGTTTCCAATTTCCTTAGTCAAGAGAGATCAGCAGTTGCAGAGGTCTCCATTCAGTCTTTGAACACACCTGGACATACACCTAGACTGATTTCTACACACATCATGTGCCTATGTGGGCCTCTGTCAGTCGCTTGGTTCCAGACTGGCTTTAGGGACAATCATGTTGCTTCCCTGCATATTCCTTTCCACATTTCCAAACAGAAGTTTAGGATTTTGCCTTTTATTGATTTAAGAGGGAAGTGTGGATGGAATGAGGATAGGAAGGCTATCCTCAAAACCAGGGGTAAAGCCAGGATTGGTGCATTTTGTCTGTGAATGAGTTAGTTCATTTATTATTCTTTTCCCTGGAACTATGAGAACAGTTACACTTGACTGATTTTTTTTTTCTTTCTACACTCTAATTCCTTCCTGCTATTCAGAAGAGTTTGCCAAACCCTGATAGGTAGGAAGATGGATGGATGAATGGATAGATAGATAGATAGAGAGATAGATAGATAGACAGACAGATAGATAGATAGATGATAGATAGATAGATAGATAGATAGATGATAGATAGATAGATAGATAGATAGATAGATAGATAGATGATAGATAGATAGATAGATGATAGATAGATAGATAGATAGATAGATGATAGATAGATAGATAGATGATAGATAGATAGATAGATAGATAGATGATAGATAGATAGATAGATGATAGATAGATAGATAGATAGATAGATGATAGATAGATAGATAGATAGATAGATGATAGATAGATGATAGATAGATAGATAGATAGATAGATAGATAGATAGAGAGATAGATAGACAGACAGATAGATAGATAGATGATAGATAGATAGATGATAGATAGATAGATAGATAGAGAGATAGATAGACAGATAGATAGATGATAGATAGATAGATAGATGATAGATAGATAGATAGATAGATAGATAGATGATAGATAGATAGATAGATAGAGAGATAGATAGATAGACAGACAGATAGATAGATAGATGATAGATAGATAGATGATAGATAGATAGATGATAGATAGATAGATAGATGATAGATAGATAGATAGATAGATGATAGATAGATAGATGATAGATATAGATAGATAGATAGATAGATAGATAGATAGATGATAGATAGATAGATAGATGATAGATAGATAGATAGATAGATAGATAGATAGATAGATAGATAGATAGATAGATGATAGATTCTGAAGTTACTGGTTTCTTGGGAAAATTCAGGGAAGAGGCAGGAAAGTGAAGGGTAGCCTTCTTTCCACCAGAGCTCAAGGAGGAAACCGGCAAGAGAGGAAGCAGCGGCCCAGGCCCTATCTGAGAGAGGCAGGGGAGACCTTGGAAAGTATTTGCTGCCCATCCTTTTCCCAGGAAGGGCAATGAGACTCTTGTTTCTTACTTATATTTTGGTAGCTTGAATAATACCTCCCCAGCCCTATACTATGAATGTGTACTATAAAGTACACATATGGTATAAAGCCATATAAATGGCCAAGGTCCCCTGCAGGTGGGATTAACTTAAAGTGGAGGAAGGTAACTCTGGACAGCAACAGGGAGAGCTGATGCTGGGGTTGCGTAGACACCAAAATCAAAATAGTGCTATTTATGGAGCACATTTTTAGAAATTCTCCCATGTGATTTTCTCAAAAACTCTATGAGGTAATAAAGGCTCAGAGAAGTCAAATTTTTTGCTCAGAGAAATCCAGCTAAAAAGTAGCTGAACTGTAATTGAAATGTATGCCTGACTGTACACAAGGTCTCTCCTAGTAACTCAGCCATTTCACATCAGAGGTGGCTGACAGGAAGCAACCACCTGCAATACTCTCTTTAATACAAAGGAGTCTCTGTAGTCCAGTGGTTTGGTGTGCACAGAACTCACCTGACCTGCTTCTCCCTCCTGGAGTCTGCAGGATGACAATGACCTGTGTAGGGCATTGGGCACTCCTGCCTCCACCTTCCAACCTCTGTGTGACTTCCTGACACTGATACCTCCAAGTCTATGGTCCCATTCTCTCTTCTCACCCCATCCCTTCACAAGTCATGGAAAACTCCAAAGTGCAATAAACTTGGTGCCAAAAGAACCTGTTACTCTTTCCCCTACCTCCACCAAACCTTTGCAAAACTACTGAAGAAATTTGAGCTTACTCTTTCTCGGAATGGAAGGAATATTAGAAGGAAACAATAAGAATGGAAAGGGGATGGAAAAACCAGCCTTGACAGGGGAGAAGAGGAAGCCAACATTCGCTGAACACCTGCTACATATCACACATGTCATGGTTGGCGTGTGTTCATTCTTAATCCTCCCAACCCACTACGGTAGGTAGAAACATCCCATCCTACAGGTAGGCAAACTGAGGTTCAGTGAAGATAAGTAACACACCTGAAGTCAAAAGACCCTGAAATAGCAAAATCACTTTCAACTCTCAATCTCCCTGGCCCACGCTGTTTGCCCCAGAGCCGGCTAGCCAGTGGCCCTGTAGGCGAACCAAGCAGAAGGCCCTCTCCTCAAAAATATCCCACAGAGAGCCACATCTCTGACGAGGTGTTAACCAGGAGCAGGATTGCTAACAGTCCCCCATGTTGGCCATGCCCACCATGCCTGCTCCCTGGAGGATAAAAGGGAAGAGACTTTGAACAAGACTGTGTGTGTGTGTGTCTGCCTTTCTCTCTTCTTCTGTCTCCCTCTTTCCCTCTGTCTCTTTCTGTCTCTGTCCCTTTCTCTTTCTGTCTGCCTGTCCCTCTGTCTCTGTCTCTCCATCTCTCATCACTCTCCCCCAACCTACAGACCACAAAGGTTTTCCCCACCACTTTACCATGGGCAGAAGTATTCATGGGGTCTCCACTATACATCCATGGAGAAGTAGGAAGTCAATTTTAGACTTTGAATCGCACTGTAGTTTCTAATCCATCAGTCACAAAGCAGTTTTTATTCATACTTGATACTTATGTTTCTATGTGACACAATTTAGCACTCTGAGGACAAGGGATTTAATTATTTATCCCTTTAAATCTTAACCGCAAAGCTTGTCTTGTTATCTGCCATATCTCCAGTGACAAGCATAGTCCCCGGCATATAGTGCAGGCTCAATATATATGTAAAATGATAGATATATGTCTTAACATGCATGTTCTGGGAAAGTAATTGAGTATGTAAATACAAGCATTGGGCACACAATTTTATGTTAAATGTCAGCTGTGCTGCTGTTGTTTTTGCTTTCACCTACAGTCCCAACATTTCAGAGGACTGAGGTCTTACCATGGATTTCGCTAAAATATCACAAAGGGAAATGACAAGAAGCCTTCATTTCTTCAGTTGTCAATCTATCTTATTTTGACATGGTCAAAAATATTACATTTCCAAAAATATATCAACTACAGAAAAGATACCCAAACATGTAGTCTTAGTTTAAGCCACAGTTTACCTACATTGAATATACTCTGTTCTTTTGTCCCTACAGATTTTTTTTTTTTTTTGAGACAGAGTCTCACTCTGTCACCCAGGCTGGAGTGCAGTGGCCTGATCTTGCCTCACTGCAACCTCTGCCTCCTGGGTTCAAGCAATTCTCCCTGCCTGAGTCTTCTGAGTAGCTGGGATTACAGGCACCCGCCTCCATGCCCGGCTAATTTTTGTATTTTTAGTGGAGACATGGTTTCACCATGTTGACCAGACTGATCTCAAACTCCTGACCTCAGGTGATCCGCCTACCTCGGCCTCCCAAAGTTCTTGGATTACAGACGTGAGCCTCCATGCCCAGCCATCCCTACAGATTTTAACCTATTAGATTAAGACAAGCTATCCTTTCTCTTAGTATCTGAAGATAGATGAGCCTCTGTTGCTGATTTTAAGAGCCTACCCAACGGCCCCCTCTGTCACCTGCACACTAACTACAGCTAGGACCAGGCCCCACCACCAGTGTATAACGGACTCTATCCCAATTGAGCCTTCAGATGAGACACCTGGCCAACACTTTGACTGTAGACTATGTGAGACTTTGAAACAGAAGATGGTAAGTTATGCTCAGGTCCCTGACCTATAGAAATTGTGAAATGGGTGTTGTTTTAAGTGACTACGTTTGTAGTGATTTGTTATATAGCAATAGATAGCTAAATACAGCACCATTTGGAAAACCTCCTTTTCTCAAACTTCTTCTATACTGTATTAGTTTCAAAGAGCTTCTATAACAAAGTATCCCCAGCCCTCCATATCTGTGGGTTCTGTATCTATGGATCTGACCAACTATGGATCGAAAATATTTGAAAGAAAAGAATGAATGCCTGTATCTGTGCTGAAGTATGTACAGATTTTTTTCTTGTCATTATTCCCTGGGCAATACAGTAGAACAACTCTTTACACAGCATTTTCATTGTGTTAGGTACTATTACAAGTAACCTGGAGATGATTTAAAGTATATGAGAAGATGTACCTAGGTCATATGCAAATATTACATTACTTTATATAAAAGACTTGAACATGTGTGGATGTTGGTATCCATGCAGGGACCTGGAACTAATCCTCCAGGGATACTGAGGGATGACTGTGCCACAAACTGGGTGGCTTAAAACAACAGAGATGTATTGCTTCACAGTTTTGGAAGCTAGAAATCTGAAATGAATGCATTGGCAGGGCCATGCTTCCTCTGAAACCTGTAGAGGAGAACACTTCCCTTTTCTGTGGTTGCTTCAATCCTTGACATTTATTGGCTTACAGCTGCATTAACTCTAATCTTGCCCCTGTTGTCACGTGGATTTTCCCCTGTGCAGCTCTGTCTTCACAGACCCTCTTTCCATAAAGACACCAGTCATATTGGATTAGGGGCCCACCTTAGTCCGGAATGACCTCATGTCAGTTTAACCAGTCACATCTGCAATGACCCTAGTTCCAAACAAAATGACATTCTGAAGTACTAAAGGTTAGAACCTTAGATATCTCTTCTTTTAGTGGGGCGGTGGGGGGCAGTGAGAAATTCAATTCATAGCCTATACCAAGGATGCTTTTTACTAGCATGCTACCATAGCCTGAGTTAAACGTGCTTAATCTGTTTTGACTACAGTGTTTTCACAGGGAGTAAAGGTTTGTGTTTTTCCTGATCCATGTGAGACTGATTAAATAAAAAATGAAAAGTGAGAAGTGGCAGGGACATCCATCACTTAAAATATTTAGCCAGCACTCTCAAAACCCAGTGGTGCACTACTGCAGAGTGAACGCTTCACCGGATGACCTTTCTGATATTGCCGGTCGACACGGTTATTGCTCAGTGGAGGAAGGTGACAGAGCATGAAAAAGATGGCATTTTGTTTTTCTCTCTAATGTGAGTAATAGAAGAGCTGGGAAGTTTATGGAGGTGGACGAGGACCAGTAGTTGAAGAAGAAATAAAATGATGTATGTAGTTTCCAGATGAGTGTTTTACTAATGGTAACGAGACTTTACATTTAGATAATGCTCCACAATTTACATTGATATTTCCTCCCTAGCAATGTGCCTTTTACATAGTAGTTACACAAAACGTGTTGGAGAACTGATCACCGCAACGAGGTTGGGGTGCAGAGCAGCTCAGATGAAAAATATGCTGGGCAGATGTTGTTATTTTCATATTCAGATGTGTGAGCAGAACCTGGAGACATTAAGTTACTCTGTTCAAAGTCATTTCCAGATGTTAAAGCAGGTTGTCTGATTTGCCGTCTAGTAACCTTTGTTTTCAATATATTGCCCGTAACAACAACAACAACAATGACAACAACAACAACAAAAAGGTGTGTTAATGAGGGAAGGAGAGTGGGCAAGAATAATGTAAGCCACAAAGAGGAGAGAGATAAAAGAGAGTGGGTTCACCCACTCTGAAAAGTGTCCCAGCCTGTGGGAGGAAGGGATGTCCACAGGCTTCCCTAATCCTCTCCTTTTCCCCAGGGAGGCACAGGCTAGAGCAGGCATGTGAGAAAGATGTCCTCAGGAGGCCAAGGCCCTTTCTGAGCATTCCAACAGCAATGGGCAGGAACATTCCAATCAAAAAGCAAGAACTAACTGGAGAACTGGACTCTCAATTAGCATGCCTGCCCATATCAAAATGCTAAAATGTTATTGGCCAGTCACAGGCAGGCACCTTGGTGCTTCTGCAAGCCTCAAGAAAGGTGTCAGGTTGGGCGAGGGGGCTCAAGCCTATAATCCCAGTGCTTTGGGAGGCAAAGGAGGGAGGATCACTTGAGGCCAGGAGTTTGAGACCAGCCTGGGCAACATAGCAAGACCCTATCTCTACAAAAATTTTTTAAAATTAGATGGGCATGGTAGCAGGCACCTGTAATTCCATCTACTCTGGAGGCTGAGGTGGGAGGATTGTTTGAACCCAGGAGTTCCAGGCTGCAGTGAACTATAATCAAGCCACAGCACCCTGGTGCCCTGTCTCAAAAAAAATTTAAAAAAAAAAAAAAGAAAAGAAAAGCCTCAATAAGTTGGGTTATGAAGATATGATGTCCCAAACGAATGCTGCCTCACTGACCTTATCCACTTTCTCTGACCATTAAAGATCTCTCCGAGAAGCCTGTTTATCCACCAAAGCGCAGCGTGTTTAGAAAGGTAGGTGTGTGGAAGACCTGCTCCAGCTCGTAAGGACTGTGGACTGTGAGATGGAAAGAACAGTAGACTGTTATCAGGAGACTGGGTCCTGGTTTCTGATCTTGCTCTAAACAACCAATGATCCTGGACAAGTCCTTTAGCCTTGGCCTGTTGGACTCTGGTTTCTTGCATAAAATGAAATGTATTGAACATGACAGTATATCACACTTATGACACTTTTGCAATAACAGGCAGCCCAAAATGACTTAAACAGTAAAGAATGCATTGGCTCTGGACGTGCAGGGTGGGTTTGAGGCTTAATTGAACCCTGTGGCTCTGGCTCTCTGATTCTCTCAGCTCTGCCCTCTGCCAGGCGGCAACTTCATCTTCAGCTTTGTAGAGGAAGGAGAGACCCATAAAGCAGGAAAATGTACCCAGCAGGCTCCAGCAGACTCGCTCTTGCTCAACCCCGGCCTGCATAGACTCATGGGCCCATTTCTGAACCAGTCACTGGAAGGAACTGGTGTTCCCACCACTGGCTGAGACCACATTGGCCCAAACTGTGAAAGAGACAGAAAGGATGTTGGAATAGAATTTGTGCATCTACTGTAGAAGCTCTCTAAAGTTTCATCTAACTCTAAAGAGTCAACAAGTTTTGTAAAACAATTTAAAAAATTAAAACGTAGAAAAATCAAGGAAACCAAACTAGAGGCATGCTATTAAAGAAACCTAATTCCAAATAATTTAGTTAAATCGTCCCTGGGCCTTCTCGTGATACTGTGTGCAACTTAAGGACAAATGTCTTTTAGCTTTTCATATACTTCAAAAGGGATGTTATATCATCCTCTCCCTGACAATTTTTCTAAGACAGCCTCTCTTCATGCTATATGGTGGTATTATCTCTTCCTAAAGAAGAGACACTGGGAAAAAAGATGCTAGAAAGAGGAAGGCAAAGAGTTACTGTGCATCTGCTTTGTCCTTTTAGTGTGTGTGCACATGTGCATGTGTTCATATGCGTGTGTGCGCAAGTGTGTACGAACGGGTGCATGCGCGCGTGTGTGTACGAACGGGTGCGTGCGCGCGTGTGTGTACGAACAGGTGCGTGCGTGCGTGTGTGTACGAACGGGTGTGTACGTGCGTGTGTGTATGAACGGGTGCATGTGGGCATGTGTGTATGAACAGGTGTGTGTGTGCATGTGTGTATGAACGGGTGTGTGTGTGCATGTGTGTATGAATGGGTGTGTGTGTGCATGTGTGTACGAATGGGTGCGTGTGTGCTTGTGTTTCTTTTTTAGAATCAAGGAGTGTTATTTAATAGTTATTGGCCAAAGTAATAATGTTTTTCTTATTTGATTATACTAATCAACTTCTTTCTAGACTAAATTTTTAATATTATTTTAAAAGTCTGTGTAATTTTGACCCTGAGTTAAAATTACACAGACTTTTTTTTATAAGCTTATGAGAGGCCATAGGGCGCCTATAAACTTGCAATTAGTATTTGTGCCTCAGCACAATAGCTAGTTGGGTAATAATTTCGTGATTTATTATATTGTTTCTAATTATAACCTTGAGTATCAAGATAGCTGTTTATATAACAATCAAATGTTTTATTCAACTGAAAAAAAAAAGCAAGCTCAGCTCCTGGTATAATTGCATCTGTTTAATATAATTATGACCTTTATGATGGTTATTTTAGCAAGGGCTTAACTTATGAATACTGTCTTTGAGCAGAGCACATGGAATGACTTGTCCACACGATGTGGTTCAGACATATTTGCCTCAGTACTTGGAAACGGATGTGCAAGTGGCCTTCACGTGGGCCATTTAAACGTCAGCAGGAGGATCAAACCTTGGAAGTCTTAGCGTTTACTTAGCCCACCGTCCTTGTTGCCCAGAATATGTCACCCAGTTTAAGTGACTCACAAACACTCCCAAGGAAAAAATAATTAAAAGTTAGCAAAATACAAGTGGAATCCCAGATCCTTTGACTCTAGATGAACAGTTTTCAGTAGTTCTTCTAGGCCGACTTCTTCAAAACAAAGATGCTCAAAGCCTTCTTGAGCTAACTTTACTGCCACCGCTGGTGGATTTATTTTATTAGGCATTAAAGAATGAGGAGGGAGCTGACCCAAACCACTTTTGTTCATGGTCCTTAAGAATAGTTTGCTATATTTCAGAATTTGCTTTTAGAGTTGAGACCAGTAAAAGAGAAGCCACAAAGAAGCACATTTTTAAATACACAACTGACACCACATTTAAGGGATGTGAGCTAATTGTGACTAAAATATATTAAATGGGTAACCCAGACAGCCTAAGTACTGGGTTGTGCCTGGTTTTCAGATGGTCGTTTTTCATGCTCACAAGGACTCATTTGAAATCATTGTTATATAAATGAATCATAGTTATTACATGTCTTCTACCAACTAGTAGAAAATAATATTTATGGAAATTATAGGCTTTGAGCAATAGGCTTCAGGCAAGAGAGGCACATATGGCGCCAATGCAGAGGGTGTATCCCTTGACCCAGTAATTCCATCTCTAGGAAAATTTCCTAAGGAAATGGTCAGATACTCAAAATGTATGTTCAAGTGTAGTTCATTTCTTATTAGTTATTGTAGTTCAATTTTCAAATATTAAATATTTTATGATAAAGAATAGGTTGGCTTCCTCATATGGCAGAATAATGTTCTGCCATTAGGAAAAATGTTTATATATATTTTTTGGGTATTAGTTTTCTGTGACTACTAAAACAAAGTACTATGAACTGGATGGCTTAAAACAACAGACCTGTATTCTGTCACAATTATGAAGGCCAGAAGTCCAAAATCAAGGTGTTGATAGGGACATGCTCCCTCCCGAGACTCTAGGAGAGGATGCTCCATGTCTGCCCCAGCTTCCAGTGGCTCCAGGTGTTCCTTGGCTTCTGGTAGTATCACTGCTACCTTTGCTTTTGTGGTCACGTTGCCTTCTTTTCTCTGTGTCTGTGTCTTCCCCTCTTCTAATAAGGACACCTGTTATAGGTTAGGGCTTATCCTAAACCCAGGGTGATCTCATCTCAAGATCCTCGACTGAATTATATCTGCAACGACCCTTTTCCCATCTGAGGTCACATTCACAGGCTCTGTTTGGACATGTTTTTTGGGGAGGGGGAATGAGGGGACCACAAGCCAACCCACTATAACGAGTCAGAAAGGCAGTGGATATTACTATACACGGTCCTCCCTCCAAAGTGGAAGAACATAGAAATGTAACAGGATGCGAGACGGGCCTGGGGAACCAAAATGACCAAAAAGACCCTGCTTCTAAGCCCATATGCAGAATTTTCAAAGGGAATGAAGGAGAACTTGTGGCCCATGGCATGGAGTTCTTGGCAGGACCACAGATTTGCAAAGGGGTCAGAAGGAGGGAGGTCTTTGGAGAACAGACTGTGAAGACACCTCTGGAGAGAACAGTTTCCTTGCTGTGGAAGCCCACCCTTGGGGAAAAGGAAGCGGATGCTAGTGCTAAGCCATAGCCTTGGAGGGAGCTTCAAGGGGACCATTTGAAGTTAGTGATACCTGGTGTCCAATCCAAAACTGAGATGGAGAAAATGGACAGAGGACGGGGATCCAACTGCCACCAGGAGATTGAGGAACCAGAGCAGAGCTGTGCAAGCACTTTGGAGGAAGGGCCAGGAGAGGGCTGCGCTAGGAGGACCAGCCTGCCCTCCAGGGTTTATGAGGACAAACGATGCATGGGTGCTTCCTGGGACTACATGTGGGCAAGTGGGGAGCAAGCCAGTGTATTCTCTTCCAGGGGCTGCCATAAAACATTATCTCAAATGGAGGGGTTTATACCAACACATATTAATTTTTTCACAGCTCTGGAGGTTGAAAGTCTGAAATCTGGTTGTTGGCAGGATTGCTTCCTTTGGAAGTTCTGAGGGACAAACTGTTCCATGCCTCCCTCCTAGCTCTCAGCGACTCCAACGCCCCTCGGCATTTTCTGACTTGTGGGTGTGCAACTCCAATCCTGCCTCCATCATCACATGGCCTTCTTTCCTCTGCCTCAGCATCTTTGTTTTCTCTTCTTATAAGGACACCTATTATTGGATTAGAAACCACTCTAATCTAGTATGATTTCATCTTAAACAAATTTAACTAATTTAAACTTAATTAATTTCATCTGCAAAGACCCTATTACCAAATAATGTCACCTTCTGAGGTTCTGCGTGTATATGAATTTTGGGGTGACACTATTTAACCCAGGACGAGATGGGGTCATCCTGAGTCAGTTCACATGAAGTGTGGAGGGGTAAGAGACACAGGGAAGGAGGGCAGGTGTGTTGCAGGTTGGCCTGGGGCTGAGCGAGGAGCTGCAGGTAATATTTGGAATGCAGCTGGGGCCACTCTAAGCCCAGGGGAAAAGAACACCAGGGAGAAGGGAACACAGGGCATTTCTTAGGAGCCCTGAGTGGAAGAACCAGATTACCGTCTGCCAGGGCCAGGGCACCAAGCTACCCAGTCCCCTGCAAACTGTCCGGTCCCCAGCCTGTGCTTGCAGGGTGAGGGTGGATAACAGAACCACCTCCTTTTCCCCTTCGCAGGTTCAACTGCAAATGCAACTGAAAGGAAGAGGCAACAAATGTGATACTTGGCTTAGAGTGTTGACTGTATCGAGGACGTATGCTAATATGTAAAAAATTTAACACCCATAGTAGGCCTAAAAGCAGCCACCAATTAAGAAAGCGTTCAAGCTCAACAGTGTATTGATATGCACTATGCCCATGTATCCTGCAACATGGCATCATCCTAATTAAAGACGTGGGTCTATTTTAGCACTGGAATTGACCACAGAGCTTTCAATTATCTGAGAGTAGCCACGGTCAGCCAGTATTCCCAATCTTGGTCAGGGGAAGATTTCCACAGTAGATTTTAAAGGGAGCACAAGAGACACAAAATGTATGTGGTGGGATTCTTGGTGAATTGATTTCTTTCTTTCTTTCTTTCTTTTTTTTTTTTTTTTTTTTTGTAATCTGAAGGATCCTTTTACAATGTAATGCATTTTCTTGAAAATCTGAGTTTTGCCCCCACAGAAGCAAACCAGTGAAGAGTTGAAAATGGAATGTTCCTAACACCAGGTGTGGTTTGGAATGGAAAACAGTGACCTCACCCACCCTCTGAGACACCAGGGTGGTAGACTGGGAGATGTCCCAGCGGGCCCCAGTCCGAGTGAGGGGAAGCAGGCGAGGGGAGATGGCGTGGTGGGAAGAAAGGAGAGGAAGAGCAGGTTGAGAGATGCAGGAAGACGTCAGCAGCTGCAGCAGCCAGGAGAGCTCTATTTTGGAAGAAGCTGCGGCAGCTCCTGCGCTTCTGTCCACAGAAGGACATGCATGTTCCAATTTAACTGTGATAATTGACTGGAACCTGGAGAAAATACCAAGCCTTGCTCTCGTCACCACGAGCCTGGGGCCGTGGGAGCCCACGGAGCCACGGTGCTTAACAAACTCTGCCGCTGAGTGCCCTCTAGTTCGAAACACCCGGAGCAGCTGGGGAATCAACCTTGGAAACACAGCTTTGTTTCTCTCTCCCTCCTCCTCCAGTTTATTCACAAAGCCATTACCTCCCCCGCATCCTACTTCAGAGAAAAATAAGTCTCAGATTTCCTGTCTGTTCATTAATTTTGTTTTCCCTTTTGAGACAGGTTTTATCTGGCTTTTCAGGATGCCAATTTTCTGTTGAGTGGAAGCCAAGGGAGTGTCTATTTGGATGTCAAAAGAAAGAATGCCAGGGTCATGGGCAAAGGGAAACTTGGAATGAACCCCAGCTCCTTGTCTAATTTCATGAACTGAAAACTTCGGGCCTCCAGTCTAGGATTTAGGCAAAAGTGTGAGTGTTTAACAGGGTCCTTTAGGGTAAAATAATTCCACACCCGCATCTGCACAGCTTCTGTAGCTGCATCAGACTCAGAGAACCAAGATCTCTGGATTTCCTTATGAAGCCACTCAATGCACATTTTTTAGAAAGGCAGGCAGGACTGCAAGGGTGGCTTGCAATCATTCTGTAAGAAGCAAACACTGGGCCGGGTGCGGTGGCTCACACCTGTAATCCCAGCACTTTGGGAGGCCGAGGCGGGCATATCACAAGGTCAGGAGATCGAGACCATCCTGGCTAACATGGTGAAACCCTGTCTCTACAAAAATACAAAATATTAGCCGGGCATGGTGGTGGGCGCCTGTAGTCCCAGCTACTCCGGAGGCTGAGGCAGGAGAATGGCGTGAACCTGGGAGGTGGAGCTTGTGGATCCCACCGCTGCACTCCAGCCTGGGCGAGAGAGTGAGACTCGGTCTCAAAAAAAAATAAAAACAAAAAAATAAAGAAGCAAACACGGACAACATCTGATAGCCAGAGAGGTATATCAGGCCAGCAGTGTGGCTATCATCTCCTTTGCTTCATATCTATCCAGAGAGCTGCAACTCCATTGATTGTTTTTTCTTTTAATACAGGGGAGAAGATAGGAACCAGAGAGCTAAAATGTTAAGTCTTGATTTTGCCTCTTACTAGCAATGCAGCAAGTTTTCTCTAAGTCATCTTTTCCTTATTTGTAAAATTGGGATAGTGATTGTAGCTACCCAGTAGGGTTGTTTTAAGAATTAAATAATATAATACATGTAAGATTCCTGCCTGGCCTGCAACATTCAACACGTGGCAGCCATTTGGATGGTTTGTGGTGGTTGTGGTAGATTGAAAAATGCCTTCCCCACCCACAAAGGTGTTCACATCCTCATCCCCAGAATCTGTGAATATGCTACTTGCATTTTGTTTGGGCTGCCATAACAAAATACAACAGGCTGGGTGGCTTAAGAGTAGAAAAGTATTTTCTTACAGTTCTGGAGGCTGGAAGTCTGAGATCAAAGTGTCATCAGGTTTGGATTGTCCTGAGGCCTGTCTCCCTGGCTTGTGGGTGGCTGTCTTCTCCCTGTGTCTTCACATCATTTTTCCTCTGTGTGTCTGTGTCCTAATCTTATCTTCTTATAAGGACGCTACTCATGTTGACCCACCTATATGAACTCACTTTATTTTAATTTCCTCTTTAAAGGCACTGTCTCCAAATACAGCCACATTCTGAGAAACCAGAGATTAGGACTTAAACTTACGGGTTTTGGGAGACACAATTCAGTCCATAACAATTCCCTTACATGGTAAAAGAGGAAGGTCTTATTAGGTTAAGGATCTTGAGATGAGGAGATTATTCTGGATTATCCAGGTGGACCCAATGTAACCACAAGGGCTCTTCGAAGAAGGAGAGAAGAGAGTCAGAGTCTGAGAGAAAGCCAGCCATATGATGATGGAAACCAAGGCTGGAATTTCTCATGGAGAAGACAGAGAAAGGGACCATGAGCCAAGGAACGCAGGTGGCCTCTAGAAGCTGGAAACAACGTGGAAACATTCTCCCCTGGAGCCCCCACAGGAACCGGCCCTGCCAACACCTTGATTTTAGCCCAGTGAGACCCATTTCAGATATCTGTCTTCCAAGACTGTAAGGTAATAAATCTGAATTGTTTTAATCTACTAAGTTTGTGGCAATTTGTTTAGCAGCAATAGGAAACTAATACAAGTATAACTACCAACTGCCCCCCCAACCCCAAATGTGTCACATGAATCATGACATTGGGTGACGCTATTTCTTTGAAAATAAATACACTTCAATTTTCAGAGAAGTTTTAGGTTCATGGTCAAACTGAGTAGAAAGGACAGAGTTCCCGTATACTCCCTGCTACCATGCATGCTCAGCCTCTCTCATATGAGATCAACAACCACACGCCACAGTGGTGCATTTGTTACAACTGATGAACATGCACTGACACATCATCCCCCCAAATCTATAGTTTCATTAGGATTTACTCTTAATGTTGTGCATTTTGTGGGTTTGGACAAATGTATAATGACATTTCTCCACCATTGTAGTATCATACAAAAGAGTTTTACCGCCCTAAAAATTCCCAGTGCTCCAACTATTCACCCTTTCCTCTCCCCAACCCCTCACAACCACCCATCTTTCGACTGTCTCCATAGCTTTGCATTTTCCAAAATGTCTTATAGTTGGAATTGTACAGCATGTAGTCTTTTCAGATTAGCTTCTTTCACTTAGTAACATACATTTAAGTTTTTTTCCATGTCTTCATGACTTAATAGTTCATTTTTTTTTTGGCACTGAACAATACTCCATTGTCTGGATATGCCACAGTTTATTTACCCATTTATCTACTGAAGGACAACTTGGTTGCTTCCATGTTTTGGCAATTATAAATAAAGCTGTTGTAAATATCCAAGTGTAAGTTTTCAAATCATTTGGGTAAACACCATGGAGCATGATTGCTTGATCTTAGGGTACAAGTATGTTCAGCTTTGTAAGAAACTACCAAACTGGCTTCCAAAGTGGCTGTACCATTTTGCATTCCCACAGTAATGAATGAGTGTTCTCATTGCTACACATCCTCAAGAGCATTTGGAATTGTCTGTGTTTTGGTTTTTGGCCATTCTAGTAGATATGTAGTGGTATTGTATTGTTGTTTTAATTTGCAATTCCTTAATGGCATGTGATGTTTAGCATTTTTTCATATGTGTATTTGCCATTTGTATATCTTCTTTGATGAGTTCTACTTACGTCTTAAAGTTGAGTAGTATCAATCTTCTGGCTTTCTTGTCGTTCTTGATTTCTGTGTTCGGGGTTTTCATCATCTTTATATACACTTTAGAATCAGTATTGATATCACAAAATACCTTCCTTGGATCTTTACTGGGATTGTTTTGAATAATTCTAATTATACATTATTATATTTGATTTGTTAATATTTTGTTGAGAATTTTTGCATCTATGTTCAAGAGCGATATTGGTCTATATATTTTTTATTTTCTTGTAACCTCTTTGTTTGGTTTTGGTTTTAAGTTAATGTTGTCCTCATAGAATTAGGAAGCATTTCCTTTGCTTCTGTGTTCTAGAACAGACTGTAGAGAATTGGTATAATTTCTTCCTTAAATGTTTGGTAGAATTCACCAGTGAACCCATCTGGGCTTTGAGCATTCTATTTGGAAGGTTATTCATTATTGATTCTATTTCTTAATAGGTATAGGCTTATTCCAATTGTCTATTTTTTCATGTGTAAGTTTTGGCAAGTAGTATCCTTTAAGGAATAGTTTGTTTCACCTAGGTTATCAAATTTGTGGGCTTAGATTTATTCATAGCATTCCTTTATTGTTCTTTTAATATCCATGGGATCTGTAGCGATGTCCCTTCTTTTATTGTGATATTAATGATTTGTGTTATCTCTTTTCTTTCTTTTCTTTTCTTATCTTTCTTTTCTTTTCTTTTCTTTCCTTTGTTACCCTGGCTAGAGGCTGATACATTTTATTAATCTTTTCAAATAACCAGCTCTTGGTTTTATTGACTTTTCTCTGTCGAGTTCCTATCCTCAATTTCACTGATTTCTGCGCTAATCTTTATTATATTTCTTCTGCTTACTTTGGATTTAACTTTCTCTTCTTTTTCTAGTTTCCTAAAGTGTAAACTTAGACTACTGATTTCAGATATTTTTTCCTCTTTTTCATATGCATTAAAGTTCCCCTTTAATGCATATGAAAGTTTTCCAGCACTCCACAAATTAAGTTGTATTTTCATTTTAATTAGTTCAATTTTTTTTGGAATTTCCCTTAAGAGTTTTTCTTTGACCCATTTGTGACTTAAAAGTATGTTGTTTAATCTCCAAGTATTGGGGAATTTTTCAGCTATCTTTCTGTATTAATTTCTAATTCAATTCCACTGTGGTATGAAAGCAGACATTGTATGATTTATATTCTTTTAAATTCGTTAAGGTGTGTTTTATGGCTCAGAATGTGGTACATCTTGGTGAATATTCCATATGAGCTTGAGAAGAATGTGTAATATGCTGTTGTTAGATGAAGTAGTCTGTAGATGTCAATTATATCCAGCCAAGTGATAGTGCTATTGAGTTCAACTATGTCCTTTGTGATTTTCTGCCTGCTGAATCTGTTCATCTCTGATAGAAGAATGTTAAAATCTCCAACCATAATAGTGGATTCATCTATTTCTCCAAGCAGTTTTATTGGTTTTGGTCTCACATATTTTGATGCTCTTTCATTAGGCACATACACATGAATGATTGTTGTTTTCGTGGAATATTGACTCCTTCATCATTATATAATCACTGTCTTTAACCCGGATAACTTTCCTTGCTCTGAATTCTGCTCTGTCTGAAACTAAAACAATGACTCCTGCTTTCTTTTGATTGGTGCTAGTATGATATATCCTTTTCCATAGCTTTACTTTTAACCTATACGTGTCTTTATATATTTAAAGTGGGCTTTTTTTAGACAAGATGTTGGGTCATATTTTGATCCATTCTAACAACCTCTGTCTTTAATTGATGTATTAGGTTGGTGTAAAAGTAACTGCAGTTTTTGCCATTAAAAGTAATAGCAGGCTGGGCGCGGTGGCTCTCGCCTGTAATCCCAACACTTTGGGAGGCTGAGGCGGGCGGATCACGAGGTCAGGAGATCAAGACCATCCTGGCCAACATGGTGAAACCCCATCTCTACTAAAAATACAAAAATTAGCTGGGCATGGTGGTGCATGCCTGTAATCCCAGCTACTCGGGAGACTGAGCCAGGAGAATTGCTTGAACCCGGGAGTCAGAGGTTGCAGTGAGCTGAGATCGTGCCACTATACTCCAGCCTGGTAACAGAGTGAGATTCCATCTCAAAAAAAAAAAAAAAAGTAATAGCAAAACCCACAATTACTTTTGCACCAATCTAATATTTAGGAAATTGATGTTTAAAGTGATTATTGAGATCATTGGACTAATATTTACCAAATTTATTACTATTTTCTGTTTGTTGCACTTGTTCTTTGCTCTTATTTTTGTCTTCTACACTGTTTCTGCCTTTTATTTCAACTGAGCATTTTATATGATGCTATTTTCTCTTCTGTCTTAGCATATTATATTTCTTTTTTTTCTTTCTTTACTCTTTTTAGTGATTACCTCAGAGTTTCCAACACACATTACAACTAATCCAAGTCCACCCTCAAATAACACTTTGCCATTTCATGGGTAATGCAAGTACCTTATAATAACAAAATATTCCTAATTTCTCCCTCTTCTTCCTTGTGTCATTGTTGCCGTTTATTTCACTTATACATAAGCATATTATAGATATATTAGAACACAATGTAGCTATTATTATTCTGAGCAAACTATTATCTGTTAGATCAAATAAGAATAAGAACAATAAAAGTCTTGCTTTGTCTCCACTTATTCCTTCTCCAATGCTCTTCATTTCTTAATATAGATACAAGTTTCTGACCTATAACATTTTCTTTCTCGTCAAACAACTTAACATTTCTTTCAAAGGCAGGCGTACTGGCAACAAATTCTCTCAATTTTTGTCTGAGAATGTCCTTATTTCTTCTTCACCTAAGAAGGATAATTATATGCAGAGTAAAGAAGTGGGTTTCTTCTCTCAACATTTCAGATATTTCACTCCACTCCCTCCCTGCTTGCGTGGTTTCTGAGAAAACGTCACCTGTCATTGTTATCTTTGCCTCTCTCTAAGTAAGGTGTTTTCTTCTTCTGGCTTCTTTCAAGACATTTTCTTTATCTTTGATTTTTCTGAAGTTTGAATATGATATGCCTGGCCTAGGTGTATTTCTTTTGGGTATTTATCCTGCTTGGTGTTCTCTGGGCTTCCTGGATCTGTAGTTTTGGCATCTGACATTATTTCGGGGAAACTATCAGTCATTGTTGCTTCAAATATTGCTTTGTTTCTTCCCCTCTTTCTTTGTCTTCTAGTAGCCCAATTATACATATGTTATGCTTTTTGTAGTCATCTCACAGTTCTTGGATACTCCGCTCTGTTATTTGTTTTGTTTTGTTTTTGGTTGGGGATGGGGAGTGGGGTTGGTCATTTTTTCTTTGCTTTCCAGTTTTGGAAATTTCTATTGACATATCCTCAAACTTGGAGATTCTTTCCTTGTCTGTGTCCAATCTACTAACGAGCCCATGAACAGCATTCTTCATTTCTCTTTCAATATTTTTTATCTCTAGCCTATCTCTCTGCTTACATTATCCATCTGCTTTTGGATGTTGTCTATTTTTTTTCATTAAAGCCCTTAGCATATTGATCATAACTTTGGAGTTCTAAAAATTATTCCTGTACTGAAAATTCCAAAATTCCTGCCATATCTGACTCTGGTTCTGATATTTGTTCAGTCTCTTCAAACTGTAGGGTTTTTTCCCTATTAGTATGTTTTGTAATTTTTTTATTGAAAGGTAAATATGATTCCTCGGGGTATTTTTCTCCAATGTTCACTGTGAGGATGCTAGAGCATCTCAGGGTGAAACACAAATATGTGGAGACTTCTTTTGAGTGTGTCCCCTGGAGTTTTTAAAACTCAGAGCTGTCCATCATCCTGATCCATCAGCAATTCATCAATTACAGCTCAGCTTTCTCTGCCCTGGCATGGTTTCCCCAGAGGTTTATGCTTGCGGATTTCTGCTCTGGAAAGTTGTGACTCTCTGTATCCACTCATCTATCTCTCCAACTTCACGATCAGAAAATTAAAGATTTTTATTTTTATAGAAGGGATTTCCTCCCCGTCCAAGGGTTTGGACAGGGTGAACCTATTAGCAAGTAAAATATTGATTGAGAAACTGATCATTTAATATATTAATATAGTCACATTCAAATAGGACTTTAGAAATGAGTAGACAGCATTTGAAATAAAATGGTCTGCACAACAAATAGTACAAAACAATAATGGACAGTGAAGGGAAATATTCAGCTCACTTTATTACTAACGAGAAAGTTAAGAAAATACATGCTTGATACTTTGCATAACTTGGATCATAAAAGAATAATAGCCAAAGCAATCTACTACCAAGGAAGGAAAACATGGGGGTCCATCACGGACATCTGGGACCCAAACCACATCCTACATTATAAGGGCACAAAAATACCAGGAGGGAGATGTAGAAACTTGAGCTGGGCAAGGAAGAGGTCAGCTCTGGGGCCCCACCCAGGAGTGATACAGAATATCCTGGTGAGGTGGAGGGCACAGATGAAGGTGGAATCGAAAGAGGGAACAAGAAAAAGTGTGGTTTGGGGGTATATATGCAAACTCAAACGTGTGCATTTGAGAAATCTGCGGTTCTCAGACTGTGGCTTCTCTCACTGACCTATTGCTGTTCCATGGAAATAAATGTGGTTGGAAAATCAATAAGAATGAGCAGGTTGAGCAGGTTTCTCTTTCTCTGCCTGTTGGTACCTCCAGGAAGACTGGTTCTTACCCTGGGGAGTCCTTTTGCAGGGTGATCTTGGGGGGCTGAACTGGGACTGTAGCAACTGTGAGAGTCCAGAGATGCAGCAGCCACACTCCTGGCTGATTTGGGGAATGGGCTAGCACTGGATCGGGAAAGTAGGGGTGAAGTTGGTCAGCCGCTACATATGTGACCCTAGCTCTCAGAGCTCCCATGGGCAGTGGAGTATGTAACTGCTCTGTGTGTCTAATGCTTCATGACTGATATGGACTGAATATTTGTCTCCCCCTCAAAATTCATATGTTGAAGCTCTAATCCGCAATATGATGGTATTTGGAGATGAAGCCTTTGGGGGGCAATTAGGTTTAGATGAAGTCCTGAGGGTGTGGCTCCATGATGGGATTGGGGAGTATCCTTATAAGAAGAGGAAGAGGGGTCAGAGCTCCTTCTCTCTCCACTGTGAGCACACAGTGAGAAGTCAGCCACCAAGTCAGCCACCAGTCAGAAAAAGGGCATTCATCAGGAACCAAATCTGCTGGCACCTTGATGCTGGATATCCTGGCCTCTAGGACTGTGAGAGCCATAAATGTCTGTTGTTTAAGCATTCCAGTCTATAGTATCTTGTGATTGCCCCCCAAGCAGACTAAGACACTGCCATTGTTCCTTTGTCCCTGTGTGATCCTAGAAGCTCCCTACAGCTCACCCCAGTTAGAGATTTCATCTGTTCCTTGGACCAGTGGCCCCAGCCACTACCATAGCAACTATAGCTGCGCCCCGACTGTGCAACGCCACTTCCAGCCTGTGTTTAGACATCAGGACTCAGCCTGGTCTGCTAAATATCTGGAAACGCCACTTTCTCACTCAAATTCTTCCTCTTGCCAAGCAGTCTGATCTGACAGGGGTCTTCAGCAAGAAAGAAAGATAGAACTTGTCATCTTTGCAGTACATAACATTCTATAGAGTAATTCATAACTTGCCCCTTTCCCACTTCTCTTACATACATCCTTTTGTGACCACTAACATTCCAAAATCACTGAGGAAATGAAATAACATATTATGAAATGCAATATAAAATTATTCTCATGATCAAAATTAAATATCTTGTTGCAACCTGGAAAGAAAAATAACATAGAACAAAATAGCCCTAGGAGGCTGCCTCCAAACTTGAGGAGGCACCGGCTGATTTTCAGGCTAAGACATCACCAAAGGTGACAAGAACTGACCGTCCAGCTTCTCATACATGTGATAACCTGGGCGAGGGAGGAACAATCTGGTGTACGTGTTGGCAACAAGTCAGACGACACTGAGACATTCCAAGGATAGAAAACAAGAAAGAACATTAAATATTTGAACTCTGGCAATTTTTAATCCCAGCTGTGAAGGGACAGGAGGGTAAACACAGTCCATTTATAAAGGGTGTGCACATTCCCAGGGGCTCCAAATAATGCAACATTGTTTCACTCGTCCATGCTGCTGATAGTTTCATAGTAAAAAAGTCACTCCAGACAGGTTGGCTCCGGTCACACCTGCCTCTGGAGAGAGGCCAAAATTGTTCTGCTGCAAGCCTCGCGGTGGCACCCAGACATTTTAATAGAGGAGCTTTCCATTGTTTGTACTGTGCCGTGATTTCTACAGAGGTGAGAGCTGAGAGGGAATCCTGGCAGTGACCACATTCTGCAACCCCACAAGTGGGGACAGGTGTGCTCCACTCAAAAAGCCACCATTCTCTTTGTTTAACAGAAAATTAATGACACACCTGGATTCCGGCTTGAAGGAAGTAGATCATGTTTGTTTTCAGAAACAGGCTCGGCTGAGGGTGCAGAGTATGTGGGTCCCACAGCCTCCGTCTGCATCTTCCATGACGTCTCTGTTGCTGCCTACAGCCATGTTCCTTACTGCGTGTGTTTCTATTTCTACTGGTCTGCTAATGCCCAAGGAAAGGCAGTGCTCTGAAAAGGCATGGGCTGAGCTGGGGCCTGGTAGCCAGGTTAATGATGGAATTGGCTCCCACCATCCCAAAGGACACATTTCTAAAACACATGAGATAGTTCCAATGCCAGTACCCCTTACACACCCCAGCACTCTCCTGGACCAATGATCGTTGCCAAGCAAAGATCTAATATTCCGATGCCAGTACCCCTTACACACTGCAGCACGATCCTGGGCCAATGACCATTGCTAAGCAAGGATCTAACATTCCAGGCCTAGTATTTGTTTGCTACTATTCTCTCTCTCCGGAAGAAAGTGAAATAAAAATGAAGAATATTATTGCCAACTTTCCAGAAGAAAGTGGAAGGAAAAGCCTTGGAAGAGGTTGCTGAATTCAAAGATTAGCAGATTACAAAAATATGTAAATTAATATATATTACTTTATATATAGTTAATATTCTATTCAGACCATAAAGAAAAATCACACCTGCCCTCTGTGGATGTTTAAAGATGGGTCCTTTACAGAGGAAGTCAAATTGTCCCTGTTTGCAGATGACATGATTGTATATCTAGAAAACCCCATCGTCTCAGCCCAAAATCTCCTTAAGCTGATAAGCAATTTCAGAAAAGTCTCAGGATACAAAATCAATGTGCAAAAATCACAAGCATTCTTATACACCAATAACAGACAAACAGAGAGCCAAATCATGAGTGAACTCCCATTCATAATTGCTTCAAAGAGAATAAAATACCTAGGAATCCAACTTACAAGGGATGTGAAGGACCCCTTCAAGGGGAACTACAAACCACTGCTCAACGAAATAAAAAAGGACACAAACAAATGGAAGAACACTCCATGCTCATGGATAGGAAGAATCAATATTGTGAAAATGGCCATACTGCCCAAGGTAATTTACAGATTCAATGCCATCCCCATCAAGCTACCAATGACTTTCTTCACAGAATTGGAAAAAACTACTTTAAAGTTCATATGGAACCAAAAAAGAGCCCGCATTGCCAAGTCAATCCTAAGCCAAAAGAACAAAGCTGGAAGCATCACACTACCTGACTTCAAACTATACTACAAGGCTACAGTAATCAAAACAGCATGGTACTGGTACCAAAAGAGAGATATAGACCAATGGAACAGAACATAGCCCTCAGAAATAATACCACACATCTACAACCATCTGATCTTTGACAAACCTGACAAAAAC
The DNA here is from genome assembly GCF_028858775.2 of Pan troglodytes. Classification (NCBI taxonomy): domain Eukaryota; kingdom Metazoa; phylum Chordata; class Mammalia; order Primates; family Hominidae; genus Pan; species Pan troglodytes. The sequence goes on along the minus strand of NC_072411.2, from coordinate 136,263,851 downwards.
AAGAAATGGGGAAAGGATTCCCTATTTAACAAATGATGCTGGGAAAACTGGCTAGCCATATGTAGAAAGCTGAAACTGGATCCCTTCCTTACACTTTATACAAATATTAATTCAAGATGGATTAAAGACTTAAATATTAGACCTAAAACCATAAAAACCCTAGAAGAAAACCTAGGCAATACCATTCAGGGCATAGGCATGGGCAAGGACTTCATGTCTAAAACACCAAAAGCAATGGCAACAAAAGACAAAATTGACAAATGGGATCTAATTAAACTAAAGAGCTTCTGCACAGCAAAAGAAACTACCATCAGAGTGAACAGGCAACCTACAGAATGGGAGAACATTTTTGCAATCTACTCATCTGACAAAGGGCTAATATCCAGAATCTACAAAGAACTCAAACAAATTTACAAGAAAAAAAAAACAACCCCATCAAAAAGTGGGTGAAGGATATGAACAGACACTTCTCAAAAGAAGACATTTACACAGTCAACAGACACATAAAGAAATGCTCATCATCACTGGCCATCAGAGAAATGCAAATCAAAACCACAATGAGATATCATCTCACACCAGTTAGAATGGCAATCATTAAAAAGTCAGGAAACAACAGGTGCTGGAGAGGATGTGGAGAAATAGGAACACTTTTACACTGTTGGTGGGAGTGTAAACTAGTTCAACCATTGTGGAAGACAGTGTGGTGATTCCTCAGGGATCTAGAACTAGAAATACCATTTGACCCAGCCATCCCATTACTGGGTATATACCCAAAGGAATATAAATCATGCTGCTATAAAGACACATGCACACGTATGTTTATTGTGGCTCTATTCACAATAGCAAAGACTTGGAACTAACCCAAATGTCCAACAATGATAGACTGGATTAAGAAAATGTGGCACATATACACCATGGAATACTATGCAGCCATAAAAAATGATGAGTTCATGTTCTTTGTAGGGACATGGATGAAGCTGGAAACCATCATTCTCAGCAAACTATCACAAGGACAAAAAACCAAACACCACATGTTCTCACTCATAGGTGGGAATTGAACAGTGAGAACACTTGGACACAGGAAAGGGCTGTGGGGTGGGGGGAGGGGGGAGGGATGGCATTAGGAGATATACCTTGTGTAAATGATGAGTTAATGGGTTTAGCACACCAACATGGCACCTGTATACATATGTAGCAAACCTGCATGTTGTGCACATGTACCCTAGAACTTAAAGTATAATAAAATATATATATGTAAATATATATATATATATATATATAAAATAATAAAGATGGGTCCTTTACTAGACCAGAGTGTTGGAGGTTTTAGGGACAGGAGGCGATGCCGTGGAGAGACTACAGAGATGTAAGGGACTTCACAACCCGGACACCAAAACCAAACAAAGACGGCGTAGAATAAACTACAGTCAGTTCTCACTTAGGGAGCTTAATACAAACAACCTGAATGAAACAGTGGCATATTTACAGAGTAGTAAACCATGACCAAGTGGGGTTGTCCCAAGAAAGCAAAGATGGTTTAATAAGATGATTTGTTAACAATTCATTCTACTTTTTTTAATCAAAGAAGAACAAAATGAGATAATTTCAAGACATTTAATAAAGTTCAATATACATTTATGTTGTAAGCTCTTAATAGTGGAAGAACAGATGCAACTGTAATGTGCTTAAAAATATAGACCCTCGTACACCAAAACAGAAGTCAGCATTGTCCACGGTGAAACACTAAAATGCTTTTTAGAATGGAACGGGACACAGAGGAGTCTATCATCACCCTGTAATTTAGTCCTGTTGGAATAGACTCATCACAGAAATAGGAAAAAGAAAGAAATAAGTTTAAAAAAATGAAAAGAAGGCAAAATTAATATTATTTGAAAAAGTTATGGTTGTAATACATGGAATATTCAAGAGTGTCAGCTGAAAATCTATTATTAACACTATGAAAAGTCAGCAGGAAGAGAGGCCAAAATCCTAATATAAGTTAGTCAATTTTATATTATGAAATATAATGACAAAAGATCCCACTTATAATAACAATGAAAACAATTATAGCAATAAATAAATCTTAAGGGAAATATGCAGAACACATATGAGAAAATTCTTAAACTCCAGAGGGGCATAAAGGAAGACTTTAGTACATGGAAATGTATATTTTAGTCTTATGGAGCAAAACTCAAAAATCCAAAAATGTCATGTTTTTCTAACTTAATTTGTAAATTTGATGTAATTAATTTGATTTGAAATGCTATCAGAGTTTTCTTCATCACCTGACAAGCTGATCCTACAGTTGAAATAAAATAAGCATATGAAAATATTCAGGAAAGTTCTGGAAAAATTATAGAAGAATCAGGGTGAGATAGGGACTAGCCTTATCAGACATTTAAAAGCTGTAACAAGTAAAGCAGTTTGCTATGGAGCAGAATTAAATAGTCACATCTACACCCAGGCACAAATGACTGATAATGACTTAGTGTAATATTCATCCAGGAAATAGTTTTCAAGGGTTCATGATATCTTCAGACACTGCCATGGTAATGCATGTGGGTTTCAGTCCCAGCAGGAGACTGTGATTAGTTTGGGAGATTCTCACATCCTCAAATTCTTTCACTGCTCAATCAGCCCCAAAGCAGACCCGGCTCCAGGAACGGAACCAATTTGGAGCACATTTCTAAGTGGCTTGGGGAACAGAAGCCCCAGTCCTCTGGATCTCTTCCTGGCAATACCTGCTTTGATAGAAAGCTCGCTTTGCTATAGATTCCCTAGACTGCGAAACCTGGAGGAAAAGCAGCAACAAGGGTATTTTATGGGGACACTGATGACTGTGATACCTCTTACTCCTTAGCCACCAGATAATTCTTTTATTAATAAACTTTATTTTTTAGACCAGTGTTAGGTTTCTTAAAAAGTTGAGCAGAAAATACAGTGAGTTCTCAGACAGCTCCTTCCCCCACCCTAAACCTCACCCCACAGAATTTCCTCTACCATTAACGTCTCACACGAGTGTGGAACATTAGGGTGTGCGCTCTGTGTCGCACATCCTCCGGGTTTTCACAGTGCATAATGTCATGCATCTCCCATTTCAGTATCATACAGAGCAGTTTCACTGTCCTGAAAGTCCCCTGAGCTCCATGGATGATTTTTCAAAATTAAAATCAGAAATAGGCCGGGTGCGGTGGCTCACACCTGTAATCCCAGCACTTTGGGAGGCCAAGGCGGGTGGATCACGAGGTCAGGAGATTGAGACCATCCTGGCTAACACGGTGAAACCCCGTCTCTACTGAAAATACAAAAAAATTAGCCAGGTGTGGTGGCACACGCCTGTAGTACCAGCTACTCGGGAGGCTGAGGCAGGAGAATGGCATGAACCTGGGAGGCGGAGCTTGCAGTGAGCCGAGATTGCACCATTGCACTCCAGCCTGGGTGACAGAGAGAGACTCCGTCTCAAGAAAACAAACAAAGAAACAAAAATTAGACATAAAGAGAAAAACAGAGCTCTTCTGACACTGAACTGCTTGCTTTTCTAACAACAAGAAATTTACAACCATTTTTAATTGACCTGAAATACGCCAGTCACTTTGAGAGTCCTCAACTCCTAAAATCCTTAGCTAACACCAATCTTATTAGTTTCTCTTCAAAAAATTTCATAGTTAATGTTACTTTAAAAACAACAACAACAACAACAGCAACCAGGCAACGAAAGAAAAAGTCTTACAGGAAAAATAAGGCATTTATTACAGATTGAAACTGATCAGAAGAAAAATCACAGAATTCACAAAATCATTCTTTGTTGGAACTTTTCTTCCTTCCATTGCATTTTGCTGTTAAAAGAAAAGGAGCGTGAGGTTCAGACCACCGTGGCATGCGTTCACATTCCAGCTTTGGAGGCCAGGGACCCAGGACTCCTGGGAATTATTCAAAACCAGATCCGATGATACCAGACACTAGAGCAGCTATGCAAAGCAGCAGCTCCTTGAACAAACCAAAAGGGCGAGGGACACCTGCAGGAGGAAGAAGAGGTGACTGGGTCTGGGGAGCAGATACACAACCCCAGAAAGGAAGCTCAAATCTCTCATAAAGGGAAGAATCAAAGAGACCCCAAGCAGAGGCTGCAGCCAGGTGTTGGGCCCCAGGCAGGTCTATGAAGGTGTTTGTGGTGTGAGGTAAGGAAGGAAGGAACCAAGCAAAAGCAAAAGAGTAGGTTGGCCACAGCTGCCACCGTGTGCGGGTGTGGGGCTGGAGATCAGGATATGCCATCCAGCCATTCATCCATTTATCAATTCATCTGTTCAGTAAACATGTATGCACTGAGCATTTGCTGGGGGTTACAAAGATGAGGCATAGTTTTTACCTCAAAAATCTCCCACAACCTAGTGAAGTGGGTGAAAGTAGTTAGAGTACAGCTTGGTAAATGCCAGTTCCAGAGACGCCTATGTGCAGGAAACCCGAGGAAAAGGGTTCCTGAAGAGGACATGTAAGCTGAACTCGGAGGATAAGATGGGGTGGGGATACTGTATCCCAGCAGAGGGGGCCTGAGAGTGGAGGTGAGACCCAGACTGGGACCCCAGGAGAACAGTCAGCTGTGTGAGGCTCTCCCATGTGACTCAGGAGACAGAAGCAGCACGCAAGGCTGGGGACAGTGGGCGCACACTGCCAGGTGTGTGGGCGAGGACTGTTGAGGCTCACACTCTGAGGGAGCTCATCCCCATCCTCCAGCACAGCAAGGCCCCGGACTCATTATAAGATGACTCTGATGACAGTGCACAGGTGCCTTTGAGGGGAACAAGACACAGCCACCAGGAAAATGCTGAACATAGCAGGCTAGAGGTGCAGCTGGAACTGGAGCCAACAGCGCAAAGAGGACAGAGCTGTGAAATATTTCGGAGGAAGGATTAGCAGACCTCGGTGACCAACTGGGTGAGGTGGGGAGGAGGTCTGAGATGCATCTGCTTCAGGCCTGGGGGACCTTGGAAGATGAGTTGGAGACAGGGGGAAGAGTGAGTCTCCGAGGGAAGAATTGCATTTTGAACGTGGTGTGGAATACCCAGACGGAGGTGTCTGGCAGGCTGCCATTGATTGGAGTCCAGGCTGGAGGGACAGTGTGGAGGAGAGGGGGAAGAATCCCCAGACAGCTGGGTGTCAAAGCCCTGGGGGTGTTTGGCATCACCCAGGAGAGGGAAGGCCATGAGCAGAAGGAGAGCTGAGGCCGGAACCCTGGGTAACATCATGGTTTCAGGGGCAGCAGGAAGAAGCCGGTCTGTGAAGAGTAAGAAGTCTTGGCCTGAGAGGGAACCAAATCTCAGAGGTCAGAGGGTTTTAAGAAAGAAGGAGTGGTCACCCACATCCAACGCGGCCGTGAGGTCCAGGAGGAGAAGGGGTGGACATGGGGATAGGACAGCAGTGAAGTGGCTACAGAGCAGGGTGGTGACGGGTGCAGGAGGAGAGACTGCCTGAGGCCCTGGGGAACTAATGCAGATGGTGTTTTTAAAAAGACAGGATGAGAAGAGATCAACGGAGAGTAATGAGAAGCTAGGGATAAACGAGGGGCCAGGAACCCACTCAGCAGTCAATCCTCATTAGTCACAGATGCTGTATTTGTGAATTCGCCTACTCACTGCTCACTAACAGTTATTTGAAACCCCAAAATCAGTACTCATGGTTCTTTCTCATTCATTCTCAGACAGGCACGGAGCAGCAAAAACTTGGAGTCAACCTACCCACACCTTCCCAGCTGAGGTCAAACAAGGCAACGCTCTGCCTCCATGTCTCAGCTCTCCTGCTGTCAACAAGTGTCCTTTTCACGGTCTATTTAGTGCCCCATTATTTTTTTTTTTTGCATTTTTGTGCTTTTTGTTGATGATGTCACTGTTTAAAATAGCCCCCAAGTATAGTGCTGTCAAGTGTTTCTAAGTGCAAAAAGGCTGTGATGTGCCTTACAGAGAAAATGTGTGTGTTAGAGAAGCTTCATTCAGGCATGAGTTATAGCGCTGTTGGCCAAGAGTTCATTGTTAATGAGTCAACAGTATCTATTAAATACGGCATCTAAACAGAAACACACATAAAGCAAGGTTATATACTAATCAGTTGAGGAAAACGTTGGGAACAGAGGCTCAGAGAATTCTAACCCTGCATTGCCTATATGAGCAATAGTTTAGTATTCACTAATTCAATGTTTGAAGCAACTTTATAGACCATAGCTGCCTCAGATAATAAGAACCAACTCTACTTGGTGCAGCAATTAATACAGTGTCCTGTGAATGTGAATCAGAGTAAGTGTAAATGAATACAACTGCACATAGCCATGTCTCTGCCACTGGAGTCTCGGTTGGATCTTTTCTGTCTTCCCTGGGGCATCTGGCTGTCTTCAGTAGGGGGGCTGTCATGGGAGACCATGACAAGAAGTTGTCACGAATGAGTCTGACACCTGAAAGTGGAAATCACTCAGAAAGCTGGCGGTGGTGGTGCGGGTTTTAGGGACCGGTCCTTCCACATAGTTGATGATAAGCAGATATGTTGCTAACACTTCCTATCAATTAAAGTCTTTGCCATCTAGTTGGTGACTACATTTCTAGTTTCACCCAACGCATGACAAATGCTTCTTAAACAAATAAGTCTTGAAGTTTTGCCCTCTCATACTATTTTTTTAAATACAGAGATATGAGAAAAACAGGGAGGAAAAGGGAAGAGGCTTTAGAAACAGACAGACATCAAGAGTTCAATTCCAATCCCAACATTATCTCTGAGGGCAGGGGCCTCTAAATGCCTCTGCTTCCTCCTCAATGAAACAGAGAGAATAAAACATCATTTGATTGTTCCAAGGTTTATGCAAGAGAATGTATGAGATGGGTCCAAACACAGGCCCAGGCATACTTGAGAGCTGTGATATTCATGGGCACAGAGGCCAGGCATAGAGGGGCATTTAATGAACATTTGTTAAATAAATGGATAAAATCATGAGAATGATTCTTTTTACTGTGCCCTTATTGACAAAAGGCCTCAATAAGTACTGCCCCCTTTGCTGCTCTTGGGCATAGTTTAGGAACTTCACACTAATAATCAAGATTGTGACATAAAGAAAAATGCATCACTCATGCAGCTATGGTTTGGGTGCTGAGGGTCTTCTGGCCACTACATAATTGAAAAGTCAGAACTATTCCAGCTACAAAGATAAGAAAGTCTAAGATTCTCAAAGAGATTTTTTCAACATGAGAGTTGGGACCTGATTTTCTACATTTCCTACCTTAGAGCAATAAATAAGAAAAAAATTCAGAGTATTTTATTTAAATATTACATTTCACTATCTACTCATATATTAAATCATTTTCTGGCAACATGAAAGAGTCCTAGAACAGTGTTTAGGGCTCTGGGGATTTCATAACAAATAGCCCAAGTCTCTACCTTCAAAGAGCTTCCCAGTGGAAAAATGACACTCACAATTTCAAAAGAGTAATTTTGTTTCTGGTCATTCACTCATTCATCCTTCCCTCCCAATCTGATTGATTGTATTCTATACACTGTTCTTAGCCTTATGAAATGGACAAAAGATATTTTTAATAATTTTTTATAGACATATCATTAATAATATTTTTACATGTTGTAAAACTGCAATAATTAACAAGGAGAATGCATCCTCAAGAAGTTTATGGTCGGCCAGGCATGGTGGCTCATGCCTGTAATCCCAGCACTTTGGGAGGCCAAGGCAGGTGGAGCACTTGAGGTCAGGAGTTTGAGACTAGCCTGGCCAACATGGTGAAACCCCATCTCTACTAAAAATACAAAAATTAGCTGGGCGTGGTGGTGCGCACCTGCAATCCCAGCTACTCAGGAGGCTGAGGCAGGAGAATCGCTTGAACCCGGGAGGCGGAGTTTTCAGTGAGCAGAGATTGTGCCACTGCACTCCAGCCTGGGCAACACAGCAACACTCTGTCTCAAAATAAAAAGGAAGCTTATGGTCTAGTATGGACAAGAAAAAGCAAAAAGTAATAATAAACCCTTGAAGGAATTGCACCCTGAGAGGTTAAGGAACTGAATCACCATTACAGATGGGAGAGCAGGCTCAGAACCAGGCCCGTGGATTCCAGATCCCATCGGATTGACCTCCTCACTAGACCCACTGTGCCGGCCTTACCAGCCTCATTCTGTGATTTCAGGGAACCCAGCACAGTGTAGAAACCTGCTCTGCTAAAGGTCATGGGAGGGCAGAGACATAACTGGGACTTCAGTCAAATCCAATGTTCAGGTCAGGGCTGCAGCTGTCTTTAAAAATAAATGTTTTGAGTGATCAATTTCTTCATAAAAATCAAACGATGAATTTATATTGCAATACACATATGTATACACATCCAACGTTATCATATTACTAATAAACAAAATACAGCCAATCCATTGAGAACTCTATTCTCCCTGCCCATAACCCATGATGTTCTGTAAAGAAAAAAAAAAGATATCATTTACATTTATAAAAAAGGAATATGATGCATCTGTTGCTTCATAATGAGTAGATTCTTGATCTCAGTATGGAGCTGGTTTTTATATTTAGAGTTGCGCCATACATTAAAAAGAAAACCTACCATTTGTGTCTTTCATCCAAGAAGGGCTCAATGGTGAATTTCCCTTCTATTTTAGTAAAATGTCAGTTGACTTCTTTCAAATTTCAATGGTTAAAAATTAATTATACCATGCTTAACTGATGTTTTTGGTAAAAGGATTTCAGGAACCCAAAGTGAAAGATTTCATTCACTTAAAAAATATTTACTGAGTGCTATTTATTGAGTGTGCTGGGCTGTGTGCAGGGCACTGCGGGACAGTGGCAGTTCAAGTTCCTTGAGACCTCCTCTTGGGGAGTCCGGTAGTCAGATGGGTGACAAGAAACAACCAATGGCAGTGCCCTGTGATGAGGAACCTACAGAGGCCCAAAAAGGGACATCATCTCTGATTCAGTGGTGGTGGTTTGTGGTGTCAACGTAGACCTCCAAAGGGAAGTGACAACTGAGCTGGGACCTGAACGGTGAGGCAGAACTAGTCAGGTGGCTGGTCCCAGTAGAGGCAGCAGCCAGAGGAGCTGCAAGTACCTCAGTGCCTCAGGAGCTGAGTGGCCAGGTGAGGCTGGAGATGTGGGCAGACCCAGCTCATGAAAGCCATTGTGAGCTACACTGGGAGTTTGGACTTTATCCTGAAAGCATGCAGTGTTATGCAGACTGTAAAGCCCGTGAACACTCCAACTTCATTATTAACTTGTGTGTGCACATGTGCACATGTAAAATACCTAGGCATGGAATCGACATCTATAATTCCATCTTGAGATTCCTCTTACGTGTGCCCTTCATGATAGCTACATTTGCTCCAATCCCATCCCTAGTAACTGGGAATTTATACACATGTGAAACTCTATGAAGCTCAGTGCCAGTATGATAAACCAGGACTCTGTCTCTAGCTTTCTATAGAACTGGGGCAGATAGGCTGTTCCTCCTCTTGGCCCAGTGTCTGGCTGTTGCCCACCTCTGCTCAGTCCCACAAGTGAAGCAAGCATTAGTTTATATGGGGCAAGGATCAGAGTCTCCTCCATGTTTCACGATAAACCTGAGGACAGCAAGCAAGGTAGACAGTATGGGATCAGAACCTGATGCAAGAATACAATCAATAGTTCATTGGTGATGGTAGTGAAGTGATGGAGCAATGCCAGAGAAATGTGGGGGTGAAATGAATAAGACTGGACCCCAATGTATGTTCCAAGAAGATGAAGGATGAAGGGGAGTCAGTGATGCCCTCAAGATTTTTAGCTTGAGCAAATTAGGTGGATGGTAATGCCATCAATTAAGAAATGGAGCTTGTCAGGAAGCTAGTTGAGTTTCAGGGACACCCAGGATACACAACGGCAACACCACCCAAGAGGCAGTTATAAAGGCCTGGATCCGGACCTAGAGTGTGGTAAGAGACATGTGTTTGGAAATAATTATGCATCATTGATAGTTAAAGTCAAGCAAGAAGAAGAGATAAAAGAGTAATCTACAGCATAGGGAAAGAATTAAACTAAGGAGATCATACGAATGCTCACCAGTATTTAAAGCATACATCGGCCAGGCGCGGTGGCTCACACCTGTAATCCTAGCACTTTGGGAGGCTGAGGCAGGCAGATCACCTGAGGTCAGGAGTTTGAAACCAGCCTGGCTAACATGGTAAAACGCTATCTCTACTAAAAATACAAATATTAGCTGAGCGTGGTGGCAGGAGCCTGTAATCCCAGCTACCAGAGAGGCTGAGGTGGGAGAATCGCTTGAACCCAGGAGGCAGAGGTTGCAGTGAGCCAAGATCATGCCATTGCATTCCAGCATGGGCAACAAGAGCGAAACTCCCCTCGAAAAATAAATTAATAAATAATAAATAAAGTACACATCCAGAAAAGGAAGCTAGATGAGATTTCATAGATGTGAGGTGAGGAGGTTGAGGAAGCAACCAGAGACCGCAGTTGTGCCAAAAAGTTTAGCAAGGAAGGAAGGACGGAGGGAAGGCAGTTGCTTAGATGGATGAGATGGGCCAAAAGAACGGGCTGTGCACTTGTTGTTTGTTTGCTCCTCACATGGACAGACTTGACCACATCAGTGGCAAGAGATACAAATGTCATGGGAAAAAGATTGAGGGTGCATGAGATTGAAGAGGCAATTGAGGAGAAGTCTTGGGAAGCAGGTCAGAGAAGCCGAAAAGCAAGGATTTGAATAGCATATTGCAGATATTTGGAGGTCAGCAGTTTTAAGGCATTCACTCCACGTAGCTTCTATTTCTAAATACACTTGTGTGCACCTGCATTTTCTTACCTCAAGGCCATTACTCAAAGTCAGTATTTATTCTTGCTCTGTGCCGGTGGTTTGGGTACCTTCTGTTTCCAGGAGGCAATACCCTTCTCATGATCCCTAAAGATAGAAAAGGGAAGCATAGGCTCTGTCAGTCACATCAAGATCTGAGACAGTGTGGACAATGTTACTACGAATTAATGAGAAGGATTGTGACAAGCATAACCTGAACCCATCTGCCATGAGAATACCTGAGGGTGCGATAACTTCATCTTCCTTATTCCATTCCCTCTCCTTCTCCCCTGTGTTGTGTTTCAGCTTGGTCTAGCGCTCATTTCTCCCCACTCCGTATTACTACATGTGATGTCTCAGCCACCATGGATGCCCTGGAGGGCAGGAACTGCCACATTTATCTTTCAGTCCTCCAAGGGATCTACCCAGTGTTTGTCACACACATTTATTGAATTAAATTAAATCATCATGTTCAAAGCAGTCTCCAAGACAGCCGCACTTCTGTGTCAATGATGCTCCCCCAGGCCCAATGTGTTTTTAGATTTTGGCTTAGAAATTTCTTCTGAGATATATAAAAGAATTGGTCACATTAATTTATAGCCATATAATATTTTTAGTCCCAAATGGCATTTGTCCAATACAATAATCAGTTTCCAAGATGGCTTCCTGGTATTCACACTCCTGGGCAGTCCCTTCCCACATTGGGGCAGGATTGGCCTGTGTATTTAATAATAGATTATGCAGAAGTGATGATATATCACTTCCAAGATTAGTTTATAAAAGACTGTGTCTTCTGCCTTCAGTGCTCTTGCTTGCTCATTCTCTCTCTCTCTCTCTTTCTCTCAAATAAGCATCTCTGGGGGGATCCAGCTGTCATGATTTGAGGACATTCAGAAGTCTTATGGAAAGGTCATATGGTGAGAAACTGAAGCCCTTGGTCCAACAGCCTGTAAAGAACTGAGGCTTCCCAACAACATGTGAGTGGGCTTGGAAGTGGCTCCTTCAACCCCAGTCAAGCTTCAGATGAGATCACAGCCCAGTCAACGTCTTATCTGAAACCTTTTGATAGACTCTGAGCCAGAACCACCCAGCTAAGTTTCTCCTGGGTCTTTGACACTCAGAAACTGTGAGATAATAAATGTGTGTGGTTTTAAGCTGCCACATTTTGGGGTAATTTGATATATAGCAATAGATAACCAACACACCCAAGTTGATTATTAATCTGATTAATCAGATTTGTCTCCAAATATCTTTTGAATATTCCCAACATCAAATCCAAGGGCAAATGTTTGCCACCAGTACAGAGATTAAAAAAAAAAAAAAAAGCCATGGATTCTGAAGACAATTCTAAAAGGAAAGCTCATAAAAACGTTTCAGCAGTGGTCATGCTGTCATAATAACTGTATATTCTCCCAAAGTGACAACTTGGATGAGATATAAAACAGGCATTAAAAAAAAATCAAGCATCAGGTTATAAGCTCTAGCACTTCAAATAAACTGGAGTTTGCCTAATGAAGGTCAGACTTTGAGCTCATTGAAATGTTAATATCTCTGTTATTCATTTTAATGGGGAATGCTGAACATCAGGTGGATTTCGCAGTTCTTCTGGGAGGCAGCATGAAACAGGCACAGGTTTTAGATTCTGACAAATCTGATTAAAATCCTACATTGGCAATGTAGCCACAAGCAAATTACAGGAACTCACTAAGCCTCAGTTAGCTCACCTACAAAATGGGAAAGAACATAGTGCTACCTCACAGAATGTTTGTGACACTGAAGAAGAAAATTGTGTTAGGCAATTAGTACAGGGTAGACAATTTGCATATGCCATTTAATGCCATGAGTTCTTACTGCTTTATTCATCTATATAAGCAGGTAACACACGTGGTTGACAGGGCTATCATGAGGACCAAATGAGAAAACTGATCTGTACAGGAGAGGGACAAAATAACTTTGTTTCATCCATTTGGTGAGAAATTTGGTTGAGTATGGCAAAAAGAAGATCATTAGACACATTGTATGCCTGTATCAAAATATCTCATGTACCCCATAAATGTATATACCTCCTATGTACCCATAAAAATTAAATTTTTTAGTTTAAAAATACGAGATTATATTAGAGTTCATGCTACTTTTTAAATGCTCCAGAGAGTGTCAGAAAAAAAAAAAATGGTGAATGCTTATTTCCTGAGCCAGATTTGATATTTTGATTTTTGGTAACTTTTTTTTTTTTTTTTTTTGAGACGGAGTCTGGCTCTGTCGCCCAGGTTGGAGTGCAGTGGCGCAATCTCGGCTCACTGCAAGCTCTGCCTCCCGGGTTCACGCCATTCTCCTGCCTCAGCCTCCCGAGTAGCTGGGACTACAGGCGCCCGCCACTACGCCCGGCTAATTTTTTGTATTTTTAGTAGAGACGGGGTTTCACCGTGTTAGCCAGGATGGTCTCGATCTCCTGACTTCGTGATCCGCCCGCCTCGGCCTCCCAAAGTGCTGGGATTACAGGCGTGAGCCACCGCGCCCGGCCTCTTGGTAACTTTTAAGTCAGTTAGTGCCTCAAGGCTACCTTTTTAATGATTTGCAAAGCAAGTTTATACATTACTATTCTTTTCCTTTTTTACTTAAAATATTTTGTATTTCAGAGATTTAACTCCTATGAAACAGGAAACAGCTATGAAATAGGATTTCTCAGGAGTCCAGATTGATCAGAAAAGGGTCTGGTGGCACAGCAGGAAAGAAATCACTTACCAAGTGACCGATCATAAAATTGTTCACTTATGGACTCGTCTGAAATGAGACCTGTAACACAGTAATAATCATAAGACAAGACTCCTCTCACTGCTCCAGAATGTTCTATGACTTTACTGTTAATGCCACAAATATGCTTCTTAAGCAAAGAAGCAGTGAGAGATCACCATTGAGTTTTATTGCCGTCAGCACTAATAGGAAAAATGCCTCCTAAATCATAGAACACTAACCCAACCCACTTTGTATTAAAAGCCACACAAGAAAAGAAAGAAGGAGAGCCCTTCCTCCCTGAACTAAGACATTCAAAGAGACGATCAGATCTAGTTGTATGGCTGAAAGACGATAGAATTCAGACTGTTTACTCCTGATCCTCCCAGCTAGATATTCTTAAGGGGAAAACCAACACTGGCTCCGCTTACTTGGCAGAGATGTTGGGGCCATCAAATGGAATTATGTATGGAAAAGCTCTGTTGTGAATACAAAGGAATAGCTAAGTGAATAGTTGTATCATTATTACCTAGTGATAAAAAATAAGCAAAAGCAAAACAAAATGTTAATTTTCTATGGCTGTAATTGTTGCAAGATTACATACATATGTATTTCTAGTTTTAAATGACTCACTAACAAAGAGTTGCAATATGGAGTTATTTTAAGAAAAAAAGTTAAAAAGAACAGATCTTAACTTACCAAATAGATAATTGTTTCTCCATTTATGAGATCGAAACATGTCCCCAAAAATCATCTAAAGAAATTCAGGCATCAGGATGTGTCAGCACATGAAAGAAAGAAAAAGGAAAGACACTGAAAAATGTAAATGTCATCTGGAAGACTCTGATATATGTTATATAATCCATTTTTAATGAAATAGGCAATACGTTATATTAAATAACTTTATATATATCGAACATATAAGTCTAAAAAAGCACATGGGGAAGAGCAAACTACGTGAAGTTTAAATTACCCACAGATCTTTCCCCTAGACTGAGAATGTACTCCCAAACGTTGCCGGCTTCCAGAAAAGCAAAACCCTGTTACACAGACTTGCACATAGACTAAGTTTAGATCAAATTTTAGAGTTTTCTCTCTACAAAGTCGCTGTAATATGTTCAGTAGGAAAAGGTGTCCACAAGAAGTTTTCATGAAACCACTAAAAGTCCATGCAATCATCACAAAGTAAAGTGGTTGCTTGGCTCGCAGTCTTTCTACCAAGAGTCTTGGTAGGCTGTCCTCCCTGTCCTGAACAGTCAGGTAATTTCTTGGCCTCCATCACAGTAGTTGGACTGGGAAGGGACACATACCAAGACAATTTAAGAGAGAAAGAACATTCTTTTCAACAGATAGTGCTGATACTACCAGATATGCACATGCAACAGAATGAAGTCAAACCCCTTCCTCACAACATATGCAAAAATCAAGTCAACATGGATCATAGACCTAATGTAAGACTACAGAAACAACAAAACAAAAAATAGATAAACTGGAGTTCATCAAAATTTAATTTTGCTCTTCAAAGGGCACCATCAAGAAAGTAAAAGACAACCCATAGAGGGGAAGAAAATATTTCAAAACAACTAAATAAAAAGACAAATAGTGCAATTAAATCATAGGCAAGGATTTGAATAGACATTTCTTCAAAGAAGATGTATAATGGCCAATCATTAGTCGTTAGAAAAATGTAAATTAAAACCACAATGAGAGCTAGGCACAGTGGTTCATGCCTGTAATCCCAGCACTTTGGGAGGCAAGGCAGGCAGACTAGCTGAGGCCAGGAGTTGGAGACCAGGCAGGCCAACATGGCAAAACCCCGTCTCTACTAAAAATACAAAAATTAGCCATGCATGGTGGCACGCACGTGTAGTCCCAGCTTCTTGGGAGGCTGAGGCACTACAATTGCTTGAACCCAGGAGACAGAGATTATAGTGAGCCGAGATTGTGCCACTGCACTCCAGACTGAGTGACAGAGTGAGACTCTGTCAACAACAACAAAAAAAACTACAATGAGATACCACGTCACACTCACTAGAATGGCTAAAATAAAAAAGACAGGCACCAACAAGAACTGACAAAAATGTATAGAAATTGAAATCCTCATACATTACTGGTGGGAATGTAAAATGGTACAGCTGCTATGGAAATAATGTGGCAGTTCCTCAAAAAGTTAAACATAAAGTCACTATACGGTCATTAAACATAGAGTTACTATATGATCCAGGAATTCTGTTTCCAAGAGAATTAAATACATGTGTACCCAAAAACTTGCACATGAATGCTTCTAGCATCATTATCTATGATAGGCAAAAAGGGAGAAATAAACAAAATGTCGATCAATGAATGAATGGATCAATCAAATGTGGCTCTGTAAAACGGAACAATACAAAGGAATGAAGCGTTGATGCATGCTCCAACATGGATAAACCTCCAGAACATTATGCTAAGTGAAACAAGTCAGTCACAAAAGAATACAGGCTGTATGATTCCATTTGTATGAAATGATCAGAATGGACAAATCCATAGACACACAAAGTAGATTAGTGGTTGCCAAGTGTTAGGAGGAATGAGGAATAGAGAACGACTGTTACTGGGGTCTCTCTCCCGCGTGATGAAAGTGTTCTGGATTTAAATGGCAGTTGTGAATATGCTAGAAACCACTGAACTGTACATATTAAAAGGGTGAATTCTATGGTATGTAAATTATATCTCCACCAAAATGTATTTTTAAAGGGGGGTATCAAAACATCACATTGTACACAAGTAAATATATAAAATTTAAAATAAATTAATAATAAAGTTATATGTATAAAAGAACAAAAACAGGGGACACCTAAGCCAGGCCAATAGAGGGAATGCCAAGAGGTTTCTCTAACTGGCAGCAGAGAGAAATGCCTCCTTTCCCTCCTAAGTACAGAGGACATAAGCCTGGAGTAGCTTGAGGCTTTACTTCCTGCTGCAAGGGGAAAGCCTCTCTGCAGCAAGGGTGGGCGTGGAGTGCAGGAGGCACAGTGACAGAGAGAGAGAGACAGAGAGAGAGGAAGGAGGAGAAGATGGAGGAGGCTCAGAGAAGAAAGGAGAAGGAGAGGGAGAGGGAAGAGGAAAGGGAGGAAGAGAGAGAGGGAAAAGGGAATGAGGGGGAGAAGGAAGAGGGATGGGCAGAGGGGAGGGGAGGCCAGGAGAGAAGGGGAAGGAGAAGAATGTGGCACATACAGGACTGAAGGACTCTAAGTCGAGTTGTCCCTGAAGCCAACTTCTCTCCTTCCTTTCTGGGAATGTGATCCAGGGAATTACCTCTTTTTGGCTTAGACTACTTCTGGTTGAATATCTATCTTTTGAAATGAAAGGCAGTAAACAAATTAAATGCCCGTCACCCCTCCCCTAAGCTCAGAATTCCTGTCATCATTCTTCCTCAGTTTCTGTCTCTTATTTTGGGTCTCGTGTCAGAAACCCTAGCTGACTTCATCCTATCCGCTCCAAATCAGAAGGATTTGTCTAAAGTCAAGCTCACTTATTAGAAACTGAAGAAAGAGAAAGAGAGCTCCAACCTGCAACTGTACTACATTGTACCATTTCAGCATCGTACTCCTGATGGGGCCTGCGCCAGTACGAGGTTGAGTGAGTGCTTATGCACCATAAGGAAAGCTTTTATCCTCTACACATTTCAATTTCGGGATTGAAAAAGAAATAATAAAAACTACCGATAATTCACCTATCTGTTTAGTTAACGATAGGAGAATATTTGCAAATTTAGAAATTTATTTTCTCAATTTTTTATTGTTACTATACTTTTAAAAATTATGTCATGGAAAGTCCAAATATTTTATATTCAGGGCTTTCATTATGTCCTTACCAGGCTTACTCTAAGTCTTTATTAGTCATAATTTGGATTTTGGGGCTTATTTGCCATGGCTTCCATTTTTCTTTACCTTATATTTCTTACTCTGGAAATTCTTCTACATTCTCTATATGTTTTTCAAGTGATCTTTATTTTTATTAATCTGGGAGTTTTTTTCAGTTTTATTTCTTCTATTTCTTCCTTCCAACAATAATTTATTTGTTCTATGACTAAATGTATCCTAATCTAATGTCTTTCACATTTATAATATCGCCATTTTTTTCACTGAAAATGATTACCAGCTGTTCTCTCATTTCTTCTCTGTTTCATGCAAGAAATTCATTTCAGAGTTTCCAGGAATTACTTAAGTCTCTATCTGTTTTCTTCTTTTCTTTTGAATTGTAGAATTTTTTAATTTGAGAATTTTTAAAAATAAATTTGCTCAAAAATGTTTATGATCACCTAACCTCTAAGAACAAGCAACCAGGGAGTTTATTTTAAGATCTAGTTTTTTACAAGGGCTAACTTAATATCTGAGTCTTCTTAGAAAACTTGGAATTGGAAGAAAAGAGAGTGGTCTTCACTATGCAATTAGAAAGCTGCAACAGATTTGTAGGCTTTGCAAACAACCAGAACCCACTTTCCAAATCAGGGTGGAAGAGGCGTTAACTTAGCTGGCCATTTACTAAATTCATTTGGTGTTAAAGGTCATAAAATGAACCAGAATCCATTTCTCTCAACATTCACTGCTAAGCCCTAGACCCAGTTAGCATTCTCTCTCACCTCTTATTTATTTCATATTTACTCCATATTTATTCTTACCTAGTTCCAATCTATTCGTCATCTGATTCTGTTACCCTCCTCTGCTCCCAACACACACACACTTAAAACTCTTTCATAGCCCCTTTGTCTTTAGGATAGAGCCAGGCAACCTCGACAAGACCCTCAAAGTCCATCTTGACTGCTAATGTTCCTCCAGCTCCACCTTGTGCCTCTCTCCCCATGTTTTTCTCATTCCTGTTGTAATGGAGTTCTGTCCATTTCAACCCACCAGCTTTCCTGGCAATTCAGGGTACCCCACCTGATTTCCCCTATGCTTGAAATACCCTTCCCCCTCCACACTCTGCCCTGTTTGTTCTGACTTCTACCCGCCTTCCAGTTCTTGGCTGGAAGGTCAGTTCCTGGGGGAAGCTGTCTGCTCCCCAGGTGACATGCATTCCTCTCACTATGTGGCCCCCAGTGCCTGCCTGATAGTCAGGGTAATTCCTGCTTAGTGGGCACCTTTCCCCAAGACGTGTCTATAAACTCCACAAAGGCTAGCACTGTGCTTGTCTTCCTCCCCACTGTCTTTTTTCTCATATGAACCACAAATCAAGATTAACAAAAGACTTGTGAAGTGATAAGCTTGGTCCTTGTCATTTCTGGTTAGCTGAGCCACAGTGTATGAGTGTGTTACAGCAGAATGTATTTGACTTCCTAAATATTTCAATAGGGTCTAAGAAAGGAGGCCCATGGTACTTGCCCCAGCACTGAGAAAAGAAGATTCTTCCACTATGGCTCCAGGATGAGTTCAGAGGTCACCTGGGAGTTGACCTTCAAAAGTTGCCAGTGTGACGGGATCAATCAATAAGGCTGTGCTCAACTGAACTTTTTGTGGAGAAAGTCCTAATAAACTGTGTGAAGTTCTCTTTGTACCAATAAGGCCATCCTCTGCAATAGGAGTGTCTCAGTCATTAGTTTCATTACTTTCTAATTCTAAAATGTACCTCCAGAAGAAATAGTTAAGGCAGGAGTATATTAATTATATGGGAAAATTAACTTTTATGTGTAATTCTTAAAGTAGAAATTTTATAATATTTTAATGTAATTTTCACTACAGAGTTAAATCTTGAAAAACTGAACAAAAATATAAAAAGGAAAGAAAGATTATGTTAGACAGAATCATCCATATAATGTTGGAAATATTTAAAAATATCTGTCAATAATATTATCCTATTACACATGAACAAATAATATGTCATGTTTTTATCCGTAGTTTAAAGTGAAGAGATGGCCTCTTCTTATCATATTCTTGTCCATTTCTTCCCCAGTTTTCTTGCATTTATACAACAAGTATTTAGTGAGCTGTGTCAAACATTGTGATGCATCACACATTGTCCTAGACTGACAAAAACAAACATTCCCTGCCCTCATGAGACATACAGTCTAGTAAGGAGAGCAGCCAATAATTGGACACTTATATAATATAATTTCAAGGAAAAAATGTATATATTATTAATATTACAGTATTATTGCAAATCAAACTTTCAATGCAATTGAGGAAAAATAAGGGTCCTGCCATCCATTGAGTATCCCAGTGCCAAGCCAGATCCTTCATGTCCATCAGCTTACCGGATTTTCTCAACAACGTATAAGGTGGTCTTTATGACTGCTAGCATTTAACAGATGAAGAAGCCGTGGATCATGAGGGTTAAATGAAAGTCAAGTATCCTGACCTGGACTACAGAGCTGAGAAATAGTTTTGAACACTGGTCCAACAAAAATGTCCTTCTTGATTGCACTAAACCACAGTGCCAGCAAGCCACATACTTAGATCTGAAACTTTAAAGGTTTGCTAATTTTACTTGAAGGCCATTTCCCAATCCCAGGGAAATCAAGTGTGTGTGCGTGTGTATGTGTGCGTGTGTGCATGTGTGTGTGTGTGCATGTGTGTGTGTGCATGTGTGTGTGCATGTGTGTGTGAGAGAGAGAGAAAGAGAGAAGACGTACAAGAGTGAAAGAATAAGCTGGGAGAAGTAGGGGATGTGGACAATGAGGCTGTAGGTGTCCAAGAGAGAATCCCACTGTGTCAGCAGAGTTCGGCATCCCCAAGCCCAGGTGATGATCCAGCTACCCAGCAAACCACTCTGTTTTTCACAAACCCACACAGACCCTAAGAGGTGCGGTCTGGGAGGAGACAAGGCCCCAGTCATACCTCTTCGCTGCTGCTGTAAGACTCAGACGTGGAGGAAGACCAGCTGCAGCGAGCATGCACGCCCTGCACCTGCTGGGCAGATACCTTCACGGTGCTTCTGCAAACAGCTGTGGACTGGAAAAGACAAAGGGGTGAGTTCTCTCTTCAGCTGCTTGTGGAAAGGGATAGCCTCCACTGAGTAAATCAGGAAATAAATGTCAGGTTTGATGAAATGACAAAGAAAAACTTCACAGAGGCATTTTATTTTTTCAAAATGAAAATTCCTCAAGACCGAAGCAAAAACAAATGGAATATTTAAACATCTCTTTGCTGTTTGACCCATTACAAGTCTCTAGGAAAAGCAAACATTTCCCCCATGAGTGCTAACTGGGCTGCCCTGAGTCAATTTTCATTCGGACAAAAAGAAATGACGAAGAACCCCACAGGACTTCACTCTCTTCTTCTTTGCCCTCAGATTTCATTAGAAATAGAAGCTTGTGACACTTTGGTGTGAGTCCTTTGTAAAACAGAGTCACAGTGAGTAGTTTCATGAAACAAATAACACATCAAACAATCCTCTTTTAAGTAACAAAACCCACGAGCTTGAACCTCAGAATGCAAACACTTTGGAAAGCAAATTTTGGACTGCTGGCGTTGCCCTGTTCAGATGGGATTATTGCCCATGGGTGTTGACTAAGTGTCTGTGGAGACTAAAGCTATTCCACCTTGGATGCCAATCTGCCATGATGACTTCTGATTAACCCGTTTCTGGGAATCCCTCTAAGATTTCCACTTTCATGTGCATACCGTAAATCCTGGCCTTGGGTCAAATTCCCTACAATATGTAAGCCCTGGATCTGGGAGGTAATGGCACAGGGATCCACTGTCTCACCTCCACCCAAGACATGCATTCTGTTTGTAAGTCCCTATGAAGTGTTTTTTGTTTGTTTGTTTGTTTTTCTGAGAAACTGGATTTGGGAGCCTCTTTCTTCAGCCTCTCAGCTCCCTTGGCCTTTGGGGTTAGGTTTTCATGGTCCTGCTTACCACGGAACAGTGCTGTACATGTTCTGGTCATGAGAGACACGAAAAAGAACATGCCATGTTCCTGATCTCACTGAGCCTGAACTAGTGGGGAAGACAGATGTCATTCAACAGTCAATGGCAAAAGAACGTGACATGTGCCAGGAAGAGTCAGTGTTTCATAATCCTTTGTAAGAGAATTTTAAGTGTGTCTGGGATTTGTCTCTGGTGTTGTATTCACTTTACCTGATACAAATTCATCCTCATGTTAAAAAGCAGGAAACTGAGGCACCAGGGATAAAGTAATTTGTCAGGATCACTCAGGATCTCAGACTCCACAGCTCAATGTTCAGCCATGGAGTAACACTTCCCCCACCAGGGGACACAATGTCCACATGTTAGCAGTGTGGCCAGATGCTAGCCAGGCAGCGACCAAGTTCTTTGTGTGACTCCAGGTCATGGAAGAAGTGAGGCTCTTCCTTTTGTTCATTTCTGGGATGGGTCTCCTCCCACTTACCACATAGTAGTCCCTCTGGAAGGCACATGTAGTGGGATCTTCTCCAGAATCCTTCCTGCATGTAGTCTCCCGGATGCTGAACTCTAAATTCATGACCAAGTTGTTCTCATCTAGGACCTCAACCTTCACAAAAATAAAGTTTCAGAGTGTGATCAATGCATTTCTGAAGTTTATGATGTTATAAACCATTGTTTCTACCCCATAAGAAAAAAATTACAGAATTGTCCACCATGAAAGCAATAAATTATCTTAGCAATCACCTAGTTCCATGCCTTTCTTCTGCAGACCAGAGAGGAAAAGTGACTTAACAAAGTCGTACAATAGTTTAGTGACGAAAATGGAACCAGAATGTAGGTGTTCTAACTCCAAGGCCAGTATTGCTTCTAACACTTTACAGTGACAATTGATCCTCACTATTTGTGGATTCCATATTGGCAAACTCACCTACTCACTAAAATTTATTTGTAACCCCAAAATCAATACTAGTAGCACTTACTTTGGCAATCATCTAGGGACAAATGCAGAACGACAAAAATCTTGAGTCATCCAACGTGCATGTTACCAACAGAAGCCGAACAAGGAGACATTCTTCCTTCTTGTTTCAACTCTCATATTGAAAACAAGTGTGCTTTTTATGGTCTATTTCGTGGCTTTTTTTGCATTTTTGTGCTTTTTGTTAGTAGCTTTATGTTTATGATGGCCCCCAAGCCTGGTGTGGAAGAACCCACTAGTGTTCCAAAGCACAAGGCTGTGATGCAGCTGACATGGAAAATATGTGAGTAAGGTAAGCTTTGTTCAGGCAGGAGTCACAGTGCTGTTGGTCGTGAGTTCAATGTTAATGAATCAACAATATATATTAATTTAAGCATCTTTAAGCAGGAACTCACAAAAACAAGGTTAGTATTGATGGGTTGATGAAAATGTTGTGACCCAAGGCTCACAGGAACCAAACCTTCTATTTCCCCTAGGAGCAATGATTCTGTGTTAGCTAATTCAGTGTTCGTGGTGATTTTATACAACATAACTACTACAAGTAAGAAGAATCAACTGTACATATTTCTAAGTGTCATTTTCCTAAAAGACTGCTCCATAATTTTTTAATAATTCCAGAAATAAATAATTGAGCAACGAGTGCTCTCTGCAGTACAGACTATTCTCCAGCCCTAGCTTCCTGCTTGAGCAGTTCTCATATGTGAACGAGTTTAAATGATTTTATTCTCCTTTCCACAAAGGAAAATAATCTAAACTCCATGACAAATCTGGGGAGTTCTGATGTCACAAATTCCTGTGACTTCTTGAGTACTCACTGTGTGTTCAGCACCAGAGGCAGAGCAGGGAAGATGCCCTGTGGCTTAAATTCCAGAGGAGGTGCCACACAGTGGACATATCAAAGAAAACTATACAAGATCATCCCGGATAGTTATGGGGCTATCAAGAAAAACAACAACATAGCAATGGGGGTGAGGGAAGGAAGCAGCTGTTTTAGAGAAAATGCCAGAAAAATCCTCCCAAGGAAGGCAAATTTAAACTGAGCCTTGAAGGATGGGAAGAAGCTCATCCTGTGAATAGAAAGCAGAGCCAATGCCCTGGGGCAGGGACAACTCCTACTCTTGTGGCTGGAGCAACCTGACCAAGGCAGGAACCATACACTGTGACTTTGGAGAGATGGAGCGTGTCAGGTATGGTCTTGGAGCCCACGGGAAGGTGTTTAGATTTAATTCTCACTGCAGCGAGATGCTATCACAGAGTTTTAAGAGCAGCACGTGAATCACCGTGGCTGCTGCAAGGTAAACAGATTGGGGCAGGAACAAGGGGGCAGCAGGAAGCCAGCGGGGAGCCTGCCACGGTCCAGTACCTGACAACACCCCCAGGATCCAAGTCACTTCTTGCCTCTTAGTTTCTGAACCCACCTTGCAGCAAATTGAAGTCAGCAACACATTGAACGTACTGCCCAGGGAGGAGAGAGATGGAGGCAGCGCTCTTTCTGTGAGAGCGAGAACTACTTACAAGTAGGGAATAATAGGCACATGCAGAACATTTTGTTTTGGAAAAAAAGTGGCAAAACTCCAAGCTTAGGACGGGGATCTTTATGTCTCCTAACATAGGACACATAATGAGTGCTGATAAAAGTAGAATTTTCTGAAAGCAAGTAGAAATAAAAACTCAACCTCACCATTAATTACTACCTCATATATTTATAATTTTAATATATTGAATGTTAAATCGGTGTCTCATTAAAAAATTAAAAAGTAAAAGCCTCTCCCATCAGCTGAAGTCCATTGTTTGGGGCCCTCCACTGCAGGGTGAGCTTCAGCAATTCACCTAAAAGCAATTTGATGGAAGCAACTGGCAACACAAAAGCTTAGCTGAAAAGATGAAAATGTGGGTGTTTTGAGGGTACAGATCATTTTATTGAGCTATGAGATAACTTTGCAACCTCTTTTGCATCTTGAAGGGGACTTTCAAGAATAGGGAGAAACATCTAACAATTTTGCTGTTTCATTTGAACTCACTTTCTGCCAGTAAATTTTTATTCTGTGTAATTCAAGAAATGTGGGACAGCCTAAATGCTGAACAATAAGAAGTCAACTCATTGTGGTTTTGATTTGCATTTCTCTGATGGTCAGTGATGATGAGCATTTTTTCATGTGTCTTTTGGCTTCATAAATGTCTTCTTTTGAGAAGTGTCTGTTCATATCCTTCGCCCACTTGTTGATGGGGTTGTTTGTTTTTTTTCTTGTAAATTTGTTTGAGTTCATTGTAGATTCTGGATATTAGCCCTTTGTCAGATGAGTAGATTGCAAAAATTTTCTCCCATTCTGTAGGTTGCCTGTTCACTCTGATGGTAGTTTATTTTGCCGCGCAGAAGCTCTTTAGTTTAATTAGATCCCATTTGTCAACTGGGAAGCGGGGAGGGATAGCATTAGGAGATATACCTAATGTTAAATGATGAGTTAATGGGTGCAGCACACCAACATAGCACATGTATATATATGTAACAAACCTGCACGTTGTGCACATGTACCCTAAAACTTAAACTATAATAAAAAAAACTTACCAAGATACTCATAAAATAAAATAATTCATTTCCAAAAAAAAAAAGAAGTCAACTGGAGAAAATTAAAAACCCAGCATTATTGCTGAAACAAATTATGAGAATTTACAATCAGTATTACAGTATGGTCCTATTTTTATTTAAAAATACATTGTATACCTTCATATGAATAAAAACACTCCAAAAGGATATCCTCTCATGGGTTTATAGTGAGTGTTTCTCAGATAAATGGATAATGAATGTTATTTTTCATTTTCCCTTTCTTGTATTTTTTGACTTTTTGTAATGATTACATTTTGGTTTTTATTTTTAAAAGAAATACAAATATATAAAAATAAAAGACCCATAGCAATTCCATTTGACAATTGTAATGGTTAATTTTATAGTGTCAACTTGACTGAACCATGGTGTCCAGATATTTGGTCAACATTTTTCTGAATGTTTCTGTGAAGCTATTCTTTGAATGGGATTAATATTTAAATCAGTGGACTTCAAGTAAAGCAGATGACCCTCCATTATGTGGGTGGGCCTCATCAAATCAGTTGAAGGCCTTAATAGAATAAAGACAGAAATCTTTCCATCAGAAAGGAATTCTGCCAGCAGACTGCCTTTGGATTTAAACTATAAGTTATCCCTGAATCTCCAGCCTGCTGGCCTACCTCATCAGATTTTCTTTTTTCCTTTTGGGCTTGCCAGCCTTTGAAATTGCATGAGGCAATTCCTTATAATAAATCTCTGTCTCTCTCAATGTCTCTCTCTCTCTCTCTCATATATTCATATGCATCCATTTATATATGTATGCATGTCATATTGGTTCTGTTTCTCTGGAGAACCCTCACTAATAGGGTATCAATGGTCACTTAGGTTTTTCAAATGAATCCCTTATTAATGGACAAAAAGTAAAGATCAGAAATGGCTAGCTGAGAATAATTTAGAAAGCCAAAAACCAAAAAATGCAAAGAGGTTGAAAGGTAAAATGGACACACAAAAAAGGCATGGAGACCTCAAGGATCCCAAAACTCCATGGCTTTGCCTCCAAATGTACCTCAAATCTATCTGCTCCCCGCATCCTCCCTGCCCTGACTTGAGACCCCACACCAGCATCTCACCATGCTCAGTTTCTCCCCTCACACCCCACTCCACACAGCAGCTAGAGAGATTGCAATGGACTGTTTGTCCCCCCGCCCCAAACCGTATAGTGAAACTCTAATCCCTGATGTGATATTTGGAGGTTGGGCCTTTGGAAGGTTATTAGGTCTTCAAGGTAGAGCCCTTATAAGTGGGATTAGCATCCTTATAAGAAGAGGCTGGAGAGTCAGCTAGCTCTCTTTCTGCCATGTGAGGATACAGCAGGAAATTAGCAGTCTGCAGCCCAGAAGAGGGCCCTCACCAGAACCAGACCATGCTGGCACCCTCATCCCGCATCTCAGCCTCCTGAATTCTGAGAAATAAATTGGTGTTTTTTATGCACCACCTAGACCATGGTTTGTTATGTGTTCGTGGTACTTTGTTACGGTGGCCCAAGTTAAGCAGAGATGTTTTGCAAATGCAAATGTCCCTAGGGGCTACCCATTGCCCTTAAAACAGACCTCAAACTCCTCAAAATCATGACCTAGGCATGTCCCACTCATGCCCACCTCTCTGACCGCTCTCCACTCCCACCTTTCTCTCCCAGGCTCACTTGGCTCTAGCCAGCCTCCTCTCAAGGTCTTTCGTCCTTCAGGGCCCTCCCACTGACTCTGCCAGCTCACCCCAATATTCCTCAAAACATCTTTCCACAGTGGGAACTTCTTGTCATTGGAGTGAGTCTTAGCTCAAAGATGCAGCATCAGAGGACACTGTTGCCCCATCTGACTGCTGCCCCAGGCAAGGCCTATCATGTCAACCTGCTTACCCTCCTTTATGGTACTCTCCACTATTGGAAATGAATTTGATTTATTTAACTGTGTCCTCTTCCTCTTCCCCTTTCTTCCCCTTCCCCTCCCTCCCCATCTCCTTTCCCTCTCTTTCCCTGGTAGAAACTGCTCCCTATGAAACCACAGCCCTACTTGTCCTCTTTGCTTCCCCCTCCCCAGCATAGGGCCAGTGCCCACCTTTCCTTTCTCTGCTTGTGTCCACTGAGGGAACAGTCCAAGTGAGCCTAATGTCAAGGTTGGAGCAAGAAAACCATCAGTGCTAAAGTCATGTGGATTTTTCCTTTCTCCTCCTTTCTCAAATTTGGAGCCCAGGAGGTGAGTAACTTGAAATCAATTACAAGAATATTTGATCTAGGTCTGTTGGTAATACCCAGTGGTTCTTCACCCAGACCGCACATTAGAATGAGCAGGAGAACATTTAAGAATATGAGTCCCGCCCTCAGAGACTGGGATTTAAGGAGTCGACCATCCCTCCTGGACATCAGAAATATTTAAAGCTCCCGTGCAATGATGATGTGCAGTCTGAGTAGAGAATCACTGCGCTTGGTAAGCAAACCTGAGGGCAAAGCGGAAGGGCCCGACCCTTCTCCCTACAACCATTGAACTGTACCCCCAAATACTCATGAATAAACCACTTATTTGCTTTGAACATATTCTTAGAAGTGAAACTATGCAATTGAAAGTTTTAAATATTTATTAATTTAACATTTAACATGCTAGTAAATATGTTTAACACATATTTCCAACTTGCTTTTCAAATACAATTTTACAAAATTACAAACTCTCGAGTGGCAGTTGTGATGTTTTTTTCACCGTTATTCTTTTACCTTGTTATTCTTCTTTTTCACATTGCTATTTTAATTCTGCACTTTTCTTCTATTAGGGAGGTTGAATAGCTTTCCAAATCTTTCTTAGTCTTTTGTATTTCCTCTTTCGTGAATTGTTTGTAACCCCAGTGCTAGTGATCTATTCACTCAACTCTCTCCTGAGGGCTTTGCCTTTTAGTGTATCCCTCATGTCTGCTAGGGTAGAGAGAATTGGTATATTTGGAGCCGTCTATAGGGTGTTTATAGAAGACGTGGTTAATACACACAATATAAATCAAAATATGAAACACTCCCAATAGGAAAAAATATCACCAGGAGAGATCAAAGGAAGAGAATCTCCCTTCCAGTGGGAGAAGAAATAGAGTTCTCAACAAGAGGGCACGGTGACTGTAGCTTGACCAATGAATTTGAATAATCAGAAAAGGCAGGGAGAGGCAAGAATAGGCAGACCTCCAGGTAAAGGAGCAGTGTACTTGAGGTGGAGAGGCAACATTTTTCATGTGCTCATCAAGAGTCACACACATCGCATATTATTGTATCTATTTTTAGGTGCATGTGCGTCTGGGCTCAAGTCTGGGTGACTATACCAAGATGGCGCATGAGCCAGAACACGCTCTGGTGGCTGTGCCTCACAATAGCTCATCTCCACAGGCCAGATTTCCACGGTGTCAGTAATTGGTTCTCTTGGGATCTATCCTCATGCTCTTATTCATCTAATAAACTGCTAACTTTCTTCTGTAGTGAGCAATAGCTAAATCGAAAGTAAATTTAAACTGTTCATCGGCAAGGTTGGCAAAAAGACCCCGATTCCACACCACCACAAGTGGATTTCATTAAATGCCAATGGAAACTGGCATTTGAAATACAATACAAGCAAGGAAAGGGGGTTCTGTATTCTGATCCAGGAGCAGCTCAACCTTTGGTGTGGCAGCTGACCAGTGCCTCCACACCACAACATCCAGAGCAAGTGACTCCACTCTGGCCATGATTCTGGAACGGCACCTAAAAAAAGCATAGCCCATAGTCTTCATGAACTATAATCAAACTAGAAAAGAAAACTGGGTCCTTTTGGTTCATTTCCCTTGAAATTTGGAAAAGAGAAACTAGGAGCCAGGTTCTGAAGAAGATCACGCTGAATATGTTGTATTTGGAGACTAGAACTAGGAAATCATGAGCCATGCGCTCTACAGAGTAGCAGAAGGAACAAGCTAAGAGTCAGTCCAGGAGGGATGGGAGAAGACAGCAGGCAGACAGAGAGAAAGCAATGCCCATCTGGCCTCTGCTGCCTGGACCTTCAGCCATGTCTTCATTCTCATTCCCATGCTGCCTGGCTATACAGAGCCTTCATTCCTAAGATGTGCAACTTTATAGACCCTCTCTACCTCCCACCTTAACCTAAATTTGCTTGAAAATATGTTCATCCCTCCCTCCAAATGAGCCCCATGCAGATGATAATAAGGCAGTGAAATTACCTGGGGAACAGGAAGAAGGGAGATGACTTGCTGCTTATGTTTCTCATTTCCTTTGAAGGATATTTTTACATTTCTTTCCTTGCATATCACAGACTTAGTCATTGGAAGCCCAAGTGATTACTCTTTCTTTAGCTCCCAAAGCTAAGAGGAAACAGACTATTACCAAATTGACAAGGAAAGGTGAATTTCTTTGGCTCAAAAGCCAGATTATTTCCAGTAAGTATTAGGAGCAGAACTGCTGAATTTGAAAGGAGGCTCATTTCCAATAAATGAGAAGTTCTTAATAAAACACCTCAGAAAGAATCACGAGGACTTCAAGTACAAAAGCAGGCTGCAGGGAACCAGAAGACAAGGTTAGAGAGGAGAATACAGCAGAAGAATCAGTCATCAAAAGTGGTTTGGATAGCCTCATGACAAAAAATTGTAATTAAATCCTTTCTCTGTCAAAGAAAAGAGACAGTATGAAAGAGATGACTAGCTACTATCATTTTTAAACTGGAAAAAATTTCTTAAAAGTATATCCAATGAACTGACAAAAGGCAGACAGCATTGGAAGGAGGAGTAGAGAAGATTTCATTTTGCACTTACTCTTTTTAATGAGCTTCTGAATGCCCGAAACAGATACGGACTCAGTGACTGGGAATTCACTTTTGCCACAGAGGCACTGAGGGCATCCCTTAAGGAGGATGGATCGTAGTCGTACACTGGGAAACCTGGACACGCAAGCACATGGGGCACAGTGAGACAAGACACAGGCGCCAGCATGGCTCTGCATGATCCAGAGCAGGTGGCCAGGTTGGTGAATACCTTACCTGAGCAAGACCAGTAGTTCATTCCAAGAGCAAACATAATCAATATCTTCATCATCATCGTCATCTTCTCCATTCTGGAAATCATGATTGTAATCGAGAGACAGAGAGTGTCTCTCTATGTGTTTGGGGATGACAATTCTTCCTAAGAGGAGCTGTCTTTATCAAACACTGGCTGCTTATTTTGACTGCAGCAATCTGTAACTTAAACAGAAACAATTGATCCTGGGGTCAATATTTTCTGCTGACTTTTCCTATGGAAAGGTTCCAGTTTGAGGACACTTTTGAAGTTTACAACTCACAAGAGAACTTTAGCCCAAGGCAAAAGGCATCAAGAGGCTCAGGATTCCACGTGTGCTGTTTATTTTTCTCTATTTTAATTTCATTCTTTTGGGGGAGGGGATATAATCTTACATTCAACAAAATGGTTAATCTTAAATTGTTGTGTATTGAGATCCCCTCATGGTTCTAAAGATCTTGCAGTTGACTACTTAATGAAAATAGTGTGGGTATAAGATCTTCTTGGAAATTATGACTTTGGAGAAGATAATTTTATATAGGGGTCCTAAATATTCAAAGCAAGTACAAGTGCAGTAAAAAGCTGGGACACACCATCCTATTAACCAATCTTCTGTGCTACTGGACACTTTTGCACATCACCTGGATAATAAGGTATTTACATATTATGATTCCCATGCACTGTAAGATCCCAAGGTAGTTTTTGAATGATTAAAAAGGAGAACTACTTAATTGGAAGTACAGTTTGTGTTGTATGTAGGTCATTGTGTTCTTATTTGTGGATTTCATGCATAAGAAGCTGTGTTTTGTCTCAGAAAGACCTGGACTGGGATCTTGGCTCTACCATGTACCAGGTGTATCCCCTTGGGCATGGCATTCAACACCTCTGAACCTCAATTTTCTCATCTATAAAATGGGCATAAATGGTTAGATGTCAGGTGTGTTCTTAGTCAGGGTTCTCCAGAAAGGAGAACCAAAATATAGAGGGAAAGAAAAAGAGAGATTTTTTAAATATATACTCTAAGTTCTGGGGTACATGTGCAGAACCTTCAGGCTTGTTACATAGGTATACATGTGCATGGTTGTTTGCTGCACCCATCAACCCATCATCTACATTAGGTATTTCTCCTAATACTATCCCTCCCCCAGCCCCCCACCCCCCAACAGGCCCCGGTGTGTGATGTTCCCCTCCCTGTGTCCATTTGTTCTCATTGTTCAACTCCCACTTATGAGTGAGAACATGTGGTGTTTGGTTTTCTGTTCTTGTGTTAGTTTGCTGAGATTGATGGTTTCCAGCTTCATCCATGTCCCTACAAAGGACATGAACTCATCTCTTTTTATGGCTGCTTAGTATTCCATGGTATATATGTGCCACATTTTCTTTATCCAGTCTATCATTGACGGGTATTTGGGTTGGTTCCAAGTCTTTGCTATTGTGAACAGTGCCACAATAAACATATATGTGCATGTGTCTTTATAGTAGAATGATTTATAATCATTTGTGTACATACCCAGTAATGGGATTGCTGGGTCAAATGGTATTTCTAGTTCTAGATCCTTGAGGAATCGCCACACTGTCTTCCACAATGGTTGAACTAATTTACACTCCCACCAACAGTGTAAAAGTGTTACTATTTCTCCACATCCTCTCCAGCATCTGTTGTTTCCTGACTTTTTAAGGATTGCCATTCTAACTGGCGTGAGATGATATCTCATTGTGGTTTTGATTTGCATTTCTCTAATCACCAATGATGATGAGCATTTTTTCATATGAGTGTTGGCTGCATAAATGTTTTCTTTTGAGAAGTGTCTGTTCATATCCTTTGCTCACTTTTTAATGGGGTTGGTTGTTTTTTCCTTGTGGCTAGCCATATGCAGAAAGCTGAAACTAGATCCCTTCCTTACACCTTATACAAAAATTAACTCAAGATGGATTACAGACTTAAACGTAAAACCTAAAACCATAAAAACCCTAGAAGAAAACCTAAGCAATACCATTCAGGACATAGGCATGGGCAAAGACTTCATGACTAAAACACCAAAAGCAATGGCAACAAAAGCCAAAATAGACAAATGGGCTGTAATTAAACTAAAGAACTTCTGCAGAGCAAAAGAAACTATCATCAGAGTGAACAAGCAACCTACAGAATGGGAGAAAATTTTTGTGATCTATCCATCTGACAAAGGGCCAATACCTAGAATCTACAAAGAACTTAAACAAATTTACAAGAAAGAGATTTTAAGGTGTTTGCTCACACAATTGTGGAAGCTGGCAAGTCCAAAGTGTGTGGTGTAGGCTGGGAGGCTGGAGCCCCAGTGAAGAGTTGCTGTTTCAGCCAAAGGCAATTGACTGGCAGAATATCTTCCTGCTCGGGGGACATCAGTCTTTTTCTATTCAGGCCTTTCACTGATTGGATGAGGCCCACCCACATAATGGAGGGTAACCTACTTCGCACGAAGTCTATTAATTTAAATGAGATCACATGGACACAGGAAGGGGAATATCACACTCTGGGGACTGTGGTGGGGAGGGGGGAGGGGGGAGGGATAGCATTGGGAGATATACCTAATGCTAGATGACGAGTTCGTGGGTGCAGCGCACCAGCATGGCACATGTATACATATGTAACTAACCTGCACAATGTGCACGTGTACCCTAAAACTTAAAGTATAATAAAAAAAAATTACAAGCAAGGGTGTTAAAAATAAAAAAATAAATAAATAAAAAATGTTAATCTCATTTTTAAACATACCTTCCCAGAAACGTCTAAAATAGTGTTTGACAAAATGTCTGAGTACCGTGGCCTAGCCAAGTTGACACATTAAATTAGTCATCATATACAGATTAAATAACAAGCTCTCAGAAGAGTACTTGGCAATTAATTGCTCAACAATTGGTAACCACTAGTAAGACTTCAATTCAATTCAATAGATACTTTTAGTATCTGCTACGTGTAAGGCAACAGGTCCAGAGAATATCTGAAATGAACTAATAATCCAGCCTATCCTTCATAAACAATGCAAATGTGGGTGCCAACACAGGTAATACAAATCCCTGGAGGAATTCAGAGAGAAGCTAAAGAAAGACTTCTTGGAGATGACAGAAACATTAGTAGTTTGTGTTATTCTCTCAAGCTCAGTGCCCAGGAGATCATGTGTCTCTTTGACCTTGGCCTTGATGGATGCAAACTCATTCAACAGGAGAGAAGGAGCCTCAGCCCAGGACAAAAGACCAGAAAAGGCAACACTGGGAACGAGACAGCAATCATTTGCCAAGGGATGTGGTGGGGAGCAGGGATATTCTTTAAAGGCAGGCCAGGCACTGTTACCAACCAGGAAGATGAGGAGACCTAAACACAATAGATGTACCCTGTAGGAAGGCAGGGATGCCAAGTTTCAATTACTGCTACTGTTATATAAGGCAACTTTATGAATCAAAGTACTGCCTCAGTTTTGCCTGCCCTCTTTACCAAGGGACAAAAGTATGCTTCTGACGACTTTACATACTGACCAGGTCATGATGCTCTCATGAATATTTACTGCCTTGACCAAAAGATGTTCTTGCTGCAAGTCTTACTCATCAGCACTTTGGCACAAAGGCATATTTAAAATCCCTGGATAATCTCAGGTTCTTAATGCTCATTCATCTCACTCATGCACAACACTGGGTCCAGCAGTTTCTGGCCACTCTCCAGCCTCATCTCGAGCCATCCTCCCTTCCCCACTAGGTGTCCTTGAGTTCCTTGGGGACACCAAATGACTTCCATCCCAAGGCCTTTCCATATGCTATTCACTGCATCAGACAATAATGACATTCTTCTTGCATGCCCCCAATCAGCTTCTCTCTACCACTCAAGTCTCAGCTTAAAGAGCACCTCCTCAGAGAGCTTCCCTTGATCAAGCCCTGACCTAAACCACTCTATCCTCTAACCCTCCATGCCAGTTCCCTGCTTCCCCCATTCCTAGCACTTACCACAAATGCATAATGATCTTGCTGGTTTGCTTGATGTTGTCTTTCTCCTCTAGTAGACTCTAAGCTCCATGAGGCAGAAACCATGACTGTCTTATTTATGGTATCCCGAAGCACCCAGATAGGAATATGATTAAATATTTGCTGAATGAATGAGTGAGTGAATGAGCACACTTGGTCTCTCTGAACTTGACTCCAAGCCTTTCTGTTTGAAACCGGCACTAATTTCTGGTATGTAACAGGTACACAGAGCGGTGTGCTATGAGGTGATGACCATTAAAATTTGTAATTCTATTACTTTTAACCTGCTTTGAGCTCAATTCCATTAGAGTCTTCCAGATTTAACTAATGGCACCATCTGGCAGCAAACTCCATGGTCTCATTAAATGAGCAGTAGTAATAAAACTAATTGCAAAAGAGTAGAGGAGATTAAGGAGACAACAGTAAAATAATGTTGCCAGCACAGGGCTAGTGATTTTGTTTGTAGCTTGCTGGTGTGGGGAGAGATTCTTTCATTTCTCAGATTCTCTAGGCTACAATTAAACGTTGGCACCAGACATGCAGGGCAGGCACAGATTAGTGCTAAGAAGTGATGATCTAAAAATGCCTCTGCAGACTTCTGTCATGTCTAGTAAACCTAGGAGATTAAACACAAGACGTCTATTAAATTTCAGGCCATAATGATTTCTTTTATTAGTCTTTCTCCCATCTGCATAAATGTGTACAGCATTAACGCCCCCCAGTTTTGTGCTGCTCCAACACAAATTATTTAGGTAAGGTATTAAAAATTATGTGGCACTAAGTGAAAAGAGTTGTGTATAATAGCTTTTTTTAACATAGCCTCTGGAAAGTTATATAAAATTTACCACAGAAAGCTTGACAACAGCAATTGGAAACCTATCGAATTAAGATGGGTGGGCATGCACATTATAGACTAATAAGATTCATTGCTATCATCTTTATTATTTCTTTTGATATTGTTTCTTTTCATCTTGATCATCTCTGTTA
The DNA here is from genome assembly GCF_028858775.2 of Pan troglodytes. Classification (NCBI taxonomy): domain Eukaryota; kingdom Metazoa; phylum Chordata; class Mammalia; order Primates; family Hominidae; genus Pan; species Pan troglodytes. The sequence goes on along the minus strand of NC_072411.2, from coordinate 136,228,904 downwards.
TTTGAGAAAAATCACTGCATTTAGAGCAAATGTAAACCAAATCTTCATCTAATGCATAAACCATAGTTTTTGGTGCTGCCTTCCAATTTCATGTAATAGCATGATTTCTAAATTCCTGAACTCCACTATCAAGATTTACCTTGATGGTCTATAGTTCACAACCCTTCCATGTTCAATGCTATTGTTATATTTATTTGGTAGGAACCACAGGTTTATCTGCTAAGCAAAGTAGTACAGATCAGCAGTTCTCACAGTGCAGTCCCAGACCAGCAGCTTCAGCACCTCCTAGGAACTTGCAAATTCCCAAGCCCTATCCGAGACCTGCTAAATCAGGAACTCTAGGAAGAAGATCCAGCCATCTATACGTGTACTGGTTTCCCCATTATTGTGACTTACAGTCAAATCTGAGATTCACTGGTACAGAGCAATGGTTCTCAAAAGGGATGATTTTTGCCCATTTGGGGGCACTTGGCAATGTCTGAAGTCACTACCAATTGCCACAACTGCAGGAGAGGGTTCTACTGACATCTAGTAGGTAGTAGCTAGAGATACTACTGAACATGATTAATATAATGCACAGGACAGATGCCCACAAGAAAGAATTATCTGGTTCAAAATATGAATAGTGCCAAAGTTGAAAAACCCTGGTATAGGAAAGGACAAAGAAGAGTGAGCCCCACCCCTTTAAGGACACTTCCCAAAGGTCACACACACAACATTAATATTTGCATCTCATTGGCCAGAAATACGTTACAGAGCTAACCTACTGTGAGGAACAGTAGGAAATGTAATCTGCTAACTAAGAGGATAGATGTTGGAGTAGTAAGCAAGACTTTGCCAACTTGAGTTGTAGAAACCAGGGAATTTATGCTGCATAGTATAGAGATGAAGGGTATCTCCAGGAAGACAGTTATGCAGGAGGCTAGAGAGCAATCCTTGGTTGGAAAGTCCCAAAGAAAAGATGAAATTAATAGAGTCCTTGATAAACAATATTCAGAAGAGATTTATATTTCTGATGGAGAGTTTTAGAGTTTCATTTCTGATAAGTACAGAGAAGATAAAGCAAATTTTTTCAATGAGGTGTTGTTATTTTCAGGAAAAAATAAACATTTATTCAAGAAATGTTTATCAGTTGGGAATGTCTTAGTTATAGTGTGGTAACAAACATTTCCAAAGTTGCAGTAGCTGGTAACAATAAGGTTTCATTTTTTGCTTATACTACATATCCACCACAGGTTGAAAGGGGGTTCTGTTCATAATAGGCACAAATGGATGCAAGGTAATGAAGCAACCATTTATTATTATTATTATTATGGTAAATAACACATAGCAGAAGATCTGCTCTCTTAACAAACGTTAGGTATACAATGCAGTATTGACAACTACGAGTACAATGTCACAAAGAAGATCCCTTGAACTTTTACATCTTGCATGACTGAAACACTACACCCATTGAACAACTCCCTTTCCTCCTTCCCCAAACCCCTATTCTCTAGCAATCACTGTTTTATTTTCTGTTTCTATGAGTTTGGTTACTTTAAAAACCTCATATAAATGGAATCATGCAGTATTTGTCCTTTTGTGACTGGCTTATTTAACTTAGTGTAATGTCGTAGCACAATGTTCATCCATGCCATAGCATATGATAGGCTTATTTTTCTAGCTAAATAATATTCCATTCTATGTACATACCACATTTTCCTTATCCATTCATCCATCAATGAACATTTAGGCTATTTCCACCTTTTGGCCTTTGTGAACAATGCTACAATAAACATAAGAGTGCAAATATCTCTTCAAAAACATGATTTCAGTTCTTTTGGATAAATTCCCAGAAGTGGGATTGTGAATCATACGGTAGTTATTTTTAAGTTTTTGAAGAATCACCTTACTGTTTTCTATAGCAGCTGCACCATTTTACATCCACATAAACAGTGTTCAAGACTTCCAACTGCTACACAAGTTCACCAACACTTGTTATTTTCTGGCTTTTGGATAATGACCATTCTAACAAGTGTGAGGTGACATATCATTGTGATTTTGATTTGCATTTCTCTGATGACTAGTGATGTTGAGCATCTTTTCATATACTGGTTAGCCATTTATATGTCTTCTTTGGGGAAATGTCTATTCAAATCTTTTGCCAATTTTTTCATTGGGTTATTTGTGGCTTTTGGCCATTATGTTATAGAAGTTCCTTATATATTTCAGACATTAATCCCTTATCAGATGCACAATTTGCAAAGATTTTCTGCCATTTTGTAGGTTTCCTTTTCACACTGTTGGTTGTTTACTCCACTGTGCAGAAGTCTTTCAGTTTAATTAATCCTACTTGTCTATTTTTGTTTTAGTTGCCTGTGCTTTTGGTGTCATGTCCAAGAAATCACTGCCAAGACCAATGTCATGAAGATTTTCCCATATGTTTTCTTCTAGGAGTTTTACAATTTTAAGTCTTATGTTTAACTTTTTAATCCATTTTGAGTTGATTTTTGTGTATGGAGCAAGATTAGGATCCAATCTCTTTTACACATGGATATCCAGTTTTTCCAATACCATTCATTGAAGACACTAATGTTTCCCCAGTGTTTACTCTGGGCTCCCTTGGCAAAGAGCAATTGATCACTTTTTGTATAGATTAATTTCTGGGCTCTCTATTCTGTTCTATTGGTCTATATGTCTATCTTTAGGCAAGAACCACAGTGTTTTCATTACTATAGCTATATTTTGAAATCAAATAGTGTAACACCTCCAGTTTTGTTCTTTCTGAAGATTGATTTGTGGTCTTCTGTGGTTCCATATAAATTATAGAATTTCTTTCTTTTCTATTTCAATTAAAATGCCATTAGAATTTTGGTAGAAATTGCATTGAATCTTTAGATTTCTTTGGGTAGCATGAACATTTTAACAATAGTATTTCTTGCAATTCATAAAACATAAGTTGCCTTTTTATTTATCTGTGTCTTCTTTGACTTCTTTCCACAATGTTTTGTAGTTTTCAATATACAAGTCTTTTGCATCTTTGGTTAAATTTAATTCTAGGTATTTAATTCATCTTGATGCTATTATAAATAAATTGTTTTCTTAATTTCTTTTTTGGATTGTTTGTTGTTAGTGTATAGAAATGCAACTGATTTTTGTGTGTTGATTTTGTATCCTGCAACTTTGCTGAATTCATTTATTAGTTCTAACAGGATTTTGTGAAATCTTTCAGATTTTCTACATATAACATCATATCATCTGTGAACAGAGATAATTTTACTGCTTCTTTTTCAATCTGGATGCCTGTTATTTCTTTTTCTTGCCTATTACTCTGACTAGAACTTCCAGTACAATGCTGAATAGAAGTGGGAATGTGGACATCCTTGCTTTCTTCTTGATCTTAGAGGAAAAGTTTTCAGTTTTTCACCACTGATGTATGATGTACAGCTAACAGTATGATGTTAGCTATGGGCTTTATATATACAGCCTTTATTATGTTGAGGTAATTTCCTTCTCTTCCTACTTTGCTGAGTGTTTTTATCATGAAAAGGTGTTAATTTTCTTAAATGCTTTTCCTGCGTATATTGAGATAATTGTGTGATTCTTATACTTTGTTCTGTTAATGTGCTATATCACATTGATGGATTTCTGTATGTTCAACCATTCTTGAATCCCAGAAATGAATCCACTTAGTCATGGTGTATGATTCTGCTAATGTGCTGTTGCATTTATTTGGCTAGTGTTTTGTTAAGGATGTTTGCACCTATATTCATCAGGGACATTAGCCCATAATTTTCTTTTCTTATAGTTTCTATTTCTGTGTAACTCTGGTCGTATATAATGAGTTTGAAAATGTTCCTTCTTTTCAATTTTTTTGAAGAGTTTACGGATTGGCATCAATTCTTTAAATGTTTGGTAGAATTCAGCAGCGACGTCATCTGGTCCTGGGCTTTTCTCTGTTGGGAAGTTTTTGATTACTATTTAATCTCCTTACTTATACATCTGTTCAGATTTTCTATTTCTTCATTATAGGTATTTACAGGTTGTGTGTCTACTTAAAATTTAAGAGAGAAGATCTCTCATTATGTGTTATTTACCAGAAAAACCTGGGTTTTCCAATGCATTGGCGTGTAATTGTTCATAGCAGTCTCTTAGAATTCTTCCTATTTCTTTGGCATTAGTTGTAATGCCTCCTCTTTTATTTCTTATTTTATTTATTTGAATCTTTTCAGTCTAGTTAAAAATTTGTCAATTTTATTGATCTTTTTCAAAAATAAACTCTTACTTTGGCTATTGTTTTTCTATCCATTTTATTTCTGTTAGAATCTATACAGTTTTATTCATTCTGCTAACTGTAGGCTTAATTCATTGTTCTTTATTCTAGTTCCTTGAGGTGTACGTTTAGGCTGTTTATTTGGGATCTTTCTTTTTTTTAGTGCAAGCATTTATCACTTCCCTCTTAGTACTGTGTTTTTTTAATCAAGTAAGTTTTGGTATATTATTTGTTCTCACTTGTATCAGTATTTTCTAATTTCCCTTTTACTTCCTCTTTGTCCCATTAGGTGTTTAGGAAGATGTCATTTAATTTCTACATATTTGCAAATACTGGTTTTCCATCTGCTATTGATTTCTAGTTTTATTCCACTGTGGTTGGAAAAGATACTTGCTGTGATTTCAATCGTTTTAAATCTATTAAGACTTGTTTTGTGACCTAACATGAGTTCTGTCTTAAAGAATGTTCTGTGTGTTTGAGAAAAACATGTATTCTTCTGCTCTTGGGTGGGATGTTCTGTATATGTCCATGAGGTCCATTCATTCTATAGTGTTGTACAAGTCCTCTGCTTCCTTATTGATATTTTATCTGGATTTTCTATCCATTATTGAAAGTAGAGTATTGAAATATCTTACTCTTATTATGTTGCTGGCTATTTCCCCCTTTCTATTCTGTCAATATTTGCTTTACATATTTTGGTGCTCTGATGTTGGGTGCATATATATTTATATTCATATTTATATTTATCTTCCTAGTGAATTGACTTTTTTATCATGATACAATGCCCTTCTTTGTCTCTTGTGACAGTTTTGACTTCATATCTATTTTCATTGATATAAGAATGGCCACCCATGCTCTCTTTTGGTTACCATTTTCATGGAATATGTTTCCATCCTTTAACTTTCGGCCTACATGTGTCCTTAATTCTAAAGGCAGCATTTTGTATACAGTGTACAGTTGGATCTTGTTTTTTTTAAGTATATTCCCCACTCGATAGCTTTTGATTGAGATGTTTAATCCATTTACATTTAAAGTAATTATTGATAAAGGAGTTACTATAGCCAATATTTAATTGATTTTTGTATTTTTTGTAGTGATTTCATCCCTCTTTTCTTGTTGTCTTTCTTTGTTTTATTGATTTTTTTGTAGTGACATGTTTTAAATTTCTAAATTTTTTGGTATATCTTCTGTAGGTATTTTCTTTGTAGTCACCACAAGGCTTTCATAAGACATCTTTTAACAATCTATTTTAAGCTCATAGCAACTTAATTTCAATTGCACACAAAAGCTCTACACTTTAATTTCTCCATGAAATACTTTATATTATTATTTATTAAAGAAGCATGCTTAGATTTATTTTAATTTTTATTGATATACTATATTTGTACATTTTTGTGGGGGTACATGTGGTATTTTGATACGTGCATAGAATGTCTAATGCTCAAGTCAGGGTGTTCAGGGGATCCACCTGAATGGACTTATCATTTATAAGTGTTAGAGACTTTTTAAGCCCTCTCTTCTAGCTATTTTGAAATACACAATATATTGCTGTTAATTGTAGTCACCTTACTCTGCTATCTAATGACGGAACTTATTTCTTCTATCTAACTGTATGTTTGTACCCATTAAACAATCTCATTTCATTTCACCCCTCACACACACAAACCCTTCCCATTCTCTGGTAACTGTCATTCTATTATCTACCTCCATGAGATCAATTCTTTTAGCTCCCACATATGAGTGAGAACATATAATGTTTGTCCTTCTATTCTTGGCTTATTTTACCTAACATAATGACCTCCAGTTCCACATATGTTGCTGCAGATGGAGAATTTCATTCTGTTTCAATGGCCAAGTAGTATTCCTTTGGTTATACGCACCACATTTTCTTTATTCATTCAAATCTCGGTGTACACTTAGGTTGATTTCATATCTTTGCTATTGTGAATAGTGCCATAATAAACATGGGGGTCCAGGTTTCCCTTGGATGTACTGATTTTCTTTCCTTTCAATAAATACCCAGTAGTGGGATTGCTGGATTTTATGGTAGTACTATTATTAGTTTTTTGATAAATTTTCATGCTGTTTTCCATAATGGCTATACTAATTTACATTCTCACCAACAATGGATAACAGTTCTCTTTTCTCCACATCCTTGCCAGCATTGGCTATTTTTTTTTTTTTTTTTTTTTGTCTTTTAAATAATAGCTATTCTAACTGAAATAAAAGGATAGCTCACTACAGCCTCAAACTCCTGGGCTCAAGTGATCCTTCTTTTTTGTTCTTTTCATTATACTTTAAGTTCTAGGGTACATGTGCACAACGTGCAGGTTTGTTACATATGTATACATGTGCCATGTTGGTGTGCTGCACCCATTAACTCGTCATTTACATTAGGTATATCTCCTAATGCTATCCCTCCCCCCTCCCCCCACCCCACAACAAGCCCCGGTGTGTGATGTTCCCCTTCCTATGTCCAAATGTTCTCATTGTTCAATTCCCACCTATGAGTGAGAACACGCGGTGTTTGGTTTTTTGTCCCTGCGATAGTTTGCTGAGAATGATGGTCTCCAGCTTCATCCATGTCCCTACAAAGAACATGAACTCATCCTTTTTATGGCTGCATAGTACTCCATGGTGTATATGTGCCACATTTTCTTAATCCAGTCTATCATTGTTGGACATTTGGGTTGGTTCCAAGTCTTTGCTATTGTGAATAGTGCTGCAGTAAACATGCGTGTGCATGTGTCTTTATAGCAGCATGATTTATAATCCTTTGTGTATATACCCAGTAATGGGATGGCTGGGTCAAATAGTATTTCTAGTTCTAGATCCTTGAGGAATCGCTACTCAAGTGATCCTTCTTAAGAGGCTGATTCAGTTGTGTTACTTGTTATTAGTCTGTTCAGGTTTTATATTTATTTATGGTTCAATATTGGCAGAGATTATGTGTCCAGGAACTTATCCATTTCCCATAGGTTTTCCAGTTTGTTAATATATAGTTGTTCATAACAGTTTCTGATGATCTTTTGAATTTCTCTGGTATCAGTTGTTATGTCTCATTTTTTTATTTCTGATTAGGTTTATTTGGATCTTCTCTCTTTTTTTCTTGCTTAGTCTAGTTAGTGATTTATCAATTCTATCTTTTCAGATAACCAAATTTTCATTTTGTTTGTCCTTTGTGTTTTTATAGTCTCTATTTTATATAGTTCTGCTCTGATCTTTATAATTTATTTCCTTCTACTACTTTTTGGTTTGGTTTGTTCTTGCTTTTGTATTTCCTCAAGTTGCATCATCAGATTGTTTATTTGAAATCTTTCTCTTTTTCGCTGTAAGCACTTATTGCTATAAACTTCCCTTGTAGAACTCCTTTTGCTGTATCCCATGGGTTTTTGGCATGCTGTGTTTCTATCTTCATTTGTTTCAAGGATTTTTTTTTTATTTTCTCCTACATTTCTTCATTGATCCAGTGGTCTTTCAAGAGCACATTGTATAATTTCCATGTATTTGAACAGTTTCCAAAGTTCCTCTTGTTATTAATTTTCAGTTTTATTCCACTGTGGTCTGAGAAGATACTTGGTATGACTTCATTTTTAAAAAAATTTGTGGAGACATTTTGTGGTCTAACATATGATCTATCCTGGACAATGTTCCATGTGCTGACGAGAAGAATGTGTATCCTGCAGCTGTTGGATAAATGTTCTGTAGATGTCTGTTAGACGAATTTGGTCTAAAGTGCAGTTTAAATTCAATGTTTCTTTGTTGATTTGCTGTCTACATGATCTGTATAATGCTAAGAGTGGGGTGTTGAAGTCCTTAACTATTTAACATTATTATACTGGAGTCTGTCTTTTCCTCTAGATCTATTAATAATTACTTGTTATTATTACTATATACTTGTTATATATATATTTGTTATATATATATATATAATTACTATATACTTGTTATAATTACTATATACCCAGATATATAATCTGGGTACTCAGGTGTTGGATGCTTATACATTTAGAATTGTTATATCTTCTTGCTGAATTGATTGATCCCTTTATCATTATATGACTTTCTGTGTCTCTTATTACTGTTTTGGACTTAAAGTCCATTTTATATGACCTAACTATAACTAATCCTTCTTGCTTTTTGTTTCTGTTTTTGTGGAATATATTTTGCTATCTCTTTATTTTCAGTCCATAAGTGTCTTTACTGATGAAACAAATTTCTTACAGGCAGCATACAGTTAGGCCATTTTTAAAAAATCATTCAGCCAGTCTATATCTTTTAAGTGGAAAATGCAACTCATTTATATTCAAGTTTATTATTGATATGTGAGGATTTATTCCTGTCATTGTGTTTGTTGTTTTCTGGCTGCTTTGTATATCTTTCGATCCTTTCTTTCTCTCTTATTGTTTATCATTGCAGTTTTGCAGCTTCTACAGTGGTAACATTTGAGTCTTTTCTCTTCCTCATATGTGTATTTGCTCTGCCAGTGAGTTTTATACTTTCATGTGTTTTCATGAAGGTCGATATTATCCTTTGTATTCCAGGTTTGGGACTCCCTTAAGCATTTCTTGTAGGACCAGTCTATTGGTGATGAGCTCCTTCAGTTTTTGCTTTATTGGGAAAGACTTTATTTCTCCCTCCTTTGTGAAGGATTATTTTTTTAGGTATACTATTCTTGGATGGCAATTTTTTTCTTTTAGCACTTTGAATATATCATCCCATTCTGTCCCGGGCTGAAAGGTTTCTACTGAGAAATCCTCTTTTAGTCCAATGGGGATTCCCTTATATGTGGCCAGACTCCTTTGCTGTTTCTACAATTCTCTGTCTTTGACTTTTCACAGTTTGATATAACATGCTGTGGAGACTTTTTGGATTGTATCCATTTGGGGATCCCTGAGTTTCCTGGATCTGGATATCTAAACCTCTTGCTAGACTTGGGAAGTTTTTAGCTATTGTTTTGTTAAGAAAGTTTTCTATGCCTTTGGCCATCTCTTCACCTTCTAGAACACCCAAAATTCATTTATTGGGTCTCTATATGGTGTCCATATGTCACATCTGCTTTATTCATTCTTTTTTCTTTTCTTCTTCTTCCCCTTTTTTTTTCTTTTTGGCCTGACTGGGTTATCTTTAAAGACCTGTCTTCAAGTTCTGAGACTCTTCTACTTGCTCTAGTCTATTATTGATGCTCTTGAACAAATATTTTCTCTCATTTAATTCTTTAGTTCCAAAATTTCTGTTTTTTTGTTTTATTTTGTTTATGATATTGGTGAATTTCTTGTTTATATCCTGAATGGTTTTCCTGATCTCTTTGCATTGTTCATCTGTGTTCTCTTTTATCTCACTAAGCTTTTTAAATGTCATTATTTTGAATACTTTTCCTGGCATTTTATAAATTTCTTTTCATTGGAATATGTTGCTAAAGAATTATTGTGTTCCTTCAGAGGTTTCATATTTCCATGTTTGTTCCTGTTTCTTACATTTTTAAATTGATAGCTGTGCATCTGGTACAATGGTCACTTCTTCGAACTTTTAAAATTGGCTTTTATAGGGAAAGACTTTCTCCTGAAGATGAATCTATGGTGTTTGTTGGAAAGGACATTTTAGCTTTTATTCTGGGTGTGTGCAGAAGTATAGTCTTGTATGATTTCTTTGGCTATAACCAGCAATAGTGGTGTCTGATTTCTTCAGTGGCTAGAGCTGCAGTTATTAGTGGAGGCTATTGTGAGGTTTTGCTGGTAACAAGGACACCAAGTGGACCAGTCTTTGGGCCCCACTGGTGGCAGTGGTTAGCTGGATGGGTCTTTCCTCAGGCCCCCAGGAGAAGTGCACAGAAACTAGAGGTAATGGACAGGGCAGGGTAATTCCAGGGTCCTCGGGGATGTGCTTGGGTACTGGGATGTTGGGGGTACATGTGCATTGCCAGGCCAGGTAGGTCTGGCCTAAGGGCTCCTGGTGGTGTGCTTGGGTGCTGGCTATGGCAGGCAGGGCAGGCTGATTCCCAGGCCCTCCTCAGCAGAGTGCTTGGCTGCCTGCCTACAGCGGTGAGAGTAGTGGTTGCAGGGAGCCTGTCCTTGGGGCATGTGCAAGTGCACTATGGCCCTGTTGCTGGAGGAAGCATAGCTGCTGACAGTGGCTGCAGCTGCAGGTAGCAGGTCTCAGGCCTCCTGAGAACTGCAGCTCTGCTGCTGAGGAAGCAGGGTTAACGTCAGTGGCATGCACTTCAGTCTCCACGGGCAGCAGAAGTGGCTGTAATGGATGGTGGCTGAGTCTGTTCTCAGGGTGTGTGTACCCCAGCCCTAATGCTAGAGGAGGCTGGAGTTGCTGTCTGTGGTAGCCACCCTATGTAGGCAGTTCTCAGGCTTTAGGAAGCACAGGCTTTGGCTCTCTTTGTCCCATGGACAGCCTCCATAGTGTCCTCCACTGTCCATTCCCTCAGGTGCAAGACACTGTGTGTGCTAGAATGCTGGGGACCCTGCTGCTCCACTGAGTCCAGCTGGCATTGTGCTGATGCAGTCCTCTTCGTGAATGCAGTGGGAATGTTAGTGTGTCCCTCGCAATGTGTAAATGTAGGGGCTGTTGGGTCCCAGGGCAGGATGCAGTCTGGTAAGGACTGAGCTCTCGAAATGGTGCCAAGCTACAGCTACTTAGGAATGGGGAAAGGGGGCTGGTTGAGGAATCCAGTGTGAGGCTCCTTTCTGGAATGGTCTTCAGGCAGCTCCCTATGCTATCGTAGGCCCCACAAGGATTGAAGGGTTCTCCCATGGCTAGGGTTGCAGAAGTTCATGGTGGGAATGTGCACAGCTGGGGATCTTTTACCCTTTCTTTAGACTGGGGAGCCTCTCCAGGCTCCCAGCCAATCCCAGTGAACTGACTGCCTTGCTTCTCTCTCCTTCCATGCCTGTGGTGTTTTCTGTCACTTCTCTGCTAAATTCCAGTGTTCTCTCTCAGATGCTCTATTCAAAGTGTGACTGTCTACTTGCTATTTTGATTTTTCATGGAGGAGGCAAGTGTCAGATGCTGCTAGTTGGCTATCTTGAAGGTCCTCCTCACACTCTATGTTGATGATGTCACATTTCTTTATACTTTGTATCCATTAACATATTTTATATAGTTATTTTGAATACTTTGTTTTAACTTCTATACCTGCATTTAAAACGATTTATGCACCATCATTGCAGTATCATAGTATTCTGTATTTATCTAGATATTCAATTTTATCAGCAAACTTTATACTTTCATATGCTTTTGTGCTGCCATTCAATCTTTCATTTTAATTTGAAGGACCTCCTTTATCATTTCTTGTAAGGCTGATCTAGTTGTGATGGCCTCCCTTGGCTTTGTTTATCTGGAAAAGTCTTATCTTTCCTTCATTTTTGAAGAACAATTAAGCCAGATATAGTATTTTTAGTTGGCAAATTTTTACTTTCAGCACTTTGAATGTCCACCCCAATCCCCTGATATCTTATGGAGTTTTCTTTTATGCATTCTCTTGAGGCCTTCAGAACTCCCTCTTTGTCTCTGACTTTTGATCATTTGATTATTATATTACTCTGTATGGACTTCTTTTAATTTATCCTATTTGGAGACCACTGGGCTTCTTAAATCTGGATGTGCCTTTTCCTTCCCAATTTTTAAAAAGTTTTGGCCATTATTTTTTTAAATAAGACTTGTGCTCATTTTTCCTTCTCTTCTGAGACTCACATAATGCATAGCCTTGTTTACTTGATGGTGTTCCATAAGTCCCTTAGACTTTCTTTACTCTTTTGTATTCTTTTTTTCTTCTTGCTCCTCTGACTGGGTAATTTCAAATGATCTGTCTTTGAGTTAGCTTATTCTTCGGCTTGATGACGTCTACTGTTGAACTTCTCTAATGAATTTTTTAGTTCACTTATATTCTTTAGCTCCAAAATTTCTGTTTGTTTCTCATATTTTTTATTTATTTGTTGAGATCCAAATTTTGTTCAAACACTGTTTTCTTGAGCTCACTGAATATTATTATGATGGTTATTTTGAATTCTTTGTTTGGTGTTTTGTATACCTACACTTATTTAGGGCCAATTTCTGTAGATTTATTCTGTTTCTTTGATTAGGCTATATTTTCCAGTTTCTTTATGTTTCTGTAGCTTGGAGTTGATGTCTGCAAATTCAAAGGAACAGGCACCTTTCCCATTATTCACAGACTGGCTTCATGCAGGGAAAGACTTTCGCCAATTAGCACAGGTAGAAAATCTGGGGGTCTCTCAAATTTTCTATGGATGTATTTTCTCTTGGCGAGTGTGTGTAAATTTCTAATTAGAAGAATTTGCTTGTTTCTATCTTCATATGCTCATAATCTCTTACTTCCTCTGGTGTCTACCTGCTGTACTCTGGGTCTTCTGTAGCAGCAGCATGTGCTCCAGCTTTTTTTTTTTTCAGTAGTCACCAGGAATCTAGAGTATGTTAGGTCCCATCGGCACCCTGAATTGGGTGAGACAGAAATCAGTACTTCAAGCAGCTCTGCAAAATGCCGTGCTCCAACAATTTCTTTCCCCAGGGAGAAATTACCATTTGAGAGTTTTCACCCACTCATTCTCTGCTGAGCCAGGAGGAGGGGCTGTTGTAAATGAGTATATACTAGTCCAAACTGTTGCCTTTATTTTCAGTGTCCCTACCAGCCTCGTGCTTCTTCCTGCCAGTGCTTACATTCAGGCAGATGGAAACCAGTCCCTCAGGCAGCCACTCAGAAAGCGGGACCTTTAGACACACGTTTCAATTCCTTACCTCCTAAGGAAGAAGCCAGGAGTTTTGGTTTATTTTACCCATTTGTTTTGTGCTGTACTGAAGGGAAGAACAAGGCCAAGAAAAGTGCCCTGAATTTTCCTACTGACTTTTATGCCCCTGGTCTCATGCCCATCTCAGATGCAGGAACTTCTTCTTATCTGTTTCTGGGCTTCTCAGAAAGGAAGTTGCCCCATGTATTATTATTAAATCAGTGTGTGCATGGGTAAAAGGAGGGTCTGGATCTTCCAATCCACCATTATGCTAGCATCACTCATAAACTTCTTGAATATTGGTAGTTAGCAATACCAGACAGAAAGAGAGCTCTGGAAAGTTTCACACCAGTAATTACATGCTCTGGCCTGGAGCTCATTGGCTAGACCTAGTCACATGACTTTACCTAATTCAAAGGGAGCAGGAAAGCAAGTCCTGCTATGTACCTTAAAAGTTAAGAACAAAATATCTGTCAGTGAGCACTAATGACAACCACAAAAGGAAATGCGGTATTGCTGTGAACAATACTTATGGTCATGATAATACAAACACTGAACAATAACAACAACTATAATATGATTCTCTTGGGAGGATGAAGGTGGGGTTGGAAACAGGGCATGAAATGACTAAGTCTTTATTCTTTCACCATAGGAAGTCACAAATGCTAAACAATCAAAACTAGCAGTATGAGTCTATTACTTAGAAATAGGAAAAGAAAAAAGAAAAACAAACAGGCAAAAGACTTTTAAGTGGTTGCTTCAGCTCTTAGAGTGAAGTGGGGCAAGGATTTAAATGAACATTAAAACATGTCATCCATCCAGGAAGAAAAGGGAAGAATGCAGTGAGATGCCTTATGAGCTTCCCTGTCACTCAACTCCAGATGCTCAGACTGGGAGCAAATCCTGTGTCTGTTTCCATTTTCACAACCAGCAAACATGCACCAGTCATAAGCAAAAAACCTGAAGAACTGAATAATTTTCATTTGAAGGATAATTTGCAAATTTTGATACTTCCAGTAACCAAGTCTGATCCTGTGCTAACCCCTGGAAGCACAATAGCATTACTATGTGACCAGAATCCAAATATTTTAATACAACACTCTTTCATTTTTAAAATGTAAATCAGTGGACATGTTTATGGGCTCAACCATTGAAAGCACTCCAAAAACTTCTCTAAAAGAGTCTGTGATGCTTTCAAATTATTGGGATTGCTTTGTACCTCTCCAAAATTACTAAGAAGCATGAAGTTATTTTCAACCTGGGAGGATATATACATTTTTAAAGCAGTCTTTTTCCAAACATGTGCTATTGAGAAAAGTAGTGACAAGGGCATGTCTTGGGGTCGAAAACCATTGTCTTCTGAATGAGGCCCCTAGCCCTTAGTGACCGAAATCATTAAACTCTTTTTATTTGTCTCACATAGATGTAAATAATGATGACTGCCTTGCTTCTTCTCATCAGATGCACTCAATTGCCTTTATCTTTCTTCTGAAGACGGTCACGAAGGTGTTGGTGGGAGAATACTCAAGACAGGGAAATAAAAAACTTGTAATTTCACCTCAAGAGAATATTCTGTATTTCAAAGCTAACCTCCCGCTGCCTAATCCTATTTTGCACGTTAGAAACTGAAAATTATGTTGGCCTCCCTGTGTGACTTTGAGACACTTCTAATCTCTGCTCCATTCTCCCACCCTCAGGCAGATGGAGGTCCTGGGCCAACTGGAGGTGATGTCATGTTCTCAAAGAGACAAAAAAGAAATGAGATGAATAATTTCCAAAGTATCCCCCAATTTTGATGCAACCACTTGGATAGTTTTCACGTGCTAAGGACTATGCTGAGCACTCACATCCCCACGATAACCCAGCAGGAGAAACCAAATGTGACTCCCTTTTTGCAGACAGGAATATGGTGCCCAGATTGCAGGGTTAGTGGTGGAGGCAGGTGCCTGAGCTCTCTGCTGGGTTGTTATACTACCTTCTACTAGGCCACTTGCCATGGCCACGGGGGTGATAAGACTCTCCCTTAGGGACACCACTATAGGTTTGGAGGGATTGGGAGTCAAGGCAAAGCCTAAGTAGGGAGAAGAGGGAAAAGCTTCAACAAGCATTGCAAGGGACCTTCTCTTGCTTTTGCCTACAACTCCCTACCTCACCTTCTTCATGGCCAAGTTATTTTGCCCAACCAGACTCAGCTCAGACTCCACCTCCCTTGCACAGTTTAATCCCATGCTCTCTGTCTCTGCTCTAATCCCATGGGTCCTACAGCAGCTCCCTGGGATTTCCTCTATTATCATGCCTTTCACACTGTGTTAATATCTTGAGTTTGTCTTTCTCTCTCATTAGACTGTGGGTTTTTTGAAGGCAGCAGTTATGTCATTTATTGCAAATAATTCAATAAATGATTGTTGAGTGAATAAATAAATGCATAAAGGAAGGACTGCGTTCAGATGAGGAAACTGGAGCTTTGTGACCTGCCCAATTTCACATAACTAGTTATGCCTGTACATATGTAAAAGTTATGTCTCCTAATTTCTGATTCAGGGCTTTTTCTACTATACTTCGCTAAACTCTGGATGTTTTTCCTCTTTAAGAGTCCCCTGTAAAGATCGGCTAACACCCTGGGAGAAATTAATGTAACCATTTGAAAGGAAATAGAACATAGATTAAGAACATAGGAGGACATATTAATATTTCTAAATTTTCTGCAATAAACCAGTACTAAAAAAAAAAAGAACATAGGAGGAAAAAATGACAAAATTAGGAGAAAAAGAGAACATTAAAAAGTGAATATATAAGAGAGATGGTCAATAAAACCTTGCTTATTTCGGATTATCATGTAGGGGTGATCTCAGGAATGTAGTTTGTCAATGCATAAGGAAAAACAGGGACTTATACTCAAGACATTCACATGTTTTATTTCTGCACATCTCGATACTAAAGTCTAAGAAATATACAGAATGAATAAAATATAATTAATTAATGTCAAAAACTGTGAAGGGTCTGAGATTTCACCAAACACGCAACTAGCATGAGTGCTGAAAGAAGACACAAGATTATTTGTTAGAGATGAAAGACAGTTTATTACTTACAGCAGGTGCCAGGGTTTCAATACTTTTTGCGTTGGTTACTTGAGCTACAATTCCCACAAAGCAACACGAAAATAGCCATATTATACCTGCATATGCAGTCAATTATATTTCCAGCAGAACACTGATCTGAGAGAAATGGAATCACTTATTATGGGCAGGAAGCACACCTACCATTTTCTTTAGAGGGAGACATTATCTTTATTATATTGGGAAGCTAGCATGTCTGTCCTCTGTTCTGAAGGGGGACTTCATCTGTATCTTCCAAAGCTGTTCATTACTCAAAATGCTTGAATAGACAGATAGTCAGAAACAAAAGTAGTCAGTATCTCTATTCATAACATGTGCAGAAACATAAGAAACCAATGGATAGTTACCCCCCAATAATGAGCTGATTTCTTTGTTGATTCACCTATTGAATAATACTTAGTCATTATGTGTCAAGCACTGAGCTGCATGTGGGGGATACAATAGTGAGCGAACCTTGATATAGTTCCTGGCTTCAGAGAGTTTACACTTCAGTGGAGAAGATTAAATATTAATCAAATAATCTCATAAATGCATACAAAGTGGCAACAGTGATGAGGAATCTCAAAAGAGGTCAATGGCACTCAGGAGGGGCTCGGTAGGAAGTGTTGCAAAAGTGCGTCACAGGAGCATTTGAGGTAGGGAGTCAAGAAAGGCTTTCCTGAAAAAGTGGATCTGGAGACCTGAAAGGCAAGTCAGAATTAATGAGGTGAAGAAGAGAGGCCAGAAGTTCCAAGGCAGATGGAATAGAGCAAGAAAAGGGCCTGCAGTAGGAAGGAGAATGTCATTCCTGAGTGAGGGCATCATACAGTTTGCTCAGTGTGGTCATATTTTATGCCTGTTGTCCAAGACTAATTATTAACAGCATCTCTTTCCCTCTCCATAGTGTCCTTGAGAAATTGAGATAGAGATCAGAGAGGGAGAATATGTATCAGATAAGGCTAGAAAGGTAAGTAGGACTAGAGAATTTTTTTTTTTTTTTGAGACAGAGTCTCACTCTGTCACCCAGGCTGGAGTGCAATGGCATGATCTCGGCTCACTGCAAGCTCTGCCTCCCGAGTTCGAGAGATTCTCCTACCTCAGCCTCCTAAGTAGCTGGGACTACAGGCACCCACCACCATGCCTGGCTAATTTTTTTTTTTTTTTTTTTTTAGTAGAGACGGGGTTTCACTGTGTTGGCTAGGATGGTCTCGATTTCCTGACCTCGTGATCCGCCTGCCTCAGCCTCCCAAAATGCTGGGATTACAGGCGTGAGCCACCACGCCCAGCCAGACCAGAGCATTTTGAGCCTTATAGCCTCCAGTAACAATCTTGTTCATTAATCCAAGAGCAAGCGGAAGCTATGTAAGGGTTTTAAATACTGCATGATCAGAGTTTCATTTTGAAGAGATCACTTTGGTCTAGAGTTGGAGAAGAGTTAGAGGAGGGCAGGAATAAGTAGGTGAACAAGGAAGTGTCGAAGTCTATTACTGTGCTTCAGGCAAAGATAACAGTCCAAGTCCAAGCTGGACAAAGATGCAGCAGTAGGGAAGGAAAGAAGTGTTTAGATTGCAGAGATGTTTAGAGGATACAATCAACAGGATATGAAAAGAAAAGTAAGAGGGTGCCAAAAATGACTCCAAGATTTCTGTCTGGTGGAAACATTAAAGAGTGGCAGGGCATGGTGGCTCATGCCTGTAATCCCAGGAGTTCAAAACCAGCCTGGCCAACATGGCGAAACCCTGAATCTACCAAAAATACAAAAATTAGCTTGGCCGCAGTGGTGCGCACCTGTAATCTCAGCTACTTTGGAGGCTAAGGCAAGAGAATCGCTTGAGCCTGGGAGGAGGAGGTTGCAGTGAGCCTAGATCGCACCACTGCATTCTGGTCTGGGTGACAGAGTGAGACCCTATCTCAAAAAAAAAATAAAAAATTAAAAAATAAAAAACCATTAAAGAGTGTATATCAAGATGTCAGTTGGATAAGCAGAGAGGGGCTCAGATAGGAAACCTGGGCTGGAATTATAAATATAGGAATCAACAGAATCTAGACCATAACTGAAGCAATAGGTGTGAATGAGCTGACCGAGGGTGGTCCAGGAGAGAGCCTAAGACAGAGAAGGAAGGAAGGCCAAGATTCAGTGGTCAGAGTAGGATGAAATGCAGTCAGAGGGGACTAAGAAGTAGCAGTCAATGGTATGAAGAAAACCTGCAGACTGTGGTTTCCAGAAAATCAACAGAAGAAAGAGTTCAGGAAGAAGGAAGTTGTCAACAATGTCAAATCTGCTGGGCAATGAGGTAACGGGAAAACTGAAAAATGTCATTGGGTATAAAGACATTGAGATCACTGGCCAGCTTAGAAGGAGGAGCTTCATGGGGGAATGAAGGCTGTAGCGGACTGGAGAAGGCTAAGCAGAGAAAGAGAGGGAAAGCAATGGAGACAATGAGTATAGGGACATTTCTGAAAACTCAGACTACAAAAGAAAGGAGACAGAAAGGGCAATGGGAAGAGGGAGGGCATAGACTTTATACAGTGAAAATGGGAAAGGCTTGAGCAAATTGAAATACTTCTGATGGAAGTTTCCAGTTGAGAAAGGAAGAGGTTAAGGGAAGGCGAGAGGAGGGGTAATCACTACTACAAGGTTCCTGACAAGAATGGAGGGGATGGCATCCAAAGCACAGTAGGAGACAGCTGACCTTAGAGAAAACAAAAGAACACTCCTCCACTGCAGTAGAAAAGAACCCTAACGTTCTGGTCCAGGTGGACGAAGGTCTGTAACTTGGAAGAGAGAGATTGAGAGAATTGCTATTGGAATGGAAAAGTAGAAAGTCAGACTATTTGCCAAGACTACAGAAGGAGATTGGGGAATAAGAGAAACCAAAGCCTTTGAGGATACTGGAGGTCTGAAATGGCCATGACAGAGAGTAGGGAGCGGGTAGAAGGAGAGCTTCAGACAGAGCACACGCTTACACGCACACACACGCACACAAGCGAGGCAGGGCCCAAAATCCTGCTACTCCTCCTCTCCACACTCGGTAAATTCTCTCGAATGCAGCCGGGCGGGCCCCCTTCTTCCTTTCCACTTGCCTCCCTGGAACCTTCCTGTTTCCTCATTTTTCTACCACCAGGTTCATTCCCACAACCAAAGACTGCCTGGTGAACCAAGCAGGAAACTCCACCCTTCCGAAGGCTGTGAGAGGAGAGGGAAGGTGTGAACACTCATCATTTAACACCTGTCCTTTCTGCCCTGCCACATTTACAGAAATCACGTAAAAGCAACCAAAATGGTCAAGAAGGTTTGTTGTTGTTTGTTTTGACCAAAGCCATGTGCTCTCCTTCCATTTATTCTAGCAGTGACAAAATGTCAGTATTTCAAAGCAGGGAGAGCCTGCATAATTATTTGGTTCAAATCATTCCTTTTTCTAATGAGGGAACTGAAGCCCAGGGAAGCTTCATGATCCGTCTCATCAGTGGGGTTTTCACATTCTTTGAGAATGTGAAATACTGGAGAATTAATCTGAGCAAATCGTATGAAGAGGTGAGCCGTGGTGCTCAATGAAAATGAACTTATCTTCCCTCTCTGAACTCAAAAGTGCTTCCATTCAAGTCAAATGCTCTTCAAGTCTGAAAATGAAAGCCTCCTGCCTTTTAATGGGGGGAGAAAAATTGTGTCACTTAATTATGGAAGGATCAGAAGAGGAAACCTCATAACAAAGGAACCTAAATCCAGGATTCTGGAGCTCTCAGCAGTGGAAGGAAAATGATTCTCCTGACCTGGAAATGACCCTCCCTTGGAATGAGAGTATTGTGGTTGCCTGACACTCCGAAGGATAGCAGTGCTCAAAGTCCTGGGGCTTTGATGGGTTTTGAAGGGGCTGGAGGGTGGGGGAGCTGGGGAGTAGGAGGGGGCTGTGGAGGGAGAAGGATGGGAGGTTCTGCAGGGGACAGAGCTATTGCTTGGTGTTGGTGTCCTCAGGCTGTCCCTGGGGAGGGGGCTGCTAGGGAATGGACTGTGGAGAAACCTGCAGGGGGCCAGGAACTCAAGTCTTGTCAGTTCTGGGTCACTGAAGGCACATGGCTTAGAATAAAGCATCCATAAATCGCCTTATGCATCGGAAAGAAACTGACAGCGGGGCTTGAAAGGACATCCATTTCTGGAATAATCCGAGAGTGTTGCAGCTTCAGCAGAGCAGATTCAATGGGGAGGAGGGGATTTTCATTTTGCGGTGGTTTTGCCCCCATTGGGAGGTCTATCCAGAGGACATGAGAGGTGAAGCTGAAGGCAAAAACTCTCGCCATCAACCCAGAGGGCAGTTTCTCTTGAATTCTTCACTCATCTCTGAAAAAAAGGAGCCAAACATCATAGCCATTTGCCAGTGCAGAAATGAAAGCAAGAGACGCGGTGGGGGGGGGGGGGGGGGTGCGAAGGAGGAAGCTCAAAGGTAGGGTGAAAGGCATGTGAAACAGGGACAGAAACCCCGCACTATTTACAGTCAAGGGATTGGGAGTTACCATAGTCATGATAGAGACAGCATGCGCTTGGAAGCATTATCTGTCCCTTTGCACTTACTTAAAAGCAATAAGGCAAAACGCGCACATGGAATTTCAGTTATAGCCTCACAAAATTACTGCAAATGCTATTTTCCCATCTCATAACTTGAAAGGAAAAAAAAAGTGCTGCTAAAGCTCTTCATTTGGAGACCTGAAGCTTTGTTGTTGGTGCTTTTTTTTTTGGGGGGGGGGCGTGTGTGTGTGTGTGTGTGGAAAAAAAGCACTATACTGGGTGGAAAATCCACTTTGGGGTTGAGGGTGGGCAGATGCACTTTAATACCCACACCCTATGCAGGGGTCTCCTGTGTCCCTGTAGGGAGCCTCCCTGGGGTCTTTACCCCACAGGTGCAGCTCCTTGAAGGCAATTGGCTTGTTTTCATTTTTCTCAGGCAAAATCATTCCTGACACGTGAAGGCAAATTTCACATGATAACTGTGAAACATTTTGCCCGAAACACAGATTTTAAAAGAAGTTGGTAAGTGACATGTAGCTACAACAGCTAACATTTTATGAGTACGGACTGCATGCCAGGCAAGGGTCCCAGCATATTTCAGAGGTGGGATTTGAGCCCAGGCGAGCCAGTTCAAACCTGTGCTCTCCACCACTAGCCCATATGTGTTCCATTTGCTTCAAACACTCCTCCATGATAAGTGCTATTTATCCCTTAGCTGGGTCCTGGGGAGAGGTAACAGCGTGCTGGTAGCCCTCGCAGCCCTCGCTCGCTCGCTCTCGGTGCCTCCTCGGCCTCGGCACCCATTCTGGCCGTGTTTGAGGAGCCCTTCAGCCCGCCGCTGCACTGTGGGAGCCCTTCTCTGGGCTGGCCGAGGCCGGAGCCGGCTCCCTTGGCTTGCAGGGAGGTGTGGAGGGAGAGGCACGGGCAGGAACCGGGGCTGCGCACAGCGCTTGCGGGCCAGCTAGAGTTCCGGGTGGGCGTGGGCTTGGTGGGCACTGCACTCAGAGCGGCCAGCCGGCCCTGCCGCCCAGGCAGTGAGGAGCTTAGCACCCAGGCCAGCAGCTGCGGAGGGTGCGCTGGGTCCCCCAGCAGTGCTGGCCCACCGGCCCCCGCGCTTGATTTGTCGCTGGGCCTTAGCTGCCTCCGCACCAGGCAGGGCTCAAGACCTGCAGCCCGCCTTGCCTGAGTCTGCCCCCCTCGCCCGCCGTGGGCTCCTGCCCGGCCTGAGTCTCCCCGATGAGTGCCGCCCCCTTCACTCCACGGCGCCCAATCCCATCCACCGCCCAAGGGCTGAGGAGTGCAGGCGAATGGCGCAGGACTGGCAGGCAGCTCCACCTGTGGCCCCGGTGTGAGATCCACTGGGTGGAGCCAGCTGGGCTCCTGAGTCTAGTGGGACTTGGAGAATCTTTATGTTTAGCTAAGGGATTGTAAATACACCAATCAGCACTCTATATCTAGCTCAAGGTTTGTAAACACACCAATCAGCACTCTTTATCTAGCTCAAGGTTTGTAAACAACACACCAATCAGCACCCTGTGTCTAGCTCAGGGTTTGTGGATGCACCAATCAGCACTCTATCTAGTTAATCTGGTGGGGACTTGGAGAATCTTTATGTCTAGCTAAAGGATTGTGAATGCACCAATTGGCACTCTGTATCTAGCTCAAGGTTTGTAAATGCACCAATCAGCACTCTGTGTCTAGCCAGGGTTTGTAAATACACCAATGGACACTCTGTATCTAGTTAATCTAGTGGGGAGGTGGAGAACTTTTGTGTCTAGCTCAGGGATTGTAAATGCACCAATCAGCACCCTGTCAAAACGGACCAATCAGCTCTCTGTGAAACAGACCAATTGGCTCTCTGTAAAGTGGACCAATCAGCAGGATGTGGGTGGGGCCAGATAAGGGAATAAAAGCAGGCTGCCCCGGTCAGCAGTGACAATCCGCTTGGTTGCCTTCCACGCCGTGGAAGCTTTGTTTTTTCACTCTTTGCAGTAAATCTTGCTGCTGCTCACTTTTTGGGTCCACACTGCCTTTATGTGCTGTTAACACTCACTGCGAAGGTTTGCAGCTTCACTCCTGAAGCTAGCGAGACCACGAACCCACCGGGAGAGACGAACAACTCCAGACTCGCCACCTTAAGAGCTCTAACACTCACCGCAAAAGTCTGTAACTTCACTGTTGAGCCAGCGAGACCACGAACCCACCAGAGGGAAGAAACTCCAAGCACATCTAAACATCAGAAGGAACAAACTCTGGACATGCTGCCTTTAAGAACAGTAACACTCACCGTGAGGGTTTGTGGCTTCATTCTTGAAGTCAGTGAGACCAAGAACCCACCAATTCTGGACACACTGGGATGCCTTCCTGCCTTCTCTCCCATAGTGAGGTTGTGACCCCCTCCTACCTGCTCCCCTAAAGTCCTTGCACTCAAGCCCCCATCACAGTTCATGGCTCATGCCTGCAACTAGCTTGGACCTGGCTTTCCATGTGGATTGTAATTCCATGAGAATAGGTTTTGGTTATATCTAAGCACATTATGGCACACAGTTTATGTGTCTAAATGCATACGTGTGTGAACTGGTACAAATGTCCAGGGCTTTGTCCCACAAGAGCTCCTACTCAGGGGAGTTGGGGAGACAGAGCTGCGATGGTTAACTTCCTGTGTCAACTTGACTGGGTCATGGGGTGCCCAGATATGTGGTTAAGCTTTATTTCTGGGTGTGTCTGTGGGGGTGTTTCAGGATGAGATTAGCATTTGGATTGGTGGACTCAATAAAGCAGATTTCCCTCCCCCAGTGTGGATGGGTATCACTCAATCCATGGAGGACCTGAATGGAACAAAAGGGTTGAGGAAGGCTGAATTCTCTATTTCTGCCTGACTGTTTGAGCTGAGACATTGATCTTCTGCCTTTGGACTGGGACTTGCGCCATCAATGCTTGTGGTTCTCAGGCCTTTGGACTCAGACTGGAATTACACACTACCAGCTTTCCTGGGTCTCCAGCTTGCAGATGACAGACTGTAGGATTTCACAGCCTCCATCATCATGTGAGCCAGTTCCTCATAATAAATCTATTGTTTCTGTTTATCTGGAGTCCCCTATACAATGACCATCATACCTTGTAGACAGGCTGCAAGGGCTGCAGTCAAGTTTGTAAATAGGGGTCTGTCCTCACATGGGGCAGGACTTGTGGCCTCTGCCTGGGATTGCAAGGAAAGGGTGCAAAGGTGCTTAATTACAAATAATATTTCAACTAGGCAAGAGAGAAGAAGGAACATGAATAAAGAAATTATACAGCACTTTGGAGAATGGTGAAGAAGAGCTCAATTCAACCACATAAATATCCCATCCAACTCCTGCAACAGACCAGGCACTGTCTGGGTGTAATGAGTTAAACAAACCAGTAAAAGTCTCTTCCCTCAAGAACTTCCCAGTCCAGTGAAGGGAGGAGACACATAAACAGATCATGATGGGAGTTGATCATCACAGCTGCCTGACCATGAATTGACTACAGGGGTGTCAAGGCACTTAGCCACTAAGTAGGGTCCAGCCAGGGCCTGTGACTAAGAGAAGTCCTTGTCCAGCACCAGGTGACCTACAGGTTCTATTTTCTACACGTGCCATGAGTGGAAGAGCCAGGAAGCCCTCATAGGACGAAGCTACCAGAGGTTGCTCTGGGAGCAGAGGATCAAGGCAGGCTTGCAGGAAGAGGTGATTCTCAAGTTGGGCCCTGACGGTAAAATAAGAGTTTGCCAAAGAGACAGGTGGAAGAGACATTAGCCAGAGAGAACAGCTGAAAATGGTGGTGATGGGGACAGCTAACATTCACTGAGCAGTTATAAAGGGCCAGCCCTGGATCTAGGGACTTCTCAACTTATCTCATGGAATCCTCTCAGTCCTCTGAGGAAGGAGGGTCATTTTACAGATGCATAAATCAAGGCACAGAAAACTCATATAACCTTTTCAAAGTCGCAGAGCTTTCGAACAGTGATGCAGTTCTGAGTTATAGCACTATGCTGCCTCCTTTTAGGAAACCCCTAGAGGAATAAAACAAAGGATAGGGGAAAGCCATGGGGAAGAGTGGCCAACGCAAGTGGTTTGGTTTTCCCCTGGCAAAGAGTGCTGGGCAGTAGGTGGTGGGAAGTGTCAAAGGGGAACATGCCACTCAGCTCAGGACAGGAGGGCCACACGGGCAGTTGGCATGAAGTCTGTGCCCAGACGGCTGTCTTCGAAGTTTGGGATCTAGGCAGGGAGGACTCTAGGATGCATCTGCAGAGGTAAGGGCCAGGCCGCTGCTGTCCATGAGCCCCATATTAGAAGTTAGGCAGGAGTTAGTACATAGGGAATCTCTGAAGACTTGTGAGCAGGGAATGGTTGGCTCCATCTTGCATTTCAGAAAGATACCCCCAGAGCAGTGTTGAGAATCAATGGGAGAGGTGAGAACTTGGATGGAAGGATCTTGCTGCAATCTAGCATGATGGGGGGCTGTGGGGGGCTCGCAGGCATGCCATGCTCCATGTTCTAGAAGGTCACGGGTGTTCTGATGATACAAGTGCTTTGATTTGTGTATTTATTTTCTGAAGATTTGTACCATCCCAGGGAAAGGGTCCTCAAAACACACTCCCCCTAACACATTCCTCTAGCCTGCCCCTTTTCGCTGTTCTTACTCTCCCTGAATCCTCCTCAATATTTTCCCAGCAACTTCAAATGCATCCCCCTTGCCTAATGCACCGCAGTTAGTGACCACGTGCAGCCACCTGTGTCTTGCCCTCTACCTCGAGGAGTTTCTTGGGGCAGTTCTGCTCTACAAATACAAGACTGGTCTCCTTGGGAGGAATTCAGGAGAAGCCAATGTTCTCTATCTTATTGCACAAGCAAAGATGAGCATCCCCAGGCACTTCTCTCATCCTCTACCCCACACAGGAGAATCTCCTTATTCTGTATGTGGATCTGCAGAATAAAGATACACACGCACTTGGAATTCTGCCTTGTAGTGTTAATTTCATTGCTTAAATTAACCTCAACTACTCAAACAGATTGTAAAATGATGGAAGGCACAGGCTACCAATCCCTTTCACTTATTTTGAACCATTCTTATAGCCAAAGAAGTGCCCAAAGTCAACATTTAGTAACAACATGTTACATGTTACACATATAAAAGAAGAAGGGAAATTTCTTCTTGTCAGATAAGATTTTTGTAGGGAAAAAACTGATTTTAAAAATTTGATGCTATAAATGTGTATGTGTAGTACCCTAAGCCCCAACTGACTCCCACTAAATTAATTGTGGTTCAGAGATGCCTGTTTGGGTCTGATAAACAAATGAGGTAGGCCAGCTACTGTCACTTTTCCCATAAAGATTTCTATCTTCAGGGGAATAAAGGCTCACCTGTTCATACCTGAGTTCGGGTTGGGAAGGTCAGTGGGATGTCTGCTCCCTGTATCCAGCACCAGCTCAACCCTGACTTTCAAGCCTTTTATTTTGAGACCGAGGCTGCAGCCAGCAACTGTATCCATGACAACAACACACTTCAGTCCCCAGGTGGACCAAGAAGCAGCAGCATGGGAAAAAAGACATTTCCAAGATTCTTCCTGGAAAGAATGTGTGTTTGGAGCAGGAGGGCCCAGGAACACTCTGGAGACAATGCCTACAACAAGGGAATCATGTCCTTTGCTGGGCCCGAAACTCCATTGTCAAGTGGTTTGTGGACAATCAACATTCGTGTTGACCCCAACACAGAGCAGGAGCACCTGTTTGTGAGCCCACATGAGGCCTCAAAAAAGACCCATGACACATTGGGGTGGCTCTGAGTCAATGAATCTGGAGTCCCCGGGGCTACAGATGGATGCCTGACTTGGGGGAAACCAAGAAGTGGGCCACAGAATTCAGATCTGGCCATGTTGACAAGAACCGGAACCAGAGGGGGGAATTCATTTGCTTGCATTTAATCAGAATGCTCTAGTCATCTGC
The DNA here is from genome assembly GCF_028858775.2 of Pan troglodytes. NCBI lineage: Eukaryota > Metazoa > Chordata > Mammalia > Primates > Hominidae > Pan > Pan troglodytes. The sequence continues at coordinate 136,202,337 of NC_072411.2, read as the reverse complement.
TTAGAGAAGTCAGTTCATGTAACTCTGGGAACCAAATCCCTATAGAAGTGAAACTGACCGAATTAAGGAATTTTATTTTGTCACCCTCAATAAAATGACAAAAGCAACACATGACAATTCCTCCATTATTTATTTCATGAACACACTCATTAAACCAAGCTGCAGGATTCTCAGTTGTGCAAAAGTACACAGGACACATTTAGTACCATACACAAGGACATAGCACCTTTGATTAGAAGTATGTTCAATACATTATTGTGAACTACACTAAAAATAATGATTTTTCATAAGCAAAATTCTCAGAGTAACCTGCAAAAACATCCACCAGATGAACTGGGTTGAAAACATTTAACAGTTCCCTCTCTAATGCAAGTTGCTTCTCAGTATTGGGCAAGTTTTCTGTCTTTAGTGTCAATGGGAGGATTTCTTTTGCAGCTGGATACTGATGTACTCACAGGCCTATTTCTGAAGCTAACAGAAACAGTCAATGGAAATATGAATATAAGGACAAATTCATTTAAAGGGGATCATCAAATAGGTTATGCTAAATACGACTTCTGGGAAGTTTTAGATTTAATTTACTGGTTTTATTCAAATTTCCTACTTGAGGGTAAGAGGTTGAGGCTGTTGTTTCTGCACAATCTTACATACTGCCATAGACTTGATTTTTCCAGTCAGCATGGAGCTGACATTACCGTCTTCTGGTTTCAGAAAAGGCAGACATTTTAGTTGCCATGGTGAAGTGAAAGTGACATTCTTTCACTAATAGAGAAATTTTGAATATTTCATTCATTGACGATTTTTGTCATGTAAATTTTGCCCATCTACTGTCAGCATCTGAAACCATGAATTGATTGGCCTTGTGAACAAGATTCCCTTTTAGGTCATTATTGGTGTTTAAGTAAAAAGGCATCTTTTATTTGTGTTAATTCCTTGCAAACATAGTGAATGTTGTGAGTGGCTATTTTCACTACCGCCCAGACACAAGGAAAATAAACTTTTTTAATTAATGCTTTTGTAGTTTTTCAAATTAGATCTTTTAGTAGCTTCCTTCTAAAATCTCCTCCTTCAGCCACTGAGTTCATAGTGTATTCAAAGCTGAGAAACTAATTATGGGCATTTCAATTGCCTTGTGCACATCCTGCTCAAATACCACCACTTCCAGAGAAAGCTGGGACTACAGGTGTTCAGTAAGATAATCTCTCCAATTCTATACCATTCCCTTCACCATCCATAATATTTATTTATTTATTTATTTATTTATTTATTTATTTATTTTCAGTCGGAGTCTCACTCTGTCACCCCGGCTGGAGTGCAGTGGTGCAATCTTGGTTCGCTGCAACCTCCGCCTCCCAGGTTCCAGCAATTCTTGTACCTCAGCCTTCTGAGTAGCTGGGATTACAGGAGCGCACCACCACACCCAGCTAATTTTTTTATTTTTAGTAGAGATGTGGTTTTGCCATGTTGGCCAGGCTGGTCTCGAACTCCTGACCTCAAGTGATCTGCCCACCGTCCATAATATTTAAATAAGCATATTGACTTCTTCTTAAACTAAGGGTTAAATATAATATTTTATTTTAATAGTTCAGGTTCATGTATCTCATATCTTATGCTCAAGTTAATAATTCCTATTTGCTATACATTTATGAAAAAGCCTTATAAATGGTTTTAATAATAAATAGATATTTTAATATTTAATAATAAATAGATATTTATTGGAATCTAAACTTGGAAAATTTTCCCAAATACAGCAATAGGATTCATGCACAAAGATGCTCATCCCAATGATCAACTGGAGATAGCCTTCAATGAGCAAAATTATGGTAATCGCTAGAGGTTGCCTATTATGCAATTATTGATATAATGTTTAAGAAGGCTATGAATATAATAAAAACATATTTGATAAAATACTAAGTGAAAAAGCTTACATAAAAAGTATATATGTAGTATGATAACATTCTGTAAAATTTTGAAAGAGAATTGAGACATACATAGAAAAAAAATAGACTTGAAAAACCATCCAGAAATTGTTAGCAGTGATTACCTTAAGGTAATGGGGGACAATTTATGTTCTTTCTACATCTCTGTATGGTCTAAATTTTCTATAATAGCCAGCTATTATTTTTAATGGAAAAATAATAAATAAGAGGAGTATCCAATAAGAACAAAGTCAGTAGTGCCTTTCAAGGTTGCATTTTGGGCGACTTTTCACATATTTAGGAATGGGGGTGGTTCCTTCAATAGGAGCCTTGTGAGTCCAAGAGAGCAAGAGACTGCCTTGTCACCTCCTCTGACAGGTAAGAAGCATCCTGAGAAATGAAAACACTTTTCCTGAAGAGAGCGGGGTCCTCTTGCTGCAGCATGTTTTAGAATCTGGCCTAATTTGAGAGACTTTTAACAATATGCCAACTAATTAGTCACATAATACAAAAAAAGGGAAAAGTAGAGAATCAATTGGAAATGAACAAAATAACAATACAGGAGTAAAGCATGACCAGGTTCTTATTCATAGGAGAGATGTTCTCCTATATATGTGTTCGTCAAAAATAAGATTAAAGGAAAAAGGAGGCGGTAAGAACACACTTAAACTATCAACCTCCAGTCCCAGGCATTGAGACACAGAGAGAAACAGGCACCATTCTGGAGAAACACATAAAGGAAATATTCTTCCTTTATATCTGTCTTCAAGTATGAAACCAATCCCACACTTTATTCTCAAGGTCTCAGCACACTAGGGTGATTTAAAATCATCCACCATGTACCCAGGGGTCTGAAAATCTCTCATTTAGTAGTCGATAGCAAAATGGTTCATCAGCATTCCTTAATATGATCTGTAAAAACAAAGAAAGAACACTGTGTTAAGAATAGATTTCCCACTTCCATTCTCAGGCAGGATATGGTTTGCTTCAAAATATACTGGGAATATACTGGGAATATACTGGGAATAGATCCAAATATACCACCAAAGTTGAGAGATTTTTTTTTTTTATAGAAGCAGCTCTGAGAATGTTTTTTTCTCTTAAAGATGTGTATTCTGACCAGTTTGTCGGTGTGAGCTGTGTGACTAAGGTTGAATGATCAAGGCTCAACTCATTCAATCTAGGTTAAAACCCAGAACGTTTCTGAGCATTTTATTTGCTCAGTGGTTTCTGCATAAATTTTTAAAAACTGAATTAAAACTGAAATAACATAAAAATGTGGGTTTATGATGAGTCCCCCAAGGAACAGCCTAGATTCTTTTAATGAACTAGAACGTAAGTGCAGCAAATGCAAGAATCAATGGATTATTATGCAGGAAATGAACAACTTCCAGGGACCTTCCTTAAAGTAAGGTCTATTCCCATAGTCTTCAAGGAGGGTGCCCACTGCTGAAGTATAAAAATAGGAGAAAACAAATGGCTTGCTCTCGCCCTGGATTCTTACTTCCTTTCAACTTTGGTGTAACAGAAGGAAAAAAAATAGACAATTATCTGTTTATTTCATCCCAAGTTCCGGGATCAAAGGTTGATTCAAGGATGGAGACGGGGGAATTGGTAAAGGCTTGCCCCCAGGGTCAGCTCCTCGCCTAGGTCAAACGGTTTCCAGTTCACTCCCACAAGAGACTGACACTGTCTTCCCTGGCCACTACCCCAGGGAAGGATTACCCTCACCCCTCTACATAAAGAAGCCTAAGGAGACACTGGCAGAGTATACCTAGCTGGCTGCCTATAAAGTTATATTTTCAGTGATGTTCTTAAGGATATGACAAACACAACATTCAAAAAAACGATCTTATATCTAGAAGTAAAAAGCATACAAAAAGTTGGACATGCCAAATTTGTTGTCTCTGAGGCCACCAGTGGTTCTGAATTTTGGGGACACCTGTTTTCTCATGGGCTCTTTTGCTCCTCTTTTTTTTTCTGTGTAGATGCAAATGTCTACACCCACACACACTCACAAAATAAGTGATGTCCTTCTCTTAGTTCCTTTTCATTCATCAGTTACTTAATTCTCAATATGTTAATAAAAGTTTAAGGTTAAAGAAAGGGCGAGTTGATAGGAAATCAGTCTGTCTGCCCGTTTTACTCAGTCAGCACATTTGAGAAAGAATGAGAGATGAGAAGACTGGATATTTAGGAGGGGGGTGTGCGTGTCTGAATCTGACTCTCTTCTGATTATTACCACTCTTTAATCACCTTTAGATTTGTATCATTTTAGTTGTTCTATCTGTTGCTGATTTTTTTTCTATATTTCAACAGATAAACTAAACAAGATGGCATGTGTTTCAAAACCCAAATTGTAATTTATTATAAGGTTTAATAGTGTTTTCATTAAACACGATTATGAAAAAGTTGAAATAAGTTCTCCCTTAATATGCAAGGCTTATTTTCTTGAGCACTTCAGAAGGCTGTACCTCCCTTTCAGATTACATCAAATGTGCATCAGTCTTGCTCTAACAAAGCCCTCCATAATACAGTGCTTTTTAATATGAGCTATAACTGTCAGAACCCAAGGAAAAGAACTCTGAGACCAGAAAGATTGAAAGGAACCTGATGCAACACGATTTCCCCTATAGCACAATCACCCCATGAATAGGAATTTCTGCAGCTTAAGTACTTAATGCATAGACAGTGGTCAGTGTATGAGGTCAGTGCCAGGGCCAGCACAGTTCTGAGCACTGAGCAGGTACTCAATAAATACTCACGGAAGGAAGGGAAGAGAGGAAGGAGAAAGAAGAGAATTCTTAATTATGTTTCCATTCCTTGCAATTTGCTTTCTCAAAAAAAAAAAAAAAAAAAAATTCTAATCCAGTGGAATGCCCATTGCTGTTCTTTTCCTAACTTGACATGTCCATAAAACATTCTTAACATTTGGTTTCAAGATTTGGACAGGTAATGAGAAAACATAATAAAAGCAAACGGTAAGACCATGGAGCAAAGCCTTGGGTTCAATTTTGCCAGTTAATTGAATTGCATTTTTATTGTGCAAAAGAGTTATTGTTAAAAACCTTGAATGCCTCACCAAAACATTTTTTGTTAGTAAAAAGATGATTAACATATTTGTATATTCATAGTAATAAATATAATATCATGAGAATAAGACATCTTTGGGTGCTGATCTGTAAATACATTCATGATACAGAATTAAGGAAGATCAAAAAATAACAGAACTTGGAACAGTGTGACCTTGTTTCAATTCATGCCAAAATAGCTGCATAGGTTGCAAGTGTTTTAAAAGGTCCTACAGGACAAGATACTTACACCCTGCCCCTAGCAATGCTAATCCCTGGTGTGGGCAGCAAAATTGGTAGGGAGGGTAATGTGAGGAGGAACTTCAACTTGTTCTTTCTCTATCTCTGTATTTTTTTTTTTTTTGCACAATGCATTATTTTCAAATTTGGTAATTTATGGAAATAAAATAACTGAGGAAAAAATCATGATTTTAATTTAGTCTTAAAAGATGCAAATCTTTAGAGCAAAGTAAAAAGCTATTAGAATGACTCACCTTGCTATAATTAGATTTTTCTCCATTAGAGTTCATACAGTTTTATTTGATTTTATTAGCAATCTCTTTCAGAAGACCCTTGAGATCATTAAGCTTGGAAAGAGAAAAAAATAGAACTCATCTTAAGATAAATTTTCCAACTTTCATTTTTAAATTATCGCTCTGTGCCTTTTCTAAGAAACAGACATGTCTACTAAATAGCAAGCATGGCACATCTAAAATAAGGCAGAATGAGAGTGGCATGTGATATTTCAGATCCTGATCATTGCTTACTTTCTGAAATCATATCACTAGCAATTAGTAACCAATTAGTAAACCAATTAATATTAACTTTACTCAGATCCAAATCATTAGTGCTCCCAAACAGAAATAATAGATTGCAATAATACAAACTAGTAATATGTAAAAAGAATAATGTTCTATGTAACTAACATTAATAAAAGTATAAGACACTAAGTTTTGCTTTGGTAAAAGTATAATACTAATAAAAATAATGTGATACTAAGAAATCAAATTTTTGCAAATAAAAGATCTCCCCACACACACAAAAACAGCAGACAATTTAAGTAAGCGGCATAATGAAATTAATCTTGATCCATGCATGTTTCACAAATTTATCACAAAAGATACATGAAGTCATTTTAAATTACATGTCATATTACTACATTTGCTAAAAGCAATTTCTGTACAGTTTGGTTTCTAATTTGCTTTATCACTCACTCAAGAAAAAAATCTGTAAGTTGAGCTTAATTCCAGTAGTAACCTTTTACTTTACCTGTTTAAAAATAAAAGAAAAAAATGAAACTATAAGTGCTAATGGCTTCCTAAAATAAATAAGGCATAGTAAGATCCATACTTACAGACTTAAGATGAATTGTAAATAACTTTGTTTTCTGGTATAAGGAGATGGGGAAATTTTGTATTCCCTATAGGAACTTTTGAGAGAGACTTGTATTTGTTAATAGTAAAATGACTTTAGTAAGCTGTTTAAAGTAGAGCAAAAACTCCAAGAGCAAAATACATTTTAAAAAAAGAGAGTTGAAAAACAATGGGAAAAAAATCATTGAAAGTAAGAGTTGGTTTTTTGAAAAGATAAACAAAATCAACAAACCTTTTAAGAAAAGGAAGAAGATACAAATAAATACAGTCAGAAATGAGAAAGACAACCTTACAACAGAGGGCATAGAAATGAAAGGGATCAGAAGGGGCTAGTATGAACAATTATATGCAAACAAGGTGGATAACCTAGAAGAAATGGAAATATCCCAGAAATGTACAACTTACAAAGACCTGAATCAAGAAGAAATACAAAGCCTGAACAGACAAACAACAAATGAAGAAAACGAAAATCAGCAATCAAAAAGCTTTCAACAAAGAAAAGCCCAGGATGGCTTACTGGGAAATCAGATGGCTTACTGGTAAATTCTAGCAGACAGTCAAAGAAGAACAAATGCCAAACCTTAGACTCTTCCAAAAAATAGAAAACGGAACAAGTACAAATTCATTGTGTGAGGCCAGCATTGTTCTTTTACCAAAGCCGGAAAAAGATAACACAAGAAAAGAAAACTATAGGCCAATGTTTCTGAGGAACATAGATACAGAAATCTCAATAAAATACTAGCAAACTGAATTTCAGAGCATATTAAAAGGATCCGTGGAGACACCACCACCCAGGGGTATTTAGCCCTGGGATGCAAGGGTGGTTCAAAATATGAAGATTCATCAGTGCGATACACTACATTAACAGAATGAAAGACAAAAACCACATGATCATCTCAATAGACACAGAAAAAGTAGTTGACAAAATTCAAGGTCTTTTCATGATAAAAGAAAAAAAAAAGACTCTCAACAAAATCGATATAGAAGGAACTTACTACAACACAATAAAGGCCATATATGAAAAAACCCACAACTAACATCATATTTAATGGGATAAAACTGAAAGCTTTTTCTCTAAGATCAAGAATAAGGCAAGAATGCCCAGTCTCACCACTGCTATTTAACATAGCATGACAAGTTCTAGCCAGAGAAATCAGACAAGAAAAAAAGAAAAGAAAAGGCATCTAAATAACAAAGAAGAAAGTAAAATTATCTCTATTTGCATATAACATAATCTTATATGAAGAAAACCCTAAAGACTACACACACACACACACTCACACACAATCACACACACACACAAAAACTGTTAGAACTGCTGGGCGTGGTGGCTCATGCCTGTAATCCTAGCACTTTGGGAGGCCAAGGCAGGCAGATCACAAGGTCAGGAGATGGAGACCTTCCTTCTCAACATAGTGAAACCCTATCTCTACTAAAAATACAAAAATTAGCTGGGCATGGTGGTGCACGCCTGTAATCCCAGCTACTCAGGAGGCTGAAGCAGGAGAATCGCTTGAACCCAGGAGGCGGAGGTTGCAGTGAGCTGAGATTGCACCACTGCACTCCAGCCTGGGCGACAGAGACTCTGTCTCAAAAAAAAAAAAAAAACTGTTAGAACTCATAAATAAATTCAGTATATTTGCAGGATACAAATTCAACATATAAAAATTAATGGCATTTCTATACACCAACAAAGAGCTATCTAGAAGGGAAATTATGAAAACAATCCATTAATATAAGTAACAAAAAGAATAAAATTCTTACGAATTTAACAAAGAAGTAAAAGACTGGTACACTGAAAATTATAAAACATTGATAAAGGAAATCTTTTTTTTTTTTTTTTTTTTTTTTAAGAGATGGAGTCTCGCTCACTCTGTCTCCCAGGCTGGAGTGCAGTGGCGCGATCTCGGCTCACTGCAAGCTCTGCCTCCCGGGTTCACGCCATTCTCCTGCCTTAGCCTCCAGAGTAGCTGGGACTACAGGCACCAGCCACCACACCCGGCTAATTTTTGTGTTTTTAGTAGAGACGGGGTTTCCCTGTGTTAGCCAGGATGGTCTCGATCTCCTGACCTCGTGATCCACCTGCCTCGGCCTCCCAAAGTGCTGGGATTACAGGCATGAACCACTGTGCCCGGCCAGGAAATTTTAAAAGACACAAATAAATGGAAAAACATCCCATGTTCATGGATTGAAAAAATGAATATTGCCAAAATATCCATTCTACTCAAAGAAGTCTACAGATTCAATGCAATCCCTATCAAAATTCCATGAGCTATTTTTTAAAGAAATAGAAAAAAAATCCTAAAATTATATAAAACCACAGAAGATTCTGAATAGCCAAAGCAATCTTGAGCAAAAAGAACTAAGCTGGAAGCATCACACTTCCTGACTTCAAATTATATTACAAATCTAAAGTAATCAAAACAGTATGGTACTGGCATAAAAACAGACTATAGACCAATGGAATAGAATAAAGGGCCCAGAAATAAATTCACATATTTATAGCCAACTGATTTCTCCAAAGGCATCAGTGGGGAAAGGAAAGTCTTCAATAAACGGTGTTGAAAAAACGGGATATCCACACGTAAAAGAATAACATTGGACCCCTATCTCAGACTATACACAAAAATCAACTCAAAATGGATCAAAGGCTTAAACATAAGACTTGAAACTGTAAAACTCCCAGAAGAAAGCATAGGGGAAAACCTTCTTGACTCTGGTCGTGGCAATGATTTTTTTGGATATGACTCCAAAAGCAAGGACAAGAAAAGCAAAAACAAACAAGTGGGATTATGTAAAACAAAACCTTCTTCACAACAAAGGAAGCAATAAATTAAATAAAAGGGCAACCTATGAAGTGGGAAAAAGAGATTTACAAACCATTTATCAGTAAGCACCTAATATCCACAATACATAAGGAACTCATACAACTCAATACCAAAAATACAAATAAACTGATTAAAAAGTGGGTAAAAACTTAAACAGACACTTCTCAAAAGAAGAAATTCAAATGTCAAACAGGTATATAAAAAGGTGCTCAACACTTAAGCATCAGGGAAATACAAATCAAAACCACAATGAGACCATACCTCACACCTGTTACGATGCTTATTATCAAAAAGGCAGATGATAAGTGTTGGCAAGGAGGTGGGAAAAGGGGAACTCTTGTACACTATTGGTGGGAAGGTAAGTTGATATAGCTATTATGGAAAACAGTATAGAAGTTCCTCAAAAAAATAAAAATACAATTATCATATGATCCAGCAATCCCACCTCTGGGTTTAGGTCCAAAAGAATTGAAATCAGGATCACAAAGAGATATCTGCATTCTCACATTCACTGCCATTCTCACTGCAGCATGATTCACAATAGCCAAAATATGGAAACTACCTAATGTCCATCAAGAGATCAATGGATAAAGAAAATGTGGTACATACCTATAATGGAATATTTTTCAGCCTTAAAATAGGGAAAGAAATCCTGCCATTTTCCACAGCGTAAGTGGAGCTGGAGGACATTGTGCTAAACAAAATTAGCCAGACACAGAAAGAGAAATAATGCACTATCTCACTTATATGTGAAATCTAAAAGAGTCAAACTCATCAAGTCAGAGAGTAGCATGGTGGTTGCCGGGGCTAAGAAGGAGGGGCAAATAAGGTGATATTGGTCAAAGGGCAGAAAGTTTCTGTTACGCAAGATAAATAAATTCTAGAGATCGACTGTACAGCATGGTGACAATAGTTAACAATATTGTACCCACGAAATTTGCCAGGAGGAGAGATTTTAAATTAATCTAATTCCCTCACACATACATACAACACTCACAGATGGTAAATATGTAGAAGTAATACAATGTTAATTAGCTGGGCTGGGTTGTAGTGATCATTTTGCAATGTATACATGCATCGAAGCATCAGATTGTACATTTTAAATATATATAATTTTATATGTCAATGATATCTCAATAAAGCTGTTTAAAAATAAATTTAAAAGACTCCAGAAGCTTTCTTGAGAAACAAAAGATTATCCCTAAAATTCTGTGTGAGTAAAAAGAAGGAGGGTTTTTTAGTTGTTCAGAAGGGGAAGTAAGAGGACAGAGGGGGAAATTTTAAAAAAAGAGACGGAGCAGGGGGAAAGGGAGAAGGGGAGGGAGGCGGTGGGACCTCCTGAGTGATGGCCGAGGCTCTGCGTTGTGCAGTGGGGATCCAGGCTGACGAACTTCCTGGACCCTAGGAGTCAGGTCGGCGGTATCCACAATTCTACCGCCTCTCCTCTGACCCAGGGCCCAGGCTGGGGCCAAGGCTTGCACCCTGTCCCTCTCTTCCTGCATCCACTGTTGCTGCCCTCCTCTGTCCACTCTCTGCATGTCCCACAGCAGGGTCAGGACCAAGGTGTGGCTTGGGGAAGCTTTTGCCCAAACCCTAAGATGGCTTTCCATTAGCTCCCCCCGAAGTAACCCCAAATAAACTCAAGTAAAAAACAAAACAAACTAAAATAGACTGTTTTCTCTACAAACACACCACGTAGAAGAGTTCCCAGCGCATCTAACTCCCCAACCAGATTGCTGGAGCCTCTCCTCCACAACCATTCTGATCACTCAGAGAGCACTGTGAAAGGAGGATTCCAGATAGGTCCCTCTTGGGTTTTAAAACTCCCCGAGCCTTCCCTTGCATGGGAATAAAATCCAGCTCTATAAAGAGGCAAGCAAGTTCCCAGGCAGAATAACCCAGACTCCCCCACTTCTTCCCACTGGGCTCTCTTCTGGTTCATGCTGCCCCTCATTTCAGCTGCTTAGAACAACCCATGGTTCTCTAGACTTAGGGCCTTCACAGCTGCCAACTACTGCCTAGATTTTTTAAATGTTGAGGGTAAACAACACAAATAAATAAACAAGAAACTGTAAACAGATAAATTCTTATATGAGAGCTCTGCAAGGGACCCCTTTTGTTCATTTATTCATTCAATAAACATTTATTAAGGCTTTACTATGGACAAGGTACTGGGTGGTGGAGATTTTGCCAAACCAGATGGGGTCCTGTCTACCCACCGAACAGCCACAACACTGGGAGGTCTATGAATGTCATCATCCGGGATGCCATTCTCAAACTAACGTGATAGAATACCAAATATCATCTCCTCTTCAGAGCCTAGCAGGGATCTAGCATATACGAATCGATTGTGATTTGAACCTGATTATAATTTCAGCTACCCAGCTCAGAGTGAGGGCAGACACACTCTATGCCTGGTGTTCATATGCGTACTCACGCATTTCCAATGCCCTCCAAATAAAACAGGCAACGAATCAGAGTGGCAGCAAAGACTAGCATCAAGGCACACTGGCTCCCAAAAAGCTCTTTTGAGCCTTCCTTATGTTCCCTATAATTGTAAGCATCTTCACCTGCCTCCACAGCTGAAAGAAAGAGAAGAGGGGGCCCTGAGTCGGATAAGACAGAAAAGATTTTGGACATCATGGAAGTGGGACTTCAAGACTCTTCCCTGGGAGATGCTTAGAGCATGAGAAGCAATACCATTCCAGCACCCTGCTCTTAGACAGTGAATTAAGAAAGCTGAATATAACTTCTTTTATTACCACAACTACTGGCCTCTAGCTGAAAGCTCAAAGTATTAGTGACCAAAAAAAAAAAAAAAAAAATCCAAACTATTAACAGAACCATACCTTTGTATCCAGTTGTCTAAATCGATGCCTCATTCTGCAAAGAAGTTAATGAAAAAGAAAGTGAACAAGAGAAAAACAGTTGAGAGAGGGCTATTAGGCTCCATTTTGCAGTCTTTTAAATTAAAGTACAGAATACAAGTCATTTTCACTCTTAGCTAAATCAAGAATCAGCTGCATTTACCTTTCTGATTTTCTTCTTAGTACCCAAACAAAGCAGAATTTTATCTCATCACAATTAGAAGTGCAGCACATAAATGCTATTGCTGTTGACAAGGCGGTGAAAAAGGACTTGTAAGTCTGTGTGTCCCTTGCAAAACCTAGATCTCAGAGTCTAGGGACGGAGGAGAGCTTATGACATCATCTCTGTTGTTAGAATGAGCATCCCATGCTTCTTTCAACAGCTGTACTGAACCCAGCAAAGGTATTAGTTGTGCTTATATATACTCATATTTTGTTAGAGCGAAACTTGAGGTGTGTTTTGAACCCTCAGGAAGAGTGACAGCTGTCAGTGAAGAACGTTAACATTTACAATAAGAGCACGCTCTATAGACTTCACAACACATTACTTCTGGGCCACCTACAGACTTAGCTATGACTTATCTATTTCTATAAGATGTTTAATCAACGTATTTCTTAATCACATGGATTTTATAACAGCTTCATGCGATTCATAAATGAATTCAGGATTTTTCATGGGCAGCCTGTAACAGATCAACAAAATGGTTTTTCTATCTTCTAATCTCTGTACTTCTTCACCACAAAGATAAATAGGTGTGTGGCACTTGCAAGATAATGCCAATGGCCCATGACCTGTGAGTCTTGCCAGAACCCACCTCTGCGGCCGCAGCAGGGGACCCACCCTCTTGTTACCTAGTTCCATGGCCCTGCACTGCAGGCTCCAAATACCTCTCTCTCTCCCAGGGCCTTGAAGGGCAATTGGGATAGTAGGTGGGTGTTTTTTCTCCTTCTCCAAAGGCTGGCACACACTTACGCGTTTGTCATCTTCAATTGCCCAGGTAATATCTTTGTGGTGGTATTGTTCTCTGTTGAAAATGCTCTTTACTGAGTTTGCTCAAATAAGCTGCCTACATTCTATGGGCTTATGTCTACAGAGGGAGCCTTGCAAAGCAGAAAGGGATGTCTGACATACTCCTCTGAGGTGTCGTTGGCTTTTGTGTTGATCTTGACAAGGTAGTTTTCCTTCATGACACCCTCCCATGCCAGAGTCTCATTGTCTTCATTTTTGAAACCTTGAATAATGAGAAAAAGAAAACATTCAAATTGTTTCATTTGCCCCTTGCTTCCTAAATTAAGATCTTCTAAGGCATTTTGTGAGACTCTAGAACTAAGAATGAGATTCGTCCTGCACAGGCTGGTTTGACTGATGTTACTTCCTAGTGACAGCATCAGAGTGATGGAATAGTAATGGCTTTCTCCTAACAATGAAGAATTGGAGCTGCCTGTGTGAAATAGGAATGCAATCTTTATTCTAAATAATCGATCCAAATCCTATCTGTGTGTTTTGTGACTTAGCAAAATCATTCCACTAATGAATTTAGTTCTCACATTTGATATGTGCTCTTCTTCCATTTTGATGACATAAAAATGCTAAACAATTCAGCTGGATAATTGCTGATGAATTGTGTACTTACTCTCAACCTAAAACTGGGGTAGGAGCTCTGGAGGAGAGGAAAATAAGCCCGAGGCATTGTTCCTGTCCTTCTGAAACATGAGCTGTGGACCTCAAAGAAAGTTCACCTAAGATAGGGCATGCCGTAAGATTGTTCTGGGACATATTCCAGTAAGATTTTTAGTTCAATTTCTTATGGTGCCTGAGCCTTTCAGAAGACAGGAAAACAAAAGGACAGATCCACATGTCACCTATATTTCAGGTACGAATGCAATGGACGTCAAACCTCCACACAAATTCACGGGGACAAGAGAGCACATATGCTCACACAGGTGTCCATTTGGAATAAAATTATGTTGTTTTTAACTTTTGAGTTACCATTTAAATGTATTCATCAACATGTTAGAGTTTAGGAATAATTATAAGATTTCTCTGGATTTAAAAAGAATTAATTGGCGGTCAAAGACAGAACCAATATGCACATGGCTGGATTTAAGCAAATTCTGTGTGTGTGTGTGTGTGTGTGTGTGTGTGTGTGTGTGTGTGTGTGTGTAGATGACGTTTCGCTCTTGTCACCCAGGCTGGAGTGCAGTGGTGCAATCTCGGCTCACTGCAACCTCTGCCTCCCTGCAACCTCAGCCTCCTAGGTTCAAGCGATTCTCCTGCCTCAGCCTCCCAAGCAGCTGGGACTACAAGCGCATACCACCAAACCCAGCTAATTTTTATATTTTTAGTAGAGATGGGGTTTCATCACGTTGGCCAGGCTGGTCTCAAACTCCTGACCTCAAGTGGTTTACCTGCCTTGGCCTCCCAAAGTTCTGGGATTACAGGCTTGAGGCACTGTGCCCAGCCTCAATTTAAGCAAATTCTACATAGCAAATATGTATTTATTTTTAAGTGTGGTTATTCACTTTACAAAATAATTCTTAACTAATTTTTTGAATTGTATTTTTCCCAACAAAGAAGTTTCAATGTCTTTTCTTCAAACAAAATCAATGAGAGAGTCCAACAGGAGTGCTTAAAAATCAGCATGGAAAGGGTAGACACTCCTGGACACAGACAGCCAGAGAGCAAGGATGACAAATGACCAAAAAATAAAAATAAAAAATGACCAACCTCTGTAACAGTCAAAGAAATGCTGATTGAAATGATGACATCACATTTTCACTAACCATACTGGAAAATTAGCAGTAAAATAATGACTATATCCCATGTTGGCAAGAACGTGGAGAAATAGGTCTCCCATACGAGGGGGCAAATCTGTCAATTGTTACTGCCTTAGGGTAATGGGGGACCAGAAGGTGGAGGAGGGGGGACAGCCAATATACAAAGACTTAAGAGGTGCATACCCTTTATTTAGAAATTTCTCTTTAGAAATAACTCAAAGGAAAAAAGTATTCATGTGCTCAGAAATGAATGCATAGAACTCTTTAACATAGCATTATATGCTAGCAAAAGCATCAAAACAATCTACATGTTTAACAAGGAACTGATTAATTATGGTGCATCCATAGGCTGGAATACTACTCCACAGTTGAAGATTGTCATGTAGATTAGATGGTTATTTGTGGATATGGAAAAATTTTGCAATGTATTATTAGTTAAATGAGCAAGTTAGATTATGAATGTGTGTGTGTAGAGCAATCCAATTACTACACACCCACACAAAAATAACAGAATAAACACCAGTGTGTTGACAATATTTACCTCTGGATGGTGGGTTACATGTGCTCTTCATCTTTATTTGTGCTTTTCTATATTTTTCAAATGTCCTATAATGAATATGGATTGCTTTCCGAATCATGCAAAATAATACATTTTATGAAAAAGCAATTACTGTGTAGCATACATTTTTATTACTTGAAGATGTCACCAAAAAAAGTACCAAAAGTGAAACTTTGGATTCTACTGCTCTGAAAGTCATTTGAAAAATCTCGCATTTTTCTCCAAAGAAGAACAATTTCAGAATTAAACCCATGACGTCACCACCATTTGGAGGCAAAGCAAAATACATGTAGGAAACGAATTGCCAGCTAGAGGCCCTGGCAGCCTCCAAGTGCTGCGGTTTCAGGCATTAGTCATCTCCAAGGAGGAGAAGCAAATGAGCAGGCAGTGACCAGGCACCCTGGGGAGTCTGCAGTCAGAAAGTGGGGCTCTTGGCTCTCTCTGTCCCATTACCACCACACCACCCGAGGGTGGAGAAAGATCCTGTCCTTCTGTTGTCTCCTATTCTCAGTGTTTCTTTGTTTCTTCCGAGAATATAAACTATCTGAAGAGGGATCATGTCAACAGTTAAACACACCATTTCTCTGGTTATTATGAGATCGCCACTCTCCCAGGGGCCCACTTGGGAGACAGGTCCAAATTCACTCTTTCATGTCTGACTTATCTGGTGGCTTCCTTGTGCTGAAGCCCCTTTTCATTTGCTGGCCAAATTGGGGGATTTGTTTCCATTTTATAGTCATATTGTGCTTAATCATTAATTAAGTTTTAGGGGAATGTAATGAATTTCGTCCTGCCTTCTCAACCTCACCCCTAATCTGGAGTACTGATTTGTCCTTATTTAGACACTGAATTTCCTAATTCCCCTGATCCTGGGACTGAGTACAATGTATCTTTGGAGAATGGACCTTTATCCCATGCAGCCCCTCCTCCCACACATCCTCAACCTGAATCCCACTAGCGATGAGCAGTTCACTACCTCCACAGAACAATTAATCTCATTTCCAGATAGCCCACACTGTTAGACATTGTTCTTTGTACTGAATCAAAATCTTCCTCACTTTTATCCATTGTTTGTTTTCTCCCCTGAATCATTCAGAAAGAAGTATGACGCTTGTAGGTTTTCTGTTACCTGAAGGCACAGAATGGCCCCCTAAGACTTCTCCCAGGTCCTATAGCCACCAGCCATGACATGGCTTCAAGACAGAACCAATGAGAGTCCTGAGGCATGTCATTAAGTGCTTCTAGTATCTGGGTGCCATGTTTGAGTCAAATTCCAGATCTGAACTTCCAAATCCTCTCCCTGATATAAAGACTTTTTGTGCTTTTAGTCAGAATTGACTCACTTTGTCTTTCAAGGCAAAACGATGGAAAGAAAGACGCAACTTATCCAAATTGTCAAAACACTTTCTTCATTAAGAACAGCAATCACATATGTGTGATCGTTAATGACATCCCCAAAGCGACATTTAACATCTTAAAATAATGCTGTTAAAAGAGTTGACTATGATGATTCTTTAAGGCATGACACGAGTTCGGGGTCGTGAATACATTTATATTCTGAAAGCCAGACTTCAGGGGCTCACAGCTATAGGGAGAGCACAGAAATATGTTATGATCAATATTTAAAGTAATATTTATGAGTACTTTGTCTCCTTTTCTAAGTAGTTCAAGAACCCCACAAAAAACGATGCTTCTTGGCAAGTTAAATTTTTCTTAATTGCCACCAATTACCATGTCTAGGTTAGCAAAATTTATATTTTTACTTTCTGAATCTTCAAAATATTTGAGATTACACTAAAGGCACAGGCATAATCAGCCCTCTATGGAACATGAATCCAGTGGTGGCAGTCAGTGACCATTTTATCAAATACCCTTAGGAAAAAAACAGAAGGGAACAGCTGTCCAGCAGCCACTGAAAGACACAACACCTGTGAACAGTAGAATGAGGATTTTTAAAAAAAGCAGAGAGAAGGACCACCTAACCCTATTCCTTTAGTCACATGTAATGGATTCTCCCCTAGATTTCCCACTTCCAAATTGCCCTTAACTCCAAATTTCCTATCTAACAGCGACTTTTCTTTTTTCAGTAGTGTTCCAGGTGGAGGCGGGGAGGCATCTCACGACCCTCCCCTCCGCCAACATCTTCCCCAAATCACAGGAGTGAGCATCAGGATCTGAGAAGCCTAATTCCACGTGGTGATCTGTGGGTCTCCCCACACCAGCCCTGGGAGTTTCTTTGCTCATTTCTGCCTTGAGGGAAACAAGTCCAGTCATCAAAGAGGTGTCATGATGTATGTTTCATGGTTCATGTCACCATTTCTTGCACTGTAGTGTCTCCTGTCTACAGTTTTTCCTTCCTCTGGGATTCATTGTGACTTGGTGGGCTGAGGGCAGGGGAAAGGGGACCGTATGGAGCTAAAACGTGGCTGTAGGATACAGTCCAAGCCTTACTCTCGTCTCCTGCAACCCTCAGTCCTGAGGTCTTCTCTCCCCTGTCCTCCTACCTCTCTTAACTCCCTCCTCCCTCTGCCCACTCCTCGCTCTGTGGTGCCATCTCAGCCTCTGCCTCTTTGCTTGGCTAATTCCAATTCATCTTCTGGGTCTCAGCTTGAATATTCCCTTCCTCCATAAATCTTCCCTGATGCACTCTAGTCAAGGGTTTAAATGTCCTCTCTGTGGCCATCACAACCCCCTGCACATTCCCTAAAATTAGTGTTTCCCACACTTTTTAATTAAGGCTTTTCCACTTTCATTCTCTGCTCCCCACTCCCCCAGATCATGAGCCCTGCTCGAGGGCACAGATAGCTTCTAGCTTATTTAGCACCAAATCCCCAGGGCCCACTATCATGTGGTAGGCTCTTGGCACATATTTGTTGAATCAGCTCTCCCAGTCCCCCTCACTCACTGCATCGCAGGCTCTCCGCGAAATTATCTGCGTCACCTCTGGTCCAGCTCCCACCAAGTGATGGCCTCCAGGCCCAGCCCATGTGCCTTTGTTCATGGCTGCAGCCTCAGAACTGAGACTTCATGTTTGTGCAGGACTGACCCCCTCCTGCAAGAGGACTGCTTTTACACTATTTATTTTTATAGGTGCTAAGGGGGGGCGCTCCTTTTCATGCTGTGCTTTTCTTGCCTATGCACAATTTCCACCCATCCTTGTGCTCACTCAATTTTCCAATTTAGATCTGTGGGTAGTGTGGTGTGCGTTTTACAGAACTCTGCCAAAGTGGACTGTGGCAGGAAATGAGGTTGGTAGACTCTTGCTTCTGAAATTTATCAGAACTCAATGATGTTCCTTTCTAACTTTTGTTCCCCTACTTAGACATTTTATGAGCACTTTTTTCATTGGTTTCTGGGGGCCGTCCGGAATATAAGTGATGATAGGGTTTAGGACACACTACCTCAAAATATGGCACCACGGCATATTGAATATTTTAAACTGAAAGAATTGAAGAAAAACCACACAATCAGGAAGGTCTCTCTGATCTGACTTTTCCTGACCCTCTCCCCAGAAGCAGGTCATATCACCTAGGAAGGATTTTCTGATCTTCCCCTACAGCAGGTCATAGGACCCTCATGTGAGAGGCACACTCCTTATACCTAGGGAAAAACAGTGTCCTCATCTCCAAAGACACAGGGATGCAGAGAGAAATGTGAATGCATAGGCCTTGCTAGGTTTCCCAGTTTATTACCATGGGATCATACTCTGTTTGCCCTATCCTATTTCTCCACAACCTTCCACTCTTCATTCAACCTACTATTAAAAATGTTCAAGTTTGGCTGAGAACAGTAGCTAACGCCTATAATCCGGTAACTTTAGGAGGCTGAGGTGGGCGGATCACTTGAAGCCAGGAGTTCGAGACCATTCTGGCCAACATGGCGAAACCTGTCCCTACTAAAAATACAAAAACCAGCCTGGCGTGGTGGTGCACGCCTGTAATCCCAGCTACTCGGGATCCTGAGGCAGGGGAATTGCTTGAACTCGGGAGGTGGAGGTTTCAGAGAGCCGAGATTGCGCCACTGCACTCCAGCCTGGGGGACAGAGCGAGACACCATTTCTGAAAAAAAAAAAAGGTTGTTTCTTTGGATCTTCCTTTCCTTATGAAGGCTCCTATGTCACATAAAACTTATATTAAATTTCTATGCTTTCCTCTTGTTACTCTGTCTTTTGTTATAGGGATCTCAGCCATGAGCCTAAGACAGGTAGAGGAAAAGATATTTTTCCTCCCTGACTGTAACAAGATAACTGGATAATTTATAAATATCAAGGAAGCCTTTTCAATGCCAAATTGCCAAAGGTCATTTTCTAGAGCCAAGTTCATGCATTTTTAAAACATCCACACAGGGCCAGGGCGCAGTGGCTCATGCCTGTAATCCCAGCACTTTGGGAGGCCAAGACGGGCAGATCACAAAGTCAGGAGTTCAAGACCAGCCTGGCCAACATAGTGAAACCCCATCTCTACTAAAAATACAAAAATTAGCCAGGTGTGGTGGCGGGTGCCTGTACTCCCAGCTACTTGGGAGGCTGAGGCAGGAGAATCACTTGAACCCAGAAGGTGGAGGTTGCAGTGAGCCGAGATCATGCCACTGCACTCCAGCCTGGGCAACACAGCGAGACTCTGTCTCAAAAATAAACAAATAAATAAATAAATAAATAAATAAATAAATAATCCACATTGATCACAGATGCTGCTCAGAAAGAATGTGCTCAGGAAAGGTTTTTTCCAAGGATGGAAAACATACACAATCTTCAAATTACTTGTGAAAATATATCAATTTTGGAACAGTAGTAACAGAAAATCAGCTAAGTGCAGAGTATGCTGAAGCGGCTCTTTCTTAAAGATCTGCTGCAACTGCCTGGGCATGGTGAGGATCAGGAAAGTCTCCCCGGGTTCAGCCCATGTACTCAGCATTTTCCAGGGGTGAATGCAGCTGCAGATGTCAGGGCATAGAAAATTGTGTTCTAAATTGTTCGAGGCATCAAAGATAACGTGGGACTGCTCGAACTACCCAAGTCTAGTATGGTAGGTGAGTTAATGAGAGGTAAGCCCCCATGCACCTTGCTCCAAGGGTGCCACGCATTTCTGCTGTGAATTTGGGAGTAGGACGGGCAGTGAGAAGCTCCCCTTCTTTTGATAAACCAGCATTGGGTGGGGGAGGCATTCTCAGAGGACTGGCGCATTCAGCTCAGTGATGCCTAGAATGGTAGGTGGCCAAACAGGGCCACGATGGCCAAACAGGGCCACGGATTCTTCCACCCACCGGGCAGGCTGTCCTTCCCACCCAGAAGCAGAGTCACATTCTCTACCCGCTCTGTCTGGGTGGGCCTGTGACTTGCTTGGATCAATAGAACGCAGCAGAAGTGACGTCATCTGACTTTCTGAGCCACAGCCTCAGGGGCCTTGCAGTACCTGCTTTTTGCAGGAACCCAGCTGCTATGTGTGGTGACACTGAGACTCCCTGCTGCTGGCCAGCCAGCACTGCATGTGAGAATGCGTGTGGATGTCCAGACCAGCCAGCCTGGGGTCCAGCTTCCAATCACTGGATGCTTCAAGGAACAGAGGCAGCCAGCCCAGCCCAGCTCTGCCCTGCCCTGCCCTGCCCCAGGAGGGACCCACAGAATCATGGGCAAATAAATGCTTTCAGGAAACCAAGTTTTGGGGTGACTTGTTACATAATTATATATAACTGATCCACTTAGAGACGTAAAATGACCCTCCTTTATTTTTTTCACAAGAAGGAAACTGAAAATGAAAATCCTGAAGGTACCAAAGCGTGGTCCAACCCGAGTCATTAACTCTACATCCCTTGTCAGCACACAGGGCCGTTAAGACTAGAAGGGTGAACAGCAGTCCCTGAAACCAAGGAGGTTCCCAGAAGGCAAAAATGCCCATGTTACAATTGGGATAGTCCTGGGCAAATGGGCACAAGCTGCTCACTCTAACTGAATGGGTAGAATCTGCTCATCCTAACAGGATGGGCACAAGCTGGCACCCTAACTGGATGGGCACAAGCTGGCACTCTAACTGGATGGGCACAGGCGGCTCACCCTAACTGGATGGGCACAGGCTGCTCACCCTAACTGGATGGGCACAAGCGGCTCACTCTAACTGGATGGGCACAAGCTGGCACCCTAACTGGATGGGCACAAGCAGCTCACCCTAACTAGCTGGGTACAATCTGCTCACCCTAACTGGATGGGCACAAGCAGCTCACCCTAACTGGATGGGCACTAGCTGGCACCCTAACTGGATGGGCACAAGCTGGCACTCTAACTGGATGGGCACAGGCGGCTCACCCTAACTGGATGGGCACAGGCTGCTCACCCTAACTGGATGGGCACAAGCGGCTCACTCTAACTGGATGGGCACAAGCTGGCACCCTAACTGGATGGGCACAAGCAGCTCACCCTAACTAGCTGGGTACAATCTGCTCACCCTAACTGGATGGGCACAAGCAGCTCACCCTAACTGGATGGGCACTAGCTGGCACCCTAACTGGTTGGGCGCAGGCTGCTCACCCTAACTGGATTCCCAGGATGCAGGACTCTCAGTACTAAGATGGGGAAGTCCTGGGCAAACTACAACGAGATGGTCACCCTAGGCCCTAGGCACATTTGCCATTCTGAGTCCCTTCCTTCAGAAAAAATATATTAAAAATATTTTATGACTTAGTTGGTGTAAAACAAATACATTAATATATATGAGAACACTTTCTTTAATCTAAAAGCTCATTTTTTTCTTCTGGTTTTGAAAGAAAATGTAAAGATGTTCAGGAGCCCCTGAGGTCCTGTGGGCCCTGGCACTGTGCCTGATGGAGGAGTTGGCCCCACAGC
The DNA here is from genome assembly GCF_028858775.2 of Pan troglodytes. Taxonomy (NCBI): domain Eukaryota; kingdom Metazoa; phylum Chordata; class Mammalia; order Primates; family Hominidae; genus Pan; species Pan troglodytes. Next base: position 136,180,107 of record NC_072411.2, on the reverse strand, counting down.
TACATCCCCATCCCAGAGATGGATCTTTGGCTTAGGTCTGAGGTTAAGGGATGAAGAAAAAGGCCAGGGGTGCCCTTTCTATCTTTTCTTTTGTGTCCAAACCTCCAAACAAGTAAAAACAGGCCCCTTCCTCCCTGCATGCTTAATCTGGTTGAGGCATAACTGGGGGCTAGGAAGATTGTCTGGCTTAGTGGCTCTGGGAGAAACTCAAGCCTGATGTGGTTTCCTACAGGGCCAGGAAGAGAGCTGGATGCTGGCTCCCTGCATTCAAAGGACATATGGCTGACAGCTGCTACCACTTCAGGGGTAGGGAGTGGTGGCTGGGCGGGGAGCAGCCTGCACCCCAGTTTGTGAGGGCTAGGTGACCACATGAGAGAGAGAATGATCCACAGTCTGATGTGTGGATGCGTTGGGTTGATGGCTGCCTTCCTGAAGACATTAGTGTGTGGAGTGTGTGTGGTGGACCCCTGGAAACCAGAGGCTAGGGTAGGGGGCAGCCACCAGAGAAATCATGGCCAAGTCTTAGGAGTTGGGGTCAGAGGTGACAGCCAGGGACTCTCTGAAGGACCCCCTGAGTGCCCACACAATCAAGGATCAGTTTCAAACATCCGCCAGGCCAGAGGGCACGAAGCAGCCCAGAACAGCATCACTAAGAAAAGGCTTTCAGCTCCCCTTCCCATCCTGTCCCTCTGTGCTCCAGCTGTGGAGGGTCAGTCCCCACAGCTGGTGAATGGGAGCAAAGAGAGGGAACAGCCCACTGCCGACCCTCCCTGACAGCTCCATCAGCTGGGAATGGGGCAGGGAGGAGGAGTCTCACCTCTGAATAGCAATTAATAGGCTGGTTAATATATTGAACTGCACGTTCCTATTTCTTTCTTTCTTTCTTTCTTTCTTTTTTTTTTTTTTTTTGAGACGGAGTCTCGCTCTGTCGCCCAGGCTGGAGTGCAGTGGTGAGATCTCGGCTCACTGCATCCTCCACCTCCCGGGTTCAAGCAATTCTCCTGCCTCAGCCTCCCGAGTAGCTGGGACTACAGGACTACAGGCACACACCACCGCACCCGGCTAATTTTTTTGTATTTTAGTAGAGATGGGGTTTCACCGTGTTGCCCAGGCTGGTCACAAACTCCTGAGCTCAGGCAATCCGCCCGCCTAGGCCTCCCAAAGTGTTGGGATTACAGGCGTGAGCCACCACGCCTGGCCACACATTCCTATTTCTAAACTGAGATGATGTTTTCTCAAATATGACAATTGTAAGATTTTCTATTTTCCTAAGAAGAGTCACAAACCGTGCTGGAGTCAGATTTAAAGGTTCCTAGAGAATAAATTTCACGGGAACAATGAAAAGCAAAAACAAAGTCATGATTGGACACTATCCCATGAATTCTGCCCGTTCAACATACTATTTACATTATTATTACACGATCTGTCCAAAAGTCGTTCATTCCCTGCAAAGCAGGCTATCCCGGCAGATCTACAGTGCTTTCTTCAGCTACATTTCCTCTAGAGTAATTCATTGGTTGGCCTGAGGCCTGATCTTTACAGATGTACAGATGTGAACAGTGAAAGATCTGTGAATAATTCCTTCCTGTTGAGATACACACCAGGCATCCTTCCCTGAAATTAATCGCTGCTTCTGATCCCAAGTACACATGGATAAACCACTCACAGCAGACAGAAGACTCCATGTTTTTCTCCTTGCAGCAACACTTGAAGCACTTCTTCACCACCATGTAGAAGTAAGCGAAGACGATGAAGGGGAAGGGGATATTGAGGCGGCTGCAGTACTCCTGCACCAGGAAGTACCTCTGGAACTTCCAGACCTGGTCATTGTTCTCCTGGACGGTGCCCACCGTGTAGCTGGTGAGGGAAGAGAGAAGGCCAAGACTTAGCATTGCGCATGCCTCATCGCTAAACTGCCAAGTATGGCAATAGTGGTATTAAGCTATTACTGCAATAGCTTAAGTCTAGACAGGAGAGAAGAATCCAGACTGATACACGAGCCAAAATAACTCAGCAGGAAGTGAAAGTGATCTTCAATTCATGCTGGGTCAAAAGTGTGTCTGGCTTTTGGTGGTTTTTTTTTTTTAAATCACAAAAAAATGCTCAACAAACTTTAAAATTATTTTATTTCAAGATCTTTCAATGATTCTCTTTTTTTATTCATTTCTTATGATGTTAGATACAAAGTGGTCCAAGATGTCAACACCCTTGGGACTAGCATGGTGGCCCTCATCCATGTCTAAGTGTAAACAGCCTGAGAAGAAAACAGCTTGTTAGTGTTTATCAAGAGCCTTAAAAATGTTCATCCCTTTGACCCAATGACTTTACTTCTGGGAATCTACCCTAAGAATAAGGAAATACTAAGAAAAAATATATATGTAAATGAATATATATGCATGACTGTTGGCCACCAGCACCATATGTAACAGCTGCCCCCACCCCCTACTCAAAGAGAAAGAAAGAAACTAAATGTTCATCACTAAGAAAATGTGTCACACATTACGGTTAATCAACATGATTACATTATGCAGCCATTAAAGTTATGAATAATTGTTTTATTATGGGGAAATGCTTATCATATATGTTAAGTGAAAATAATTAGGCTCAAACTTGTACTTACAATACGGTTTTGTTATGCAGATCTCAATTCACAAAGAGAAATAGATCAACCACAAATGGCGGTCACCTTGGGCATCATGTCTTGAGTGCTGTTTAGTCTCTTTTCCATTTGCTTTCCAGCATGAGGCAATGAGTATGAATTACTTCCATAATGATTAAAATGTTTATTTTGTGTCTTACTCCAAAACTGATAATGCCAAGGATTTCTCTGTTACAAATTAAACCAAAACTATAAAATAGCTAACACTTATTATAAACCAGACACTGTTCCAGCAGTCTGCTTAAATTAACTGGCTTAATCTACAAACAACTCTCTGATGTATGTCTATTATCTATGATGTCTATTATCATCTACAATGAACAGATCAGGAAATGGAGGCACAACAAAGGTAAGTGAATTGTCTGAGTCCTCCAGTTAGGAAGTGTTGAATTTGGGATTTGGACCCCGCAATCCAGCCCCACGTCTATTTGTTTCGCTGCTACATGATACCACCTCACAGAGGGGAGCAGGAAATGTTTTAAGCAATGCTCTATTTCAAAAAATGGGTTTGAGATATGCTTCATTTCAAAAGGATTTTACTGGGCCACTTGCTAGCTTAGCATTTTAGATAACTACAAAGCATATTACAATTTGCAAAGTTCAACCATCCAAGACATTTTTATTGCTAATATCAAATCATCCCTTCAAGAGCCAAAGAGGTGCAATGAACTGTTTGAAGGCAAATCCTGATGGGGGAAGCATTAAATTATCCAAATTCTGGGGAACATCCTCAATAAAGTCAGGCAGAAAAATCGATTACATATGTTATGAGACCTCATTCTTGCACCTTAGTACATTACATTACATTAGACTTAAATATCTTAAGCAAAAAAAAATGTCAGATACCTACGCAAAACACTGACCAACACAGACAATGGTTATTGGCTTTGCTTAAAGTTTAGCTTTGTTTATCTTGGTGTTTAATGATGAATGGAACACCTCTGCGATCTACACTAGGGCCTGGATCCCATGTAAGGCAGACTTGTAGCAAGTGCCTCTTGAACAGGGTGAGATCCTTAAAAGAAAAGGATTTCTGTTTATTAAACATCTCCTCCATGTAAGCTCCTAAGCTATGCATGTAAATTGGTTGGTTGACTGATCCTCACATCAACCCTGAGTGGTAGATTACTTAGGTGAAAAACAGCCAGGACTGGGATGTATTATAGTGCAGCCAGTCAAATCTAGCAGCCAGCCTGGCGTTTCTTCCAAATGTAGGTCAGGCTGCTTTGAGGCTAATAGCAAGCATCATCATCCACCCTTTCTAGTCCACAGCTGGTTCTGTTGCCTACAAAATGCACTGCATGTTTCTGCGGCTGCAACGAGACAGGTGTGCATGCAGCAGCCCCCGATTAGGGAAGTTCAGGCTAAGAACTTGCCAGAAATCAGTTTACTACTTGGGCCAGAACAACTATTACCATTCAAATTATTGTCCCTAGAAGTAACTTGAAATATTCGAGTTTGGAGAATTTAACCTAAAAATAAGAAGAGATGAATGTGAAAATACTTTAAGCAATGTTGTATTTCCAAAAAAGAAATAGATGCTCTATTTCAAAAAAGGAAATAGAAATCTTTGACTATATATCTAGTCAAAAAATGGATTATACTGACTTCCCAAAACTCTAACACCAAAGAAAAAATCAAAACAACTGCATCTATTTTTGTGCATTGATGTTGTTTTCCGAGGTATTATTCCAAAGGAAGCAATAAGTCCTATTGAAAGGAGAAACTTCCAGGATGCTCAGAGCAGGGGAAAGCATTCTCTCTGGCAAGTGGGCCCCCCATCTTCCTCAGAGAGCTCAGAGTGGAAACACAGCCCACAAGAGTCCAAGTAGGAAGAGATTTATTGCATCATGGCTTAAGTGGCCACTTGGAGTCAGGGAAAAACATATCTTCTAGATCTTCTAAAATAGGGATTGGAAAACTGCAACTTGGGACCAAGCCAAGCCCCCCACCTGTTTTTGTACAGTCCATGAGCTAAGAATGGCTTTTACAAAGCAGGGAGGTGCAGGTGGGTACAGCATCACTGAATACTGCTTCTTTTGACACATCTGACCAATGACCCTAGCTGGCCCTTACAGAGAAAGTCTGTGATCCCTGAGCTACAGTGCACGTAGGCCAGTGCCCATGAATAAGGCTTTGTGTTTGTATCATTCCCTACTTTTAAAGAGCTCTGCCTCATAGGTCACCAATCATTTGTTCCTCAGGACAACTGGGTTGACTGCACGGCCCCTCCTGCTGGAAGAGTAGCTTCCTCTGTACCTCAAGGGCAAAGGTGGATCCAGTGAGCAGCAATGCTTTCCCAGACAAATAGCAAGAACCCTTATGGGCATCCCAGGGGGTGTGAATGAACCAGCTGATAACTGGACATTAATACCCAAAGGCCGTTTTGCATAAATAATGCATATTCAGGATTGGCTAGGCTGAGATTTATTTATACACCAAGGTACAGCTGACCCATATGGCAGCAGCTTCCAAAATGTTCTTTTTCTCTCAAGTCAGTCCAGGACTCAGCCAAATAGACATGAGGGTTCTCCAGAGGGGGGCTCCTAATGGAGCGATGCTTCCACCTGCTTTCCTAAAACAATGTTTATATTCTGTAGACATTGTTTTCAAATTCTGTAAAGGGGAGACTGAACTCTGCAGAAAAGGATTTTCTGGGCCAGCACGTGCACACCCCCTCAGCAAAGCAAGCATCGTAGCAGCTTAGAGACCATCTCTCATGCCCAGGGTCTCACCCGCCCCATCTGAGGTGGTTCTTAAAGTCTCCTTGACAACCAGTGGCCATCTGGTGTTGTCCCTGAGAGAATTCTGCAATTTTCCCTTTGTGCATCTCCAGCGATATCTTGTGCCCTTGGCGTCCTGTCCCTGGCAAACACCCAGCTGGCTGGAGACATGCAGTGACAGCTGAGGTCCATCTCCTGAAACCAGCTGAGCAGGAGAGGAGGAGGAAGGAGAGGCCATGCAGAGGGACAGCAGTTCAGAAACTCACTGAGAGTGGAAATGGTACCAAGAGGGAACAGACGTTTAGAATTCAGATCACTTTGTACATAAATGAAGTCCAGAAGTACCTTAAAAGAATAACACACCATGACCACGGAATAGGATGACTAAATATTAAGAAAATTTATGTCATTCATCTTTTGTACAATGCATCATAATACTAGATCAAAGGGAAAAATAGCATTTCAATAACTGCTAGAAATCTTCTGGCAACATATAACATCCTTTTCTGATTAGGAAGAGAAAGAGAAAGGAGCTTAATAAACAAAAAAGAGGAGGAACTTTCCATGACATGATAAAAAGAAAAAAAAAGAAAAGTAATTTAGTAAGGAGACTCATTCCAGAATAAATAAGGAAAACTTTAATAACCTTCTTACGTACCAAAACGTAGTCACTGAAAAAACATAATAGAAAAAGTACCTTACTTTTTTCCCCCTACCATAAGTGGCTGGAAACAAATTAACAAGGAATCTGCCAGATCCATATGAAAAAGACCATAAAACTTTACTGGGAAATTATATATGTTTGAATAAATGAAAATCATAGCATTTCTTCTCAATAGTAAGATGCCAAATTCCCTTAAATGATTCTACAAACCTAACATCATCATAATAATATTCACAAGAATTTTTGGGGGAAGGAGAAAGAAGAAAGAATTCACAAGATAAGCCTTAGGCTCCTCTGTACAATTAAATATACAAGAAATGCCAGAAAAGTTTTGAATAAGAATAATGAGGGAAACTTGTACAACAGATGTTAGAACGCCTAAAAAAAAAAATACTTCAGTACTCAAAGCCATTTGGTAGTAAAAACCAAAATACAAAGACAGATCCACAGAACAGAATGCAAAGTCTGCAAAAAATTCACAAGGAAAAAGTAGATGCTTAAACAATGGCAGAATTTTCAAATACACTGAAATACAAGAAACTTGTCAGCTAATTCCCTATCAGATGGACACCTCCTCCAAACTTTGCGTAGATTTCATGGATTTTCCTTTGTCGCTCCTTCCCCAGCACACAGGCAGTATCTAGCCAGTACTGCCCCGTGGCCCGTGGTGACACTGACTTTTCGCTCTCTCTGATGCGCTGGTGTGTATGTTAAACTGTGTAACACATCCTGGTTCCCCTCTCATTCTGCAACATCAAAAAAGCAGGTACAAAGCCAATAACAGCCAGCAGTAAGAGATGACAAGCGATTGGATCACACTGATTTTGGAATTGATAATTCAGGTTAGTATATTGCTAACAGAGTAACCAACTAAGACTTTGCCATATACTTGCACAAAGACCCATGACATTTCTCTTCAACTTCAGGAAAAAGTCCAAATTCTTTAATATACTATAAAAGACTCTCCATAACCTAGCCCCTGCCTACATTTCCACCCTCCCCGGATGCTGATTCCTCCCCAGACTAACATTATCTCCCCTGCTTCTACCTCTCCTACCAATACTTGGGGCTCTGGGTACATGATCTTTCAAGCAAACATCACCTCCACCTAGCTGCTGCTGCAGATCCTAGGCTCCCCCAGCCAACAATCTCACAATTAATAACTCCCTCCTCTGCAAATAGCCTCTCCATGCTGTTTGTATTACATTATATTACATATATTATATTCATATGTTTCCATGTCATCTCTTCCCTTAACATCAGGGACTTAACCTTTATCTGCCTCCCACTCCTTACGTGTAAAATGGCAATAAGGCTGCACCTGAGGCAGGTTAGATGAGGTGGTCAGAGCCTCCCTTGACAGGAAACAAGAAACATGTCAAATTGATGAAGAGAACAAATCGCCTAACAGTGCACAGACCGCATCCTGAGCTCGTGGTTAGAACACCCTACAGCAAAAAGGCAGGAGCAGAAGAGAAAAATCCCCACATTTGTGCTAGCACAGAAACCCGTGATTAGTGTCCTTGGGCTGACCTGTGCTCATTATAATAGTAAAAAACACACCCCCAGGTGGAGATTTAAAATGCTTATAAGACATGCAATGGATGTACTAGCATGTACAGCCACTGCACATGTGGACCTAAGAAACCACTCCTAACATGCTTAATAGCAACACCCCTTACCACCCCTTCATGAATAATCATAAAAATTTCCCATAAAGGGAGATCCCCCAGTATTAGACAGAGCTGTCTTGCCTTTGAGTGGCCCGTTCTGACCAGCTGCTAGAGTGTACTTTGGCTTTGCAATCAACTCTCTTGCTTGATTTTGCTTTGGACTCACTTTCAAATTCTTTTCTGTCCCAAAGTCAAGAACCTGAACTAGCCCACCGGCTACACACCTACACAGAAATGAGTAATAATTAAATGAGGCGACCCCTGTAAAGCACTTGAACCTGTGCCCAGCATGGGAAAGCTTCAATAAATATTAGCTATTGTTACTATTACAATTATCTGCGCTCTTCTTTCTATTCTTTTCACCCCAATTCAATAACCTCCCTTAGACTGTTCACGCAGCACTCAAACCTTTAGTTTGTATCAGGTCATTATTTTCTTCCTTCTACTTTTCTGCATGTTTATATTACTCCTAAGATCTGAAAAACATTTTTAGAAATTATTCTACAGCAGGACATGTTTGACAAGTCCTTTTCAGAACTGCCTGGGGTGAGCTTATCTTCAGGACACAATGCTTATAAATGCCCTAGCTCCTGGTAAGTCGACCTGGAGTCATTTACTGACTTTAAATTCACTTCCTGCCTCTGATAAGCCACACAGGCCCTGTGATCGATAATTTTAATGTAGAATAATCACAGATGTTCACGTCCATTTCCTTTCTCTGTTGAATACCATCTAGAGAGCACTCCAATACTCCTTCAGAATTCCCAAAGGTACATTTGCATTGCAGTTAATAAGGTTGCCATTGTGTATGGTTAAGCTTTTAAATGAGTATTTTGATGTGGTGCCAGGGAAGGGTCACAGCCTGGGGCCATCTGCTCACAGAGTAAGCCCTGAACAACTTTAAAAATGATCAGAAACAGTGTTCCAAGGATTTAACCTAAGGATAACACCACGGCGTCTCTCGCTGTTCTGGTGTCCCCAGACAGGTATTAGCCAGGAAAAGGCCTCTGGTTTAAGCCGGAGCTAATCGAGGAGGTTCCCCAAGGACAGGGATGTTGCAAGCTGTCACACTTAAGCACTGACTGGGGCAACAGTAGGATGTGATGCAGTGGCTCTGGCCTCGTGGGGAAGAGACCTGAGTTAAGCCAGATAACGCGCGGCCAGGACCACAGACGCTGAGCTGCTGGGTCTTCATCTCCTTCACCTGAAAGTGACAGACGAGGCTCCCATCTTGCTCAGCTCCAAATTCAATCATTTCATTATCAAAATGCAGGTAATGGATTACAAAAGTGCCCAGTTCTCGTGAATGGCTCCTTCAGACAGCTCATGTGCATAGATTCAAAAAAGCTCTAAATATTTTACCATGTGCCTCGCTGAGATTTACCAAGTTAGCATAACTCAAAGGCCATGGTTTTAGGAGCTGTTGGTCTTTTTGTTTAATGTCTCTAAATATAGTTAGTGGTAAGTTCTTACAGGACTATCCAGTGTAGCTATGACATCTTATCACTGTAAAGAAAAGCCTGAAGCCATCCCACTTCGCCCTCGCCTTTGCTTCAGGTTTTGGGATTGGTCTGTTTTGCTCCCTCTCTTGTGGAGACATAATCACCCATAACCTGCTGCTTCTCTCTGCAGCTCAGATGTTGGCCCCTCTGACGTTTGGACACTATTTGGACATCATGACATTGGCTGGCTGCCTGTGAGTCAGACAGGCTTCTGGATCCTCAAGTCCCTCCCTGCCACCAGCTAGGTGGTGAGGGAGAGTTTCACCTTCCCTCCTTAGGGCCATGTGGAACTAGCAGCCACATAATCTTCATGGCCCAGGCACCTGGCACAGAGCAGATGTTAAACCTTTATGTGATGGTTCTCTTGCTGATGTGTTACTCACCATTGGTGCTTCTCAGTATATAATACACCAGGAAGCTAAGCTCCTAATAACTAAATAATGAACTAAACATGGGTAAGAACCCATTTTTTTCATTCATTGAACAAACCCACAAAGTGACAGGTGCTGAGATGGCAGGCACAATCTTCACCCTCCAGAGTTCACCATTCTCAAGGAGAGAAGGTTGTTACTCTGCAAGTAAAAGAATGCCATAGGGGCTCAAAGAGTCTCTGTGTGAAGTGGGGAGGCCATCAGGTACCACCCTGGCAAAAGATGATTCCTGGCTCTGTAAAGGGCAAGCAGGAACTGGGCAGGAAGAGAAGTTTGGGATGGAACAGGCAATCCAGACAGAGGACAAGTATGTGCAAAGCATCAGGCATAGCAGATCACCCTGTTTAAAGAGGAGCATATGGGAGGCCTGCCAGGGGACAGAGAGCAGGGGATGAGCATGGTGGGGAAGCTGAGAAGACTGAAATTTATCCTGAATGCTGTAGGGAAATATTGAAATCCTTCCAGAATTTTAAGCAGAACAATGACTGCATTAGTCCATTTTCACACTGATGATAAAGACATACCCAAAACTGGGCAATTTACAGAAAAAAAAAAAAGAGGTTTAATGGACTCACAGTTCCACGTGGCTGGGGAGGCCTCACAATCATGATGGAAGGCAAGGAGGAGCAAGTCACATCTTACGTGGATGGCAGCAGGCAAACAGAATGAGAGCCAAGTAAAAGGGGTTTCCCCTTATAAAACCATCAAATCTCGTGAGACATATTCACTACCATGAGAACAGTATGGGGGAAACCGCCCCCATGATTCGATTATCTCCCACTGGGTCCCTCCCACAACTTGAGGGAATTATGGGAGCTACCATTCAAGATGAGATTTGGGTGGGGACACAGCCAAACTATATCGGTGATGTTTTAGAAACATCACTTTTGGTCACAGTGTAAAGAAGACTGGAGTGGACTGGAGAAGGACATCTCTGGACACTGGGAGACCAGATGGCCACACACTGCTCAGCCCCTTTGCTATGTGATGTCCCCAGAGGTATGTGCTTCCACATAGCCCTGCTCAGGGGGAGGCCACTGGACAAATGAGGCAGGTGACCCTCATCTGTAGTCCTTGAGCATCTTGGAATCTCAGGGCTCTATTTGACAATTGTCTTTTCCTTATATTCTTTTCTAAATTATGAATGTAATGTGCGATCATTGTAACCAGCGAAGTATATATTTGATTTTTAAAGTCCATGTTTTTATTTTTAGAAAACAATATTATGCCATAAAATTAATTTGCAATTTGTTTTTTATATTTAAAAAATACCATTCTTTCAAGTTAACAGATATAGATCAAACTTTGTCTTTTAAGAGCGGCATAATATTCCACAGTGTGGATACAGCACACTTTCTTTAGCCTCTCCCTAGTGATAGACATCAAATAGCGATCTAATAAACATCTTTGTACATACACCTTTAGGATAGATTCCCAGATGTGAGAGAGTTCCGACAGAGGTTTGCATGTTTTTCCTTTAATAACTATTTTTGAAGTACTTTCCTAAGAATAGGAAGTGAGTCAGGTTCCCAGTAGCAATGTCCATTTCCCAGCATCATCCCAACACCAGAGACTCCCTTTAACTTTCGTTCATCTGCTGGGTTTAAAACAGCGTTTCATTGTTTCCACCTGAACTTTCCTATCCACAAGATTAAGTCCTTTTTTATGTGCTTATTGGCCATTGGACTTTTCTTTCTCTGAATTATTTATTTTCTCTGACAAGTTTTCTATGAGTTGTCTTTCTCTTATAAATTCACAGGAGCTCTTTCTATATTAGGAGATAAAAGCCTTTGTTCATTATATGCATTGCAAACATTTTCCCTAATTTATCAATTATATAAAACTGTTTTATATAATCAAATATGTTTATCTTCTCATTCAGAGTTTCTAGGTTTCTGGTTTTGAATAAAGAGTTCCCTTCCACCCAAAGGTTTAACAGATAATGTATTAAATGTGCATATTTGTTGGTTAATTTTCTTTCTGACCGTGATGGGATTTGTGCACTTAAAATGCTGATATACCTTGAAGGAACAATATAAAACCAAGGCTGTCCCACTGAAACTACCACTGGGGCTCTTTGAAACCCTCCTAAGAAAGATGGAGAGGAAATGAAAAACATCATTTTCTAAATATATAAAGGAGAATTACCAATATTATTCCCTCCAACCTCATCAGGCATGAGCCCTAAAGGAGAGTCACTCTCCAGTCTCTGCTCTTTGTATTCTGATTTAAACTGAAAAATTTAAAACAGTAATTAACTAAAGTCTGAGTCCTGTAATCCTAGAATCCATACCACTGAGCCCCATAACATATAAGGCACTTTGGAGATGAGTTAAACTACATTTCCGTCACCAATGGGTGATATTGGTACCAACCTCATGGAGCTCCAAAGAGCTTGCTAAATGGATGCCAAATATGCAGTCTGGATTTGATGAAGATTGTCACAGGTGCTTGTCTTCAGTGTCAAATAAACTCAAGGCACAGCTTATATTTTTAATATGGTCCCTTTAAAAAGGCCCCACTCCCTCCAGTCCACCAATCCCCCAAAAGATCTCTAAAGTATGTTCCTCAAGGGTGGGACCTTTGCGATGCTCCCAGCACCTCCAGCCTGGCATGGGGCTTGGCCCAGGGTGGACATCAGTGAACATGTGACTGAACACATACCCAAACATGGCGACCAGCAGGTTGACCAGCAGGATGTTGGTGGATAACATGTAGATGCACACCAGGGGGATGGTGATCCACTCGGGGAACCGGGGCAGGTTGTGCTCATCCAGCTCCACGCACAGTGGCTTGGACTCATTCCCAGTGAAGGTGCAGTGGGCAAAGTCATACGTGGTACCTGAGGATGTAGAAACCAACAGGCAAAGTGAGGACCCTCTGGAGGGGTGAGAGCGATGGCATTCCCAGGGCCACAAGAACATGTCAGTGGTCATGAAATGTCTTAGGCCTTCGTCTAAGGCACTTTGTCCAAACAAGTTATAGTCCTTAGAATCACCTGTTCATCCACTCAATGCATATTTACTGAGCAGCTACTAAGAACAAGGGGCTTTGTTAAGATCAAGATAAAAGGAAGGGCCAAGTGAACATGTTCTTTGCCCTCAAGAACGTTCCAGCCTCTTTGGATAGGCAGATAATCAACCACACACATTTAAAGTCTCAGTCCATGTAAAGTGCTAAGAAGGACACGCACAGTGCTCTGAGAAGCATAAACTGAGACAACTCATCCAGGAGCAGCTTCCCAAGAAGGAAGGGTCTCAGAACTGAGAGCAGAGGATGAGCAGCAGGAACATGAACTAATGGGGAGGTTGGGAGCTTAGAGCACCCCACAGAGGCAACAGCATGGGCAAAGGCCCCGTGGTGGGGGTTGTAAACATCAGTGGAAATGGGAGAATAAGATGTGCACGGAGCAGACATATTAATTTTTTACATCTTTTTTTTTTTTTTCAGACAGAATCTCACTCTGATGCCGAGGCTGGAGTGCAGTGGCACTATCTCGGCTCACTGCAACCTCTACCTCCCAGGTTCAAGTGATTCTCCTGCCTCAGCCTCCCGAGTAGCTGGAACTATAGGCGCATGCCACCATGCCCAGCTAATTTTTGTATTTTTAGTAGAGACAGGGTTTCACCATGTTGACCAGGCTGGTCTTGAACTCTTGTCCTTAGGTGATCCGTCTGCCTCGGCCTCCCAAAGTGCTGGGATTACAGGCATAAGCCACCATCCCCGGCCTATTTTTAAAATCTTTACACTGAAGTGATGGGAAGCCACGAGGCTGTTTTAAGCAGAGGAATGACACATCAGATTCCCTTTTCCAAAGAATCGCTCTGGCAGCAGCACAGATCAGAAGGGGCTCGAGGGGAAGGAAGGTGAGGAGGTTGTGCCTAAGACTCAGGCAGGCAAGCGACGAGGATGGCTCACGGGGTGGCAGTGGTGATGGAAAAAACAGATTTCAAAAAAACATTTAGGAGATAAAAATCAACAAAACTAGTGGATGAATTGAATAGAGGGGAATGAAATCTGAGAAGGTGTTAAGGACAACAATGAGGCTTCTGACAGCTCTGTTCACACAACTGTGTGGACGGTGGCAGCAGACCTTCACAGGAGGGCATCGGGGGAAGTTTGGGTCTGGAAGTGGGCATCAAGAATCTTTTATTAGGATGTGCCAAGGTGCGTCTGAGAAATCTCAGAGGAGGGGGCAGTGGGTACAAACGTTTGGCCTCTGAGAGCTGCTCCGTGCCAGAGATCCTCATCTGAGCATGTGTGGGGTCACACCGGCCAGTGAGAGGCCCTGTAGAGAAGATGGTGCTTTACCAGTTGTGCCCATGAAACAGAGACAGCAAAATGGAGTCACTTCCCGGGGGCACACAGCACATGAGTGGCTACCCTGGATCTGAACCCCGCCTGCCAATTCCTCTTTAGATCCCCATGGAACTAAAATGATGGACGTGGAGGGTTGTTATGAGGATGAAATGCGTCTGCTTCTGTAAAGCGGCAGGCACAGTGTGCAGACTGGGAGTGACAATACCAAGGTGCCTTTCCACCACTGCAGGGGAAAAGAGCTGTTTCTAAGGTCTTGGAAGAGGCTTCAGCAGATGGGGCCAGAGAGACTTACGAGGCCGGGAGGATAACAGAGAAAACAACAGGAACAGAGAACTGTGACCAGGAGGAGCAGGCTCTGGCTCAGGGAAACCATCAGGATGGTTTTATCGTGGTAGGGTAGGAAATGACAAGCCAAGGCTATTGTCAGCATCCTAAAGATGCTTCAGCCCGTCCATCCAAAACACACAATTTACATAGCCCCTCACTTTCCTTCTGTAAATCGGGTGTGGGCAAATTAAAACCATCTGTGCCACCATCAGCCTGCCTCCAAAAACCAGTTGGCAGTGGGCTAACGCATGCCAGAAGTCTAAATTCCAGGTTCCAATGTGGATTTTCCAATGTTGCTCTTTTTGAAAGAAATGGGAGCCCAGCCACTCTGTTACATCGATGAGTACAACTCACAACCCTGGTTTCTAAACTAGTAAGTCTTGTTGCCTTCAATTGCCACGTTGTTAATTGAAAATATCAGAATCACTATTTTTAAAAAGGTTTAAAAATTGAAATGTTGGGCACCATCTGCAAGGCTGATGTAAAATCTTGCTTAAGAGCAAAGAAGAGGTTTTGAGGAGTGAGTTTTTACTCTGTCATGTTGGACTCCGTTTCACATGCGTGCTTCTGAAGCGCGGTCTCCGGGGCAGCCCTGGGGGTTGGTTCAGGGAGCAAATGCCTCCTCCAAGCTGTTTCCATCTGAGCCAAGTCAGGCTTACCATCCACGTCACTGGGCACCTGGCCGAACATGGCCAGGTAGGGCTCGTAGATGACCGAACGGAATATCCACCTCCAGCGCTGCTCATTCTGCCTAAGGATCCCTTGCCTGGCCACGCCGAAGGCCACCATCCACACCGCAAAGAGGAACAGGAAGAAGAACACATCGATCAGCTGTCGGGGGAGGACAGGAGAGCAGAGTCAGGACCGTGCCCACAGTCGGCAAGTCCCCCCGGCCCGGCCGTCCTCAGTGGACCATGGAGAAGAGCAGCGGTTCCAGGGCTCAGAGCATCTAAGTCACCCAGAGTTCACTGACTAATTGACAAAAGCGGTCATCATCATATTTGGATCTTAAGACATCTGTCTTCCAGAGTTAAAACCGGTTTGATGCATTTTTGCTTGCTGATGTCCAAACCAGCCCAGCAACAGCAGCTTTCTGAGTGGGAGCCCAGCTCTAGAGCAAAGGAGGAATCTAAGTTTTGGAGGACCTCTCTGTCCCTGTACCTCATGATTTTGATACACTTTTAACCCCAAAATTATTTTTGTAGTTTGTTGGTTTATTTGCTTGTTTGGAAAACAAAAGCTATCCTTATTAGACAAGAATGGACCGTTTAATTTTTTTTTAATTTTGTGCACACATAGCATGACTTCATGGTGACTGGATGTCCCAGAAATGCTTTGAATTAAAACCACAAACTCAAAGAATCTCAGTGTTGGAATGGAGCTTCCAGATGAGCTCATCTCAATGCTCATCTGATTTAAAGACAGAAACAGTGGAGGTTTGGGTCATCTGGAAAACAAGTTTAGGAAAGCAACACCATCCATGTGTAATTCTTTCTATTGCGTGTATATAACGAGACTGCTATAGCCTTTCCCTGTATCTATATTACACAGTTACATGATTCAGGTTCCAATCCTCACTATGCGTCTAGCTCACTGCTTGTCTCTAGACAAACACTCCTCCTTGGACTCAACTGTCCCCAGGTATCAAATTGGCATAAAAGTCCCTCCCCTGCCTACACTCTTAGCAAACTGTCAAGACTCAAATGAAAGTAACTTGTGAAGTATAAAATCTAAATAAGTATGAGGTTATTTGTTAACAATGCACTAAATGACACTGTTTGCCCTCACAACCATCTTTCATTAAATTTTAACCTGGGAGAGGCCCCTGATGAAATACATCAAAGAAAGCGAATGTTACTGATGGTGAAATGCAACAGTCGTTCTAAGGACAAAATCCTCCTATCGACCATTAAAAGAACTCTGGGCCCCGCAAGAAAAATGATGACTACAAATATTCTTGACTCTTACCATCCTCTGCAGCATTATAATCTTGGGTCCTAAGTTTCTGCTTACAGTAAAAATGTGGATCAATCTTAGAGTGAAAATAATGTAGTCCAGACAGAAAATGACTCGTCCAGAATACAAAGAGCTTTTATTAGAAGAGTGGAGCCTAGGGGGAAAAGAAGGAACAGAATTCATGAGATATTGACAAAACATTCCAAAGTTTTATTTCTAAAAATAACCCAATTTCAAGAAACAGGCAAGAGCTGGAAGGTTGAGTGAGTGAAAATAGGCCAGAAACACCACCCAGCAGAGGCCATGATCTTCTGCTTTCATGGCCTCAAGTAGAGTCAAGGACATGAAAAGACATGAAAAGCAAAGACATCTCACCAAACTGAGCTCTCGGAGGTTCCTGTCTCTTTAGCCCGCCATCCTCACACACTACTGCAAGAACCTAACCATGCTATTGCTAACTTCCCTGGCTCACAAGGCTTCTATAACGATGCCAACCCCCAGCCCACCCCCATAACCACTTGGGACTTCACCCTGCCAGCTTTCCCCTAATGAAACTTACCTCATTTGCACCAGATCATTTGATTATCTAACCACCTGCTAATGTGCTCATTGAAAGCCATCTGTGCTTTCTAACTGGAGTGATCTAGAATCATATCCAACCAACTGTGGCTCAAATGCTGAAACCTTAAACCCAACCAGAAAGGGAGGCTATCTGAAGAGGAAATTGACGTTTTTACCCCATTCAAATTGGAGGGTGAACACTCATTGTAAACCATCTCATTCTGTATAAGTGTAAATATGAATGGTTAAGATTCTTTACAAAATGACATCATTTGAAAGTACTACTCATATGTAATTGCTAGCCTTATATTTTTTAAAAAATTGAAACAGGGTCTCACTATGTTGCTCAGGCTGGTCTCAAACTCCTGGGCTCAAGTGATCCTCCCACCTCATCCTCCCAAAGTGTTGGGATTACAGGTGTGAGCCACCATGCCCAGTTGCTAGCTTTATCTTAAAAGCTATTTGGGGACGACAGGCCAGTTAGGATGCAGGCTAGGCAATGCAAACCATGGTTTGGGGCATACCCTAATCTCTCTACGATGTGGAATACACATTGTTTTTGTGGTGGTAATTTATGGTTGGTTTTTCTAATCCCACACTCCGGCTGTGCCATTGAGGAAATACGCTTGTAACTGGAAGGGCAGACTCCACAGCCAGCATTCAAATCAAAGTTCTCAATTTCTATTTATTTCTCCCCATGATCAGGTGCAGAGGCTCATGCCTGTGATCCCAACACTTTGTGAGGCTGAGTCAGGTGGATCCCTTGAGCCCTGGCATTTGAGACCAGCCTGGACAACATGATGAAACCTCATCTCTACTTGAAAAAAATAATTATTCCCAAAGTCTGTAAGAACAAAGAGAAAAATCATGCAGGACCCCTTTTAAATTACACATCCGTGGGAGGGGGAAGAGAGGGGACTCAACTTCACGACAACCAAGCTGTATCTCTATAAAGCAGACACCATGGTCTTGTGTAATAATCTCTAATGAGTAATAGACTTCCCTTGGGTTTGAAATGTCTGCAGAGCTTTTCTCCACTTTTGTAGTCAAAACACGGAAAATTAGGAAAAGTGATGAGACTACTTACCGAAATACAATTCCTGCTATGAAGTAAAAAAGCCCCAGCGTGTCCATCACATTCCACAGGTCAGTAAAATAATTCACCCCATTTACGTACCACTGCGTACAGAAAGGGACAGAGAGGGACATCAGCAGCTTGGAAATATCAACCATTTCCAGATTTTTAAATGTCCACTCATTTTCTTCCAGTTCCTTTTTGAGCCAATGACGTGTTTGTTTATTCTTTCATATGCCAAGTGAGCCCTACCACGTGCCCCACGCTAATCCAGGAGGATTGGAAAGTAGGTGGCACACTGGCTGTTCTGCTCTTCATGTCTGCTGGCAAAGTCAGGAAAAAGGATGGATGTATCCTCACCATTTTTTCAAGAGGAACCTGCAGAGGGTGAGTACACCCTCCGTAGGCAGATGTAGACTGTCCAGCCACCACGTACAGTGGTACAGGCTGTGCACTACACAGTCCTAGAGGGTATTACTCATATTGTTGTCATCATAGATTTGTGTCATTACTGTAAAAATTTTCTGCCACATGGCAGTAAAACATCTTGATTAAAAGAAATCTTTTTTTAAAAAAATATGCACATAGGTGCTGTATATAACTTCTGTGAGGACAGATGTGGTCGCAGAAAGGACTGACAGGAACAGTGTGCCTCAGGGACCGACGTGTATGTATTGGTCATGATTCTTTGGAAGAAAGTATGTCAGGAAAACACTGAAATAAACAGAGAGTATCCTTTCTCTTTTAGCATTTTCCCGAAGAGGGAAAGGAGAAGACCACATCTGCATGGCTCCTAAATCAATCCATAAACTGGATTTGGGTAATTCCAGAGTGACCAGCTAATCCTTTCATTTGTCCATCCATTCAAATATATTTACAGAGAGCACATGGAATTCCAAACACCTGTGCCAGGCTCCCGGCACACAGAAACATTGGATTAGGTTCAATGCTAATTCTCAAGGAATCTACTGTTTGGTGGGAAAGACAGATGTTAAACACGTTGAAAAGAAATGACACAAAGATCGGTATGAGGATGAGACCGAGGCCCTACGTGAATTCACATAAGGAAACCAACACTTGTGCAAGGCGGGGAAATAACATCAAAGAAATGTCACCAAAGCAAGAGGGCACTTCTTAATGTTACTAAATGAACTCACCGATAGGAGTCCATCTGATATTTAGATATTATATTTCCTACTTTGCTGCCGAAATCACAGCCTAGAGAGGCTAAGGAACTCGCCCAGCAAGTGGCAGACCTCATGATTCTGAGCCCGAGTCAGTTGCTTCTCCCCACATCACTCTGCTTCTTCAGATCCCACAGAGGTCCTACAGTCTCAGATGTGGAAGGGATTCAAGACACATCATTCATTTCTCAAGAAGCATTTCCTTTCCTTCATTTATAAATTCGAATAGCAACTTGCGTGGGCCAAGGGGGTGAGGGCACTATGAAATCAAGCACCCAGGAAATGTTAAAATCCCCCAGGTTGGGGCAGCACCGTGGGGTGTGTCAACAGTCCAGTCACTGTGTGAAGGCTAAACTCTCTCTCTTTTTTATTCAGTAAATAGGATGTTTATTGCAGCATTTTTGTTGCAGGGAAAAGCATAATCTAGGAAAAAGATGTGGTCCATCATTCAAAGAATATTGAATATACTACAATCATGTTTTTAAAAAGGAACAGAGTGATGTCATTTGTCTTGAAGAGATTTCCACAAAGTAAAAGAGAAAGCAAAATGCAGAAAAGTATGGGAAACAGAATCTTGTTTTTGTAAAACCAGGAACGAAGAAAAAAGCCCCCAAACATACGTATGCCTACCCTATTTCATTAAACCTCAGATTGTAAGAAATTGCAGTTTCAGAGATGTTAAAATGTGAAAAAAATGACATCTCAGGTTTGATGTAATACGGTGTGTGTACATAGCACATGGACCAAATAAAAGCAGAAAGAGACACAGCAGTTTATTAACATAGCTTGAGAGGCCTTGTCTTTAGAGTAAAGGTTGAGAAAGTCCATAGGGAGACTAACAAAGAAGGAAAAAAAGGCTCAACTTAAAAAGTACACACACACACACACACACACACACACACACACACACTATAATATTCCATTTCTGTGAAATATGTGTGTTTACAAGAAACTAGGCTGAAAACAAGATCTACGTCTAAGATTAACTTGCAGGAATGCCCATGAGAAATTCTAAAAAAAAAAAAAAAAGCAAATTGTAGGGTGATGAACACAGTAGGATTCTGTGTGGATAAAAACAAACAAAACACCTGCATACGTTCATATCTTTATGGGCATGAAGAAGGTCGTGGAAGATTATACTCTAGATTGGGCAGGATTAGTCTTTATGTAGTCCCACTTGTGATAAGCATTATTACTTTGTGATTTTATAAAACTAAATAAAATAAAAATGGACAAAAATCGAGGGGAAACAGATACATCTTGCCATATAGCTAAAATATATTTGATATTTTCATTTATGTTACAGTTGTCTCTGCCAATAACCATTATTATCAGGACCATAATGAAGGACAAGAGATCTGCTAATGTATTGTCAACATTCTTGTCACCCTATTCACTCAGTTCAAACATTCTGCCTAGGCTCAGAAACCAAGGCAGGCTCCTCGGGGGAGGCCACAGGAACTGTCCGCTTTGCTGGTGCTAGCAGCCCGAGGGACCCCTCACCAACAACCATTTGCTCTTCTGGTGCCTGGTAAGATAAGGGGGATTGGGAAAGGCCCTCCCTGCTGCTAGCTCCCCACTTAATGCCCTGCTCTGGGAGGCAGGTAGGCACTGCCCCAGCCCAACCTCAGCCCGGGAGACTTGCAGAAGCCTGACCTACATGAAGAGCGACATCGGAAATAGGTCAATTCTGAGGCTCCAAGTTACCATCGCAGGGAGATAACATGTTTTTAAAGGAAAAGAGGCCTCTTCTCTGAGCAGAATGCCTGGGATAGGCTGTATTTGTAAAATCCCAGGACACTGTTTCATCACCTCTGTCAGGATTTGGACATTCAACATGCCACAAATTTGAATGGTGCCCTCCGTGAAGGCATGATGGGACTCATCCCATTCTAAATAAACATCCCCAATGTCTGTTTAACAGACCCAAGGATTATTTAGCAACTGTATTTGCACTTACTGACTGCCTCGTTTCAAAATTCCAAATCAGCATTTCGACATCTGCATTCAGGCAAAGGGACACAGGTACACACGGAAGAGCATGACTTTTTGACACAATCTAAATCAGACACAATCTAAATCAGGTCACACCCTGCTTGGGTTTTTTTTTCTTTTTTTCCCCTACCAAGTGTAAACTAGGTTAATTAAGACAGCATCAAGCCAGCAGAATTATTTCTTAGAGGAAAGCAATCCCATTTAGGATGTCAAATGCATGAGTCTGCAGACCAGAAGAGAAACAGTGACCCCAAGTGTCGGATTCTTTTAACGATAAGAATCTCCATGGCTATGTTCTACAGACCTGTTCATGTACCAGAATCAGAGTTGTAAGGCCAGAAAAGCCCTCGGATGGCAGAGCCACCTGGAACACACACTGCTGACCCTAAGCACAGGGTGCTTCCCATACTGTTGCTTTCATACCCAGGATTGCTGAGTTAAAAGTGGCCCACTCAAAGATCGTTCTTAAAAATAACAAGAAGAGATACTTAGTAAGCATCCCCCCATATCCAGCATCACCCACAATGAAGGCAGACAGAATAGGTAGGGGTCAGCCAGACCCCCACCCTTCCTCCCGCAGCCCCTGGGAATTACTCACAGCACGTTGTCCTTCCTCAGTTCTCCTGCGCACCTGCCCCTGTCTACTCCCACCCCATGTCCCTGCCCTGTGTCCTCCCTGAGCAAAAACACCTCATGCTAACCCTGCCCAGGGCCTTTCTCCAAGGAAAATGTACCTCTCCTGAGTCTCCTCCCGCATGACCCAAACAGGTGACTTAGTAGCTAAATGCACACAGGAAATTGGCACAGAGTTGTCTGTGATTTACAGACTTCGGATTTTACTGTTGCAAGTCCTCTGGGCCAACCTCCCAGTAAGTGTAAGACTCGCCCACTTAGTGCTGCTTGCCGATGCTCATCTCCTGTCCTCGAAAGTTCCCGGAAATCATCAGGAACTGGTAGAATGCTCCATAGGGGAAGAGATCTTCGTCTGTTTGGTCCATTGCTGTCTAGAACAGTGCCTGGCACAAAGTAGGGGTGTGAAGTATTTGTTGAAAGGAAGAATGCATGAATGAAATATTTGGATGAAGCCAAGACAAATCTCCCTGCAGCTTCCATCTAGGCCAAGGTCTGCCTTCCAAAGCAACCCAGAACAAGTCCTCTCTCTCAGATTCCTGGGTTTTTGTGTGTGCGTGTTTTGTTTGTTTGTTCATTTGTTTTTGTTTTGTTTGAGATGGAGTCTCACTCTGTCACCCAGGCTGGAGTGTGGTGGTGCAATCTCAGCTCACTGCAACCTCTGCCTCCAGGGTTCAAGCGATTCTACTGCCTCAGCCTCCAGAGTAGCTGGGATTACAGGCATGCGCCACCATGCCCGGCTAATTTTTGTACTTTTAGTAGAGACGGGATTTTGCCATGTTGGCCAGGCTGGTCTCGAACTCCTGAGCTCAGGTGATCCGCCCGCCTTGGCCTCCCACAGTGCTGGGATTGCAGGCGGGAGCCACCACGCCCAGCCTCTGGTTTCTTTAGATGCCTAAAGGAGTCAAACAACATCTGGACTTGCACAGCAGCTTCCGAGCCTTAATGCAGCAAGGGAGGCAGGGTCAGGGACAGGTAGAGAAATGTTTGGGAGCCTGAGGGGTGAAAAGTAGCAGAAAAAAGACTTTTGACTTTTCATCAACCGTTCTGAGAAGAGGCTACCAAAGCACCCTCTGCCCCAGAGAACACCCTTGAGCTCCTGCCTGTGGGGCTGTGGGCAGGGTTCCTCTGCAGCTCCCCAGCGCTGGTCTCCTGAGTGTTACCATGGCCACTCCAGGGCACACAGCCCTTGAGTTGAACTATGAAGACCATGCTTCATCAATGCATTTACTAAAAACACACACGCTTGTCAGAAACGTGTCAGTGCCAATACCTGTGCTAGCCCCTGAGGACCAAATGTGAATAAGAAATAAACACCTAAATCAAATCATTCCCATGCCACGCAATTCTGAGCAACAACAGAGTATGTGTTAGGAACTGGAAAAGCTCAAAGAACCTCCCAGTGGGGTTGATGCAAGAAGAGATGCACTAGGGCACCATGCCAGACGTCCATCCTCTTATTCTCTAAATAACCTCTTGCAGGTCAAAAAAAATTCAGTAAGTTACTATTGTACCAGCCATTTGCAATTCCAGATGGTTTTTACTCCCTCCCCACCTCCACATTTCTCTCCTCTGCCTCTCTCTCTCTCTTTCTCTCTCTGTCTCTCTCTCTCTCTGCTAATTTGTGCTCATGACTCATTTCCCCACCAGGCTATGAATCCATTGTCACTTGATTCTACTCAATGGCTACCTTTGAGATGTCAGGCTGGTCGCCTGAGTCATGCAGTGTGCTGCTCCCATTCCTACAGACGCTGTGCCTCTTCTAGCAAACTCTGCTGCCCCCACAGAGCTCAAGATCCTGCCTATGAGTCACCACCAAGGGTTGGAGGCCTGTGTGACCTCCCAGGTGGTCCAGCTGCCTCTCCAGGAAGCTGTGCCAGAAAAGGCCTGCCAGGAACCAGCGGGCTGCCCTCCAAGGTTAAAAATTTCCACAGACCAGTCAAAACCTTTTGGTGGCCGAGCGCAGTGGCTCACACCTGTAATCCCGGCACTTTGGGAGGCCGAGGTGGGTGGATCACAAGGTCAAGAGATTGAGACCATCCTGGCCAACATGGTGAAACCCCATCTCTACTAAAAATACAAAAATTAGCTGGGCATGGTGGTGCGTGCCTGTAGTCCCATATACTCAGGAGGCTGAGGCACGAGAATCACTTGAACCTGGGAGGTGGAGGTTGCAGTGAGCCAAGATCACGCCATTGCACTCCAGCCCGGGCAACAGAGCAAGATACAGTCTCAAAAAAAACAACAAAAAAACTAAAAAACAAAAAAAATTTGGCACTTACCCCACTTGTGGGGCAAACACTGTCCCAGTTGTTCCCAGTCCGTGATAAGACATCAGCCAGTCCCTCAGAGGGAGTGAGAGGTAGGGGGTGTTGGGACACTTCCCCCTCCAGTGCTACAAAGCCCCCAGTCTCACCTTTTCAGCCCCTCCCTCTTGCAAAAGCTAAGCTGGGAATGCTGTCTTTTTGTCCCTGAAATGCCTTTGAAAAGGGTCTTTGTCATGGTCAACCACAAGTGAGAGTGGAGGAAACCACGCCAGGTCGGGAGAAGGGAAAACGCAGGGCCTCACCCAGAGTGAGCTCCCGCACCGTGGCTCCAGGGCTCCTAGCTGGATGAGGGCTGCTTCTCTCACTTCCTCACTCTGGTCTGGGCCCACCCTGTTTTAAATGATGAATCTCCTTCAGTCTTTCTCTGCTTCCCTCAGACAGACTATTCCCATTCCCTCGCTGCTGCTGACACATACATAGCAAGGCACAACACAGAGCTAGGAAGTAGGATGGCAGCTAAGAGAAAGAGACTCGTTTTAGGTGTTACAGGTTAAATTGTGTCTCCCAAGATTCAAACATGGAAGTCCTAGCCCCCGGTACCTTGGCATGTGACATTGTTTGGAAACAGGGGCATTGCAGATATAACTAATTAAGTAAAGAGGAAGTCATGCTGAAGTAGGGTGACCCCTGATCCAGTACGATGAATGTCCCCAGGAAGAGCGGAGATTTGGACACAATCACTCATGCAGGAGTCACCCATGAGGACAGGGATCAGAGGGATGCATCGACAAGCCAAGGAATGGTGAAGCTTGCCAGCTGGCCGCCGAAAGCTAGAGGAGAGGCTAGGACGGAGTCTCCCGCACAGCCTCCAGAGGGAGTCAGCCCTGCTGACAGCTTGATCTCAGACTTCTGGCCTCTAGAACCATAAGGCAATGAACTTCTGTTATTAAAGCCATGCGGTCTATGGTGCTTCATCTTGGCAGCCCTACAGACTAATGCCGAGGGCATGGCCTGGGCAGAGCTGTGACTTCCCAGGGCAGTGCATGGGACTCCCATGCGGCTGATCCGAAGTTAGGGAAATCCCCTGCACATAGCAGGGCCCTGTCCTGGGGGAAGAATTGCTGGTAGGTGAAGCCTGATAATCCTGCTGTTCAACACTGACATGAGTCATTTACCTTACGCTTCTGAGAGGTGACAGCGTGCTGGCAGTCCTCACAGCCCTCGCTCGCTCTCGGCGCCTCCTCTGCCTGGGCTCCCACTTTGGCGGCACTTGAGGAGCCCTTCAGCCCACCGCTGCACTGTGGGAGCCCCTTTCTGGGCTGGCCAAGGCCAGAGCTGGCACCCTCAGCTTGCAGGGAAGTGTGGGATCCACTGGGTGAAGCCAGCTGGGCTCCTGAGTCTGGTGGGGACGTGGAGAAACTTTATGTCTAGCCCAAGGATTGTAAATACACCAATCGGCACTCTGTATCTAGCTCAAGGTTTGTAAACACACCAATCAGCACCCTGTGTCTAGCTCAGGGTTTGTGAATGCACCAATCAACACTCTGTATCTAGCTACTCTGGTGGGGCCTTGGAGAACCTTTGTGTGGACACTCTGTATCTAGTTAATCTAGTGGGGACCTGGAGAACCTTGGTGTCTAGCTCAGGGATTGTAAACGCACCAATCAGCGCCCTGTCAAAACAGACCACTCAGCTCTACCAATCAGCAGGATGTAGGTGGGGCCACATAAGAGAATAAAAGCAGGCTGCACGAGCCAGCAGTGGCAACCCACTGGGGTCCCCTTCCACAGTGTGGAAGCTTTGTTCTTTCGCTCTATGCAATAAATCTTGCTACTGCTCACTCTGGGTCCACACTGCTTTTATGAGCTGTAACACTCACTGCAAAGGTCTGCAGCTTCACTCCTGAGCCAGCGAGACCACGAACCCACCAGAAGGAAGAAACTCCGAACACATCCGAACATCAGAAGGAACAAACTCCAGATGCGCCACCTTAAGAGCTGTGACACTCACCGCAAGGGTCCGTGGCTTCATTCTTGAAGTCAGTGAGACCAAGAACCCACCAATTCCAGACACACTTCCTCCACCTCCATCCCAGCTCCATTCCCCATCTGCACCTCAGACCTACTAGGCAAGGAAAGTCAGACACAGGGCACTGGTGTCAGGACTCTTCCCCTAGGTCATATCCATGGCAGACATCACTAATCGATCAAAACGCTCTCCCGCTGAGAACAGACAGACCCTTGGACTCTTTCTCAACCCAGGATGGCTAGAAGTCACTAAAAAAAAGTCTATCAGAGTTGGCATGAAAGTTTAAGCCAACTTAGGATTCTTACACGAGTCAGTGACTCTGTAAGGGCAAGAACAGCACTCTTTGCCCCCTCCAGATCTATCATAGCACGTGGCATTCTACCTCGGAAACTGTAAGTGCCTAGCACACACTTGCTGAATTGATGTATTTTTGCATTTAGGTTCAGAGGGGACAACAGTGACGACAACAACAGTAGTTGTCAAATAATTTGTAAACTGCTAAGTGTGAAAGGATTTTCTGGGATGACTTTTCATAATGGTTTAGGAATAACACCAATTTCACCATCAACATTTATTTTTTCAACCATTACTAATCAAGTGCCTGCTACACATGAGTCCTGAGCTAGACTTCTGGGTTCAACGGTAAAGAGACGACGCCAAAAAATGAAGGTCCCAAGAAACTGCAGAAAAGCACCATGAATAATTCACACCAGCTCCCTGAGACCCACAGGGACTTACACAACTTTAAAACATTGTCACTCTGACATGCTGGGCATTAAGATGCTCTTAGCTCAAAAGTCCTGCCAGCTCCCTGCCACTTATCATGCCACAGTAATGGCAGGAACACAAACCACTCCTGATGACAGCAGTGGGTTTATCATCCAGGGTCTCTCTTCTCTTTGAACACTCCCCCATTCCTGACTAATTCATCTCCATCAATTAACATTCATTAGAGAGCAAAGAATAAACTTGGTACTAGGAGACCTTACTGAATTACTAAGGGTATGAAAATGCACCTTCACACTCATGGACTAGCACCCAAAGAGAACATTTATTTTGGGAAAATAATGACTTTTGAACTTCAGAAGCAACTTCTAATCCTCTTGGCTTTAGAAAGATGCCTCCCACCGAGGAAGTGAGGGGGTTCCTGCTGTCATGGCAGCCCTACCTGTCTCACTTCATCACAGAAGAGGACAAAGACCAGTGAGTACAGGACCAGCTCGGGGGGGTGTGGCACCGAATGGAAATCCATGAGCAGCACGTAGGCAAACAGCAGGAGGAAGGCGATGTAGAAGACCACGTTCCAGGAGAAGACCACGAAGGGGGAGGTGAAGAACGCCACATAGTACCAAAGCAGCTTCTTGTGCTTGTCGACAGGTTTCTTCCTGGACCCAGAGATAAGGGCATCGTCAGCATCCTTGCAAGCATGGGATGGGCACAGCCCTCCCCTCCTTCCAAACATAGATAAATACAGACCCATAGCCAGGAGGAAGAGATGGGAGCAAAACTGTGTCCTAAGATGGACCCAACCCCAATTAAATCCTTGGCATTTTGCAATTAACAAATCCGCATTCTGCCCCAGATATTAAAGACACAACCCCACCCCTACCCATTTAAGAGGAAACCCAGGAAAAGTCAGGGGAGAAACAAGACCAAATTCATAGGCAACAATGTAAACATCATAAGTTCCAGGCTTTTTAATCATTTACATGAGAGCACACATATGTGGATGCATGTACACACACTGGCACACACACTCACACACGATTATGTGCCTTGGTTTGTACCTAAATGATACAAAGCCACAGCCCACCAAGGGTATAATAAACAGACACAGGATAATCTTCCAGTTCTTGGTGTCTCGGGAAATCTCTCCATACCATTGCTTAGAAAGAAAATTCTACAGGGAAACAAAGACAGAGAACAAGGTCCTTATTAACACAATTGTATGCAGGATGCCATGCAAACTTTCTTCCCTGCCCCACACTTTCCCCAAAATACACAGCTCTTTGAATTAATGTCATTATTCTTTTATACCAGTTGCCTGGATTCTAAGGGGCAGTGTTAAAAAAAAAAAATTTAAAACTTGGTTTTTTGTTTTTTTTCTTGAGACGGAGTTTCACGCTTGCTGCCCAGGCTGGAGTGCAATGGTGCGATCTCAGCTCACCACAACCTCCACCTCCCAGGTTCAAGCGATTCTCCTGCCTCAGCCTCCCGAGTAGTTGGGATTACAGGCATGTGCCACCATTCCTGTCTAATTTTTTTTTTTTTTTGTATTTTTGGTAGTGACGGGATTTCTCCATGTTGGTCAGGCTGGTCACAAACTCCCAACCTCAGGTGATCCACCGCCTCGGCCTCCCAAAGTGCTGGGATTACAGGTGTGAGCCACCATGCCTGGCCAAACTTGGTTTTATTTTAAGTCTTTTTCTGAGTTGCATTATGTGCACTTTAAAGTAATAGTTGTGTACGTTCAAATTCAATAAACCTAGGAATTTTTATCCAACTCTCATTTTTATTATGTAAGTTTAAACAAGTATCTTTCTGGCTCCTTTGTCTTCAATGATCACAAATTCACAGGCACAGCCAGTACTACCTGTAGGGTCCCCAAGGATTCATTTCTGGAGAAAGACAGGTGATGCTTTTGTCAGGAAACTAAAAGGAAGTTCGGAAGGGAGAGACTGTTGATGTCTTGACATCAATTCAGGCTGAAATGCATGTAAAAGCTCTCCCCAGACTGTATCAACCCTTGACGTTGGGACAGAAGGGACTTTCACAAAGGTGGAAATTAGAAAACTCACAGTAGCTCTGAGAGTTAGCAGGGGAGCATAGACTCGACCACATCAAAGAACTCACATCTCTCAAAAAATAGCCCATCAAGCAGAAGGAGGTTGGTGTGTCTCAGGAACAGAGGAAAAGGGAAACCCAGGGCCTTCTCAGTGCTAGCTAGGAGGACTGGGACTGACATGCACCCCTCTGGCCCTGGGCACCTGCCCTGCCCTTGGAGGAGGATGGCTGCTTCTGAGGGCCCCTGCCTAGGGCTACTCCAGCCAGGTGCGTGCTTGACCCATGAGGACTAGTGTCCTGGAATAAGGTGTCAGCTTTCCACAAACAACCAATTGCAGTTGGTGGGTAAATGGCCGACTGCTTTGCACTGGGCCGGGCAACACTGAAGCCGGTTCTACAATTTCCCAGAGGTCCCTGGCAGGCTGAGCCCCGGGTGCCCACAGTGGCAACCTCCTCATCAGCACATCTTGTCTGTCCCTGTCCCTTCCCTGTCTCACTGGTGCCTCCTGTGCTTCCCAGGTTCACCTCCAGAATAAACTCCTTGTATTGACAACCTCACTTTGGGGTTTGCTTCTTGGGAGGGGGTGTGGGGGTGGCGGGCAACGAAGACAGGTAGTGCTTAGTCTTCCTCACTCTCCTATTCTGCTGCGGTGATGCAGACGCCAGGCCATCACTGAGTGTCACTGTCAGGCCCCAGTCACGGAAATTACAGCACTGGGTTGGGTTCCATGGTCACTGGCAGCATTCTGACCCCACACAGCACCCTGACTATAGAAAGGAAACTTCCTGGCCAGGCCCACTGGGTGATCCTGTGGCCTGGTAGTAAGATTTTCAGTGAAATGAATGACCTGGCATCTGATTGAAACCTCAGGATCTGTGAACCTGGACAGGAGTAAAAGCCAGACTCCCCAGGGCCCCAAGTTCTGGGACACAAGCGAGATAGGGTTTGGGGCCCAGGAAGACATAAGTAGAGTGTGACCCACCTGGGAAGCCACCCCAGCCTCCCAGGCACACCCCGACTCCAGCACCAGCCTTTCTACCCACTACACTGCAGCAGAGGCTAAAACTGAGCAATAGCAAGACGCTCTCCGCATGCTCCTTGTCATGGATCAATGCTCTCATTTAGTCTAGCTTAGTTGCAGTAGTAAATGGGTTTTGTTCATAAACATTTGGCTGTATGATATCATGGAAAGTCTAGGACATGAAAGTTGCAGGCAATCAACATGAGAGCCAATCCTAGTGCTGCTACTTCACAGCAGTGCAAGCCGGAAGGACATTCCAGAACCTCTCTGAGCTCCTGCATCCTCCTCAGTGAAATGGGATGGCACCCATCCCCACAGGTGCTGTGAAGATGAAATGTGGCCTAGTGTATAGCAGCTGTGGCTGACAAGCGTTGGTCCCTCCATCTCTTCCCTTCGCCCTCCCCTTCTCACACCCACATTTCTACAACTGGAACTGTGGGTGAAAAGCTCCGCTCTGCAGCCTGAGACACCAGGTGCAAACTACGATTCATTCACTTCAGTGCAGAAAGCCTCTAGACGGCTTTTACCCATTTCACAATAGTTTCCCTACTGCTATCACTACTAATAATAACTGCAATAGCAATAGCTAAATAAAGGACCAACACCTTTCACATATTATCTCCTTAAATCTTCACAATAACCCTTTATCTGCTGCTATCCCCATTTTGTAGATGAGGAAACTAAGACTCAGAGAGCTCATGTAACTTGGCCCATCATCACACACTTCATTAGGGGTACAGCGGATGGAGACCCAGGCAGTGGGATCCAGAGACACAGCTCATAATTATGATGCTGTGTTGTTTGCTTAGTGGAAACTCAAAGAATATTCTTTGTCCTGCACCATCTCTTAAAGCATGGATTTCGACCAATGCCTATACTCGGCCATCTCCCACATCATCACCAAACCACTCCTTCTATGGCTTTTATATTGGAGAATAAGGTTTGTTTTTACTATTGTTTAATGCTGCTAGTAGCATCTGACATAAAAGCCCCATTTCTGGCCGTGTGGTCTGGTGGCTGAGTATGGTTTACCTGGACCCCAGGCTGGGCGATGAAATGCTGGTCTGTGGCCTCCACCGCCAGCTCCAGACAGTTGCTTCCACCCCAAGCTTCACAGGAATAGACCAGCAGCTGTTCTGCCAAGTCTTCATCGCTGCTGTAACACTCAGTGAACAGCTCTACAGTGACATCAGCACAGAGAGAAGCTGGTGTAAGAGCTGCACATGACGGAAACTGTCCTGCTTCCACCCCCAGTCAACCCCTGAATCCAAAAATAGCCTGTGCGCGAGTCCATTCTTACAAAAGGCATAGAAAATGCCATCACAACACAATTTGTTACTGAATAGCAGAATTTTCTGAAGGCAAGACAAACCCAGCAGAGCTCCTGATGGCAGCAGGTGACAATAACGGCTCACTGGATTGAGCTGCATTGGACAGAGGGAGCCCCTCTCTTTGATGGGCTTCCATCTGGGCTCAGGCAGAAGAGCCTCAGCCACTGAGAAGGGATCTAGACCTTCTGCACCTCCCCACCGCCGCCCCCCCCACCCCCCCATAATCAGAGCAGCCCTTCCTCCATCTCCTTTGAACTCTACGCCTTCTTGGCAAGGTTGTTCGGCAGATAAGGCACAGAGGAAAAAAAAGGTTGGGCGCAGTGGCTCACACCTGTAATCCCAGCACTTTGGGAGGCCGAGGAGTGTGGATCACCTGAGGTCAGGAGTTCGAGACTAGTCTGCCCAACAATGGCAAAACCCCGTCTCTACTAAAAATACAAAGAATTAGCCGGGTGTGGTGGCATGCGCCTGTAATCCCAGCTACTCAGGAGGCTGAAGCAGGAGAATCGCTTGAACCCAGGAGGCAGAGCTTGCAGTGAGCTGAGATCACACCATTGTTCTCCGGCCTGGGCAACAAGAGCGAAACTCCACCTCAAAAAAAAAAAAAAAAAGAAACACTGATCTATTGCATTAGTGTGTGCTTACATTTCATCACCTAATGACAAAGAAATTGCAGTGTAGATCCTCAGGGAAATTTTTTTAAAGTAAAACTATTAGGAGCCATTGCCTAATTATCCAGAAATAAACTGCTTTGAAATTTTAATAAATTAAAAGAAATAATTAGACATCTTTTTTCCAACATGGACAAGCTAAACTCATGAGCATGTTTACATTTGATAAGACACTAGACAAACCTGGATGCAAATACCTCGTTGCAAACTTAAGACTGTCAAGTGAAAATGGAAAAAACTGAGCAGGCCTGAAATTCTCATTTAAAATGCTGTTTAGAGGCAATCGGTTCTGGATTTCTCACCTTCCTGAATGATCGAGGCCTCTGTGCAAAGGGCACTGGCAAGCTTTGTTCGAGGACTGAATAGCAAACAGCAGTCAGGCGTCCTGAGACATGCCAGGAGAGTAATGCTTAGTGCAGTATCATCCACTCCAGGCAATAAGTAATCTCAGCTGCAGCCCTGATAGAAGCTCAGCGTGTCCTAACTTCAGGGAGCTGCAGGGCAACCGTTATTCGAGTTACCCCTTGGGAACCGAGGCAAGGGGAAGCAACCCAGATGCTGCTCAGGCTGCTGCTTTTGCCATGAGTAAGAAACCATGAGTGTCGCAGGCCCAGGGGCTGGGTCCTCTGGCAGTGTGTGCATATGAAACTGGCAGGCTAACTGGTTAGGGCACAAGTCAGGTAAAATCTCAGCCCTGTCACAATGTTGTAACGGCATCCAGAAACACCCACCCCCCCGCCCCGCCAAAAAAATAATAGTCCAGTGCTCCCTGAGTTGCTTAGAACTGGGCCTGGGTATGGCCCTGGGTGGCCATGGGATCAGAGAGCCCAAGATTTCCCACATTCATTCTTGGAAAATTCCATATGTGCCAGGACCAAGGAGATTGTCGCATCCAGACCTTGTGGTCTGCAGCCCTCAATCAGACTGGGGAGCTTGGACATGCCACAGACCTCCACCATCTGGCCTGTGAGTGCCGCTGGCAATGTCTGTGCCACATGGCAGATCCGCGCCCACCACAGCATTCCACACTGTGGACTCACCAACAGCCCGGGTCTCGTACTCATTAGCCAGCTCCTCGGACTCCCCAGCAGCATTGATGTCGTTCTTCACTTTGGCCAGAGTCTTCAGAAGCTTGCTGGCTCCCAGGGCTGCCAGAGTGCAGCCCCTGGTCTTTTTAGGGGGGTGGAGAATTTTAAGGTTAATTCTTTTTTTTTCTTTTCTTTTCTTTTTTTTTTTTTTTTTGAGACGGAGTCTTACTCTGTGACCCAGGCTGGAGTGCTGTGGCACGATCTTGGCTCACTGCAACCTCCACCTTCCAGGTTCAAGTGATTCTACTGCCTCAGCCTCCCGAGTAGTTGGGATTATAGGCACCCACCACCATGCCCGGCTAATTTTTGTATTTTTAGTAGAGACAGGGTTTCGCCATGTTGGTCAGGCTGGTCTCGAACTCCTGACCTCAGGTGATCCACCAGCCTCAGCCTCCCAAAGTGCTGGGATTACAGGTGTGGGCCACCAAGCCCAGCCTAAGGTTAAGTCTTAATCCCTTGAAGTGGTCAAGTCAACGTTAATGTCCAACAAGAATGTATTCATGGCAAAAGCAGGAAATAGTAGAATCAATTTTATGGGACGGGTTAGAGAATGTGGTCAACACGTGCAAATGGAAACTGCTCTGGGGTGAGGGAGCCCGAAGCTCAACCTAGGAACTATTCATAATGATTCAAAGTAAAATTTTTAATGAACACAAAATAACTTGGAACCTGAATATGTTCACAGTCTTGAACATAGAATTACCACATAAAAAACATTAAGACTAATGCCATGAGAAATGACAGTAAGACCGTGATAGTGGGAGGTCTAATTCACTCTCATACTGGAACAGCTCAAAGGTTGAGTGGGGCCTGGGTAAGAACACAGAAGACCTGAACAATGTAACTTTAAGACTGAGTGTGTGAATTCAATATTCAATATCTAAGCTTATCTCTCAAAGTAAAGTAATGTGAGTGTCCATAAACCATTTACAAAAGCCCTTACATGCTAAATCACAAGGAAAATTCTCCATAAACTTTCCAAAGCGGAATTTTTTACAGGCCCTACCTCCTGTCCATAATGCGATAAAGCTGGAAATTAATTTTTAAAATCAAATGTGAATACCTCATCCACTTGGAAAACAATCACACACCCACACACACCTGAGAAGCAGGTGCCTACTGGACTGCCCCCCAAGCCTGACTACTTTCCGGGGACAGTCCCTCCCAAGCACTCCTTCACCAACATGGAACAGAGACCATGTTCATCTGACCTCAGACATCCCATTTCACTGATGATGTTTTATATTAGGCATGCGAATTTTGAGAGGATCAGAACTGTTATAACAAAGCATATATTTGGTGTAAATCTGATGTGGGCTTGGGCACTTACCTGCTCCCAAATGACTTTGGAGAGTTCCTTCTTGTTCTGAAGAATGGCCCAGATGAAGAGAGCTTGCAGGGGGTGCCGAGTAATAGGAGACACGTCCTGGGGGGTTAGAGCATGTGGTCAGCATGTGCAAATGGAAACTGTTCTGGGATCAGGAAGCCCTAGGAGAGTAGCCCGTGTTTGGAGGGCTCTGTGGCTTTGTGCATGACTCCATTCTCACAGTACAGTGATGGGATTTTCATCTCTGCAACTCATTGGGTGGTCTAATTTTGACACCAAATCTTTCATCTGTCATAGAAGACAAAGTACAACTAGATGAAAAGGTATAAAGGGTGAAAAAAGCCTTGAGAGCAATTTGAAAACTGAATGACTCCTGACAGGCTGACAGAAGGCAATTCCTTCTCATCATATAACTCTGTTTCTCTTCTAGAAAAAAATTCTTCAAACTAGATTCCAACTTTCCTATGGCTTAAGTTCAATTATCCCAACATAAAACTGTGGCTTATTTCTTTGGACTGTTATTCAAAGATTCGATGCCTAACCTATCAATTAGAATCCCAGCTCCTATTCACCATTCTGTACCTTTCAAGGGAAACTTTTCAGATAGAAAACAATTAAATGGATATATATAATATATTCCTTTTCAACTTCTTTACAGGTTTTACCAATGTATAAAATGCATGAGGCATATTATGCATATTGCAGAGAAATTTCACATGAATATAGTCGAACAGAGGCTCCCTAAACACTTCCAATTCCTGCAAACACCTAATGCATTTAGATTTTTGCAACACACATACACGCACTCTAAAAATTCCATAATTACAAAGGATAATGACCTAGTCTGGGTTTCCCCAGAAGAAATCTGAGACAAGGATTTGAGGCAAGTCGTTTATTTTGGATGCGATCTCAAGGAAACCAATGGAGAACTGAGGAAATGATACCAGAACAAAAGGGAACCCAATAAAAAGTGCATTATCAAGTCAATTCTCTTGGTGGATAACTAGAGATTAGCCCCACTAGCCAACTCTAGGAGCCAGAGTAGAGCACAAACCTTAAAGTCAGCTCCTTCAAGTGGGGGTATTTGTACACTACTGGGCTCTGATCAGGACAAACTTTCGGCAAAGAGTTACACGTGCTGGCAATTGGAAACTGGGCCTTCCTATACTTAAAATGAGAAGTCCTGCAGGATTATAGATGTTACAGCCACAAAATTGTCTCCAGTGAATATCCAGATTTATCCCTTTGAAAATATGCACTTCCCCTTTTACTCACAAAAGAACACGTGTCCATTCTTCAGTCCTTCACACGCATGGGCAGCAGGCAGCTATTTTAAGCAGATCATGGCTGGTGGACTATGACAGGAGCATGCAGCTATTTGTTTGCCCCTATTCCCTGTTAGATACCTTCAGAAAGTATACCACACTAAGCTCTGCAACTAAGAAAACCTGAGGCCGGACACGGTGGTTCACGCCTGTAATCCCAACACTTGGGAGGCCGAGGTGGGTGGATCACCTGAGGTCAGGAGTTCGAGACCAGCCTGGCCAACATGGTGAAACCCCGTGTCTACTAAAAATACAAAAATTAGCCAGGTGTGGTGGCTGACGCCTGTAATCCCAGCTACTCGGGAAGCTGAGGCAGAAGAATCGCTTGAATCTGGGAAGTGGAGGTTGCAGTGAGCTGAGATCAGGCCACTGCACTCCAGCCTTGGCAACAGAGTGAGACTCTGTCTCAAAAAAAAAAAAGAAAAGAAAAGAAGAAAAAAGAGGCCGGGCACGGTGGCTTATGCCTGTAATCCCAGCACTTTGGGAGGCCGAGGTGGACAGATCACGCGGAGAGGAGTTTGAGACCAGCCTGGCCAACATGGTGAAACCCCATATCTACTAAAAATACAAAAATTAGCCACACATGGTGGCAGGTGCCTGTAGTCCCAGCTACTCAGGAGGCTGAGGCAGAAGAATTGCTTGAACCCAGGAGGCAAAGATTGCAGTGAGCTGAGGTTCGGCCACTGCACTCTAGCCTTGGTGACAGAGCGAGACTCCATCTCAAAAACAAAAAAAAAGAAAAACTGCAACTAGTCTGAAATACAGTATCGTATAGATCATAAAGTAAGATATTAGAAATAGCAGAGACTCACCTTATAGACAGATGCCTTATCTTAAATAAAGGGAGTTTAAAAAATTAACATTGTCAATGTGTTAAGTATTTCATGGCAATAAGATAGGGAGTAGGGAAAATGGAGATATCTTATGAGGGAAGCCTCAAAATATCCGAGAACTCAAGCAGGCAACTCTCCCAGTACCTACGTGGAGTTCTATGTCCATCTCGTCCCGGCCATTTCTGTCTTCCTTCCGGAAGCCTCTTCGGAAGTTAGCAACCAGTTTCCAGACAAACGTGAGGAGGGCATCATTATAGGAATTCTTGGCGATCTGCAGATTCCGGTACACAAGCGTGCTGAAGTGGTTGGAGAAGAGCTCAGTGAGGACATCGTGGGTGAGAAACTTCCGCAGGTTCAAGCCATTCTCCAGAAAGAGGCGGACAAACTTGGGTCTGTCCTTTATGAGAGCTGTAAACATGACTTCTTGAAGGTCAGCAGACTAAGGAGAAAGAACAGAGACAGTACTAACAATACTACAAAAATATGGTAAGGAAAGCACTAGGCATTTTTCTTCCTCAGTAGCACTGTATTTCCAGCCACAGAGTAATAATATCTTCAACTTCTCTTTCAATCCTGTCTTGAGAATGAAGTTTATCTTTTTTCCGTTTTAACACAACAGAGGATTACAGTTCAAACCTCTAAACAGGAGAATGGCATGGTGAAATCTTTGTCATCAGCTAGATGTGAATTTGGATGTGACTTGGCCCCCTGCTAAAATGGAGATAAATACACCCATGTAGAGATAATGTTGGTCAGAAATTTTCCCCAGTATGAGACATAGAGGAAATACTCAATCGGGGGTGGGGGTGTGGGGGTAGTAGTAGAGCTGGAACCACCTCTTCGAAGTTGACAGTAGATACCAATTATGATCCAGCCACCAGTGCTCTCTCTATGCTGCACTGTGGGATCTGCTGCCCTTCACAGATGCCCAGGAACCTTCTATTATGGTGACTGCATTCTCAAATGCAGATGTTAAAATAGAATGCATCAAACTATATGCAAACCACATGCCACCAAACCAATGTCTGCTCTTGTTACATACCAATAAGTCACTGGAACACTTGACAATAATACTTGATTATTATCTATCTCTAGCTCTACATTCTGGGCTTCTGATAAAACTCAGCCCATAGGAACTTACGGAGAATCTTAAGAAAGATCACCAGCATTTTGGGAGGCCAAGATGGGAAAACCACTTGAGGTCAGGAGTTTGAGACCAGCCTGGCCAATAGGGTGAAACCCCATCTCTACTAAAAAAAAAAAAAAAAAAAAAAAAAAAAAAAAATTAGTCAGGTGTGGTGGCGCGCACCTGCAGTCCCAGCTACTTGGGAGGCTGAGGCACAAGAATCACTTGAACCCAGGAGGCAGATGTTGCAGTGAGCCAAGATCACACCACTGCACTCCAGCCTGGGTGACACAGCAAGACTCCATCTCAAGAAAAGATCATCGATGTTTACTTCAGACACAACCCAGTGGACTACAGGCCACTCCAGCTCTCAGTCATGTTCTGTGTGCCCTCTATAGCATTTCTTACAATTTTATTCCATTGCCAACATTTAAAAATTAGAAAGTTCATCAAAATCTACATTTCCAGCATTAAAATCTCGAGTTAACAGTAAAAGCTGCCAGGCACAGTGGCTCACACCTGTAATCCCAGCACTTTGGGAGGCCGAGGTGGGCAGATCAATTGAGGTCAGGAGTTTGAGATCAGCCTGGCCAACATGGTGAAACCTCATCTCTACATCTCTACTAAAAATAAAAAAGTTAGCCAGGTGTGGTGGCAGATGCCTCTAATCCCAGCTGCTCGGGAGGCTGAGGCAAGAGAATCGCTTGAACCTGGGAGGCAGAGGTTGCAGTGAGCCAAGATTGCACCTCTGCGCTCCAGCTTGGGTGACAGAGTGAGACTCCATCTCAAAAAAAAAAAAAGGCTGGGCGAGGTGGCTCACACCTACAATCCCAGCACTTTGGGAGGCTGAAGCGGGTGGATCACCTGAGGTCAGGAGTTCGAGACCAGCCTCGTCAACATGGTAAAACCCCGTCTCTACTAATAACACAAAAATTAGCTGGGCGTGGTGGCGCACACCTGTAATCCCAGCTACTCTGGAGGCTGAGGCAGGAGAATCACTTGAACCCGGGCGGCGGAGGTTGCGGTGAGCTGAGATCATGCCATTGCACTCCAGCCTGGACGACAAGAGCAAAACTCTGTCTCCCGCCCCCGCCCCCCAAGAAAAGAGTAAAAACCAGCAGCTCCAACAACATCAACATGGGAACCATCAGTGGGAGCCAAGGGGCAGCTGCTTCCCGGAACCTTGGCTCTCCAACTCCCCACAGTCCCCACCACTCCTCCCTGGGACCCACCAGCCCACTTACTCTCTTAACATTGCGTGCCTGATCCCTGGTCTAGGTGGATGTCTTCTGCCCACAGCAGCATTAATTAGTTTTGTTCCTGCCTAATGTTGGTCTCATGGGGATCACACATTGCCTAGAGAAGGAGTTGTCAAGGGTCCCTTGAGTCCCCACATTGTGGATGCAGCAGAGCTCAGCAGGGGAAGAGGGGGGTACCTCTGGAAAGATGGCAGCTATGATTTCTCCTCTGTCCTTAAAGGAAGTGTTCCTCATGTCCAGCATTTCCCTTTTCTTTCTAAATCCATTGGCCTTTCCACTGGTCACACACTTGCTAGCATAGGGCAGTGGTTCTCAAACTTTAATCAGAATCATGTAGAGGGCCTGGTAAATGCAGAATGCTGGGAGTCAATATTGGAATGTCTGCAAGTCTGAGGTGGAGCCTGGTGATTTGCAAGGTAACAAGTGCCAAGGTTATTCCCAGGCCGCCACCAGTCCAGGACCCACACCCTGAGAACCACCAGCATATGAGAAGAGGCTTTGCCGTCAGTCACATCTTTGCTCTCAACCTTGATTCTACCATTTTCCAGCCATGTGACCTGGATTATTGTGTCTCTGAGCCTCAGTTTGCTCTTGTAAGAAATAGACGGTTGTGGGAATGAAATAAGCTAACACAGGTCAAATTCCTCTCAGAGATTCAAGTTCAGACCAGGCCCTCAAAAAACTATCAGCAACTCCCCCTGCCATGATACCGATGGAGCCCTGATTTAATAACCACAAAGGGGATCATCCATGTTGTGGACTGGTATGACAGGCAAGTAAACACATACAGGGAAACTGCTTGGGCACTGTAAAAGGTCACAGAAATATTATCAGCATTCCAGAGATTTTTATTTTTAAACAAATAATGCTTCATATGTGCCAATGTTCTAAGCACTTTAGAAATATTATCTGATTTAATCATCATAACAGCCCAAGGAGATAAGTACTGCTATTATCGTCATCTCCATTTTCGGATGATCAGTTGGGTAACGGTAAACACTGAACCATTGGCTCTCTCAAAGAAAACAGAAGTCCTAATTTGTAGTGTTTGCTGATTCCTATGGTGTAAATACTCCCATTGTGGCCAAGTTTCAGCTACCAATGTGACATCACTAAATATGGAATCGGGAAGAGATGTGGAGTGGCTCACCATTGTATAGCACCTCCAGCTTCCAGATACAATATACACAATTGGCCTTCAGAGCAAAGGTAGTAGTAAATGTAGACAAATAATTTAAAAATGATATCTTTTGATTGTTGATTACCTTTGTAATTCTATATTCTATATTCTATAAAATCTATGTAATTCTAAGTTTGAATAATTTAATTTTTTTGTTTTTTTGTTTTTGGGGGTTTTTTTGTGTGTGTTTGTTTGTTTTGAGACAAGATCTGGCTTTGTTGTCCAGGCTGGAGGGCAGTGGTGTGATCTCAGCTCATTGCAACCTCCACCTCCTGGGCTCAAGCCATCCTCCCACCTCAGCCACCTAAGTAGCCTGGACTACGGGTATGTGCCACCACGCCCAGCTAATTTTTTTTTTTTTTTTTTGGATAGAGGTAGGGTTTTGCCATTTTGTCCAGACTGATCTCAAACTCCTGGACTCAAGCAATCCTCTCGCCTTGGCCTCTCGAAGTGCTGGGATTACAGACATGAGCCACTATGACCAGCCAAATATAACTGATTAATAATGACTGTATTTAACAACCAACTCAGAAAATCTCTAAAAATTTAGCAGTTGGCTCTTGCAAGCCAATACAAGCTGGCTCTAACATGCCACTGGAGGAGGAAACTGAGGCATAGGGAGGTTAAGTAATTTGCCCAAAGTCATGCAGATGGGCTGGCTCCAGAGTCCATTTCCTTAGCCGTTGTGCCCTTAACCCTTAACCATCTTTAGCTGAGTTAATAAAATTAAATGTACCATTCACGATGTGCCTAAGTTTATTTGTACCATCTGACCTCACTTAAATAGAACATTTCACACACAGTAATTCACTTATGAATCAATTGACTGGACCTACTTATAGTTCCACTT
This sequence comes from Pan troglodytes, assembly GCF_028858775.2. Classification (NCBI taxonomy): domain Eukaryota; kingdom Metazoa; phylum Chordata; class Mammalia; order Primates; family Hominidae; genus Pan; species Pan troglodytes. The sequence continues at coordinate 136,139,316 of NC_072411.2, read as the reverse complement.
TCCCTCCACTAATTAAAGCCTTGCAATGTGCAGCAGGGTTCATTGTACTGCAAACACCACACACAAGATAATGTTTGCTAAAGGAATGAATAATTTAAAAAGGCATAAGCCATTACTTTATTTATGCTGCTCTCATTAAAACTGATCGCATGTTAATATAAATCGAGTCTTAGTCTTTGATTATACAACAATAGGCCTGAAAGTGTTTTCTGACCCTGTCTGCCAAGAATGAAAGTTATGAAATATATGCACCTTCAAATCTATACATACATGTATAAAATTACATATATTATCACGGCCCCCTAATGACTGAAATTAACTTGGAAAAGCTGAAAACAAAGAAGCAGCCTTATAAAACTGAGTGTGATGGTTTATAATAATTTTCATTGAACAAGGCTCCTAGGGCTGACTGCACTTTAGTTGTACACAGGAGGATACTGCTGGAAAATGCAATCCTAAAACACTAATCACATTGAAAAGTGAGAAAATGCAGTCTGCTAGAAAGAAAAAAAAACAGTTTTTATTGCATGTGCAACTTCCATATTGAAGGTGCTCATGTGGCTAGGGGAAGTCCTGAGTTTCTGGCTCTAAGACAGCAGTCACCAATCTTTTTGGCACCGGGGCTGGTTTCCTGGAAGAGAATTTTACCATCGACCAGGCTGGGGGGATGGTCTTGGGATGATTCAAGAGCATTCCATTTATTGTGCACTTTATTTCTATTATTATTACATTGTAATATATAATTAGATAATTATACTACTCTCCATAATGTAGAACCAGTGGGAACCCTGAGCTTGTTTTCCTGCAACTGGGCAGTCTCATCTGGGGGTGATGGGTGGCAGCGACAGATCATCAGGCATTAGGTTCTCATAAGGAGCACACAACCTAGATCCCTCACATGCACAGTCCACAACAGGGTTCACGCTCCTATGGGAATCGAATACCGCCACTGATCTGACTGAAGGCGGAGCTCAGGCGGTAATGTGAGCAATGGGGAGCTGGTGTAAATACAGATGAAGTTTCACTTACTCGCCCACTGCTTACTTCCTGCTGTTCCTAACAGGCCATGGACCGGCACCCCTGCTCTAAGACATTCACTGGGGAGCGTCAGTCAAGTTGTTCTATTTGTCTCTTACGTATCTCACTACGGACAGTTCTCTAATCAGAATTTGGCTAGGCAGGTGGGGGCAGGGAGCAAAAAGAGTGCTGCCGTCTGGATTTATAGTTGAGCTACTTTCAATCATCCAGCATATATTTTTTCCATACTTCTGCCCCCGCACATCCAGGAGGAGATCTGCATCTCTACACCCAGATGGAGAATCACTCTTACGTTGCAGCTGAAGGCAATGTGGAGTTGATATTATTTTATACCATTTATTTTTATTATCTCTTCACAACAAACCTACTAAGTCAATGTTATGATCCCATGCTGCAGACAAGGAAATTAAGCCTCAGCAATCCTGATATTCCAGAACAGAACAATCCTTTAAGAGACTTGGTATTGAAGACCTTGTTGGAAATGGACCAGCCATTGCCCAGACCACTGTCCAGACCCGACACTGGAATAACCCAGGAGAGCTTCGTGCTTACCTCCCATCGGCGGTCATTGGTGAAAATCTCATCATTGGCTAAGTCCAGCTGGTTCCACTCCAGCAGAAGCTTCAGCTGCCCATTCCAGTTATCCTTGTCTTGCTCATTGGTGCTGAAGGCTGTAAGAGGGCAGGAAAAGACTCAACTCACCAAAGGCTCAGAAATAAGAGTCAGAACCATTCAGTGTGGCCAATTATCAGAGCTATTTATCACAGGCGATGCTGAGTATGTTCTCTTACATTCAGACACTCAAACTGTCATTCGCTCTATCTTCACTCATTCTTAACCACATTCTGTATGTCCCAAAGTTTATAATGGGGATCAACTCAGGCTACAGTAATGTTTTTCCATTGCATATCCTAACAGTGTAATAATGGTATAGTAAAGGTTTTTTCCATAGATTCAGGTTCCATAGTATTATATTTCAAGGCCATATCTGACTTATGCTACATCTAAATCTATGAAACAATAAGCCACCTTACAACAATGTCATTCTTGTCTTTTCCAGAGCTAATATTTTCTGCATCTATGTATCTGTGCAGATATAATTCCATTTTAATAAATACCTTTATAACCAAATGTCTGGCAAGTACAATAAGAATGATTCTAATAAATTGCTAATGCTTTAATTGCACTTCCGATGTGCCTGGCTCTACTCTAGCTAATTTACATTTATCAGTCACACAATTCAAGTCTAGACAACCAAGGATCTATTTACTATGGGTAACATTCACTTTACGGAATTCTAAAGCAGCAAAGATCATGAATGAGAATTTTTTAACCTGAGGTTCATTCATAAGCCTCAGGAAATTTGTAAACCCCTGAAATTAAATGCAAAATTACTTACGTGTGAAGTATGTGTGCATATGTGTACAAATATGTAGGATGCTAGGACAAAGATCCATAGTTTTGCCGTATTCTCAAAGGAATCTGAGGCCCAATAAAAAAATTATTTTCAACCACTGTTAGAAATAGCTCTTTGGAGACTACTGTGATTTTGTTTGACCAGTATTTTAATGACATAAAAATTATTATTCTATCAAATACATACAACCAAGGAGATTCACCTCACCAGGACAAGCGTAGTTAGTTATTCTAGCTTCCAATCTAGGATCATCAAAATTAAGTACAAGCTTGCCTTTCAATAAAGCTGTTTTATAAAAGAAATGTAAGTCATGAAAAGCCACAGAAGGCAACACAAAGCTGACACTTCAAAAGGAGCTATTTTTACTCACCTTTGTATAGAGCGTAGGAGATGGCATTGCTCACAATTTCATCCCCAGCTTCTTCCATTTTAATAACTGTTAATAGGTGAGAACATTCAAGAATTTCTTTGAGCTGGCGAAATTAAAGAACAAAGTGTCAGCCAACAGATTTTAGGCATGAGGAGCATAAACTTCTTTCTTTTTGTGAGAGATCTTTTTAAAAAGACCACCTGTAGTGGAGTTCCGGATCAGCTTCTCATTTCTGAATTGTAATGAGTCCTTGACTACAGTGAGAATAAAGTATTGGTTATACACGTATCAAAAAGCCCCTATCAAAAAGCTGAGAGCCTCATTTGACTAGAGATGTGTGCATCTGTGTGCATGTGCGTGTGTGTGTGTGTCACAAAGCTTGGCACATGGCAGATGCTCAGTTATTAAATGACCAAGTAAATAAAGAAGGGACAATAGAAGACTGTAGACACCATCCAAGTGTGCCCATAAAGATTTAAACAATAGGAAATAAAAGCTCAAATGCAAACAAGAAAGAAGGCTTGGAAACTGGAGAAACAGATAAAGAATTTTCTATATTGTCCTTTGTTATTTTTCTGTAATGTTTAATTTTAAGACGTTTTAAAAAGTAAATAACCCCGTAATTTCAAGGTTACGAGCACTGACGAGCCCAGCTGGAGCTTGGTGAGAAGGGCCCCTTCTAGCCAAGGGAGCAAGTCTGGTTTCCATTAGACTGAGTTTGAGGCAATGGTGGGTTTCCCTGGCAACGTTTGGAAATAAGGATCTGGAACTGCAGAGGCTCCGCTGGGTGGGAGACGAAGTCTCAGGGTCTGGCTGTTTGAAGGTGGCAAGAAGAGCCCTTGGATTTGGAAATTAGAAGGCGAACTTTTGAGGCTGCAGCTGCCTGGGAAAGGTGGTGATGGAGGTCTTAGTTCAAAGCACCCAGGTAGGTGATGAGGAAATGAATGAAAACTGCAGGCAAAGACAAACCATGGAGATTTTGAAGGAGAGGGTGGGCGGGGATGATAGCATGAAGGAAAGGCCCTCTTCATCTGTCTGCAGCCTTTGTTCAGACTGAAGAATAGGGGTCCAGCTAGAACTGACAGGCGGGGAGGAGGGGTGAAGGTCCCAAAATTCTACGGCACAAGTGGAGGTGGGCAGTACCAAGGGGTTATTTTTATTTTCCTTTGAAATAAAAAGGAAGAAGAAGGAAATGAATATGGATAGCAAGTAAACCGATGGACCCCAGAGACGGCCACAGGGGCCTCCTAGCTGGGACTCCATCCTGCATACTCCTGCCTCCTCCATCCTCTGCCCCACTGCTGCCAGAGTGAGCTGTCCTGAACACAACTTCCATCTCGTTTTTTCCCTGCTTGAAACCTTTTAATGATATCCCATTACACTTGAACAAGACCAAACGGGGCTCAGGGAGCCTCCTGGGCTGGGCCCTCACAAGTTCTTGAGCTCCCACTCACCATTTCCACCCTCATGGCTGTCTTTCACTCCTCAGGAGTGCCTCCCACCTTAGTACCTTTGCACATGCTGTTCCCACCACCACCACAACCCCAGCCCCCACCTCGTTAACTCTCTCCATCCTTCAGATCTTGGCTCCCACATCACTTCCTCCGGGAAGCCTTCCAGAAAGCCCCACACCAGGCCAGGCTCCCTCGGCACCTGCCTTTTTGTATCCATGTTACCTTTCTTCCAAACACCCATTTCAACTTGCAATTACACAATGCACTGTACTGTCATCACTCAACATAAACCTTTTTTCAAATTCTGTTTTGTCTAAGAGGACACAGACTGTTTCTGTCGTGTACGCAATTCTTTCTGAAGTGCCTATTTCAGAACCCAGCACGCAGTATGTGCTCAACAAATATCTACTGAATAAATTAATAAATGAGAGTTAAAGATGAATACACAAATGAATGATATCTAGATTGGTTGATAGACTGGAAGACTATGGAGAGTCAAGTTCTTGAGAAGTTGAGGAATAGGCATGGGGGAATAACCATGACGGCTTTTAGGAGAGGAAGGTGTGAGCCCAGTGGGAGAGGTATAATGCATCGCTTAGAGTGGTCAAGAAACTGGGAGTCCAGGTTTTGGGGCTGCTTGTCCACATAGTCAGCGAGGTCACCCAGGACTGCCCTGGAAGGTTGTCTAATTAATATTTGCCTGAATGTATACATTCATTAATTAATAATCCCACTCTTGAGCTTGGTCTTTTGGGAAATCTGTACCAACTGCAAAACCCTGTATGAGTGCCTAATTAAAATTCCAGACTAATTTTTATTATTGATGTATGTTTTCTGATTGACGTGATTGTAATTATAATATATCATTAGCATATTCAGTATGAATATGAATTAGCTATGAATTGCAGAAAGGATAATATAATCAAAGAAGGTAGAATGTGCCTTTTAGCCTATTTCAGATGAGTTGCCTGTAACAGTTTTCATGAAGCAGAAATCAAAATCCCTTATAAAGGGTGTGGTAGCCCTTCAGATGGCCTCTATTCGTTGGACATGGCCTGGTCAAGACCTGGCAAGCCAACTTGTACAAGGAGTAAGAGGAAAGTCACTGAAGTGGACCTGGGGCCATCTTTGGTGGATAAATTAAGAGTCATCCGTTTCTTCCTCTATGGGGATCCCTGAACTGACCACTGAATTTATTCCATCCATCACAGGAAATGACGTTGAGAGTGGCAATCAATATGCAATCAATATGCAGTGTCTTACTTTGATATGTATACGTTGGAAAAGGCCTGCTTATACGCTTTTTTTGATTGATTGTTTTTGTTTTTTTGCTGAGATGGGATCTCACTATGTCACCCAGACTAGAGTGCAATGGCCCCATCGCAGCTCACTACAGCCTCAAACTCCCTGGCTCAAGTGATTCTCCCACCTCAACCTACCAAGTAGCTGGTACTAGTGCTATAGTCATATGTCAGCATGCCTGGGTAATTTTTGTTTGTCTGTTTGTTTGTTTGTAGGGACAGGGTCTCACTACATTGTCCAGGCAGGTCTTGAACTCCTGGCCTCAAGCGATCTTCCTGCCTTGGCCTCCCAAAGGGTTGGGATTACAGACAGGAGTCATTGCACCCAGCCCTGTTTATATGTTCAGAACTGACTCGAAGTAGTTAGGTATGAATGTTTAGAGAATCAAAAATGTATAAGCACTTTGGAAAGGAGTGCTGCTTTTCCCAACCAACAGAATTCCATGGGGAGGAGCCTCATCAGAATTAGCCACCTGGTCAATCTCCACTCTTTCACTTAGCTCTACTTAGGGTTGGGGAGCAATATTGGCCTTGCCCAGCCAGCCCTCTCCTTCTCCTCTCACTGGGCTTTGCACCTTGCAAAGCACTAGTGCCCTGGTCTGCAGCTGCCACGTCTAGCCCAGCAGGGAGGTCAGCAGGTGTCCGGCGCTGCCTGTGTCAGGGTGGGCTCATCTGTTTTATTCTGAGACTTAGCATATGCAGTCCCAATGTTCTGCACCTCAAGCCACCTCTTTCAACTTTGCCTTCATCATCAGTAAGGCTGATATGTTTATCTCTTTTTGTCAGATTCTTGTGTCTCTCTCTCTCCTGGACTTGAATAAGATATTACAACATCCCAGTAAGAACATTGATATAAAACCATCAGTTTTCCCTTTTTTAGTAAACTCTGAAAAATGCAATATCTCAAGTACAAATATCATACACTTGGTGAGTCACGTATCTTACTGAACTTCAGTTTCCAGCAAGACACCTGTTGAGCCTCAAAGGCACGGAGAAAATACCAAACACGTGCAGCTGCTGGTGGAGTTGGGCGTTTAAGGCATTCTCCCTTCTCACAAACTTGTCTTATTTTCTCAGCCCTCAGACATGGTCCCGACAACTTACCCATTTGATCCAACTCTCAGTCTCCTCCTCAGGTAGCCGGGACACCGTGCGGGGTAAAAAGCGCACCAGCTTCTCCTTGACGGCAGAAGATGTCAGGGCATCCTCCACCTCCACCAGGCTAGCGATCACATCAGCGATCTGGCCCGAGCCTTCCACCACCACACAAGGAATTTTATTTTTGATGGAGGTATTGATGGCCTGGAGGAAGGAGACAGAGTCAGACAGATCAGAGACCTTGGTCCACAGAACCCAGCTCTGGACTAAGGTTCTGAGCCAAGCTGGAGAAAACACACGGACACATCCCTACACGTTTTCCTTTGGGGATTTTATTTTAAATCAGAAGCAAATCAAATATTGTCAATTGCTTTATGAATGAGAAATGTAATCTGCTTTATGAAATCTTGTCCCCACAACAAATTCCATAATAAGAACACATATGACTAGCTTAAGTTTTCTATAGATAAGTGCTTTAAAATATCCCCATACACAAAATCGATCATTCCAAGTACTGACATAATAGATTTGAGTGATACGTATTAAGACTGTATTCAGCATTATTGTTGATAGCTTATCTGAAACAGGTTAGTAGTAACCAATACTCATACTTTTGAGGTATGAAAATAACTTTAAAACAGCAGCCACATGTTTTATGTGATGTTTACTCACATATTTCCCTTCTCAAATAATTTCCCCTGCCCCTGTTATTAAAAAAGAATAAAAATATTTTTTCTTCCTGGATAAACACCTAGCACACTTTTATGACCTTTGTAACAACTGCAGAGGACAGCAGAGGGGGATCATATTTTAAGGATTTTAATCACTGGACAGCAAGATATAGTGATCTACCTGGAGGTACAAAAGAAATTGAAAAGCACTTGTTTTTAGGTCTGAGTGCTTTCCTTAGAGAAGACATCACCCAGGAAGCCAGATGTGTGGTGCCATGATTGAAGCCCACAGAGGGTGAGAGTCACAGAGCAGGCTGGGATCCCTCTGTGTGCCTCAAGTGTCTGCACCACAGGTGGTCGTGGGTGTGTCGATGGGGAGTTAAACCAGGAAGGTATGCAGAGGCACCAGCTGGGTATTTTCTTTCCTTTTTCTTTCTTTTTTTTTTTTGAGACAAAGTCTTGCTCTGTCTCCCAGGCTGGAGTGCAATGGCGCAGTCTCGGCTCACTGCAACCTCCGGCTTCTGGGTTCAAGCGATTCTCCTGCCTTAGCCTCCTGAATAGTTGGGATTACAGGCACCTGCCACTGCGCCCAGCTAATTTTTGTATTTTTTAGTAGAGACAGGGTTTTGCCATGTTGGCCAGGCTGGTCTCGAACTCCTGACCTCAGGTGATCCACCCTCCTTGGCCTCCCAAAGTGCAGGGATTGCAGGCGTGAGCCACTGCGCCCGGCCCTGGCTGGGTATTTTCTCCTAGTTCACCTCACCTCTCCTACCCCCACAACTGTGGGTTGTTAATTGGCTGAGCAGACGGCAGTGGAAAATGCCATAGAAATGCAGTTCCCTAGACCAGCAGCAGCTCTCAGTCTCCCCCCTACACCCTAGGCCAAGAAATCTTCATTCCAAATCTAATATTTGATCTGGTAAGATAATAAATGTAACCATATTTCAATGACTTTTTCTCCACCCCTCTTCCTCTTTGATGTGGCTGCTTTTGCAGATTTGAGCCATTTATGCTGGAGCTTGCAATTTTTTGAATTTTTGGCGATCACCTTGGTGATGACCTTGAGCAGTAGGATATAAATAGCTCCCACATGCTTAGTGTTCCAATAATGGAACACTAGGCATAAAAAGGTTTTAATACACTGACAATCACACACTGAAAAAAAATCTCTATTTTAATGTTTCCCTGAAGATTTTTATTTAACCATGATCTCAATTGTAAATTTCATAGCGGGTACTCAATAAATATCTGTTGAATGGATGAAGAAAACAGCCATTGTTACATAAAAGAATAATGAGAAGTACTAGATGATGATTCCAGATAACTTTGCCAGCACTTACTTTAAGCTCCAGGTATCTTTAATCTATTCCCTGTCTTAGAGGTAAAATAGGATGGGTAAAAGGAGGAATATGCAAATCATTGCGGAAATTCATGAAAAAGATGAGTTAAAAATGACTTTCTTATAATGTGCTATTCCTAGAAAAATGAGCTCTTGAAAATTGTTTACAATACTTACTAAAATGTAGTCACACTAACTTTTTTTAAACTACCTATGGGGTACTATGCTTATTACTTGGGTGATAAAATAATCTGTATGCAAAACCCCTGTGACATACAATTTACCTATACATAAAACCTACACATATACCCCTGACCCTAAAAGTTAAAAACAAATAAATAAATAAAAGGTTTTGATTCAAGTGGATTATCAAACAAAAACAAAAAAACGTCAAACAGAAGCCTGGCTGCAGGCAAGATGAACTCAGTAATGAGTCCATACAGATTGGCTGGGAAGTCAAATTCTTGCTCAGTTGCTCAGTGTTGCAGGTGCAGAACCATTCAAGAAGTTTCCATGATCTCAGAATCACTTAGGGTTTGGAATTCCATCATGCAACATACCTGCATCCCCAGGTGGCATATAAATGGGCCTTAGGTGGTCTGGAAACATCTGATTTGGGGGCAATCTGTGTGCGTATGATCACAGCTCATCTCAATGCAGATAGGTTGGCCATAGCTTTCTAATATATATGCTGGTTACAATCTTTAAGTCTCCCGAGTTAATGTCAACTCTTCTCTTTGGCAGGTTGACTGTCAAGGCCAACACTAAGTACACAGGTTATTCATGTCACTGAAATTCTCCTCCCAAATCTTCTTGACTAAGGAACAACCGGAGTCTGTTAGGGGAACAGTATGTGGAGGGAAAACACTACCTACTTGCTGCAGTAAAATCAATTAGGTTAGATTAGATGAGCCCAAATCCTTGAAAATACAAATTTGTTGGATAGGCTTATTAGCCAACCTTCTAGAAAACTAAATCAGGACTCACTTTCAAAGTCTCTTTTCCACCTCCTTGGGCAAAACACACAATGGGGATCTTGCCACCATAGTTGGAATCTGTAAAATATAAAAAGTAGAGCATATTTTGAGCTCATTGGAAATACTCACCTACCTCTGTGAAAAGTTGGACCAAGAGCTTCTGCCCTGTGAGCCTAGGGTGTGGAGAGATAGCTTCACATCTCATGGACTTAAACATTATCCACTCATTAAAGATGGAGGAGTCTTTTTGCTCCACACTAGTAATAGCATGACATGGGTCATGTTGCAATTTGTCATTGATATTTAAAATACATATTTGAATACTTAAAGCCTGTGCATGATTTACCATTGCACCTATAAATTAAACTAGGTTTAAGTTTATCCTTATAATAATGATGCTCTCCTATAATCCTATGCTTGCTTGAGTGAGAACTTTGCATAACTAGTGGTCTTTCAACAGAGTTTATTGCATATATAGTTTCTTCTTTCATGTATGTCCAATTGTGAAAGGAAAAATAATTGAGAACATTTCCAACAAGTTCCTGTCATTATGTCTATCATTAAACCACAAGATAATCTTGTTCCACAGCAGGACTCATCTCAATACCCTGTCCACAGGAAGAGAGAGAGTACATGCCACTTAACCATGGCAAATAATGGCTTTCACTCAACTGTTGCATTCTTCTCTTGAGACCACTGTTTTCTGTTACTCAGAAGTAGCCAAGATTCAAAAAAGTAAACCATACCATTGTTAAACTAGCAGGTTGGTTTTATCTTTTCTATCCTAGTTAATTGCGTTGTTTCATAAACTCATATTTGTCATCGTAGATCGTATTTGTTCTTAAATGGTATCTACCAGAAGAAGACAGCCGGCTTTCGATACTAACAAACCACAATGGAAGATGGCCGTATTTATCATTGCCTTTAGCATGTTGAAGGGTACATACCACAGTGACCCTGGCAGAAGCATTCCTGATGTGTTGGGAAAATTAAGAGAAATAACAGTTCTTTGGCAATAAAAATACCTGATCAGGTGTGTTTCTCACGCATCACTCAATAGTTGGTAGCGATTGTTGTTGATGCTGTGGCTGGTGTGGTTATTGTACACTTCTAGTGTCCTACTTCCTAACCACTGACCTTGAATAGTGCGCTCAGAGATGTACTTCTCTAGCTGATTCCGGAGCTTTGCTTCGACAGTGGGATGTCCATGACAGCCATTGTCCACGAGCAGCAAATGCGTGTGGTTGTTGTCCAGGATATACAGAGGATCTCTCGTGAAGTCATCCATAAGGTACTGGGCTAAAAAATAGCCCTGAAAAGTACAGGGAAACTTGTCTTTGAGATTGTATTATCAGTCAAGATACATGATGATATTTTTATATATTCATAAGAAAGCTAATACTTTGGGTTCAATCACATTATGCCTCCTCCCAGATTCCTAAATCCAGAGGGGTCTTAGCAATCTTATAGTACAGACTTCCTTTTAAATATGAGGAAATGCAAGTTCAAAATGGTTGTGCCATGTGCTCATTTTCTCATAAATGGCCAGTGCCAGTGTGAGGATCAGATTCCCAGTCCCATTCTTGGTTCATTGCCCTGTGCTCTTTTGCATAAATTCAACGAAATTGAAATTCAGCATTCAGGAAACTGTGTATGTGCAAATGTGTGTGTGTGCGTGTGCGTGTGTGTATTTGTCTGTGTCTGGATACAGGTAGAAGCAGACATTGAAATGCACACATACATAGCTGTCTGGAATCTATCATATGCCGTGACCCATGCCAGGATCTAGGGATTAGAAAATGAATGAAACAGTCTTTGCACTTGAGAAGTGCATAGCAACAGGACCACAAAAAGAAGTAATTAAATGGATACTTTGTTCCCAAAATACCAGAGAATAAAAAGCTGCTTCAGGAACATAAAGAAAGGAATCCTTACCAAAAAGGTTCCTCACTCTCAAGCTCCATTCAAAGGCATTTAGGTTTTAAAGTATCAGGGTTGCATTAAAAGGTGTTTCAATCTTAACTCCAAAAATAGAATTTAATAAGTTTGAACAATAATATCACCACCAAAATTCAAGGAGAACAGAAGGAAAAAATAGTATTCAGAAAGAATTCAGAGTTTTGCTGGTGATACTATTTTTTAAATTTATTAATTTGAATACTATAGTGGTTAAAAGATTGTGCACCACGAACCTGCCACTAACTAGATATGTGCATTAAGAAAGTTTCTTACTTTCTGTATGCCTCACTTTTCTCATTTATAATGACGGGGGAATAGTAGTACTTACCTCATAGTTTTGTTATGAAGATCAAATGAGTTAATATATGTAATACACTTAGAATAGAACCTAGTACATAGTAAGTGCTATTATATAAATGTTAGGTTTTATTATTATGATTAAAGAATTATTTATTAATTTTATTTTTACTAATAAAGGTATATGGCTATGCATTTCACTTTGAGTGCAGCTTTGGCTGTACTGACATATTGACATGTATTCTTAATATGTAATGTTTTTATTTGCATTGCTTTCTAAGTTATCTGAGATTATATTTTTGAAAGATCATTCTAGATCCAACATTTGTTTACCAGATGGTTGGGTGGTTGGTTGTTTCTTAATTTCCAAATGATTGGCACATTTTTTAATCTTTACATATTCATTTCAAGTTTTACTTGTTGCCAGGAAATGGGCTCTATAAACAGCCTCTAGGGAGATTTTGAAGTCTTTTCTCATTCCCATTCAGAGGTAAAAATACCTACATTTTCAAGGTTTTCTGTAAGTCTGTGAATTAACATATGCACTGCATCTACCATGGGGATAATTATACAACACTACGTTGACTCCTATGCCCATTACAAATATTGCTAATAGATAATGGTATTCTTTCCCATTTAGCCTGCCATTGTCCTCAAAAGCCTGCTCTAGGCCACTCTCATCCCTGAAGTTGGCATTTGATGTGAAATCATTTTGCCATCTCCTGTTGGGCATCTAGTAATAATAAGAGAAGCTACCATTCACTCTGCACAATTAGATAAATCAGTCCCATAACAATACAGGTTATTATTATAAAAGCTTGAGGAAGGGAACTGGCTCCAGACTATGCAGCTAGAAAAGGAATGGTTACTCCAACCCCAACTTCTCTGTCTTCAAAACGCCTCCTCCTCCCCTCTACCATGCTTCCTCCTTGAAGATGCACAAAAAAAAACACCTCCCACTCTCCCCTGCCCTTTATATATCTCAAAAATGGTAACCAAGACACAAAAATAAAATAATTCTAAAAGAAGAATCACAGCAATTCCAAAAATCCTTAACATTTGCTGCTTCTAAGGAGCCCAGATGGGAGAAGGTGTAGCTTAAATGTGGATTTCTGAACATTTGGTCCAAAGCTTCTGGGCAGAGAACACCTGTTGCTCAAGAAGTTCCTCAACTACTAGAAATGTTGTTTTCAAAATTCTACACTTGATACAAAACCCCATATGTCTACCTTGTATTTTTAGCATGAAATGCTCATTACTCTCTAAAAATGTTCACAGGAAACACTTGCAGGGGGCAGGGGGTGGTTGTCTCACAGCCTTCTTAATGCCCATTTAACCAAGGACAATATCCATTGATTTGAATTTCTGTGAGTGTAGCCAAGCAATCAAGATATTGCAGTTCTCATTGTTCAATTCCCACCTATGAGTGAGAACATGCAGTGTTTGGTTTTTTGTCCTTGCAATAGTTTGCTGAGAATGATGGTTTCCAGCTTCATCCATGTCCCTACAAAGGACATGAACTCATCATTTTTTATGGCTGCATAGTATTCCATGGTGTATATGTGCCACATTTTCTTAATCCAGCCTATCACTGTTGGACATTTGGGTTGGTTCCCAGGAAGGGGAACATCACACACCAGGGTCTGTTGGGGGGTGGGGGGAGGGGGAAGGGATAGCATTAGGAGGTATACCTAATGTTAAATGACGAGTTAATGGGTGCAGCACACCAACATGGCACATGTATACATATGCAACAAACCTGTGCGTTATGCACAAGTACCCTAAAACTTAAAGTATAATAATAAAAAAAAAACATAGCTGTCCTAGTGGGTGTAAAAAAAAAAAAAAAAAGATACTGCAGTTGGCTTTGAGCCCACCTGAGATGGATGTAAGCCATGGTTATAAAGAATAAAGAACCTGACTGTGATATGAGATTGCTGAGAACACATTTTAATGAACAAAACATTCATTGCTAACTCTTTCCCAGCAGTTAATTAGGTACGTCATCCTTGTTTCCAATTCCTTTAAGGTCCCAAAGGCACTCCTTGAAAGGCAGACTTCCCCAAGACCTGGCTGGCTCCATCACAGAGCCCCAGGGTTCAGGCCACAGGCCCATGCCATGACCATGGCCTTCCATATGACCTAGCAGACCTCCTCCTGTCCCACCGGTACCTCAGCATCGCAATTCCTGATGAGGGTGTCCCGGTTGGAGACCATGCCCCAAGCTGCTATGCCAATGGCCACAATATTCTCCTCTGAACTCCTGCTGATGGTGTTATCTCTCACCACCTCCCCGATGTACTTCATCAGGCCATAATGGGTGCCTCCCGTGAGAATCCAAGCACCTGTCAACAAATAGGAAGAGTAAATGGTCAACTGGCACTGGGCAAAGTTTCCATTCTGGGCTCATAGACCCCTAAAATAAAGGCCCCATCCCTGTAGGCATCAGGACACAGCACTGGCAGCTATGCCGTATGGCAAGGAAGGAGAGGGGACCTCAGACAGTGCTCCTGAGAGGTGTTCACTTAAAAATACAGATCCTTGGCCAGGCGCAGTGGCTCTCGCCTATAATCCCAGCACTTTGGGAGGCCAAGGCGAGTGGATCACGAGGTCAGGAGTTCATGACCAGCCTGGCCAAGACGGTGAAACCCCGTCTCTACTAAAAATACAAAAATTAGCCGGGCGTGGTGATGGCCGCCTGTAATCCCAGCTACTTGGGAGGCTGAGGCAGGAGAATTTCTTGAACCCGGGTGGCAGAGGTTGCAGTGAGCTGAGATCATGCCACTGCACTCCAGCCTGGGCAACAGAGTGAGACTCCATCTCAAAAAAAAAACCAGATTCTTGACCCTATTCCAGATCTACCTCATCAGGCTCTCTGGGAGATGGGTCGAGGGAATCTGTCTGTATCTTTAGCCAGCCTCTAGAGGACTCTTATGGACAATGAATGTCTAACCAGAGCCTCTAAGCAAGTTAGGCAATGCCACCATGGTAAGTCGGGCACTCTGCTCCTGGACCCCCATATTGGTTGGATTCAAGTAAATCTTCCTTGGATGGCTTTTGTGTCAATAACTTTGCTTTATAAAACACAGTTTTGTACACTGGCCTTTTTAAGGTTTAGATCTGATTATCTTCTCAATGCTAAGGGTTATACAGGGTTTTATTGCGGCGGGGGGCAGCAAAGTAGAACAAATACAATACCTAAAAAATATTTTTTAGCATAAAACTGAATCTAAAGTTGGAAATGACCCTAGTATAATATGTTGCCCATGTAGGAATCTACCCTCAGAGAGGTCACTGGCCTCTTTGGATTAGCTCTTGTAAGAGAAGCGTCAGGAGCTGAGAGGCAGCCCCCTCCTCCAATCGTTAGAAAGCTCCTTTGCTGACTATCTCCATTCTCTAATTTTACTACGGTCTCAGCAATGAGGAACAATTTTAGTCATCGCCATATCAAAGTCATTCTAATATTTTCAGGTAAGTACGATGTGATCCTTAGAAGTTTTTCACCTACTTCTTTTAACCAGCTCTCACGGAGCATAAATCCAGCCTCTCAGCACCCAGTCTCCTTCCTCTAGACAGATTTTGAAACCGAGAGCTAACCTAATTAAGCCTGCCAAACTTCACCTGCCTTGCTTGCTTTTAATTGCTTCCTTCTAGTTGATTTTAAAATCCGTATAGCTAAAAGTCATGTAGCCAAACAATATATAACTAAATCACCACTAGTTTCCTTATAGATAACATCTCTGACATGTACGTCACTATGATAATAGTTGCTTAAAGTTGTTTTTCAGGAACTAGGGAGCTGCTCTGATCCAGTTCAAAACAGCTGAGACCATTGACTCTTCAACAGGGCGTGCACAAATGCCCAAGAGATGACCTTTCGAGGTCAGAGGGCCAAAACTCCTCCCTCAGATCATGCTAACACTGCCATTTTCTGAACAGGTGTCCTATGAAGAGCCATGAACTCTGACTACACCTGCACAAACCACCAATTACCTCATTCCTTCTCCACTTCCTATCACCTTTCCCCACGCCATAGAACACCTGCCTCTTTACTCCTTAAATATCCCTAATCCTTATCTTTAAGGAAGCAGATTTGACAACCATTCTCCCATCTTCTCACTGGGCAACCCTGTGAATAAATATTTTCTCTTTTGCAAAACCCATGCTTGCAGTGATTGACTTACTGCATGCACATACAGCGGGTATGGCTTCATATCTACTTCAGCCATTAACGTTCCCTTTTAAAATGAGACAATGGGAAGTGAAGGTAGCACTCCAAGTGGACAACTAGCAACAATGAAACTATTCAACTTCCTCAATCACTTCACTTCATCTACATAGAAAGAGGCGCCCCAGCCCAGGGACTTTTTGTCCGTTTTGTTCTGCTGTATTCCTAGCACATAAAACAATTTCTGGTACATAATAGGCATCCAATAAGTGTATGTTTAATGAACGAATAAGGTGTATTCAGGATTTAGTAGCAAGGAAGCTGAGTTGCTCAATTTTGTAACAAAGTGACAACCCACAGTGTTCCCTCTGGTTGGTCAGGAAACTGAGAAAAATAAACGGGAAAAACAAAACAAAACATCTCAGTTTCTTCTTGATATTAAAAAAAAAAAACCCATGTCTAGATTACGACACGTTTCCTTAGTTCCACCGGTCAATATTAATTCTGCGTAAAAGAAGTTTTTTAAATGTTAAGGTTAGACAAACTGAATCTAATCATGAGAAAACATCAACCAAATCCACATTGAGAGACAGTCTACTAAGCAATCGGCCTACACTTTTCAAAAAACGTAATGAAAGACAAGGAAAGGCTAAGAAGCAGTTCCAAATGTAAGGAAAAAAAAAAAAAACCAAAGCTAAATCGATTTGGAATACAAACTGAGAAAAAAGAATGTTTACTCTAAAGGACCTTATTGAGATAATTAGCAAAATTCGGGTATGAACCGTTAGATAGCAGTACTGGTCCATGGTAACTGTTCGGGTTTGAAAATTGTACTGGGTTATGTGAGAAAACCCCCTTTCTCAGGAGGGGCATGCTCATGTACTTAGGGGGTTAAGGATCATGATTCCTGCAACCTGCTTTCAATGGTCCCCCCCAAAGTCATACGTAGATATTTATGGAACAAGTTGAGACAAACGTGGGGAAATGTTAACAATTGGTGAATCTAGGTGAAGAATGTACAGATGTTCATTGCATTATTCTTGCAACATTTTGTAGATTCAAAATTTTTTAAAATATAAAGTTGAAAAGAAAGAAAATGCTAAGTGTTTCAAGTAACAAAGGCTTAGTTGCTTTGACCTCAATCAGACACTTATATGGTGCTCACAATTTCTCAGGCACTGTCACTACTTTCAAAAGTGCATCACCAATCTCACAATTACAGAACAAGCGAATTACAACTGTCCTTTCCAATTCACCTGAACCGAAATTCTGGGTAAAATTTTACGTGTGTTAATAACAAAATGAAAATCTTACAAGATTAAAAAAATTCCCCTAAGGAAGCACCTTAACGCTGATTTAGAGTTACTGTGTGAAGCTCCCCAGCTATCTGCCAGAGCTCCGTGTCCATTCATTTGAGGATATGGCTTTCAATAAGATAACGATTAATCAGATGCTTCTAGCAGCACCCGGATTCTCCGGAATTGCACACGGGAAATGCCTTCTCTGCTCCCCAAACTTGGTGCAGCCCGAATGGAAGAACCCGCGGTCGCTGCTCCCACCCGCACCTTTGGACTGCGCGATGTAGATGAGCCGGCTGAAGATCTTGCGCATGCGCGGCTTCAGGGCGAAGTTCTTGGCGCCCCCGGTCACAGAAATGACCAGGTTGGGTGTTTTCAGGTGCCAGTGCTGGGTCAGCAGCTCGTAAAGGATTTCCGCGTCCGTGTCGCAGGACAGACGGATATACTATGGGGAGAGAAGCAGAAGTATCAGGATAGGCCTGTGTTCTCCTGAGGTCGGGGTTTAGCATCCCCCCCCCAACTTCCAAGCCCACGCTTGCCTGCTTCTAGAAGAGGGGCGGGGTGGGGGCAGCAGGGATCGCGGCATTGGGGGTCCCAGGCGGGCGCCGTGCCAAGGCCCCATGAGGAAGTGGAAGTGTGAAAGGAAAATAAATCTTGGGGCCCGAAAATTCAAGCTAGGAACTGCTTAGGGCAAACCTGCCTCCCACCGTATTCAAAGTCACCCCTCTGCTCACCGAGATAGATGCACATCTGATTGCCTCCTTTGGAAAGGCTAATCAGAAACTCAAAAGAATGCTACTATTTGTCTCTTATCTACTTATGACCTGGAAGCCCCCTCTCGTTTCGAGTTGTCCCGCCTTTGCTTCGTGAGTTGTCCCACCTTTCCAGAAGGAACCAGCGTTCATCTTACATATGTTGATTAATGTCTCATGTCTCCCTAAAATGTATGAAACCAAACCGTGCTCTGACCACCTTGGGCACATGTTGTCAGAACTTCTTGAGGCTGTGCCACGGGTATCCCTCCTCAACCTTGGCAAGATAAACTTTCTAAATTAACTGAGACCTGTCTCAGATATTCAGGGTTCACGGAAGGAAAGCAGACTCGGGGGAGTGGGGGCGCTGCGCGGGCCCTGAAAAGCCCCACAGGCCAGGTGGAGAACTTGGGACTTTGTCCTGAAGGCAGAGGGGTGACTTGAGGCATTTGAAGCCGGGTAGGAACAGGGTAGGCTTTACATTTAGGGAGTCCCCCAGCGGCCATGCTGAGGCCACAGGGAGGTGGGCAGAGCTGCAGGCAGCAAGAGAGTGTGCCGGCCCATTCCAGGGCAGAGGCCCTGGGGGGAGTCAGCAGTGGATGGGGCTGGGTCACCTCCCAGGATGCCATGGGCTGGGTCACCTACCAGGAATGCCATGGGGGTTTGGGAGATGAGAGGCCCGGGCCCTGCAGGAACAGCCTGTGGACGGTGCTCTCATTGAGACTGGGAGCACGGAGGATGTAGGAAAGGCTATTTCTGATCATTAAACACCTTTGCGAAACCTTGCTGGAGAGCTTGCACAGTGAGTATGAGGGGAATGCATATTCAGGGCCATATGTACCTCAGGAGTACGCAGAGCTAAGCAGTAGGGTTCACAAAAGCATTCATGGGGCCCTCAGTAGCAGTAGGGCTCAAGGTGGATGTGACGTGGATGCCTGCCTTGCGTGTGGACACAGGAGGCTAGGTGATAATCCAGTCCTTAACCTGTTGAGTTTTCCTGTTGAGCATAGCCTAATAACTGCTTTTTGGCTTTTACAAGATGTATCTTTTTCTGCAATCATTTTTGGTGTTTACTACCCATCTCTCCTGCCTCCATCCTATTAGACAATTCCAAGTAAATCAAGGTAGCCCAGGTCATTTTGGCCTATGAATTAGCTGCCAAAGTAGAAAACCATTGCTTACCTTCCCTTTCTTCCCCAGTGTCTCAAACTGAATATCCCCAAAGGCGTCGGTAGGAAATTCCTTGGTGTGTTTCTTGTAGTTCCATTTCTCACTTTGGTTGATCTGGGTGCCTTCCATGTGCTGGCTCTGGGCATAGCCACACTTGCACACATTCTCCCTGATAAGCACGATGGTGTGGACAGGAAGGAAGGATTTCATTGAGCCTGCTTATGGAAACTGGTATTGTTAGCTTAAATAGACACACAAAGGATACCTTCAAGTCTTATTTTCAGACTGTTTTCATCATCTCGGTTGTGTAGAAACTAGTTCGATGTGGACGGGTGCGGTGGCTCACACCTGTAATCTCAGCACTTTGGGAGAGTGAGGTGGGCGGATAACTTGAGGTCAGGATTTCAAGACCAGGCTAGGCAACATGGTGAAACCCCATCTCTGCTAAAATACAAAAATCAGCTGGGCATGTTGGCAGGCACCTGTAATCCCAGCTACTCTGGAGGCTGAGGCAAGAGAATGGCCTGAACCCAGGAGGTGGAGGTTGCAGTGAGCTGAGATCGCGCCACTGCACTCCAACCTGGGCGACAGAGCGAGACTCCATCTCAAAAAAAAAAAAAAAAAAAAAGGAAAGAAAGAAAGAAAGAAACTAGTTTGATGTCTTATCCCTGGTGTTTATTGTCCCTTCATCAACAAGCTGGCTCTGTGCTGATAGGACAGAACAAAGCCCTGCTGTCATGGAATCTATCTTCTGTCCATGGGGCTGTTATGAGACTAAGTTTCAGAAATCTGGAAACTTTATTCAGCTTCTCAAACATTTCATAACACACAGGAGCCCTGAGTTGGCCTCAGTGCCTCAGCACCAACCCTGCCAGTTTGCCCAGCCAGTAAGGCTATTCTGAAGTGAAGTGAGACATCCTTCCCATGGGCTGAACTCACTGGGAAGATGCATTCCCTTGGCAGAGACCCAAAATGTTCCAGACTCTGGAGAGATCATCCTTTCCTTATTGGACATTAGCTGCTAGAGAGACTTTCAATAATTTGGGGTAGATGAGGACAAACTGTGCGGTAAATGAACACGAGATCTTCTCGTTAAAAATGCAATGGAACTAAATTCATCCATTAGGTGACACAGAGGCATAACAGGAAATTGGAAGAGGATAAAAAGAAACGCAGTCAGTGGTAAATCCTCTTCCCTTGTGCCTTTGCCAACATACCACCTTCATTCAACAGATACTGACCGAAAATCCACTCTGAGTCAGCCCTGGGCTGAGCTTCACAGCAGCCCAAGATGAGCGAGATGTCCTTCCTGCCTTTAAGTTGGTCTCTTAGGAATAGCTAAGCATGACATCTGGCAAAGTGTAGAGAAACAAACAAAACACCTCCTTTTACTCTCGCACAGCCCCTCCCCTGTCAGGCTTGCCATGAGGGTTGGAAATGATGCACAGTGTTTCACTGGGCCTGGAATATGGCACCTGCTCCATCAAGGTGACTTAGGCTATTGTGGTGCCTTACATGCAAATCAAGGATTAATGAGGGCAGTGACAACAGAAAAGAAGCAAAAATGCAGTTAAAAAAAAATCTAAAAACACATTCTATGACTATTTGACCTCTCTATCCAGGGCATCCTGAGAGATGTGGTCTCCAAAGACAGGAACAACAACAACCAAGATTCTCATTTAGCCAAAAACAACTCCCACTCAGTGAGGCACTGTTCACCCTCCTCCCAGCTTCCTTCTGCCTGCCCCATCCACTTGGTTCTGCATCCCTCCCTGCTGTCTCTCTGACCAATCTTAGGGCAAGATCCAAGGGTGCTAGGAATTCAAGGGGGCCATGGCCAGTGGAGAAGGAGAACAGAGAGTTCTGTCCTGAGAAGGCTAGAGAATAGCAAAGTGGGAGACATGTTTGGTCATTGAAACAGGCCCTAAGGGCACAGCTCTCCTTTTATCAGTGGGTGACTCAATGTTCTGATTTGCCCAGAATAGTCTCAGTTTACACCTGTTGCCAAAGTCCTGGTAAGATCAGTGCCTCCATCACTCTTATCCGTGTTCTAGACCCCACAATAAAGTTTGTGGTCAGCCATTCACCACTAACCTACCAGAAAAGGCATCCCCCTCTGGCAGATGTGGGTCAGCACCAGGATGCAGGGTCAGATAACAAGATTCAACCCCACTCACCCCAGCATCCTTGTGCAGTGCACAGCCCAGGCAACCATACATGGTGACTCTGGAGCAAGGATCCCCTGCACAGGCTGAACCAAATAAAGATATACAAACTGAGGAAATCCTGTTAGCATTTGCTTCCAGCTGGACTCTTTATCTTATATTCTCTGTCCCCATGTTTCTGGCACATCAGGGCATTTAGCAAATGTCCTTTGAATGAATGAACAAATGAGCAAATAAATACATTGATTGGTCTTCTTTTAAATGGTTTGTATCCTCAATGATTTTTGTAAAGTAGATATGTTTTCCTTCCAGAATACAAGCTTAAGTATACATAGCTGTTCATGGCCAGAGAAAGGCTGTGTTTTCAAGATCTTCTTTACTGTTCACCTTACTTAACATATGGCAAAATGTAGGATTCATTCTAAAAGCACTCTGTGGCAGGAGGTCACATTTTCATTTACAAGATGGTAATAGTGATATGCATTTCTATGACTTTTCTAAAAACACAATAAGAGCAGAAATGAGTTGCTTTATGGGCAAATTTTATGACCAGTCCAGAAGCACATGGATTCCCAGCCAAACTGTGGCCAAGTTTCTGCTGCCTGAAAGCAATTGGCTTCAACTGGAGTTGCTCTGCTGATAGTGATCTTCTTGAAGTGCTGGAAGCCCAGGGTAACTACCAAAGCCACTCAAAAAAGAAATTCTATAATGAGGAACAAATGCTTCTCAGCAGCAATCCTCATGAGCAGCTTGCTCTCCTGGGGGTTGGGGATGCTGCTGGAGATACATGGAGGCAGGTCCCTGCTAGAGATGGCGCAATGACGTGGACTGCAGTGAGACTGTCTCTTCTCTCCAACCTCATCTACACAGTAGGATCAAGATGAGCCTGTTCATATAACTGAATTGTGGAAATGTTCGTAATTGACAGGCTCAAGGATGGGAAGTTAATCCAGGATTGACATAGGCATCCCTTTCTTAAGAATTTGAAATTAGGACCAAAAGAGCTGCTCCTGTCTCTCTGTAGGTCTAGGCCTGTGACATGGAAGATCAGGCACCACAGCACAATCATAGCTACTCTGAGAAAGAAGAGAACAGGTGTGCAGGGAGAGGTGGAGGCAGGAACGGGCAGAGGGGACCTGCTGAGTACCCCCTCATCAGTCACCATTTCTAACTACTCCAGAGGCCTGACCACTCTCTGATCTTAGGTGGCATTTCTTTTTCCTTATAGTAAATCCCCTCTTTAAGTTTAGGTAGTTGAGCTCCTTGTAACCAAAAGTCTTAATTACCACACAGTATGGAAATGATCCCTATTCCAAATATTTCTCAAGGCATTTAATATTTTCTAAAGCTATAACGATTGAGCTAGAGACTGGATCCAAAATCACCCTCCAGCAGCAAACTCACCTCTGTTTTGGAACAGTTCCCAGGGCATCACTCAGTGTGGCCAAGATATGTCAACCAGAATTCAGCACAATGTTCTTGCCCTCTCTCTTCCTAAGTGTTAGGGCACTTCCTGAGCCCAGGCTACTTCCTGATGTTCCTCTTCTCTCTCCATAGCTTCCACTGTCCCACCATCCTTTGGGATCTGTCCACCCACCCAAGCTTATTGGAGGATGGGGGAGAGAATTCCCCGCCCCACCTGTTCTTGCTATAACTGAAAACAAACTGTTGGGCCCTTTTCCCTGCTAAGGGTAGGGGTGTGTCACAGGTGACCTTGACCAAGAGAGCTGCCTGGCAGCTCTGGTCTATGGGCTGGTAGCCCTCTAAGAACCAATTTGTATGAACTGGTTTATAAATGGAGAAAAGAAATTGCCAGGAAGACATTAGGAGTGCAGATACCTGAAGGAGGAATAGGGATGACAGACAGGAGAAATGAAGAGGACAGGAAAGCATCAGGACCCTAGTTCTACCCCCTTGGACCAAATCTGAATCCTGTAGAACTACACCGTCCAATATGGTAGCCACTGACCTCACGTGGTTATTTAATTTTATATTTAAGTGAAATTAAATAAATTAAAAACATTCCTTCATTGTCGTAGCCACATTTCAAATGATCAATAGCCAGATGTGGCTAATGGCTACCATATTGGATGGTGCGGACATAGAATATTTCCACCAGGGAAGAAAGTTCTGTTGCACAGTGCTGCTGTTGTGAAGGTAGCATTCTTTCTGTTTCTACCTGGAACCCAGCATGGCCAAGGAAGTGAGAAGTGACTAGAGCAAAACCAGACCTAGGAGCTTACTACCCATAGTGTGCCAGAAGGTGGCTCCTAAGCTGGCAGCACATTTCAGAGGACACAGCAGCAGGGGCAAAAGTGCGGCACCATCTTGCAGTAGCGTCCACAAGAAGTTAGAGTAGAGAGGCAAGGGTGGGTTGGTCTTAGCACTAGGGTGGCAACCCTGAGAATTCTCAGGGGAGACTTTGGCAGCTTAGGTCATCTAGTGTGGCAAGTAACAGCAAAACCAGGGTATCAATATAATTAATCATCACTTCATTTGATGCCCTTGTCTGATGGGTAACTTAGATTACATGGAGTGATCCAACTACCTGTGGAGAGAGAGAAATAATAAACATGGGGGATTCAAAGATTATAGAATCCTGCATCCTTGCATACCTTCTGAGATGGGAACTGGAAGACCCTGAGGTGTTCCTGTGCTCCGCTTGTGTTGCTGAGAGCTGCGGCTGCCCACCACATCTCCCTTCATTTTGACCCAGACTTGAGCTGTAATCAAGCACTGTAAGGTGGACAGCCACAGGTTTCCCTAACCTGCATCTACTTCCCCTTCCACTAGTAAGTGTGCCCTGATTTTCCTTGAGGAATCATGCCTTTCTGCATTGAGTTCACCTGGACACATCTCCCAAGCCTTGCCAATCAACATATTCCACTGTCCCTCAACTAATCCATCCTCCAGCCCCAGGGATTAGTTTAGAGATAGGCACATGCTCCAAGCAAGACCATCAAGAGCCATAAACATCAGCCCAGGACTTTTGATGGAATTGCTAGGAGCAAGGCCCTCTTTGCTCTAACTGGCAAATGGAAAGCTGATAACGCACAACCAACAATGACCATTTTGCCTCCAATAGTGAAGAGCCCGTCCATCAGAGAAGGGCAGGAACAACAGGTGGAAAGAGACAGAGTCTTGGCGACGTTGCCGAAGCCCTGGATCTGGCTGTGCTTTTCAGCCACAAGATCCCATTATCACACCCCACAGAATCCCTGCTCCAGCTTCCACTTATGCCAGTTAGATTGAACATCTGTAACTGAGAATGTGTTGAGGAATTTGTTCTGCCCAAAGCAATGCCATTCTTAGAAAGGGAGGCAACTGATGGTATAGAGAAGGCACAGCCTTGGAATCAGAAAGCCTGGGCTCAAGTCTCTCATTCATCTTCCACTGCACATATGACCATGGGTAAAATACTGAACTTCTCTGGACCTCACTTGCCTTAAAGGTAGCAACAGCTTCCTTGCAAGGAGGTTGATAGCATTAGCAATCCAGTATGTAAGTCCCATTCATGAAACATACAGGGGATAAATAGTGGACTTACAAAGCTTACACTTTGTCAGAATGACTCATGATGTGTATGTTTTTACCAGTGACAAGGCAGAGATCTCTTAGTTTTTCTGGTGTTCATTTTCTAATTCACATGAAGTAAGAATTATGCTCTGAAGCATTATGGTAGGTATTTTATATGCTGTGTCTTGAATACCACAACCCATGAGGTATACTTTTGCTAGATTTTTAGGATAAGAGAATTAGCTTTAGAAAAGAGAATAATTGGCTCAAGGACACACAGTGAGGAGCCAGCCAAGTCAAGGTTGAAACCAAAGCTGGTTCTAAAGCTTTTTTCCTTATTTCTATATCCTTCCTCTGTTCATTGCCCCTGTTCAACAGAGAGTCTTTTCATTATAAACTACAGCAGCAACTTGCAATTAATAGCTAGACTCTTTCTTGCATTGCCAGCCAACAAAAAGGAAGGGGCAGAGAGGAATAAGGAGAGTGGGAGGTAGGACAAAAATTGTTTAATTAGATTCAAATGCATCTTCTACACAAAGGGTGAGCACTAGTCGACCCATTCACTCACTCACTTGCTCATCAACAGTTATTGAAGAACTCCTGTAGGCTGAGCTGGTGAAGCCTGCTTTTGTAACCCAGCCTTAATGTTCCAAAACACATGAGACTTAGAGCAGATGAACACTCAATTAGAAGGAAAGACCTAAAGTCAACAGCAGGGAAGAAAAGGCTGACGGAGGAGCCAGTAAGATGGACATATGTACACATGCATGGTATTGCCAGCCAACAGCTGTAAAACAACTTTCATTACCAAGGTCACTCAGGTGGGTTCCCAATCTCATGGGAATACTGAAGAGAGTGACAGCCTCCCTCAATGACTTTTCCAACTATTGCCAAAGCTGAAAATACCAAACAAAATTGTATAGCTCTAAGTAACAACTATAAGCGCCTTGCCAGATCCTTCCTGCGCACACAGTGTTTCTGAGAATTATAAGACGAAGACATCCTTAATAATGAACTAGGGAGCATTTGTTTGTTTGTTGTAAGGGTGGTTGATAATTTTTTGAACGTGGAAAGCAAAAATGGAGGGAAAATAGTAGCTTACGTGGCCTTGGAATCTTTGGTAAAGAAGACACATTCTCGTTTCTTAAAATTTGCTTGAATAAAATTCACCAAGTCCTTTGGAGAGAGAACATTGAATAACACATTACTACTTTATTCTCACCCCTTGCTGATATTGATGAATACTAAATATGATGTAACCCCACTTCAAAGGCTTTAAGAATTTACCACATATTCATAGCATCCAGCATTTGTTCATGCCTTTAGAGTATACAAAATTTTTTTTAAAGATGCATACATTAAAATTTTTATAACTAAATGGAAAATTTTTCTAGAAGTGATTTGGACTTATCTTATTTATAAACAGTATTATATACATACAAATTATGTTTTTCCACCTCTAAGGCTACCAGGGAGAATATAGGCATTGGATGATAGTTTTTCATAAATAATATATCAATGCAGATTCCCATTCCTCTTATGCTTGCTGTTTAAAAGAAGACATATTCCAAAAACCCTTCATAAATGTATTTATCCCTCCATGGGAGAGGTAGTTAGGCACATCTGGGACCTGATTCTGACAAAAAACCAAAAGCCTTTATAAACCAAAAGCTTCCCTTAAGTTAGCAGAAGCAAACTATTTGGAAACAAAGGAAAAACTCCTTTAAAAATACCTACACTCCTCAAAGTGGAAGAAGGTATTTGCATCATGTATGAAACATCGTAAGATTGACAGCCAGAATATATAAGCACTGTACATCAGTAAGAATGAGACAGACAATCCGATGGGAAAAAAATGGCCAAAGACAAGAGTAAGCATTCGTTGAAAGAGAATAACCCATAAACATATGAAAGGAAGCTCAACCTCATTCAGAATGAGCAAATGCAAAGGAAAACCACAGTGAGATCCCATTTCACACCCACCAGGTTAGTAAAAATATCAAAGGCAATAAACACCCAGCATAGTTGAAGGGGAGGGCAGTAAACAGATACAACCGTTCCCGAATATTGTCCACTATTGCCAGTAAAGTTACCTCCCTGAGGAAGAGTCTCTGGTGGAGAAAGGCAGAATTGCCCCATGAATGACTTGCACACCCAGAATGCCTGGCAAAGCTGCCTGGCGATAAATATTCAGCCTCAGAGGGCTGCCTTTCCCTGGGGAGGTGGGGCTGCTAGGAACTTCTTCTCCCCAGCAATCCAGTGCCACTTCCCACAGGTCACCAGATACTGGCAGCTGGAGTTCTCAGACAACTTTACACACAGTTGGCCTCATAAGACAGGCCACTGGCACCAGAGCCAGCCCTGACTTCTTATGCCCTGCAGCAAGGCTACCACCAGCCATGCACTGCAAAGGGGGATGTCCCTTCTCCTGGAATGAAGTTCACAATGTGCCCCCTTCCCTTCTCACCCTCTGCCCCTGCAAGTCCTGTGGTATCAGAGAAGAGTGACCACGTGCCTTATCTTCCCAATCCTTTGAACATAAGTTTCCCCATAAGTCATATGTCTTAAACCCAGACCCCATGAAAGAGGGATGTTTACCTTCACCCACCAAGCCTCAACTCAAAGAATATTTTCCAGTTAGTCATGACTTCCACATCTAAGAATGTTACAAGTGGTATTGCTGTTCATAGCAAAGACCAGAAATCCACATACCATCCCCCTTAGGCTGAACAAACATAAGCACACAGTAGGGCACAGCATAGCCATGAAATAAATCAACAATGGTTACACGTCTCACCGTGGATGAATCTCAAAAACAGTTTTGAGGAAAAAAAAAAAAAGAAAGAAACTCACAAAAAAATACTCATAGTACAATTCCATGAATGTTCAAAACAGAACAAAACTAAACAATGTATTGTTTAGAGAGATACATATACTCAAGCCATAAAATTATAAATAAAAGCAAGGAATGGGTAACAAAAAATTCAGGATAGTGGTTATAACCTCTGACAGGAGAGAGGAAAGCCAACGGGGCGGCCACATGGGGACGATATGCTATTTCTCAAGCTGGTGGTGGGCACAAGAGCATTCTTTTCAATATTCTTTTTAAGCTGGAAATTCACCTGTATACATTCTTTTCTATGTATCTTTCAACACAAACATTTTGAAAGCAAAAATAGCTTCAGCGCTCACCTGTACAGTTTTGAAAGTCTGTGATGCCCATTTTTACTGTAATTTTTTCATCCACTTAACTAATTTCAAGTCTACTTAACAGGCAGGAAGAAAACAGCTGTGTAATCTGTATAATCAATGATCAAGGAAAAAGGGTGATGATTTTTTAAAACTGCTTTGTTGCTTAAAAAACCCTCTGAAAATGCACTTTGCAGAGGTGTGCATGTGCTTAGGGGGCAAAAAGGAACCCCCCAGAACTGAGATGCTCTTGCATGGTCTCAGCAGTTCTACCCATAGGGATGCCTGCATCTGGGAGGGGGTCACCCGCAGGGGCTGAGGAGAGGAGACCCATCCAGCAGGAGGTCACGGCGGCAGGCTCAAGAAAGAGTCAGCCTCAGCCAGGCGCAGTGGGTCACGCCTGTGATCCCAGCACTTTGGGAGGCCGAGGCAGGCGGATCACGAGGTCAGGAGATCGAGACCATCCTGGCTAACACAGTGAAACCCCGTCTCTACTAAAAATACAAAAAATTAGCCAGGCACAGTGGCGGGAGCCTGTAGTCCCAGCTACTCAGGAGGCTGAGGCAGGAGAATGGCATGAACCCGGGAGGTGGAGTTTGCGGTGAGCCGAGATCTCGCCATTGCACTCCAGCCTGGGCGATACAGCGAGACTCCGTCTCAAAAAAAAAAAAAAAGAAAGAAAGAGAGAGAGAGAGAGAAAGAAAAAGAAAGAAAGAAAGAAAGAAAGAAAGAAAGGAAAGAAAGAAAGAAAGAAAGAAAGAAAGAAAGAAAAAGAGAGACAGACTCTGTCTGTCTTCCAGGGCTCTGATGCTGAGGCCAGGTGGACCCCTCCAGAAGGGCCCTCCCAGAGGTGCTTCGTCACTGGGGTTGAAGGAAGAGAGCAAGGGGGTAAACACTGGAAAAGCTACCACCACCCTTGGCCCACTGTTTGCTTCTCCTGTGGCCAGGACTGAGGTGTGACTGGGGAGCAAGTTCAAGGAGGTGCTCAGTCCCCCCAGGCATGCAAGTGCAGGGGCAGCCCCTGAGGGCTGGCACCTCCTTAACTTTTGCATCAGGGGTGCCTCACTTGCCTAGCCCGGGCCCTGGGAGGTAGACACAAACTGGGGGAGAGCAGGTTTTTGCGTGTTTGTTTGTGTGTGCGTGTTCTTACAGCTCAATGATAGATCACAAAGTCAGCCCCCATGGAACCCACCAGTGAGATCAAAATCCTAAGCCACACCCCAGAACTGCCTCCCACCACCAATTCCTACTTTCCAAAGCTAGCCGCTATCCCGACTTTTAACACTGTAGTCCATGAGAACTGGATGTCAGGCTGGAATGTTGTCTTAATTTCTTGACAAATGAGAGTGTTGGACAGGATATGAGAGTGTTGGACAGGATCTGAGAGTGGGTGGAGAACCTGCAGGAGGGAACTCAGCCCAGTGTCAGCAAAGCCAGGCAGGAAGAGGTAGAGAGGTGCTAAGGACACAGCTCCCACTGGCACCCAGCCCCGACTCCAGCTCACCCAAGAAGCCATGATTGGGCACGTCTGTGTCCTGAAGGCAGCGTAGAAGCTGGCCTGGAACCAGGAGAGACAGTGTGAAGGAGTGCAGCTAGGAGGCCATTACAAGAACAAATGCAGATGGACCCAAACTGAGACCCTGGCCATAGAGCTGGAGAAGGGACTGTGATTCAAGGCTCAGACCGGAAACAAGAGCACTGAGCATTAAGTAGTGAAAGGAATTTTAAAGACATTGGCATTTAAAATGTTCTAAAAGTCAATGTGCAAATGCAGGATTTGACGCCTTACAAAGGTTACAGTGATAACCTTTCAAACTGGTGATGCGCATGACTTACGCTTTCACTGTAAGACAAGTCTGTGCTCCGAGACGCGCTGGAGTACAGGGTCCGGGTGCTGTCCAGAGTGTCATTCCTTCTGTTCCTCATGCTGAGCCTGGCTGCCCGAAAGGACATCTTTTCTGTGACGATGGGTGGAGGGGATAAGTTTGGGTTACAAACAGTAACAGGGCTTCCTTCAAAGCTTCACCCCAATGCCGTTTTCCCTCCACCCTCTCCCTCTCCCTTTGCCACGTGCAATGTCCCACGCTCCATTCGGCCCACCGTGGTCATTGTGCCTCTGCCCCTAATTCCTCTTCACCCTCCAAGACCCAGATGGCGTTTCCACCCCTCAGCCCATCCTCCCTGGCCCCTCATCCCTGAGTCAGGATCCCCTCCTGGGCACCCCCTCTTTGCAGTGGCCAAGTGCATGGCCCCACCAGACTGCAAGCTCTGAAAGAGCAGTCTGTACCACTTGCATCACAGTGCACTACATCTGAGGGGCTTGCAATAGCTACTTGCTAAGTAATGAATTGAGGATGAAGGGAATTTACAGAGCAGACTATGGCTAGCAGCCTGTATTGGCCAGAGGACTTGCACCTCAGGCAGAAAAGAAGACCCTTGCCCCTGAAGGGTGGTGGGTAGGGCTTGGGGGTCAGCCTGTCCCAGGTCATCCTGAGACTCTATCGCCCAAGACTTCCCTCTTGGGCTCTGGAGCAGGCTGCTAGCCTGGGCATTGCAAAACCTGATCTGTCATGCAATGCTTCCTGGGGTCCCTGCTCTGTTTTTCTCACTCTAAGATGCCCCCATCCCATACTTCAGGAGGCCCCTCTCCCCTCGTCTCCTAAAGTCTAACTCAGACCCACATCCCAAGCTCGAGACAAAACCTGTCAATGCCTACTCAACCTCTGGGGTTGTCCTGCAGACACAGTAAATGAAAGCACCATCCCTCCTGCATACCGTGTCTCCCTGAGTCCCCTCCTCCTGGCTCCAAGCTCCTCCCTGTCTGTCCCACCACATCCCAGCAGCAGTCCTTCCTCCTTACCCCTTCCAAGGATCTCGCGTTGTCTCTGCGCTCGGCCCTGCTGGTCTTCACCTCCCCGGCCTGACTGTGCCCACCTCCCTCTCTCTCTGGGCCTGGCTTTCCTATCTGGGGTCCCACCTTCTGTCCAGAGCCCTCTTCCCCATACCCCTCCAGCTGTCATCTCCTGCTCATCCTCCAGGCTCAGCTCACTCATCACTTCTTCAGGGAGATGCCCCACAATGCCCAGGCTGAGCAAGTGCTCACCTGCCTGTGTAGCCCCTTCAACCTGCACCAAGCTGTGGGCATCATGATTTGTTTAATGATCTGTTTGACCCCTGTTAACTTGCTGAGGCCAAGGACTGTATCTTGTTCACCACTAGACTTCCAGGGCCTGGTACAGTGCATAAAGGAGATCTGCATATTTATTTATTGGATGAATAGTTTGATTGAATCAATACTCCCTTGCAAATCCTTCGGTTTGCAAACTACTTCCACGTCACCTGTTATAACTCCCGAATGCAGAAATGTCTAAGACACAGAGCAGACCCACCACTCAGCCACACTCTGCTCTCAGACCCTCAGCCCAGGGGGCCATGACTCCTCCATCCAGATCACCCCTCCCAGGCCAGCCACAGGCCTCCTACACCTCAGAGACTGGCACTGCTTTAAAATGCACTCCAAATGGTTGGTCTAGACTGTTTAAAACAACAAGCGCTTCTTTTACTTCTCTCCCCAGGCATTTCAAAGAGAAGCTGAGAGTATTAATTGGCACTTTACATACATCATTGCAAAACCACAAATCAATCCTGCAAGGTATTCACTATGATTCCCTTACAGCAAATTGCTTCTAAGTAGGGCACCAAGGCTTAGGAAGTGACTTCATTTGCCTTGAAATGAAAAACTGTTTATTTCGCTGCAACAGAAAAGGGGTATTTTTGCCTTCAAATCACATTTCTATCAAACAAAACATTGGGAAGCCATTTAAGAGATGCAGCAAATAGCCCTCCTCTGACATTCCGAATGCCTTTCTCAGCAGCTGGTAGTCTCAACTGGTTCTCTGAGACCAGTTGATATTCAAGTTGGTTGACTCTGGGTCTTGGCATACAGTCTTAGACGGCAGCTATCCCAGTACTGCAGGTTTGTTGATCTTCTGGACACATTGTTGCAGGACTTCAGGCTCAGAAGTAAAAGAAGCATTGGAAGAAGGAACCTAAGGCCTGAGGTCCAAGAGAAGCTATATGGGAAGAGAGAGGCTGGGTCCCTGGAGAGTGAGAGGAGGGGTCTGTGGAAAAGGAGATGCCCCTGAAAGAGAGAGAACGGGAAAGGCAGGGGGAGAAAGCCGATCCCTCGGTACATCATGCGCCAGGGAGAAGTAAGAAAATCACACCGCCAGATCCAGCAATCCAAAATTCCCTGGAAACAATGGGCAAAGGGCTGGGATGTCCATGCCCAGAGTGAGTCCTTCCGCTCCTGACTCGCCCACCTTGGACTTATCTGTCAGTGTCAGGAGAAGTTCCCTGGGGATGATCTGAGCACACCAAAGCCTAGGAGGAACTTGTGAGAAGCTTATCATCCGTGGGGATGTCTTCTTATTGCATTCAACACTTTCCCCCCAACACTGTAAAAGTAGTTCTGTTTTTATTAGAGTTTTGATCTGGTAAAGAAAATCCTGACTGCAGCCTCCCTGCTCTTCTTTCTGCCCAGCATGTTCCCCTTATTCTGAAGTCCTGATAGTTTACTGATTCTAACCAGATATTGGTCCGAAATTTTCACATTGATTGTAAGCTCTCCTTACATGCAAACTCAATTTTGGCTGTTTTTGTTTTTTTCCAACTCTGGACAGTTTGTTGTTGTTGTTGTTGTTGTTTTATTGTTTTCTAGTTACAGCCTCCCCAGGCAGAAGAGTGAGGTGCTTCCCCAGGCACGACAGAAGCTGAGACTAGAAGTCTCAAGATCCATGAGTGAAATGCTTAATTGACAGTCGTCCTTATTTCTAATGAAGCTGGCACCCTAATCAAGTGTGGCAAAGACTGGCAGCATCGTGTGACCCCATGTCAAAACAGAGAATGTGCTCAAGATGTGCAGTGGATGCCGGCCCATGGAGCCCTGCGTGGTAACCTGGTGCCAGCAGCATTGGGCAGGCAGAGCACGGCAGCAGGGGACATGGGGCTGCGTCCCTCCACGTTAGCCCACCCCACCAAGGAGGGAAAACCTTGGTACAGCTGCACCACACCTAGCTGTGGCCATTGCTAGAGGAGCCATGGAGAACACTGGAGATTTTTCATGTCAGTAACAGGCCTTTCCAAAGAAAAGAATGTTCTACTTACAAGAGACAGTCATCGAAAAATCAACAGAATAAATCTTCCCCGAGATAAAGAAAGATCTGAGTCTTCACAATAAAAACCTCACTGGGTCTGCTGCCAAGCAAAATTAATAGGGCCAGAGGTATCCAGATGAAATCATTTAAGTATAAGAATAAACATAAAAATGGCCGGGCACGGTGGCTCACGCCTGTAATCTCAGCACTTTGGGAGGCTGAGGCAGGCGGATCACGAGGCCAGGAGATCGAGACCATCCTGGTTAACACAGTGAAACCCATCTCTAATAAAAAAAAAAAAAATTAGCCAGGCGTGGTGGTGGGTGCCTGTAGTCCCAGCTACTCAGGAGGCTGAGGCAGGAGAATGCGTGAACCTGGGAGGCGGAGCTTGAAGTG
Source organism: Pan troglodytes (assembly GCF_028858775.2). Lineage (NCBI taxonomy): Eukaryota > Metazoa > Chordata > Mammalia > Primates > Hominidae > Pan > Pan troglodytes. The sequence goes on along the minus strand of NC_072411.2, from coordinate 136,105,585 downwards.
AGCCGAGTTCGTGCCACTGCACTGCAGCCTGGGTGACAGAGCGAGCCTCTGTTTCAAAAAAGAAAAAAGAATAAACATAAAAACATACAAGCGATATAGCAGAAAAAAATTACTAAAGGAGAAAAACCAGGCTGGTATAAAACTTCTCTTCTTCAACACTATAAACTAGAAGAAAATGGAACAGTGTTTACATTTTTTTAAGAGGGAAAAGATTGTGATCTAGGAATTGTATCCTGAGTCAATTCAGCTGTGAGGGCAGTAGAAAGACACACTCAGGAATGGGGAACAAGGAAGGCAAACACTCACATAACTTTAGGCAGCTCTGGAAAGGGAGACAGGGAGGCTGGAGGGAAAATGTCAGATATAAATAATAAGTAGAGATGACGTGGTAGAGGTTTTTTTTCAGTTTAAATGTTTATATTTTATCTCAATGCAGAAAGAGTTGAAGAAACTTACTAAAATATTATGTAAAACAAAGGAACCAAAGAGAAATAAATGAGCTGAGGATAAAATAAGAGAAAGAGACTGGTTAAGTGAGGAGCTTATCCAGCCACAGGGGAAGCCTGTTCCAAGGTCCTCAGGGGGCACTAGAAATCATGCCCTAAACTTACCAATGGCCAAAGCAAAGGGATTGTAAAAAGAAAATAAAATTTTAGGACCTTCCAGGTTGATTATGCCAAGGGGAAAAGTGAAGCTCTGAAAACAGAGTCACATAGCACAGCTATTTTTGCACAACCCTTGCTGACTGACTTTTGCAAGGGTTGTGCAAAACCAGATGGAGATGTTCTACCTTAACCGGACTCCCTATCCTTCATTCTAACCTAAACTTAATGATGTTGGAGACAGAGACCCTTGCGACTGTAACCTCTTTACAATAGACTGTTAAGCAACCCCCTTAGAGTATAAACAGTAGTAGTCAATCAAATCTTACATTTGTACAGTAGCCTTCATACAGAAAATGTGTTTCTGGCCGGGCATGGTGGCTCACGCCTGTAATCTCAGCACTTTGGGAGGCCAAGGCGGGGGGATCACTTGAGGTCAGGAGTTCGAGACCAGCCTGGCCAACATGGCGAAATCCCATCTCTACTAAAAATACAAAAATATTAGCTGGGTGTGGTGGCGGGCACCTGTAATCCCAGGTACTTGGGAGGCTGAGTCACCAGAATCCCTTGAACCTGGGAGGTTGCAGTGATCCGAGATCACGCCCCTGCACTCCAGCCTGGGTGACAGAGTAAGACTCCATCTCAAAAAAAAAAAAAAAAAAAAGAAAAGAAAAAAGAAAAAGAAAAAAAAGAAAAGAAAAAAGAAAATGTGTTTCTGTTCAGCACCTCTGGCTTTGCCTGTATAAATGATTCTCCCTTTTCCCCATCCCAGGTGCAGTGATCACCATCCTTTGCTGTCATTCTGCTGTCTGGATGGTGGCCCTCATCTTTGCACTTGAATAAACTCTTTTAATTGGATCCTGAGCCTTTTGATTATTTTAGCTTGAAAGGATGAACATAGTCAATTACAAGCTTCAAGGCATCCATAAACTAACTTCAAACCCACATTCCCTGATACAGAGGCCAGGGTGAAAAGAACTCCTACATTTGGGGACAGGTAGGATGAGGAGGATGGGGTGATTGTAAAGGGGCAGAGTGAAGGGGCTTTTCTAGTGATGGAACAGTTCCAAAATTCGGTTGTGGCAGTAGTTATACAAATCTACTGATGTGATAAAATTGCATTAAACTATACACACATGAATGAATGCATGTCCAAGTGGTGAAATCTGGGGCCGGGCGTGGTAGTTCATGCCTGTAATCCGAGCACTTTGGGAGGCCAAGGCGGGTGGATCGCCTGAGGTCAGGAGTTCGAGACCAGCCTGGCCAACATGGTGAAACCCCATCTCTATTAAAAAAATACCAAAAAATTAGCCAGGCGTGGTGACGGGCACCTGTAATCCCAGCTGCTCAGGAGGTTGAGGCAGGAGAATCACTTGAATCCAGGAGGCGGAGGTTGCGGTGAGCCAAGATCACACCATTGCACTCCAGCCTGGGCAACAAGAACTAAACTCCATCTCAAAAAAAAAAAAAAAAATGGTGAAATCTGAGAAAGCCTTTGCATTGTGCCAATGCCAATTCTCTGGTATTAATCTTGTATGATAGTTACGTGAGGTGTCACCATTGAGGGGAACTGGGTGAAGAGTACACAGACCCTCTCTATGCTTTTTCCTCTTCCACTTCCTGTGAAGCTATAATTATCTCAAAATAATAAGTTAAAAGAAAAATGCCTATGCCAAAAGCACACTGGGCCACATAGTGGTAAATATCCCTGCACAGCCATGCAAGACTTACAGCACTAAACTTAGCCTGGCTATTTCTTAGAATGTCCTGAATGCAAGTTGAAGCTATGCCATGAAAGTAAAATTCAATGGAATTATCTCCATGGCAGGCCCAAAGGAAGGGACCTTCACAGAGAGATAGCTAAGGATTTGTCCAGTTCTAGGATTTACTTGTTTAACTATGTCAATCTTTGCTTTCATGTTTTTAATAAATAATCTCATTTATTTCTATTCATGGTCTTTACTCTCAAAAATTTCAAATGGGCCTGATGAATTTAATGGAATCTTAATGACCACCATAGAGATAACCTCCATAAAAATTAAAATCAAGATGGACTCTTGAAATACCGTTCACATTTTTTCAAAACTTCACGATAGACCTACCATACCTATCAGGAGAGATGGCAGTTACAAACTAAGGACCAACAGTTCCTACAGTTTCTCACACAGGAAACTATACGTCATCCTGCAGGCTGACTCACTGGACTTATTAAAACTCAGAGTGCTGGGCCCCACCTCAAGAGCATGAGACGTCTGCAGTGAGCCCCAGATTCTGCATCTCTAGCAAGTTCCCAGGTGCTAATGAGGTGGCCTCAGGACCACCTTCAGAGGACCACTGGGCCACAGATCACACCAAGGACCCCCTTGTCCTTAAAGTGCAATAAAATGTTTCCAGAGCATATAATCAAATCTTTTCAAAACACATGCAGGTAACTGATTGGATGTTCAAGCGGCAATATCATGTTAATTTTGACTTTGTGTTCTTGTGTAGTCACAACTTGAACGTCTGAACATTACAATTTGTCCTGCTTGCACATGAAACATACATCTCCATCAGACCAGGAACACCATCCAAATGTCAGTAATAAATAACTGTTATGTATTGTGTCATGTCTATTATGTGCCAGGCACTGTACTTGTAATAAAATAATAATCCATATAACACATGGCAAGATGGATCCATGTAAATACTCTTTACATGGATACTTTAAAGAGTATTTACATGGATCCATCTCCCCATGAGTTATACGGATTATTATTTTCTCCTTTAGATGGATGACAAACCAAGGCACAGAGAGGTTAGGTAACTTTCCCAAAGTCACACAGCTGATAAGTAGAGGATGCAGAATTCAAAATCAAGCAGGCTGGCCTGAGACCCAATCTTAAACATTAAGCTAATTTGTGCCACTTTAATACAGCTTTGAGAAGAAATAGATTGTCATCTTAACAACATTAGTACACTGCCAAAATTTAAACAAAGGGTTACAAACCTCATGTTGTTTGTTGAGGGGAGAGGTTGGCCATGGTATTATTTTTATTATCAATGGTCATGAATAATTTTAAATAGTCTAGAAGTCACTCATGAACAACAGAATATTCATGCATCCTTTGAACTCAATACAAAAAAAATTAGTGTGCTATCTTATTATCCTAATAAAAAAAGGTTTCTGGCATGTTTTATAAGTTGCTTTTTAGCTCACCTATCACCATGGTCAAATCAGTTCTAAAGTGCCATTTTCAAGCAGGATTGTCTAGTTCTAAGTCTCTTTCTGATAAAAAAAAAATGGGGTGAGGGGAGAAACAAGATGTTTTCCTTTGCACACTGAATGAGAGAGGAAAAACTTGTTCATACTCTAAGGAAAGTGCTCCAAAGGGCCCCACACCAAACCCCAGCCATCTTCACTCTTTGAGCCATCAATTATTCATGAAAATGGTGAGTATAACACTTGCAGAAGCTTCAAATATAAATGACACCATCCAGAGAGATCTCCTCCACTCTTATTTTGGCAGGGGCATGGCAGTGGTGCATACAAGGGTTACAATACCTGAAAAGGTCACTAGGCATCTGTGCCTCCATGTCTCAGTCACCACCAGGAGAGAGCTGAGATTTATTTTGTTGTAGGCATTATCCTGTTTTTCTAATTGCCTCTATCAGCCAAATTTTTTTCAGTTTGAATAGATGGATGAAAACTAGGAAAATAGCAAAAGCCAGTGGAGGCTCCCGAAGTCATTGACCCCAAGGTATCCTGCTCCAAAAAGTAGAAGTGAGAAACAGGAGGTAGATACAGGCAGCAGGTGATGCTCCAAGATGCTATTTGCTGAGACCCTCTTAGAATAAGAGGAAAAGCGGGGGTCCCTATGCAGCCTGGACCCCTACTGTCTTCACAGGTGCCAAGAATGATATCAGTTCTTAGGCAAAACAAAGATAGTGATAATTATTATTATAAATTGTAATGTAATTATAATTTATAATGTAATTATATTATTTATATAATAATTATATTATTTGTAATATATTATAAATATCTTATTAATAAATAATAATAAATAGCTTTTTTCCAAATTATAAATAAATATGCATCCAAAGTCACAACCTTGGAAGTAAGTCCTTTGCACTGTCAAGATTTTGACAAGCTAAAACTTCTCTCATGATCAGTATCTTTGTATTAGCACATATAGAATAGTCTTAAGGAATAACAATTTCCTTATGTTCAGCTCAAGAATCCTAACACTGAAAAAGTCAGCACTGGCAATAATGGATTGAAAATTAAATGGAAATAAAACCTTTAATTATTCATCCAGCCCTTCAGTGTTTCTCTCTTGCCTCTAAATAATACAAATGATGAGCCTGTTTCAACAGGCTGGAAGAACAGAAGGAAACACAGCATGTAAAAACAAGCCAAATATACCCTCTCCTTTCATTATCAAAGAATATTTACTATTTGAATGCATTATTTCTTGATATTAATTTACATTTCACCATAGTCTTGATTCAAGAAAAACTTGTTTTATTATGTTCCCAATAGGATTGTTTCAGATAGTCAGTTGGAGTTCAGATGCCAGTGAATTTTTCATTAAAGCTCATTTAGGGAGTTTCTAACTCCTTCAATCAGAAACAGAAAACTGTAATTATATTTAAAGTCATTCAAAAATTCAGCAAAGAATTCTACATTTCTAAATAAATCTAAGTGAGGATTAGATATATCTGTGAACCCGCATTTTGCTTATGCCCACAACTCTTGAGGAATTTAAATTTTTGTCTTCCTTTAGTTTCAAATCTTCATAGAAAAACTAAGTGATGCCCCTCCCAGAGACACAAACTCGTACTATTCTACAAGTTACAGCAATGGCAACATTTAAGGAGAAGCAAAAAGCAAAAGTTGATGACATACCCTAAGTGACGGTTTTTGTCAAGCAGGATTTTCTTTCACCCAAGGATCCTGCTGGTCTCTCCCCACAGGAGGAGGAAAGCTTTTATAACTGGAATCTTCTTAGCCCCGCCTTCTTCTCTGAGGTTCTTTTAAGCAGAGGAACAAAAAACTTAAGCGACTGAAATTGCAAGAAGACTCCTAAAGCCTCCAAGCACAGTAGCAATTTAGCAATGGAATACGAGTAGGGAATGGATAATTAGTGAGCATGGTATTTTAAATGCTAATAAAGAAATGATACCAAATTCCTGCTCTTAGCTTGACAATAACACCATAGTATGAAATCATACTAATACTTAATTTCTGCAATTAATGGCACATTTTAAAAACCACAAATAAAATGGGAAATGCTCATTATAGAAAGTGATGACAAGATTAATTAATAAATTAAAAGCTCTTAATTAAGATTAGGAAAAAAATTATTAAATAGAGGAAATTTAACCAACATTGCTTTTTTGCAGATTTTGTGAACTTTCCTCATACCAACTAAATGCAGTATTGGGCCAGGCAAGAGGGCATCATGGAGGTGAGCAAATCCAGCTTCATTAATTTACAGCTATTTCCTGTCCCCTTTAAACTACACTTTGGAAGAGCTCTCCTAGAAGAAATAAGTAACAATTGTCAGTGGGCAACTTTCGGTCATTTTACTTAAATCATGTGCCACAAACATAATAGTTATATTATAACTGATGTTCCTCTGTTTTGGCCATTATTTCTATTATTTTCATATGAAGCGTATGTCATAGACAAATACAAATAGGATAGTGTATTTTAGGAACTGATTGCACAAGACATACACTTGCAAAAAGGTTAGAGATGAAAGAGAAGGAGCGTGAAGGGGTTTTTTTGCAAAGGCAGAGAGATTTGAGCAAGGTCTGAAAGGAAGGATAGGGTTGTAGTGATAACTCCTGCAGAAAGCATGTTCAATTCAAGAAGGAAACCCCCTAGACAAAGAGAGACAAAAGACTCCAGACAGAGGTCTCAAACTCAAATATTCCAAGGCTCAGACAGGTCATAAAGATGAAGGGAGCAGCCAAGTGTAAGGTAGTAGGGAAGGGTGGGGGCTGTGGAAAACTGGAAATGATAGATTTGAATGAGAACCCATGTGAGAAGAGATCCAGCTAGAAATAGAGAGAGAGAATCAGAGAAATCTCAGAATTACTCTAAATATGGGTCCTAGGACTAAAAACTCCCATACCCAGCATGGTCCCCAAGCACATATATAGCACTGCACAGGGGAGCAAGTCCATCTGAGGAGCGGAGCAGCAAAATGAGCTTTTTAGCTGTTAGAAATATTGAGCCAGCCGGGTGCAGTGGCTCATGCCTGTAATCCCAGCACTTTGGGAGGCTGATGCGGGCCGATCGCTTGATGTCAGGGGTTCAAGACCAGCCTGGGCAACATGGCAAAACCCTGTCTCTACTAAAATTACAAAAATTAGCCAGGTGTGGTGGCACGTGCCTGTAATCCCAGCTACTCGGGAGGCTGAGACATGAGAATCCCTTGAACCTGGGAGGTGGAGGTTGCAGTGAGCCGAGATCATGCCACTGCACTCCAACCTGGGTGACAGAGTGAGATTCTGTCTCAAGAAAAGAAAGAGAGAGAGAGAGAGAGAGAGAGAGAGAGAGAAATATTGAGCCATTAATTAAGCTCATGTGGACTTCTCTCATTCATTTTCTGGTTATTAAGCAAGTCTTTTGTTCTATCTCAATTTTCATTGTAAATCCAAACTTGTTTTATCCACAGCAGATAATGTATGATCTGGCCTGAACAAGTTGTCTTCAAATATCTTTAGCAAGTCCTTAAAATCATACGTGAATGGATCCTTGCTGTAAGTAAGCATCCTCATGAAATGGGAGCGAGAGAGATGGAGATAGAGAGATATAAGTAGAGGTGTACATATATAATGTAAATATTTACCATTTCATCCAAGACACAACAAAATGCCCAATTCATCTAGCAAGATAGATAGAAATTGTTTTGGGTTTTTTTTTTTTTAAGATGCTGGATTGTTGCACTATCTTTTAATGCCAGAAGGTGGCTGCCCTGAGCAACCTCAGTCACACAGAGACGTTTTACAGCCACTTACTCCTCAAAGCAGATTTCAAAGGTGAATTAACGGCACTGTCCCTGCTTGTCCCTGAACACCTTCCTCCCCCACTAAGATGAGCAGAGCCATTCTGCATACTTCCAGCTAGATATGTAGACTCAGACTCTCAGCTTGGCTTCCCTATTTTTTGTGCCATGAGAAAACATTAAAACTAAACAAACTGTAGGCGGATGACGATGACGGTTACAGAGCAATGTGAATGCATTGATGCCACTGACTCTGCACTGCACTCTCTGGCTGAGTTTGCTGCACTGGAGCTGGTGGAAGGGACAAGGCTCTCTGGTCAGTGTGGAAGGCCTCCCACCCCAGGCATTCCATGAAGAGTCTGCCCCTGTGAAGAGTCCTGTGGAGGCTGCACCGCAGCCACCCATGAGCCTGTCTCCCTCTCTTGACCGTATGCAGGAAGCTGGAGTTCTGGTTGGGTCCTGATCTTACCTTCTTGGCAGGAGCTCAGGCATCCCCCTGAGGCCTTGATGAGGAGAGAAGCCTCAGGTACTAGTTGAGGGTCCAGGGGCCACTGGCTCACACTGCAAAGAAGAGGCTGCTTCCTACTACTAGAAAAAGGAGGACCGGCAGGGCTCATTCTGCTCCTCTCACTAAATCTTAGCCCTAGCCAAGTGTAGAAGAGAATTTGACACACTGGTAGCAACTGATGGAGGTGGGCACATACTCCCAAGTTAGAACTCTGGTCACTCAAGGACATCAGGTGTCTTTTACAATAAGCCTTGAACAGGAGGCACAGACACTCCCTGACACAAACTAACTCCTGAGAACAGCAGATTGCAGCTGATGAACACACAACTGGGAGGCCCATCAAGTCATACATCCTTCCTCCCATTGTGCAAAGGGTGCAGTGGGTGCTACCAATAACCCCATCTCTTGGCCTCTCCTGGTAAGAGACAAAAGATCTCACCTTTTCCAGGAGAATTAACAACTTACCCTTTACTTCTGCAGGCTCCACGTCTTCTGTCCACCTGCATCCTCCAGCCATCCAGCCACTGTTTTATAAACTTTAATATAGGTGTAGGTCATCAGGAAGAAGAAAGGTTACCATGGCACCAGAGGCGCAAATATGCAATGAATCTGTTGCCAAGACCCTGGTCCTTCCCAGTGAGTGTATTCAGCCCAACACCATGGGCTGACCATGCCAGCTCCTGGCATATCGAATGCTAAGAAAGCTCTGAGGGCAGTAAGTATAGGGCATCTGCTCCACCACAGTGGACTGGCTGAGGAAGCCTGCACACAGTGCTAGAACATTGCTTTCATGAGCAACACAGGCAGGTCCCAAAGCATAGCCATGGCCCAGGAGGAGGCTTGTGGCACCTCATCCACACAAAGCCCTTGAGTTCTCCAGTACATGTGCACAGCCCTTGTATCCAGCCTCTGAGCTACTCCCTCCCACGCCACAACACCCTCTAGGCCTCTCAGTGGCCCAGGCCTCCCTCACTGTTTGTTTGTTTTAGTCCCATAACTGCAGCTCCAACCCTTTTCCTGGCTGTCTTCAAAAATTACCTTGCTCTTAGACTAAGGCCTTCAGTTCACCATCTCTGTTCTCTTTAATATTCTGTGACCTATACACTGACAGTCAAAAAGAAGGCAGATCCTTGGCTACACTTCCTATGTCAACAGCATGGCTGCTTCACTACCTCACCAACTCAACATTGCTTATGACTTAGGCAACTCATCCATCAAGAACACACCGTTCCATAGAAACTGTGGCCTGTACCTCAACTTCTCTGATATAATTTTGAGTCTGGACAAGTTTCTGGCTGATATAGTGCAAGTTAACATAGAGATCCATAGGACCCTCTAGCTTACAAATGAACAGTACAAATAATGCATTTATAGGTCCCAGAAGCAATGGCCTGATGGGAAGCTCCTAGCATAAAGTGTGCTTCCAACATGCATAGCCCACACTTGCAAACAACGATGGAATCCTTCTCAGCCACTCAAGTGATCAATCCTATTATAAACCAAATCTATGCAACTCTACCCACCTTCAACAATCCCCTTCTGCCTTCAGCCCTCCATTTCACATCCCCAGTAATTCTGCAGTAGAATAATAAAAAGTGATAAATAATGCTTCTCAAACTTTCATGTACATATGAATCATCTGGGAATCTAGTTGAATGCAGATTCTGGTTCAGCAGATACAAGGTGGGACCTACGACTCTCCATGTCTAACAAGCTCTTACCAGGTGAGCCAATGCTGCGGGTCCACAGTACACACAATGATAGCAAGGGCGCAGGAGGCGCCAGACTCCTGTCAGCACCACGGTCAGCTCCAAGGCAAGCAACACGGAGAAAGGCAAGAACCGTAAGAGTGGTCCAGAGAAGGCCCACCAGGCAAACCCGGGGCTTTCTGTGTCTAGGGAATAAGAGGTCCCTCTAGATTTGGTGCTCTTCATAAGTCTCCCCAGTCCCTGGAACTCTCCCCTCCCTGATGGAATCAGGTCTAGCCAGCTCCTTCAGACTCTGGTCTCTCTGTGTCTCTTCTGGCCTCAAGCAAGAAGCTCTTTCTCCAGTCCTGAGTTCAAGGTTCAATGGCCAGATGGCCATTGGCCTCAGGCTAGATTGCCCTGGGCCCCTTATTTAAGCTTCACATCTTCCCAGATCCATTGTGGGTGACCTCACCAGGCATCTATGGAGCTCCATGCCTCTTTAGAGATTAAGTTTGTATTGAATAATTTGGGAATGTCAAAATATCAGTACCACCCCCAGAGAACTATCCTTCTACCAATGCTATAAAATCAAAGAACTCTCCATGAGCCTGAATAATAAAACATGACATTTTAATGGGTATATGAAAAGGACAGATGCTTTTATTCTATTACAATAGTTGTAATTTTAATGAGTTTTTCACAATTTGCTTTATTCAAGTGAGGGTTTTTATAAGATCATCCCAATTCCTATTCTCTTGTTTGATCTCAACCAATGTGATTTACTCTTTTCTAACTATAAATGAATCCTACTATTGTATTTACATAAATGTCTTTAACATCATTGTTCTTTCTTTTTAACCTGATATAGTTCCCATTCTGAACTCTATCTTAAGGAAATTATGTTCATCCCTTCATGAAATGTGAAAGAAAGCTGATCTTCTCTTGCCCACTGTCTTCTTTTTCCAAGGAAGAGAATGGAACATGAGAGAATGAATGGGGCCTTGCAGTAATAACCACAGATCTCAGTTTCTATTCTGATATGATTGGTTACTATAGGAAAAACACCTCATTTCTCAGTTATCCAGAAGACATTCAGGGGACATACAATTTTTGTACTTAAGCATATTAAGGAAACTGCACAGAACAGACTCAATTGTGGTGAATGTTAAGGTGTGTATCCCAATGACAGCTCTCTTTAATAATTAACATATTGCTCAAAGGATTAAGCAATTGGCATCTTAGTGGGTCATTGATGGAACCAGGGAAGAGTTTTGGCTCTCTCTGATATGTTGTATAATGTAAGTTACCAGGCTTTATGTTGATGAGTCCTTCTGCTGTCACAGCTTTTGTGACACTGTTTCAGGCATGGTACTACAGTAATGAACATGGCAGATCACACCCCTTCCCCCAGGGAGCCCACATCCCAGACAGGGGGACAGACAGACAACAAACAAAAATGCCAGATAGTGCCAAGTAATATAAAAACTAAGACAGGGGAAAGGAATAGACAGCAGCAGGATGGTTTTTTCAGATCGACGCTCTGAAGAAGTCTTTCTGCAGAGGTAAGAAGTGGGCAGGGGGACCTGAGTGAAACAAGAGAGCCAGAAAAGAGGACCTGGTGGGGAGCAAATGCAGCCCAGGCAGACAGGAGAGGCGAAAGTCTGGAGTGAGCTTGCCAGGACCGAGTGAAGGAGGTGGAAAGAGGAAAGAATGAGTGGAAAAATAGCCAGGAGTCAGATTATATGGGACTTTGTAGGCCCTTATAAAGATTTTGGCTTTTATTCTGCATATCATGGGAAGCCTCCGGGAGTTTTAAGCAGGGAAAGGAGTGATTTTGTGAGTCTTTGAAACCATCCTTCTGGCTGCAGCACACACAGGTGACTGGGAGGTGACTGGGGGACTGGTGGAGTTCTGTGTTGCCCAGTGGTCCAGACTAGAGATGAGTGTGGCTTGGACTTCCTAGGGTGGGGCCATGGAATTGATGAAATGTCATCAGATTTAGGGTGGTTGTGATGGTAAAGAGCCGGCACAATTTGCTGATGAGTTGGAGAAGGACACGTGGATGACTCGTGGGAGATGGTATGTCATTCAGCTCAGGTGGCCTAGAAGAGAGCAACAAGAAAGGCAGAGCTGAGTCAAGACACCCAGGGGACAAAGCAGGAGCTTTCAACTCTTTCATGGTCATGAGGAGCTTTCCTCAGTCATCCCAGGTGCAAGAGGCCACATGAAGCTTTTCAGTGAACTTTCTATCAGGTATCCAAGTAGCTTCGCATGCGAGAACCCGCACTAGAACTTGGAACAAGAACGAACAGTAGATGATACAGACAGAAATAGAGATGGAGACAGAAATGGAGTCAGAGACAGAGGTGGAGATGAGAGTGGAGGTGTAGATGGAGTTAGGGATGGAGAGAGAGAATGGAGATGCCAATTAACAAGGACCAAGAATAATGCAGACTCCAAGACCAAAGTATTTGATGTCCACCTACATAAATGTGAATAATGACAATTTTCCCCATGCCTTTATACTAAATCTTTCAGCGTAAAGCAGAATGCCATAGTCATTAAGTGTTCCGTCTCCAGAGGCAAACCAGCCTGTATTAAAGCCCAGGTTCCAGGGCAACCTTGGGCAAGTTTCCTGACCTCTATAAGCCTAGTGTCTTCACCTCTGACAATAACACTGCCTGCAGAGATCTGTAAAGCATGGGCATCCTAAAGAGTAAAGAATCAGTAAATGTGAACCACTGCTGAGACAGAAGTAAACTCCTTATACAAGACTGTGTTTTAACAGCAATGTGTTAACATCACTTGACTGTCAGACAAGTTCCTTGACTCAAGCTTGTCAATGATGTCGATAAGCAAGGAATTAGAAAGAGGAGATGAAATGTAAAGTAGATAATTTCAAAGAGGCTCAGAGGAAACTGCATTTAAATATCTGCATTCAAGTACTAGACAAAGCAAACGAGGTTAGGGGAACTGGGCTTTTGAGGAAATATTTTTGCCCTGACTGCAGCCCAAGGGTGCTTCAGCTTTTGAGTGTGGTAGAAAATGAAACTATTTTGTTTATTAAAAATTCACATAGTTGTCCATTTGGCCTATATGACCTTGGCCTACATGACCTCTATCCCAGTTTAGAGCTCCGGGCACTAAGAACCCATTTCTTACCTTTTATCTGAATTACTGAAACTTGGCTTTAGAAGACAAAATAAGATCTGAGTGATTTCTGACCACTTTTATGTGGTAACGGCATGGGAAGAAAAACACATTCCAGGCCCACTCGGGTTAGCAGAACTGCTCCATCTTCCTTCTGATCTAGGGGACGAGAAAGCCATCCCAAGACAGGGAAGATGCCGAATGCTACTTAAAAGCATGAAGGCTATGGGCAGTGAGGTGTAATGGAAAAGGGAACATGAAAAGCAATGAATAATTAGGATTATTAGAAATATTACCTTCCCACAGAGTGGTCTCTGAGTGGAGATGGGTTCAAATGCCAGAGACAAAAATAGCCAAGAAGCCCCAGATAATTGAATATTTGCCCCCAAAGTAACCTGATGGGAAAGACATTTTCCAAAGGGAGAATGGGCTCCACAGAGCGCTGGCCCCTGTGAACCCTGTCCGGTATCAGCTGGCTGCCAGCCTCTGGGCTGGGGGCTGCAAATTCAGACATGATTAAGGCAAAACTCCACATGCAAGGAATTCAGTCTTGTAAAAATTGAGACTGTTAGGTAAGGAAGAAACAGGTACCTATTATTAGGAGGTTCAAGTCTGTTTTGATGAGGTATCCAACAAGCAAGGATCTGTTCAGCTTTTGACCATTATATCCATACTCTAATAGCGCTATCTCAAGCAGGAAGGTGTTAAACCATTTATCCAATAAAGAATTTCTATTTTTAACATTTCTCCAATCACAAACACTCTCTACATTTATGTGCATGGGTGCACACTCCCCTGTGACATTAGCTAACATTTGTTGAGTACTTGGTATATGTCAGCACATTTCTAAGTGTTTTACCTGTACTGACTCACTGAAGCTCCCAAGAAACCTGTGAGTTGGTACTACTGGTATCATCATCCTCATTTTACAACTGAGGCACAAACAGATTAAGTAATTTACCCATGGTTACATAACCGGCGAGTGGTGGAGGCAGGCTTGAAATCCAGACCATCTGGTTCCAGGGTCTTTTTGCTCAACCTCTTTGCTGAACCTCATGAGGCGCACGTGTGCACATGCACACACACATACACACATGCACGTACTCAGAGTCACTCAGAGTAAGAGGTACAGGGAGACAGGTTGGCCCAGATGAAGCTCAAAGAGAAGTTGAGGCTGTTCCAGCTGCCTTCTTAAGCTATACCTTAAGCTTAAGGTGGGAGAAGTCATGTTTTAAGAAATCTCCAAGGATTATCTTTAATGTCTCCATTCTTGTGTCTAATAAGCACCTCTGAGTTAATAGGTCCCAGAGTGTTCGATTCCAAGCCACACCCCCAATCCAAACCTGCATCTCTTCCCCACATCAGCTCATTACACTATTGGCCAACTAATTGCTCAGACCAGTATCCCAGAGTCATCTTTGGTTCTTCTCTTTTTCCCTAGCCCAGTCCACCAGTAACTCGTCATTTCTGCCTCCAAATCTGATTCAGTGTTCCAAATCTGACCATTTCTCTGGTCACTGCTGCTGACCTCCTTCATTCAAGGTGCCACCATCTCTTTTCTAGAAGTTGGCGACAGCTCCTAGCTAGTCTGTTGGCTTCCAGTTTGTTCACAGGATCCATTCTCCACACCCTCTCCCAAAGTCATTCTTTCAAAATACTTCTTGGATTATATCAGTCCCCTTCTCAGACTGACAGGTGGCTTCCCATTGTAGTCAGCACAACCCACTTCATATGATGGTCTACAACAACCACTCCAAATGATGGTCTACAGCAACCCACTCCAAATGATGGTCTCCAACAACCCACTCAGATGATGGTCTCCAACAACCCACTCAAATGATAGTCTACAACAACCCACTCCAAATGATGGTCTACAACAACCCACTCAAATGATGGTCTACAACAACCCACTCCCTACGATGGTCTACAACGACCCACTCCCTATGATGGTCTACAACAACCCACTCCAAATGATGGTCTACAACAACCCACTCCAAATGATGGTCTACAACAACCCACTCCAAATGATGGTCTACAACAACCAACTCCCTATGATGGTCTACAGCAACCCACTCCAAATGATGGTCTCCAACAACCCACTGCACATGATGGTCTACAACAACCCACTCAGATGATGGTCTACAACAACCCACTCCCTATGATGGTCTACAACAACCCACTCAGATGATGGTCTACAACAACCCACTCCCTATGATGGTCTACAGCAACCCACTCCAAATGATGTTCTCCAACAACCCACTGCACATGATGGTCTACAACAACCCACTCAGATGATGGTCTACAACAACCCACTCCCTATGATGGTCTACAGCAACCCACTCCAAATGATGGTCTCCAACAACCCACTGCACATGATGGTCTACAACAACCCACTCAAATGATGGTCTACAACAACCCACTCCTTATGATGGTCTACAACAACCCACTCAGATGATAGTCTATGACAACCCACTCCCTATGGTGGTTTACAACAACCCACTCAAATGACGGTCTACAGCAACCCACTCCTTATGATGGTCTAAAACAACCTACTCCAAATGATGATCTAGAGTAACCCACTCCCTATGATGTTCAACAACAGCCCACTCCCTATGATGATCTACAACAACCTATGACCCTGTCTAAAACAACCTATGACCTTGTCTCCCTATGCTCTCTCCCTTGATTCCTTCTTGGGCTCTTAGTGCTTTCATTTTATATCACAACTCCTTCCCCCAGATCTTCTAGTACCTGGCTGCCTAAAAATGTATAAGGCAGAGGTTAAGAGCTCAGGCTTCAAAAGAGGACTGCCTGGGTGAAAATTCCAAATTCACCATTTTACCTGTGTAATCTTGAGCAACTTCTGTAACTTCTCTGAGCTTATTTCTTCATCTAGAAAACAATGAAAATAGTAATAGTATCCACCCAGAGTTCTTGTGAAAACTAAATGAGTCAACCCCATGTAAAGCACATAAAGCAATATTTTTCTTAAGAACTGTTCACCATTGTGATTATAACTATTAATATTATCAATATGATTATTAACAGAAAATAAATTATGATTTGAGTTTGGACTTTGAAGAGTCAGACCACTGCTCATCATTGGCTATGTGAACTTGGTAACCTCTCTGTGCAAATAGAAAATAGAGTTTTCTTCTTTGTTAAGTAGAAATTTGACAAATGTAAATGTAACAAATGGAAATTTATATCATCCTTGGAGATATTTAATTAGTTAATACAAATAAAGCACTCAAAATAGTGCGTGGCACGCAGCAAGCATTCTGAAGTGCTCATCTTTTTTTTTTTTTTTTTTTTTTTTGAGACGGAGTTTCATTCTTGTTGCCCAGGCTGGAGTGCAATGGCGTGATCTCAGCTCACCGCAACCTCCTCCTCCCGGGTTCAAGGGATTCTCCTGCCTCAGCCCCCCGAGTGGCTGAGATTACAGGCATGTGCCACCACACCTGGTTACTTTATTGTATTTTTAGTAGAGACGGGGTTTCTCCATGTTGGCCAGGTTGGTCTTGAAATCCTGACCTCAGGTGATCCGCCTGCCTTGGCCTCCCAAAGTGCTGGGATTACAGGCATGAACCACTGCGCCCGCCCCATCATCATCATTATTATATTCTGATTATTATTATCTTCTTCCAGGTGTCTGTTCAGCCATTCTATCATCCAGAGGCCCTTGCTCATCCCCCACCCTAGCCACTCTGTCATATCAGCTTGCCTTGTTTTTCATCATTGCATTGAGCACTACTTGACATTAGTATCTTCAGTGCAGTGTTACACATCATTGATGGTCTCTCTCCCCTTCTAGCCTTTTCACCAGTGTGTCCCCAGTGCCAGAAGCAGAGACTGGAACATGGTGGGACTCAATAAAAGTCAGATGAACAAGCGTCACATTTTTCATGTGTGGAAAGGCTCTGTTTGCATGAGGACTCTGTTCCCTGGGATTGTTGTTCTGCTATGCAAGTTCATGGCCAACCACCATTGCACATCAAACCTTAATGGAAGGTCTCAGTGATTTTTCCCTAAGTGCATTTTGCTGTTCTCAAGTTGCTGCTGCTCAAGCAGCTGTCTGCATAGAGGATGGACCTCAATGGCAATTCTTCCTTGGCTCATGTGCTCAGACACACCCTCTCATATTTACCTTCTCCTTTTACTCATTGATTTATACTTTAGTTTATTACTCAATTCATTCATTAACCTAGCAGTGATTTAGTGCCAAATATGTATGGGCCTAATGCAGAGCACTGAAGTTATAAAGATTCATACGAATCGGTGCCTACTTGAAAGGAGTTAGCATATAGACAAGGAGGAAGATACAGAAATGGAGAATTAAAACGCAGTGGGTTTACTGATGGATGTAGGCATTGTTTTTATAGGAGTCCCCAAAAGGGGCAGCAACATGGCCCAGGGGAATGAGAAAAGACTGCCCCTCCACCATGTTCCTGAAGGAGCATGAACCAAAACACAGGGTGAGGATCAGCAAATCGATGGGTGTGGCTAGAGTTTGGAGTAAGGGGTGGGGTGTATGTGGAGGAGAGGAGATTCAGTAGGTGGGCAGGGGGACTTCTATGGCCTGGTAGGGGACTTTGGAACTTATCTTGCAAGCAGCACGTAAGTACTGAACAGGCTTATCACAAGATCAATGCCAGATTTGGGATTTAGGAGATCACCCCGTGTCTCTCTGGTGGTCAAGTCAAGAATGGAAACAAAGGAACAATATGGTGCCAACAAGAGGTGAGGAGAGTGATAATGATGATGGAGAGAAGGGATGATTTTTTAAACATTAGGAGGCCTGGATGATTGATTGACATAGGATATGAAAGAAAAGGAAGAATTAGCCAAGCTTTCTAGTTCTGTCTTGGGAGACTAGTTGCAATTCCTTCTGACTCACTATCACTGCGCTCACTGTAATTGCAGTAGAAACTCTTACCAACACCATCAGAACCAGTAGTCAGTTTCTTTGAGGAGCATCAAAAAAGTTAGACTCTTGAGAAGGCCGGGCGCAGTGACTCAAGCCTGTAATCCCAGCAATTTGGGAGACTGAGGCAGGTGGATCACAAGGTCAGGAGATTGAGACCATCCTGGCTAACATAGTGAAACCCCGACTCTACTAAAAAATACAAAAAAAAAAATTAGCTGGGCTTGGTGGTGAGCGCCTGTAGTCCCAGCTACTCAGGAGGCTGAGGCAGGAGAATGGCGTGAACCTGGGAGGCGGAGGCGGAGCTTGCAGTGAGCAGAGATCGTGCCACTGCCCTCCAGGCTGGGAGACAGAACGAGACTCCGTCTACAAAAAAAAAACTGTAGTAGACAGAATAATGGCCCCCAAAAGACGTCTGCATCCTAATTCCTAGAACCTGTGAATATGTCAAGTCACATGGAAAGGGGAATTAAGGTTGCAGACGGCAGATGCAGACCACACTAAGGTTGCAGACGGCACTAAGGTTGCTAACCAGCAGATCTTAAAACAGGGAGATTATTTTGGACTATCTGGGTAGGTCCAGCGGCATCACAATGGAAAAGGGAGACAGGAGACTCAGTATCAGAGAAAGAAATGGAAGCAGAATCAGACAGATGCAACACGGCTGGCTTTGAGGACAGAGGAAGAGGCCATAAGCCAAGGAATATGGGCAGCCTCTAGATGTTGGAAAAAGCAAGGAAATTGATTTCCCCTTAGAGCCTGCAGAAGGAACACAACCCCGCCAACACCTTGATTTTAGCCCAATGAGACCTGTGCTGAACTCCTGAAGTACAGAATTGGAAGATAAGAAGTTTGTGTTAAATCAGTTTTATGATTATGGGGGACTTTATTTTACCATTTATGAAGCAATTTCACACATGCTAGCTAACTTGGTTCTGCAATGCTGTGAGGCAGGTTTTATGGCCCCCATTTTATAAATGAAGAAATTAAGGCTCAGAGAAATTAAGGTAGTTGCTCAAAACCTCTCAACAATGATGTGCTGGAGCAGGGACTAAGTTCTGGTCCTGTGTAGGGCCCTTCCTCTGCCCTACGTTGCCTCTCCTATCTTGAGTGATGTTCTCACACTGAAAGCCACCTCTACGGATCAAAACGTGGACAAATGCAAGATGAGAATTTTCTTTTATTTGAATTCTGAATGTAAAAAGTAAGGAAATGGATAGCCGCTTCATTAATGGCAAGAATATTTATTTAAATGTTCTCAAAACCCTTGTCTTTCTCCCTCCATTCTTTCTTCCTTTCTTCCTTACTTCCTTTTGTCTTTCCTTCCTGATGTTAGGCACAGTGGAAGTTACAACAATAAATGAAACTACTCTTCCCTCAGAGGGTATAAAAGGTAGTATTTGACCACAAATAGGCATGTTGTAAGTAGACTGTCACAAAGGCCAAGGAATCCAAGCACCTAGAGCACAAAATACAGTAGAAGAAAGCTTTGAGCTTTGTTTTGAACATATCATCTTTGATCAATCACAGACTGTGGATTAAGGATTAGCCCCAATTTATACATCTTTAGCCCTTACACACACACAAAAGTTACAACTCTTATGACAACCAAGACTGGACACACATCAGCATGGAGTCCTGGGAACCGTGGCTGCATTCGTGTGTGTTTTTACTTTTGTTGCCTTGGGTACCTTTTGCTTAATCCTGGAATAGGATGCACAATCCAGGCTCTAATATATTCATTACTTTCTTGTTCAGTTTCCCATAAACTATAAACAAATGGAAAATTAGTTCCCGTGTAATGCTGTATCTCAGAAGTAAACAACCTGTGTCTCTGGGGCCCAACAGCCTTGGAGATGGGTATAATCTGCAATATCCCCATGCCTCCCATGGTTCCTGATACAGCCAGTGCCCAGTAAATATTGGTGGATTGATGAGTAGCACAGCACCAGGGTTACTTCACCGGCCACGCGGCAGATGGTGACGTGGACCTAAAATCAAATACAGATTTTCTGCCTGTGCTGCCACCATCCTAGATCTTGGGCTCCTTTCTTGCCCTCTTTTGAATGTAAGAAATCTCCTTTATTGAGAGACTCTTGTCTGAAAACAACTCTATTTCTAGGATCAAGTAACAGAAAGTCATTAAATCTGGACACACAACAGGTCCCGTCTTTTTCATGCTGCAGAGATGAAACAGAAATGTGTAGGAGGACTTTTCTTCATAACAGGCTACCTTCTCTTTCAGTAATGTGAAAAGATTTTGTAATTCTAGTGTGACCACTGAGTCCCACCACGGATACTCAGACTTGGAAGTTGCTAGATCTTCGCCCCACTCTGTAGCACATCTGTTGTGTTTAAGGAGTCAGAGAAATTTTATTCACCAGCTCCCCTTTTAAAGAGAACAGTGTACCAGTTTGCAAGTAAACAAAAACCTAACCCAACTCAAGTTTGCTTAAGTAAATAAGGGATTTATTGGTTCAGGAAGTTTAAAATAGTAGAGGCATATTGTATTCAGCAGCAGCTTGATCAAGGGCTCAGGTGACACCACCAAGACTTGGCTTCTGTCTCTGTGCTTCTTGGTTTCAGCCTTCTCCATCTGGGCTTTACTCTCAAACATAAGGATCTTGCCTCCACTCATGGTTGCTAGATGGTCACAGCAGCCAGAACTACCATCATCTCACATGCAACAAAAATGGGGAAAAGATTGTCCACTTTTCAGACGGTACAAACAAAAGTCTTGGAATTGAATCTTGAGGTTTCCAATTGGCCTGAGATCACAGGTCTACTCTAAGCAGTTGCTGTTATAATGGCATGTAACTCAATGACCACAGGACCACTCCAGCGGTGCTGCAGAGCAGGGATCACAAACTGAGAGCCAGTGCGCTAAATCCAACCCAAAGATGTGCTTTGCTAAGCCAGCATGGTGTTTTGAGATTTTTTATTTAAACACCTTTGGCTGATGTCTCCACTCTTCAGTTTCTTGAAGACCCTCCTACTCCATGCTCAGCCTAATTTACACATTGATATTACTGCCTGGTTCGGGAAGGTATTTAATTTGGCACACTATTACAGATATAACTTAAGAATTCCGTGCAGCTGAACTAAATGATCTTTGGGGATCAATTACTTCTGTGTTCCCAGTATCTAGCATAGTACCTGCACACACAGAGCTCATGCAAAGGTGCTTATAGAATTATACTCATTAATCTACTGATCACAGCGTCAGGTGCAATGACTCACACCCGTCATCCCAGCTACTCAGGAGGCTGAGGTGAAAGGATCACTTGAGCCCAGGCTGTAATGGGCTGTAATCACACCACTGCACTCCAGCCTGGAAGACAGAGAAAAATGCCGCCTCCAGAAAAAAACTCTCTGTCAGAGATTCTATGGGACTGGAGGATTGGTTCCAGCTTAATCAAACATCAACCATAGGCCTTGGGCAAATCTCTGTGCTTCAGAAGGACCCAGTGAAAATAAAAAGGATCATGTGCCCATGCAAGTGCCTGAAGGCTGTATCTGTAAGAGGGCAGGCTGGACTCTGTGACAAACAACCCTTATCTCTGAGAATTAATGCAAAAACAGTCTATTTCTTGCTCATGCCCAGTTGAATGTGGGCGTTCAGCAGGCAGCTATTCACTTGGGATTCAAGGGCCCAGTCTGCTCCATGCTGTAGTTCTGGTATCCCCTGGACCTTAGAAACCCCTGTGAGATCATCTGTTGAGTCCAGCAGAGAAGGGAAAAGAGTGAAAGGCTGAGAGCTGTTACTTCCAACTACATTGCACTGGCCAGAACTCAGCCCCGTGGCCACACCTACCTTGAAGAGTTACTGGGAAATATCTGGCTGTGTGACCAGGAAGAAAAGAAAATGAGGTTCACGAACAACTACCCAGTCTCTACCTGAAGCTATAAGACAAAGGAAGGGCTTTATTCACCTTTGATTACAGCCTCCACACCTTTATTCTGGGGGGCTTGATATGACATTTAATGCGCTTCATGGAAAAATCAAAATAAGGAAAATTTCCCTTTTTCATTCTAAGATACAAAGAGTTCAGTTTTTCAGGTCAATCATGAAGAAAAAGAAGGGAAAGAAGAGAAGAAGAGAAGGAAAAGGAAAGGCCATGAGAAAAAGAAGTAGAAGTGAGTTTGTTCTACAACCTCGTGTTTTCTAGAATTCTTGTTTACATTTGTATTAGCCAAATCTCTAGGCTAAAGTTATAATATTGGATGTTGCCTATGATGTGTCTTTAATTATAAGGAATCATTTTTACTTACAGGAAATAGAAGGCCGGGCACAGTGGCTCATGCCTGTAATCCCAGCACTTTGGGAAGCCGGGGCAGGTGGATCACCTGAGGTCAGGAGTTCAAGACCAGCCTGGCCAACATGGTGAAACCCCGTCTCTACTAAAAATACAAAAAATTAGCCAGACATGGTGGTGCACACCTGTAACTCCAGCTACTTGGGAGGTTGAGGCAAGAAAATTGCTTGAACCCGGAAGGCGGAGGTTGCAGTGAGCTGAGATCTTTCCACGGCACTCTAGCCTGGGGAACAGAGTGAAACTCCATCTCAAAAAAAATAAAAATAAAAAATAATATAATAATAATAATAAAGTAGAACTTGCCAATGTACAACATTTAACAGAAAATAGGCAATTTGTATATTCCAAAACGCATTGAAAGAAAAACACTATATGAACTAGTTCTTCATTGGTACGTGTAATGTTCAAAGCTTCCATATTCTCCCGATGATTTCCTAAGCTTTCCAGAGAGCTTTCCTTCTTTACTACTCTCCCCATACAACACATATGAACCAAAGGGCACACACACACCTTGGAGACAGCTCTCTTCTCTTATCAACTTAGATTGTCCCAATTAATTTTCAAATGCTGTTAGTAATTGTACCAAAAGCTCTAGACTTCAGTTCACTTAATTCTCTAAATCACCCTATAGAGTTGGTATCATTATTCTGTTTCACAGATGAGGAAACTGAGGCTCAAAAATATAAAGTAACTTGCCCAAGTTTCAGCTTGCTAGCAAGTGTCAGAGCCAAAAATGGTGCCACAGTTTATCTGACACTCCACAACCCATGCTCTTAGTAACAAAAGTCAAGTTCCTGATTAGGACCAGGGGATGGCAGTGGCTGCTGTCATTGATGATTTGCTTATCCCTGTCATTTGTCTGAATGATTGTTTTGGGGAAGTGAATTCAGAATACTAGCTGAAATCTCCGTCCTTGCTTACAGAGTTCATTTCCTTGTGGCATCATATGTGTACACTGTACCCAATGGCACCGTAGGTGGTTTTGGCTGTAAATTCACTCTCCTGCCAATCTGGACCCAGCTTCTGCTCCTGCAAGCTTCAGAAGCAAGGACATTCTGCTGAGGCTCTGTGGAAGCCACGTTCAGAACAGGAGGCAGCTGAAGTGTCCCTATGAGTGTTCCTGGTCATCCCAATCTTCTTCTTTGGTGTCACCATTTAAGGTTATAAAGTCAGGCAGAACCAGAAGATATAAAAGAAGCACTGAATCCCAAGCTTCTCAGATGCCCATATTGACAGAGAAGTTCTGCCACTGAAAGCAGTTAAAAGCAATTATTGAAAGCAATTTAAATTCTAAATACACTGAATTTTAGAGAAAAAAAAAAACCTGCAATGAAACGTCACTGTTATGAAAAATTTATGAGGTGGCTTCCAGTAATTATAGATCAGTGTGGATATGTTTCTTTCATCAGCCATTAATTTATATCAATTATTTATCGAGTCCTGTGATGTTGTGTGCTTAAAACCACTTAGGACTGGGTGCTCAAATGTGTTCTTTAAAGGGACAGATTATAGATTCCATTTCAAGATTTTTTTTTCTCCTGTGACTTACATGGAAAGAAAGAATAAGCAGTTGAGATCAAAATCAATCCAATCCTTAAAATGAAGCAATTTCCCCCACCCTTAAAGTTATGGTGAGAATTTTTACAACTTTCTTTTTCGCCAGTAGCTTCTCCAGTTCCATAGATGATGCTATTCTTAAGAACATTCTTGATGGTCCAAAATGATAGATACTTAGGAATTGTCCTGACTCAGATATCTGCATATTCCTGATTAGACGACCTCCTGGGTGTCCTAGCCATACCCACAATTATAAGATCAGACCCTTTCCAGGTTTCTTCATGACATCTGGTCACAAAAGCATGCGGAGGGTCTTCAGTTTCTAGGCAACATGAACTCAACACTCAGATCCAGCTGGTGACAGCTAACATACCGCTGTTTTATTCTCTTTTTACTTGTGTGCAGTTTTCTGTTCTTGAGTCTTTAACGATAACAAAGGTGACTGCACTACACAGAATGAAAACTTCCTAAGTGTCAAGGAAGAAGAACTGTAAAAAAATGATGAAGATGGCTCAATGACAGAAGTAGTAGCCTTAGCAACATTAGCAAAAATTGCTTTAACTTCAAGATGAGCTAAATTGCATGGACCCACTAATTGGGAAAACTATTTACCAGGCTGGCTCAGAATGCTCAATTCCAGCCCACCTGGCACACTCCCTTCAGCCTGCCTGGTGGAATCCAAGTGAGAATGATGGTGGCTCAGCCAAGGATGGAAAGGACAGGTGGTGAGAAGTGGTTCTTGTAACCAAATCTCTGTTCACATCTTTTATTACTTCCTGTTATGCATTGAATTCTATCTCCCAAAAACCCACATGTTAAAGTCTTAACCCCTACTACCTTAGAATGTGATATTATTTGGAAATAAGGTTGTTGCAGATGTAATTAGTTAAAATTGGGTTACACTAGAGTAAGGTGGGCCCTGATCCAATATGACTGGTAAACTTACAGAAAGGGGAAATTTGGAGACAGACAAATACACAGGGAAAACATCTTGCACAGATGAAGGCAGAGATTAAATGATGCTTCTACAAGCCATGGAACACCAAAGACTGTGAGCAAACCACCAGAAACTAAGGGAGAGGCAGGGGAATAGATTCATCCTCAAAGCCCACAAAAGGAACTGACTCTATTGACATCTTGATCTTGGACTTCTGGCCTCCAGAACTATAGGCCAGTAAATTTCTGTTGTTTAAGCCACCACATTTGTGGTGTTTTGTTACAGCAGTTCTAGCAAACTAATTCAGCCCCTAAGGTAAAATCCTGCAAGTAAAATTTCTACTTCAAAGGGAAACATGTACTAAACCTTTTGATACATATTTCCATCCACCAGGGTTGTACCTGTCTACATTCCCAGTAGCAGTATATACAAGTATTCATTTCATCATACTCTTACTAACACAAGAATTCAGGATTTGTTTCATAACATTTCATAGTTTAATAAGTGAAACTATCTATTGTCTTATATTTTAATGTTCATTATTTGATAATTAACACCTGGACATATTTATATGTTTATTGATTCTTTTGTGAATTGCCTGGTCTCCTCCTGTGCCACTTTCTCTGCTGGCCAGCTTGCCTATCATTATTGATTCATAAAAATTCTTTATATATTAAAGCTACAAACCCTTTTCACGAAGACACACAGACACACATACACACACAAAGTAAACACTTTATCTATTCAAGTTTTCATTTGACTTTTATTTTTGATTGTCTATATCTGTGCTAAGACAGCCCCTCTAGTCACATGTGGCTACTGAGACTTGAAATATGGCTGATCTTACTTGAGATGAGCAGTAATAAATAAAATGCACATGAGATTCCAAAGACTTTGCATGAGAACAAAGAATATAAAACATCCCATTAATAATTGTTAGTATTGATTTTATGTTGAAATGATAATGTTTTTGATGCATTTAATTAAATAAAATATATTGCTGAAATTGATTTCATGAATTATAATTTTCAGTTTTTTAATGCATTTATAAAAATTTAATTACATATGTGGCTCACATTTATTTCACACATCATATTTCTATTAAACAGTACTTTTCTGTATTATAAAATTATAATGTTTTGTATGTGTAAGTTCTCAATTTCTTTTAGTAAAGTAAAATCTATCTAATGTTTTCTTTATACTTTTGGCCTTCAGTGTCAGGCTTAGAAAGTGTTTCACACCCCAAAATTATATTAATGGTCACCTATAATTTGTCCTAATACATTTTACATTCACAAATTAATTATCTACTTAATTTGAAATTTATCTTTTGCTTATAATGAGAGATTGGAATCTACTTCACTTTTTTTCTAGTTATATTGCTTTGTTTTTGAAACTTGGTCTATTCATTTTCTAGTCATTACAGCTTCGTAAAGTATTTTGACATCTCATAGGACAAATATCTCACATTGTTCTTCTCTTTCAAAAATTTACCGCCTAATTTCATATATTTATACTTCCAGATGCACTTTAGAATTCCTTTTTTTAAGTTTTTTTAATTTCAGTAGGTTTTTGGGGAACTGGTGGTGTTTGATTACATGAATAAGTTTTTTTGGTGTGGTTTTTTTTCTTTTTTTTTTTTTGAGACAGAGTCTCTCGCTGTCACCCAGGCTGGAGTGCAGTGGCGCAATCTCGGCTCACTGCAACCTCTGCCTCCTGGGTTAAAGCGGTTCTCCTGCCTCAGCCTCCCGAGTAGCTAGGACTATAGGCACCGGCCACCAGGCCCGGCTAATTTTTGTATTTTTAGTAAAGATGGGGTTTCACAATGTCGGCCAGGAGTTGATAAGTTCTTTAGTGGTGATTTCTGAGATTTTGGTGCACCCATCACTGGAGCAATGTACACTCTACCCAGTGTATAGTCTTTTATCCCTCACCCCACTCCCATCCTTTGCCCCGAGTCCCCAAAATCCATTATATCATTCTTATGCCTTTGTCCTCATAGCTTAGCTGCTGGTCCTCACAGCTTAGCTCCCACTTATGAGTGAGAACGTACAATGTTTGGTTTTCCTTTCCTGAGTTACTTCACTTAGAATCACTCCCACTGATGAGTGGGAGGGATTACTTCACTTACTCTCATTCCCACTTATAAGTGAGAACATACAATGTTTGGTTTTCCATTCCTGAGTTACTTCACTTAGAATAATGGTCTCCAAATCCATCCAGGTTGCTGTGAATGCCATTATTTTGTCCTCTTTTATGGCTGAGTGATATTCCATTATATATATATGTGTGTATATATATATATGTATATATACATATATATGTACACACACACATACACACACACACCAAATTATGGTGTGATTATGGTGTGTGTATATATATATATACACACCACAATTTGTATATATATATATATATACACACACACATATATATATACACACATATATATACACACACCGCAATTTGTATATATATATATATACACATATATATATATGCACACCACAATTTGG
This sequence comes from Pan troglodytes, assembly GCF_028858775.2. NCBI lineage: Eukaryota > Metazoa > Chordata > Mammalia > Primates > Hominidae > Pan > Pan troglodytes. The sequence goes on along the minus strand of NC_072411.2, from coordinate 136,078,383 downwards.
TGTGTGCGTATGTGTGTGTGTATATATATATATATATATATATACCACAATTTGGTGTGTGTGTGTGTGTGTGTGTATATATATATATGTATATAAATCCACAACTTCTTTATCCACTCGTTGATTGATGGATGGGCATTTGGGCTGGTTCCATATTTTTGCAATTGCGAATTGTGCTGCTATAAACATGTGTGTGCTAGTATCTTTTTCATATAATGATGTCTTTTCCTCGGGGTAGATACCTAATAGTGGGATTGCTAGTGGGATGGATGCTGCCATTTGGTAGTTCTACTTCTAGTTCTTCAAGGAATCTCCACACTGTTTTCCGTAGTGGTTGTACTAGTTTACATTCCCACCAACAGTGTAAAAGTGTTCCCTTTTCACCACATCCACACTAACATTTTTTATTTTTTTATCTTTTCATTACGGCCATTCTTGCAGGAATAAGGTGTAAATGAAAAAAAATCTGTTAGAAAATGTATTTGGATTATGGTAAATGTAGAAACTGTTCAGGATGTTTGCAGCTGTTTTAATAATGGAGAAGAAGGACAACAGTATCCCAGGGTTGAGACATGTTATGTAACAATGGGGATCAGTTATGTAAGTATTGGCACGTCCCAGGTGGATGCTGTATGAGGATGTGTATATATTTATTTGACCTGGAAAATGCCCAGGTATTTGATTAAATGAAAAATATAAGTTCTGACACATGAAGTTTAGCATTATTCCCTTAATGTAAACTTGTGAACATAGATCTATGTGTGTTATTTCCAGACAGACTTACCCCGAAGGGTATAGTCATTTCTAAGTGGTACAATTCATATTGTCATTTCATTTTTCTTTGCATTTTTTCTACATTACTTGACTGATTTTTTTACACTTAGTGACTCAGTTATTAAAAACCAAAGGCTATAGTTAAATATTTCATCGCCCAATTAATTCAGTAATCTTGAATTAGCCTTTTTGCAATACTATATTTTGTCTTGCCATTCAGAAACATGATATAGCTCTCTATTTTTCAAATCTTTTTCTTCCCCAAGAAAAAAGCTTGTAGTTACAATTATATACGCTGTCTATATTTCTTCTTATTTGTATTCCTATGTTTCTATTTTTCCACTGCTTATTATAGTCACTTTTGATAGGTGGGAATACTAGAAGGTTTGATTTATATATTTAATTTTTTCAATTCAGCCACCTAATAAAATTCCTTTATTAATTATAAATGTTTCTCAGTTGATTTATTCTCTTGAGTTTTCTCAGTAGACAATCTGCAGATCCTCTGTGTATTCTTTCTGAAGTTTAAACTCTTTTCTTCTTAGACACTTAGGACACTGGGCCGCTCTGAGGATAATGTCGAGTTAGAGTGTTATTAAGATACATCCTTGTCTTGTTCCCTAAATAGAAAGGTCCCTTTTATTTTGTCATCACAACTGACTGCTCTGGGCTCCTGCTGGGGCACGCTACCTTGGTGTCGTGGGTGTGCAGCAGGCCCAGTGCACTGTCCCCCCCCCACCCACTGCTGGCTGCTTGGCTGTAGATAGGGATAAGTTGAAACACCCCTAAGGTAACTTTGTGTGTGTATGTGTGTTTGTGTCTCTTTGTGAAAAGGGTTTTCAGCTTTAATATACAAAGAATTTTTATGAATCAGTAATGATAGGCAAGCTGGCCAGTGGAGAAATGGACAAAGGAGGAGACCAGAGACGTATCCCTATCTACAGTCAAGCAGCAAGCTGTGGGTGGGAGCAGATGCTGTGGGGAACGTGTGTTATTTTGTTTCTGAAGTCTCTGTATCATCCCCAAGTGGGGTGCAGGAAGCGATGCTAACTCCTAAGGAGGAATGGGCTATTGCTGAAGGTTCTGGGGACCCCGGGTTGCTGGAGATACCAATCTAGCCATCCTCATCTCATGTGTCAGAGTCCCATTCTTTCCCAATCAATACCCTGAACTTGGCATAAAAGATCTGCTTTGTTTGGAATCCATCTTCTCAGGGGCTCAGCCATGCTGAGCATTCGGTCCTGGGCCTGTCCTCAGGCCTCTCTGCCTTCCTCCTGCAAAAGATGAAGCTCTTTCCATGCTTTCTATGCTCTGTCCTCATATTTTTATTTCCTATGTCCTGGAGCATCAATCAAGCTTAGCATAAGTCACCCAATTCAATTGTCCTTAGAGCTACTACTTCCCCCATATTTCACAACTGCCCGAAACATTGACCAGTTAATGCACTCCCTTCCACCGCTCTGCCGTCCATCCATTCCCTACCAGACAACTGGCAACAACTGGACCTCCATTTCATGCCTGGTTCAGGACAGGGTCCTCACTGCCAGCCAGGACGTAGGTGATTCAGCTTCAAAACCACATCTTATCATCTGTGCAGTGAGTTGAATGGTAGCCCCCCCGCCAAAAGATATGTCTCCAAGAGCCTGTAAATAACCTTATTCAGAAAAATAGTCGCTGCAGGTGCAATTAAAGATCTCAAGATGAGATCTTCCTGGATTAGGGTAGGCTCTCAATCCAATTACTGGTGTCCTTATAAGAAAAGAGAAGGGGAGATGACACAGAGGAGAAGGCTATGTGAACATGGATGCAGAGATTAGAGCGATGTGTCTACAGGCAAGGGAACACCACAAATTGCCCACTGTTACCAGAAGATAGGAGAGAGACATGGGACAGATTCTCCCTCAGAGTCTGCAGAAGGAGCTTACCTTGCTGACACCTTGATTATAGTCTTCTGGCCACCAGAACTGTAAGAGATCAATTTATCTTGTTTTAAGCCACCCTGTGTGTGGCAATTTGTTACAGCAGCCTGAGGAACCTAATGCAACCTCCCTTTTAGAACCACTTCCAGCACCAACTATCCAAAGATGGGTTCACTAGGAGCCAGACTCTGAGATGAAGTTTAGAGGACAGGATATTTATGAAGGACACCCCTGGGACAAACACCTGCGGAAGCTGGAGAGGAGGGGTAGGAGAAGGGTAGGAGAAAGAAGGAGTGGGCAACAGGAAAGGCTGAGCTGCAATTCAGGTCCAACCAGAGCCTTGGTTGATCTATGGCACCCTCCAGAATTGCCCTCACTTGGACCAAGATGGACACAGTGATGAGTCATGGGTATGAGCCACCAGAGTATGAGTGTGACCTTGGGTGAGGCAGCTTTCTGTAACCAAAGCAATCCCTGGAGGGGCTGACAGCTGATGGCAGCTGCCAACAGCACTCCCAGCAGCTGATGCAATGGAGCCCTTCCTTGAAGAGGAATCTGAGCGGCACGTTGGTGCTCAACACAGCTTCCTTGGCTCAGTACTGTTTCTGTCAGATTCATTCATGTCCTTGCAGTACCTATAGTTCAGGTGTTTGCACTGCAATAGATTTCCATTGTATGAATTTATTTAAACATATAATGTATTTAACCATTCTCCTGTTGATTAACATTTGGTTTGTGTTATGAGCTGAACTGTGTTCCTCCTCCCCCTCTAAGAAAATTTGTTTCCATTTGTACCTCAGAACATGACTGTATTTGGAGATAGGGTCTTTGAAGAGGTAATTGGTTAAAATGAGGTCACTGGAGTGGGCCTTAATCCAGTATGACTGGTGTCCTTGTAAGAAGGACATTAGAACACAGACACACACAGATGGAAGACCACGTGAGGACACAGGGAGAAGACGGCCATCTGGAAGCCAAGGAGAGAGGACTTGGAAGAAACCAATCCTGCTGACACCTGGATCTCAGACTTCCAGCCTCTAGGACTGTGAGATAATAAATATCTCCAGTCTGGGGTACTTTGTTATGGCGGCCCCGGCAAACTAATAAAGTCTGATTCTGGTTTGGGGCTGCTATTAACATCCTCATATGTTGATACCCATGTTAGTATCCATGTTCAAACACTTTTCTCTGGTACATCAGAATCTCTGGGGTATATACTTCTTAAATAGGAGTAAGTGGTTGGCTAAAAGTTTGTGGATGAGCCACCTTATTAGATGTTGCTCAAGTGTTTCCAAAGTAATTGAACTAATTTACATTATCTTCAGCAGGGTATTCAAATTCCAGTTGTCCCATGTCCTTGTCAATACTTGGTGTCATTACCAGACTTTCAAATTCTTGCCAACCCAAGGGCACATAATTGTTTTATGTATATTTCCCTGCCTATTAATGATGTAGAACATTTTGTCACATGTTTCTTGTTCACTTAGAGTTCCGCTGTTGAGAAGGGTGTGTTCAAATAATTGCCCCATTTTTCTTTTGTGTTATCTGTCATATTCTTATCGATTGATTCATATTGGTCTGGAAGTTGCAAACGTCTTTCCTGACTCTCTCTGTTTGTTGTTGTTGTTGTTGTTTTACCTTATGGTATCTTTAAGGATAGTTCTTAATTTTTAATGTCTCAAACTTATCAATTTCTTTTTATGGGTAATGTTTTTATGCCTGGTTTAAGAAATCCTTCTGCCCTCTACCTCCCCTGAGTCACCCAGCTTTGCTTCTCTCTGAGTAACACCCTCCTTCTCCCCTACTGCACGTGATTTTCTAGATGCCATAGAGAGAGAGACCTGGGGTCATGTGAGCCACAAACAGCTTGAAGCTTTTATCTTTGGGGCTTGCACCTTCAGAAGAAAGAGGGCTTCTCTCTCACAGCATCTTTACATAAAATCCCTGGAAAGAGTCTCATTGACCCATCTTAGGTCACACCCTCACCTTTGGCAGAGGAGGTATGGCCACATAATTGAAAACCTCATCAGAATGACATTTCTTTCTTTAAAAGGAAGGAATGCTAAGCCTGTCCCCTGGAACCAGGGGAAGCAGTCAGACATTCAAGAAACTGGAAGAAGGCCAGTGTGGCTGGGATAGTCTAGAACAGGAGTGTCCAATCTTTCAGGTTCCTTGGGCCACATTGGAAGAATTGTCTTAGGCCACATGTGAAACACACTACCACTAATGATAGCTGATGAGCTAAAAAATAAATAAATAAAATTAAAAAAAAAAAGAAAAAAGGAGAAAAGAAAATTGCAAAAAAAATCATAATATTTTAAGAAAGTTTACAAATTTTTATTGGGCCACAATCAAAGCCATTCTGGACTGCATGTGGCCCGCAGGCTGTAAGTTGGACATGCTTGGTCTAGAAAGAGAAGAGAGTGTTGCAAGATGAGACAGGATGTGAGCAGATCCACATCACACACTATCTCTGAGGCCATGTTAAGGATTTTGGATTTTTTGTCATTCAAGCAATGAGCTATACCATGTTCTGATGCTGATAATGATGGCTTGGGTCAAGGTACATCAACAGAGCCTGCCATTCGTGCATTCATATTATTGTTTGAAGTTCTGTTGTCTCCGGTTCAAATGAGATGACCCTATTTCTGAACTCCATTATCCTGAAAACTAATTATTAGGGCACCAATTATGTTTCTAGTACATGTGTAGCCCTGGGGTTACAACCATGGGGCAGAGACACGGCCCTTGTCCTTAAAGAACTCACAGTCTCATGGGAAGATAAAGTTCACACCCCTGATGCATTTAGAAAACAAATTCTTACTGAGGCTGAATCCATCCACATCAAACATTGTTATGAAATTCAAAAGCACATCATCCCTTGCTAGATAAGCAATACTGCCTGCTTCTACTTGGAGATCTCACTTCAGCACATGTCAATAAGTGAGGCAGAAATATTCGTTATAATGTAAGATCATTAACAGGTAAACTTCCAAGATAACTTTCTGGCTTAAAATACAGATTCCTCTGTTACATGTCACAAACAACTGTCTAGAACAGTACTGTCCAGTAAAAAAAAATAGATAACCTTCTGGTTTAAAATGTAGATTTCTCTGTTGCCTGTTGCAAACAACAGTCTAGAATAAAGCTGTCCAGTAGAACTTTCTATAACAATGAATTGTTTCCTATCTGCTCCTTCCAATATGGTAGCCACTGGCCACATTTGGCTACTGAGCATTTGAAATGTGGCTGGTGTGACCAAGTAACTGAAATTTTAATTGTATTTAATTTTAGTTGACTTTAATTTTAATGATATCATGGCTATTGGCAATAGTATCAGACAGCTCAGGTCTAGAACATGGCTGAGAACCTAGGAGGAGGCAAAAGTGATCCCTCAGTAGCCTAAATGAGAATTACAATATGTACATATAGAACCCACCTTACTCATATATAAAAAAAAACCTCAGCTTTCATGGAGATTGTAAAGACTCTATGTGTGATTATTTTTTACACACTTCTAACAAATATTGTTATATGGTTTCCAGCTCACCAAAAAAAAGTTGCAAATTAAAATTTTGAGGTGGAAGTCAGCATGTTGACAATAAGAAGTGAAATTATAACATGATAGCTAAGAAAGAGACAGAAAAATGAATATTTTATAATATTCTTTAGATTGCATTCTGTAGGACACCAGACTCTTACAAAGCTTAAGTGATATAAATATGTTAGTCCTTTTTGAAGAGGTTATTAGCATACAAATGCTCCGAGAGTCATGTAAAGAAAGTGATTTAACTTAGTTTAACAAGACTTTTCGATCAGGGAAACTTTTTTTAAAAAATCTTGCAAAAATGTTTTCCATGAATCAGAGTTTGGGAAATGCTGAAGTGGACTTACAAACTTTGAAGGACAAGCGGGGAAGCATTGATTACATGATAAATATGTCTCAAATTTCACTGATGCTTTATCAGAAACTTTTGTCCATTTGCTAAACAAATTATTTTCATGATATTGAAACTGTTTCAAAACACACATACACACAAAATACATGGGAAGCTTTCCAATTCACTGTACCAACCAAGCAGTTGCTAAGACAATGAAAACCTGAACAGGATAAGGCAAAGAAAGAAAATCATGAATCAGCCTCACTTCAAATGAGCAATGAAAACAAAATCCAGTAGCAGGAAAAGGAATGAAGCTCTTTGACCAAGTGGAGCACATTCCAAGATTGTTTAGCACTGTGAAATTCACGAAGATAATTCGTAATACCAGACGAGCAAAGGTGAAAAACAATATCATCATATTGATAAATGCCACAATGGCAGTTGATAAAATTAAAGATCAAAGTGTTTCATGAACTAGGAAGAGAAAAAGGAAATGTCTTAATAGGATAAAAATAACAGTCTGGTCCCAAAGCAAATGCCACACCCAGTGATCGTGAAGGATGCTGTCCTTCAACAAAGGACTCATCAGGGCTGCCTTAGGACTTCCATGAGCCCTGGGTACTTTTGCCTTCATGGGCCCCTAACTCCATGAAGAAATACAAATACATAGAAAATTATCATTTTATCCCTGCATTGTATAAAGACTAATATAATCCAGGTGGGGCTACATCCATTTTTTCTTCTGATTCCAAAAGAAATTAAAATATTTCATGACCTCTAAAAGTATCATCAGCCTCAACCCTGCCTCCTTTGGCGATGGGAAGCCCATCTGGATGTGAAGCAGTTGTCCAGCTGCTGAGAGTGTAGATGCTGCCAGAGGAAGCCCCTTCAGGGATTGCTTCAGCTGAAGGGACCCCCGGCCTAAGGTGTGCCCCTTCGCAGAGTGGCCCACAGCCAGTGACTGACCAATGGAAGCATCGAAAGGCCTGACCTTCTTGGTCCAATGCAAGGAGCTCTGAAGAACCATCTAACCTCAGAGTTCCCTGTTGTCCGAGGCTGTCACTGGGTCTCCATCCCAGCCTGACTTCTCCTTCTGCCCACTCCCATTTTCATCCTCTTCCTCAGGGTTTGATCCCAAGTGCATCCCCAAATAAACATCCTGTGTTAAACTCCAGCTCAGAGTTCTCTGAATGTTTTGTGTAGTCCTCTTTAATGATAAATCTTGCATTAAAGAGGGAAAATATTTAACCAAAATATTTCTTGTCACCACTATAGTCACTATCATTTCTGTGGTAGTGCTGGCCATTGTTCTGTCCCCCTCAATAAGCAGGAAGAAGGAATGATCATCCATTCAGGCTTCCCTATAATCATAAATTCTGAGTGCCATTCAAAGATGCAGCCACACAACAATGGTGTTCTCAACTTTCTCATCCACATTTCCCAATATAATGGAATTGTAGATAAGATTAATGTGGGTAAATAGCGGTGAGGGTTGTTGCAGGTGGTCAAGCCAAGTCACTGGCTCCCCTCTGAACCTGCAACAGGTCTAATTTCTTGCATTAATGATGAAATGAGGTAATCCGTTACCTGCTCTTCCCAGCAATAGGGTATATAAGCCCAACTTTCAGGATGTTAGTTTCACATCAAATGACCCTCCCTGTGACACTGATAGACATGCTCCCTTCCTAAGACTTGTATTCAATTAAAGAACAAGTACACCTTGAAATGAATGTATAACCCCTGACATAAATGGGACTTAGAGCTGAACTTCAACTCTTCAACAGATAAGCTGCCTTAGGGAATTCAACCCAAGAAAACAGAGTGGTATAGAAGGTTCCTTGCCATGATCCTCAAACCTATCAGAAAGGTTAGTAAAAGCCTCACAGTACGGTAAAGAGGAAAGCCACAACCCTAAAGGCAATATTCCCTGTTCAGGGCCATTTCAAAGAAGTGTGATATTATTAGACCCTTCTGGGGCAGAATGGCCCATTAGGCTCCATCCACAACACGTTAGGTATGCTGTGAAAGCCAAGAGACAACTAAGCAGGCACCTGGAAAATGCAAAAGCATTGCCCTCCAAAAAGAAGAGAAGGAAAGTCATTTAGCTAAAGTCTGTTCCAGAGCCATTTAGAAATCTCTGCCCTCATATTTGCATTAATACTTATTTGGTTTTCATTTGGCCTTTTAAAACTATAAAGCTATTATAGATCCAAGCGTCATGCTCTGAAATAAGTTAATAGTTTTCTTCCAGACCTCAGAGAAACTATGAGATTTGGGATGTTAATTGAAAAATGTTGCTGTTGTCACCCAGCTTTCTTTCCTAGCAACATATCCAGAAGGACATCTGTCGCTCCTACTCACATCATTGCAATGTGATTTGGAAGTAGCCCTTCTCTTTTGTCTTTTCTTCAGCCTCATGCCAGCATGGTTAGGAAATCAACATTCCTTAGCACCTATTATACTTATGCCAAGCATGGCACCAGGTGTTTTTACCTAGTTCATTTTATTTAATCTCCATAACTCTATGAGGCAGGTATTATCCCCATTTTACAGATGACATAACTGAGGCTCAGATATATTGCCCAATGTAGACTTGGTTACAAATTGCAGAATTGGGACTTCAACACAGGTTGTCTCCCTCCTTTCATGGGAGGATGGGAGGATACAATGTATGTAAACTACTAAGCACAGTCCCTGCTCAGTAAATGGGGTTTTTGTTATTACCCATTTTATTACCTGCTGCAGGAAGTGGATTACCCTGGGATTCAGCTCCCAATTCCATTACATTACCCAAGACAGAGTTGTTCAATCAAGGGCATCCATAAGGCCCATTAATACCCTGAGAAGAGCATGTAACAGTCAAAGGACAAAAAAGGATATTTTACAGAAAAAAGAAAAATAATGGCCATTAAACCTATAAAAATATGCTCAAGATGATAAGGAAAACTAAAATGATATAAGAGTTTACGTACCAGATTAGCAAAGATCAAAGATTGCGATAACATGAGAACATTGCTTACAGGACTGTAAATTGGTTTAACAACCTTTGTTAAACTCCATCTCGGAGTTCTCTTAATGTTTTGTGTAGTCCTCTTTAATGATAAATCTTGCATTAAACAGGGGAAAGATTTAACCAAATAAAAGTATATTTATTGTCACTACTATTGTCACTATCCTTTCTGTGGTAGTGCTGGCCATTGTTCTGTCCCCCTCAATAAGCAGGAAGAAGGAATGATCATCCATTCAGGTTCCCCTATAATCATAAGCGCTGAGTGCCCTTCAAAGATGAAGCTGCACAACAATGATGTTCCCAAATCCCCAAGGTGAGCAGTTTGGCAACGTCTATCAAATACTGTGGGGATATACCCTTTAACGCCACAATTTTCTATCTCTGAATTAATCCTACTCACCTATTCCTGTTGTGTGCATACACAGGGACATTGAGGACACACATTTTTCTTCAATTGTCAGAGATGAGAGATGACAACCATCTACTCATCAGTAAGGAGTCAGTTAAAGAAAGAGGGCCCGGGTGCGGTGGCTCACGCCTGTAATCCCAGCACTTTGGGAAGCCGAGGTGGGCGGATCACGAGGTCAAGAGATCGAGACCATCCTGGCTAACACGGTGAAACCCCGTGTCTACTAAAAAATACCAAAAAATTAGCCAGGCAGGGTGGCGGGCGCCTGTAGTCCCAGCTACTCCGGAGGCTGAGGCAGGAGAATGGCGTGAACCCGGGAGGCGGAGCTTGCATTGAGCCGAGATCGTGCCACTGCACTCCAGCCTGGCGACAAAGCAAGACTCTGTCTAAAAAAAAAAAAGAAAGAAAGAAAGAAAGAGTGGTATATGCATGCAATGGCATACTCAGCAACTAATAAGGAATTAATTTATTTAACAAATGCTTAAATCCTACTCACTATTTACTAGCTACTAAGCATCCTCATCACAACCCTATGAAAAGGACGTTAGTCTTATCCACAGATGAGAAAGCAGAAGCAGAAAAAGGTTAGATGCTTCCCGAGGTTTACACGACCAGAACTTGGCGGAAGCAGCCTTCGAACCCAGGCATCCCAGCCCAGAGTCGTGCTCACACACGCTACACTGTGCTGCAGCTGCTCAGGACCACTTCAGTCTTAAACATTTCCATCCTGAAATAAGAAAGAGGGAAAATAATGAAGGAGGCAATCACATCAACAAGTTACATAGCAAAAGAAAATGTAACGCAGAAAGAATGGATTCAATGTAAAATGTGAAAGAAAATCAGTCACAAATTGTAGAAGATATAAAACATGAAAGCCTAATAAATAAATCTAAAAGCTGGTGCTTTGAAAAAGATACAAAGAAAATATAAACCACTAGATAACCTATCCAAGAAAAATAAACGAAGAGAGCATAACGTTTGAAACCTGACACAGACTGGCACTAACCCCTTCTCCTTCCTGGTATGAGCACAGCTGTGACACCTAAGGCAGAGATAACCTTGAGAGAAAGCAAGGTACTGGCTAGTGTTTCCACAACAGACACTAAAATAGAAGAGACAGTCTAAATAAACATACTCAATGATGTAAATCCACACAGAAACCTTAGGAGTACGTATGATTGTTCCCATTTTACAGATGAGAATACTCAGGCTGAAAGAGGTTAAATAGTTGAGAGCCCTTAGCCATTATGCTACATTCTATTCAGGTTACACGGGGTCTGAAGCTTATAAAACTATAAAGTCAGATATAATAATGAACGTTCACTAGAACAGTTTCTCAATCTTGGCACTATGATTTTTGCACAGTTCTCATCAAAACATAAATAAATAGGACCGGGCGCCGTGGTTCATGCCTGTAATCCCAGCACTTTGGGAGGCTGAGGCAGGTGGAATTGCTTGAGGTCAGGATTTCAAGACCAGCTTGGCCAACATGCTGAAACCCCATCTCTACTATAAATACAAAAAGTTAGTCAGGCGTGGTGGCAGGCTCCTATAATCCCAGCTACTGAGGCAGGAGAATAGCTTGAACCCAAGAAGCAAAGGTTGCAGTGAGCCAAGATTGCACCACTGCACTCCAGCCTGGGTGACAGAGCAAGACTCCATCTCAATAAATAAATAAATAAGTAAATAAAACAAGTATGATATGTTTATAATGGAATATGTTGCCTCATCTAGTATATTCCTGACAGGAAAGAAATGCCTATTTTGACAAGGCATGGAGGAGAATTAAATTCTCGATGTTCAATTTTATATGTCTCATAATTGGAAAAATTTTCCATAGACTAATTACAAACCATATTTCTTCTTTCCTGCCCATATACTCAGGTACTAGGATTAATACAGTCTCTGTTCCTTCAGTTTTGGCCCATGCCCCTGAATGAATCAGGCAGTGGGTAGTGGGAATATTCTTGGAAAACATTCCTACACCAAGATGGCTAACAATGCAACCACATAACATATCCCATTCTCAACTCTATTTTCCTTTAGTCAGACCCCCAAAAATTGCCATGGCCACCCTGAATTCAATCAACACACAGAGAGTTATGACAGAGGGGAATTTGGAATGGAAAGAGATGGATGTCCTAATTGATTACAGTTAAGATATCTTACTGATAGAGTTGTCATAAAAGTTATGACCAAGTCAATGTACTATGCAGAAGCCTGTGCAAAGGAGTCTCTGAAGTTTGAGCTTTGTCAGTTTCACAGTAAATCAGTCTTTGGCTACTGTTTCTATTTAAGAAATAATGTTAGCCTAATTGTTTAGGTCTGAGTGCAAAAACAAAACTCACTTCTAAATCTTACCTGTCAACATAGACATGCATTCCAGACAAATCAAAGAGTTAAGGGGAAAATCAAATTATTTTTTAGAAAACATGTAAGTGATGCATCTTGGACAAGAAATGGAGAGATTTTCTAGACTTAAAAGCAATAAGCAATATTACAAATAAAAAGATTGACAGAGTTTCTGTATTATTTAAGTTTTTTGCCCATTTAAAAAATTGCAAGCAATTTAAAAGAAACACAAGATGGGAGAGATACCTGCAACAATATGACAAAGATAGATGCATTAAATATAAAAATATACAAATGAATAGGAAAAACCCTAAGACTACAGCAGACACCAAGGACTAATAAATGCATAAAAAGTGTTCAGTTCAACTAGTTTGCTCCCTAAAACTAGAGCTGACACACAACAAAGAATTCTCAGTGCAAAATTGGCAGAGAGTAACAGACAATAGTTGTATACTGTTCCAGAAGTCCTGGAAGAAGAGCTAGAGCATAGAGTAAGATTATACACACACACACACACACACACACACAAACACAATGTGACACAGGCATTCAGAAATGCCAGAAAACTGAGGGTGGAGCAGGAACATTAAAAAAAAATTCACGACAACACATCTATCACCTTGAACACAGGCAAAAGCATCTCACCATTGGGAAATATGAAGTGTATGGGTCAATGAATGTATCCAAAGCCACAACAAAACCCCAACCCAGATAGTCAGCTGACTAGACTGACCAGCTCCCTTCACTAATGGCCTTAGAGAAGAATTATGATGCACATTTCCAAGAAAACAAACTATTCACCTCAGCTTCTTTTACACATGATGTTCTAAATTCAATAAAACAAAAACAAAAAAACCCAACCTATTATTAACAGATAAATCAACCAACTCAGAGATGGCCAAGATGTTGAAATTGTTAGATATGAATTTTAAAATAACTATAATTAATATGTTAAAGATTGTCATGAAAAAGTTGGACAACATGCATGAACAGATGAAGAATTTAAGCACAGAGGAAAAATGATAAGAAAAGGTCAAATGGAAAGGTTAGAAATAAAAAAACATGATATCAAGCATAAAGGATTCTATTAATGAGTTCATCCATATCTTTGGCACAGCTGAAGAAAAATCGTAAAACTGAAGATAGGTCCATAGAAATTACCCATAGTGAAACACAGAGGAAACAAAGAGAAGGGGGAACAAAGAACAGAAGATCCAAGAACTGAGAAACAATACAAGATGGTCTAACATAGGTATAATTGGAGTCCCAAAACAAGACTACACAGGGAAGGGGGCAAAATAAGCATAAGAAGAATGAGAATTTTTAAAAAGGAATACAAGGCATCAAACCATATATCTAAGGAGAACAAAGAACCATAAGCAGGAGGGCATAAATACATACACCCCTAGACACATCATAGCAAACTTCTAAAACCCAAAGAAAAAATCTTGACAGCAGACAGAAAAAGATACATAATATACAAAGGAACAAAAATAAGAATCATGGCAGATATCTCATCATAAACCATACAACACAGAAGATAATGGAATGATATTTAAAGCAGTGCAGCAAAAGAGAACTGCAAAATGTCATAATTGTCAAAAACATTTTTTAAATTGAAGGCCAAATAAAAACTTTTTCAGACAAAAAGAAAAAGTTAGGAAAATTTACTTCCAGCAGACATACTGTAAGAAATGTCTAAGGAAATTCTTCAGGAAGAAGGAATATGATGACAGACAAAATTGAAGATCTCCAGAAATGGTAAAAATCAAGGTGGATATAAAAAAACTTTTTCTATTTTAAGTGCTGTAAGAGATAATTGACCGTTTAAAACAAAAACAGAAAAAATGTATCATGGGATCTATAACACATGTAAGAGTAAAATGTATGACAATAATAGCACAAAGAATGAAGTGGAGAAATTGAAAATATACAGGTATGAGGCTTTAATACTATGTTTCAAGTTGTATAATATCATTGGAAGGTGGACAGTGATAAATCAAAAGCATATATTGTAAACAATAAGAAAATGACTTTAAAAATTCAAGCCAATAGTGAAAATAAGATTTAAATCATAAAAAATAATCTAAAAGTAGATCAAAATAGAGAAAAAGAAAACAAAGAATAAATGAGACAACAGAAAACGACTAGAAAGAAGGTAGATAATATTTCAACCCTATCAATAATTACATTAAATGGCCTAAATTCACCAAATAAAAAGACAGAGATACCAAACTGGATTTTCTGAAAAGCAGTACTCAACCACATGCTGTCTATAAGAAATCCACTTTAAACATAAAGACATAAATAAGTTAAAAAGAAAATGATTGAATAGGATATACCATTCAAACACTAATCAAACCTGAGATGAAGGGCTGGGCACAGTGGCTCACACCTGTAATCTCAGCACTTTGGGAGGCCGAGGTGGGCGGATCACCCAAGGTCAGAAGTTCAAGACCAGCCTGGCCAACATGGCAAGACCCTGTCTCTACTAAAAGTACAAAAATTAGCTGGGCATGGTGGCAGGTGCCTGTAATCCCAGCTACTCGGGAGGCTGAGGCGAGAGAATTGCTTGAACCCGGGAGGCGGAGGTTGCAGTGAGCCAAGATTGTGCCATTGCACTCCAGCCTGGTCAACAAGAGGGAAACTCCATCAAAAAAAACCTGAGATGAAATGGCTCTATTAATAACAGACACCTTAGACTTCAGAATGAGGAATTTTATCAGTGATAAAGAAGGACATTACAAAATGATGAAGTGGTCACTTCACCAAAAAGATATAACATATAAATCAAGTAGAAAGTAGTAAGGATATGGAAGACCTGAACAACACTGTCAAAGAACTTGACACACAAACAATGGGAGCGTATACATTCTTTTCAAGTGCACAGTCACCAATATTGACCATATTTGGATCATTTTAAAACCCTCCACAAATTAAAAAAAAAAACTGAAATCATACAAAGGATGTTCTCTGATTGTAACAGAATTGAGCTTGAAATCAATAACTATAGCACGTTTGCCAGGCCCTGGGGATGAGGAAGGGTTTGACAAAAGGTACAAGGGAATTCTGGGGGGTAATGAAGTTACTCAATGTCTTTTTTTTTTTTTTTGACAGAGTCTTGCTCCATTGCCCAGGCTGGAATGCAGTGGCGTAATCTCAGCTCACCTCCGCCTCCCAGGTTCAAGCAATTCTCCTGCCTCATCCTCTGGAGTAACTGGGATTACAGGCATGCCCCACCACCCTCAGCTAATTTTATACAGTTTTTTTTTTTTTTTTTTTTTTGGAGATGGAGTCTTGCTCTGTTGCCAGGCTGGAGTGCAGTGGTACGATCTCGGCTCACTGAAACCTCTGCCTCCCGGGTTCAAGCGATTTTCCTGCCTTGGCCTCCCGACTAGCTGGAACTACAGGCATGAACCACCATGCCCAGCTAATTTTTGTATTTTTAATAGAGACGGGGTTTCACCATGTTGGCCAGGGTGGTCTCGATTTTCTGACCTCCTGATCCGCCTGCCTCAGCCTCCCAAAATGCAGGGATTACAGGTGTGAGCCACCGCACCTGGCCAATTTTTGTATTTTTAGTAGAGATGGGGTTTCACCATGTTGGTCAGGCTGGTCTTGAACTCCTGACCTCAAATGATCTGCCCGTCTCTGCCTCCCAAAGTGCAGGGATTACAGCCATGAGCCACCGTCCTTGGCCTATTCCATGTCTTAATTATGAGCATGATTACATGACTCAATGCATCTGTCAAAATTCATAGAACTATACACCAAATGGAAAATGCCATTACATATAAATTATACATAAATACACCTGACTAAATAAATAAAAAAGGATAAGCTCTTGAAATATTAAGTAAAATGGGATATCATATTTTATATAAAAAAGTTAAAATAAATAGAAAAACTAAAGAAAACTTCCAAATATTAAAATACAGCATGTTGGGCGTCAGTATTTTCCTTCTGATCTTTAGTATTATTCTGCACATTCAGAATTTTTCAAAGTTAAGACAAAAATATCCTGTGTGGAAGTTAGATTATTTGAAATCAGGACTGTCCCTTTCGTGGTGTATGGTTGTCATCCCCTGAGGCAATACCTAAGAAAGCAGGTGTCTAGGATAATTAGTTAGAGTCTATGCCAGGAGACCTCTAGAAATCCTGCTTGGCAGGCCATTTGCCATATGACAATCCTTTCATTTGGAAAAAATGGGCAAGATAAACTGTCACTGGGAAACACGTACCAATGTTCCAGGCCTTCTCATTGCCAGTGGGTAATGACTGTGCTCCAATGAAGGAAGAACACCAAAGCTTGAGCTTTCCTGAAAAACCTCCACCTTGTATACTCTAAGAACCATGCAAGCGGATCACTTATAATATTCTATGAAGAAAAAGAGACAACCAACCTCTCCAAACCCCAGTTTCAAAAAGTTATATTTTTATTTTTTGGGAGTCAATATTCTTTATGTTAAGTCATAGACAAAACTATAGAGATGGCTTAAAAAAAAATCCGTGGATGCCAGGAGTTTAGCAGGAGCTGAAAACAGTAAAGTGAAACAAAGGGGAATTGTTTAGGGCAATGACACTCTTCTGTATGATGCTAAAATGATGAATACATGACAATAAGCATTTGTTAAAACCCGTAGAACTTTATAGCACAATGAATGAATCCTACTGTATGCAAATATGGAAAAAAAATTAAGAAGTTGGAGAACACCTGGATGGAATGGATAACACAACAAAACAATCCCACTATTAAAAATGTATGAAAGAGCCTCACTGAAAGGGATAGAGGAGAAAGTGCTAACCTAAATAACTTTGTAAATGACTGGCATCTTGTTTTTTCTTTTTTCTTTTTTTTTTTTTTGTGAGACAGTCTCGCTCTGTCGCCCAGGCTGGAGTGCAGTGGCGTGATCACGAGGTCAAGAGTGGCATCTTTAAGACTAAAGGCAAAAGGAGCTGTACATCAGCATTGTATTCTAGTTGATCACATTTTTTCTATGGAGGTATAGATTAATAATTCTTATTCTACTATATGTGTATACCAGAATTGAACAATTAAGTAGGCAGAGGGTGCTGGGAGCCAGGTTTCTTATTATTGAAGTGGGAATTTACAGATCAGCAAAGGGAAGAGGCTAGAATGAGCCATGTGGTAATGGATTAGAATTGGAGACATCAGTAAGAACTCATGCTTAACTTAATATAGAAACAGATGGCTACATATATAAATATGTACAAATATAGATATTCATACATATATATATACATATCTACAGTACATATACACATATATTTCATTGCTCTATTGTTTGAGAGGCCCTACAAGAATGACATCCCAACAGCAACAAGCACATCTAATGCCCAGATCTTGATTTCTAATGCCATTATGCAATAAAAGTAGCCAGAACTCCTTGGAGAAATGGTTGATTCTAAGACTGGGGCAGGAAATATACACAATGGGACTAAACATCTTGAAGTGCCAGAAAGTTAGGAAGTGTTCAAAAACAAAACCTGTGGATGGGGAGGTATGACAAAGGAACACAGGAGCCCACTGATAGAGCTCCCAGGGGCCGACACTGGAACACTGTGAGCAACAAATAAAGTTGGACTATAACTCAAAGTATGAAACAAGTATCCATGAGTCCATACTGATATAAATATATGATCAACTAACTAAATAAATGGGGTTGAACAGCAAATTTCCCGTGCAGAAGAACTCCAAAGAATTTATGTAAATACCCCACCCTCAAGAAGTGAAGGATAACTCCCCACTTCCTGAAGTGTAGGCTGTGCATAGGAATGTCCTTCCAAAGGGTAGAGTAAGAAAAGGGAGGGGGGGAAAAAGAGTACTTTCACAGCAGAGGAACTTGACAAACACTACCTTAACCAGGTGATCAAAGTCTACACCAATAGTGAGTGATTAATTAGGTTGATAGTGTGTACCCTTGATGTGACGTGATGAAAATGGCCATTTACCCCTGTGGTCCTCCTCTCAAAAGTTCACAACCCAAGTCTAATTGTGAGAAAAACATCAGACAAACCTTAATTAAGGAACGTTCTACAAAATATCTAACCAGCACTGTTCAAAACGATCAAGATCTTCAAAAACAAGGGAAATCAGAAAAACTGTCACAGCCAAGAGGAGCCTAAAGAGACATGAGAAGTAAATTGATACCCAACTAATGTGATATCTTAGATGAGGAATCCAGAGATAGAAAAAGGACGGTAGATAAAATCTAAGGATAACTGAATAAAGTATGGACTTTAAATTCTTTGAGTGAGGAGGATGTTTACTCCATCTCAAGAGAAGAGCCCAGGAAGGACCCCAGGGAGCACCACGCTCTAAGGCGTGTGGCACGAGCCCTGCAGGCCATGCTGCTAGTGAGCAGGAATGAACACAGGATACTGGAGAGGAGGAACTTGAGGGGCTGTCAAAGGACACAGGAACCACCCAAGGAGCACACAGGGGAAGACAATGTCAGGGGCACAGAGAACCCAGCTCCTTAGATCATGAGGGTATACAATGAACACAATTTTCAACGCCATTTTGGAAAATATCTGCCCTTTCTTGACTGAAATTTCCAGAATTGTTCAAAACTAACCTTTATATTTAATAAAGTGTTTTTGCTTGGTAATCTGAAGCATGCTTTTCCCTTTTGTTTCATCAATAAACAGCTTCAATTAAAATATGGGGGAAAAAAAAACAAATCATAGGTCTCTCCCATCCTGGAAGTAAACCAGATGATGCCTCGGAGACTGATCCCAATAAACAAAGCTCTCTATGCTCTTCCTTCCACAAAAAGCGGTCTTTGTTGTGTGGATTTTGAGACAAATAAAACTCTGCTCACTGGCTGAGGCCTGAGAAACTAGTACAGGCAATACCTGAATCTCGAGTAATATATTGAACAGAAAATAGATATAACTTTGTTCATAAAGATCATTTGATGAATGGCTACTTCTTACAATTCTAAATCTTTCAATGTTGGAAAAAAATTAGTGCAGAGCCAAAGGATCTCTCATTCATTGCTGGTGAAAATGCAAAATGGTACAGCCACTTTGGAAGATAGTTTGGCAGTTTCTTACAAAACTAAGCATACTCTTACGATACAATCCAGGAATTCCACTCCTTGTCATATATCCAAAGAAGTTGAAAACTTATGTCCACACAAAAACCTGCACACAGAGGTTTACAGCAGTTTTATCTATAATTGCCAAAACTTGGAAGCAACTTAAGATATCCTTCAGTAGGTGAATGGATAGACTGTGGTACATCCAGGCAATGCAATATTATTCAGAGCTCAAAAGAAATGAACTATCAAGCCATGAGAAGACACAGGGGAAACTTAAATGCACATTACTTGTGAAATTAGTTGTGACAGAAGCCAATCTAAAAAGGCTACATGCTATATGATTCCATTTATGTGACATTCTGGAGAAGGCAAATCTATGAAGACAGTAAAGAGATCAGTGGTTGGCAGGGATTGAGGAGAACAGAGGGATGAATAGCTGGAGCACATAACATTTTTAGGGCAGTAAAACTACTCTATATGATACTACGATGGTAGACACACGTCATTATAAACGTGTCCAAACCCATAGAATGTACAACACCATTAGTGAACCCTAATGTAAACTATGGACATCGAGTGATAATGATGTGTCATGTAGGTTCATCGCTTGCAACAAATGTACCTTCTTGAGGATGTTGATAATGGAGGCTGTGCATGTGTGGGGACAGGGGCCTTATGGAAAATCTCTATACTTTCTGCTTATTTTTGCTGTAACCCAAAATTGCTCTAAAAAATGCAATCTATTGCAGCACTACTTACAATAGCAAAGACTTGGAACCAACCCAAATGCCCATCAATGATAGACTGGATAAAGAAAATGTGGCACACATACGCCATGGAATACTATGCAGCCATAAAAAAGAATGAGTTCATGTCCTTTGCAGGGACATGGATAAAGCTGAAAACCATCATTCTCAGCAAATTAACACAGAAACAGAAAACCAAACACCACTTATGTTCTCACTCATAAGTGGGAGTTGAACAATGAGAATACATGGAAACAGGGAGGGGAACATCACACACTGGGGCCTGTCAGGGGGTGGGGGGAAAGGGGAGGGAGAGCATTAGGAATAATACCTAATGCATGTGGGGCTTAAAACCTAGATGACGGGTTGATAGGTGCAGCAAACCACCATGGCACATGTATACCTATGTAACAAACCTGCACGTTCTGTATCCCAGAACTTAAAGTAAAATAAAAATTTTAAAAATTAAATTAAAAAATAATATATGCAATCTATTAAAAAATTGACTCAGGGCCTGACAAGAAGAAGAGTCCTGCCTGATCTTTGGCCAACTTTCTTATTCTACTTGGTTTCAAATTCCAGCTGCACTAGTTATTTGGTGACCCTGGACAAGCTACCTCTCCACAACCCCACTTCCCCCAGCCTCAGTCTCCATTCTGTAAAATGTGGATAATAAGTGTTGACCTCACAGAACCGTGATGGGGATGAAGCAACATGATGTACATGATATGCCAGCCTGGTGAACTGTAAGCCTGCAGTAAACATTAGTGGGAAGGGAAAAGCTATGGCCATCACCACTTCATGGCTGGCATTGGCTTAGTCTTAATTTACAAGTACATGTTCTCAAGCACACTAACTTAAACTCAGGACTCTCCTGACTAGAAAAAGGCCATGGTTCCTTCAGAGACTATCAGACTCAGTGGTACTTACAGCAAACCACTACTCACTGCTCTGGGGACAGGAGACGTTGTTCATTGGTGTATTAGGGTTCTCTAGAGGGACAGAACTAATAGGATATATATATATATATATACACACACACACATATATGTGTGTATATATATGTGTATATATATGTATATATGTGTGTGTGTGTGTGTATATATATATATATATATATATATATATATATATATGAGTTTATTAAGGAGTACTGACTCACACAATCACAAGGTCAGGTCCCACAATAGGCTGTGTGCAAGCTGAGGAGCAAGGAAGCCAGTCCAAGTCCCAAAACCTCAAAAGTAGGAAAGCTGACAGACAGTGCAGCCTTCAGTCTGTGGTCAAAGGTCCAAGAGCCCCAAAGCTGAAGAACTTGGAGTCCAGTGTTCGAGGGCAGGAAGCATCCAGCACAGAAGGAAAATGTAGGCTGGAAGACTAAACCAGTCAAGTCCTTCCACATTCTTCTGCCTGCTTTATTCTGGACACGCTGGCAGCTGATTAGGTGGTGCCCACCCAGACTGAGGGTGGGTCTGCCTCTCCCAGTTCACTGACTCAAATGTTAGTCCCCTTTGGCAACACCCTCACAGACACACCCAGAAACAATACTTTGCATCCTTCAATCCAATCAAGATGACACTCAACATTAACCATTACAACTGGTTTCTGTAACTTCTCCTCAGAACACTAGCAAATTATATTAATTTCTGAGGAGTGGCTGCAAATGGAGAGCATAACATTTTCATACTAAATCCAAGAATGTGGTAAAAATACTACTTAGAAACAAAAGAAATGACTAGGAATGGAAATGGCAGTTGTTACTTGTTTTCTGTCAAGTACTTCCAAAACTGTAAAATTAGGAAAATTCATCAAGAGTTCTAAAATACATATCCCCTTCAGCAATACAAAAAAAATCTGGGGTATAAGCTAAAAATTTAAATACAGAAGCTAAGAAAGCAAGAATTTCTAAAGAGCCTAAATTCTGTGCATTTTATAACAATTGAGAAATAATTTTGATAAATGAGAGTGACATAAATAATTCTTGTTTCTTGCAAGAAATAAGAACATTAGATGCAATGGTGAAAACAGTTGAATATAAAGGGATGAAGATAGCTGAGAGAAGATGTAACACTACTGACTTGAAAGTTAATTCTAAGTAAGGAGTAGACGCCCCAAAACTTTTCAAGAAACAGAACACAATGTCTTCTGTACCTGTCAAACTTATCCCAGTAAACCATGGGAGGTAAAAAGAACGGCAAAGGGCCGATGAAAGAGGAAGGGGGCCTCCTGGAGCATTTCTAAGGTGGGTAATTTAAAAAGATTTCACAAGTTATCAATCAATCTCATGCCTCCTGTTTTAAAATTATTCACACATCATAACAGAGGACCGATCCTTGAATGCTCCAGAGAAAGACATTCTGAGAGTTTTCAGGTCCGTAAATAATGGGGTTGATTAAAAATAGGTCATCCAAATCAGTCTAATTGCCTTCTATTTTTAATGTAAATTCTTTTCATTGATTTTTAAGATGGATAGCCCATTAAAATACATTAATCGTGACCCTAAAAGTGTACTTGTATTGCAAAAAGCCTAAGGTGAGAAATAAAAATCAATTCCCCACCACATGAAACTGGGGCAGGAACATCATCAAAGAGAGCTGTGGTCCTACTTTTCCCAGGAAAAACAATTTCTGGGTAAGGGAGGCAAGGGATAATGATGGTAAAACACCCTCCAACTGTACGCCAGCGGTTTTAGAAGATTTGGAGCTATGTGTGTCTTATTTGGCTAAAAGGGCTCTAATTTTGTCAAGCCAAGGCGAAAAACACATGATCAGTCTTCTGTGTTTTTTAATTATATAAGTAATGCACTCTCGTGATTGCATAATGCATGCTCATTCTAGAAAATGCAGCTAAGGACAACTAATATTAGAAATAATCCATCACACCATTATCCAGAGATAACCCTGGAAACTTCTTAATATATACACACTCAAACTTTTAAAACAAATAATGTATATTTTTTAAATGCATGTATGTAATACATATGTTTGGAATCTCCTTTTGTACTAAAAATTTTAAATACATTTTAGATGCCAATAAATACAGTTCTTCAAAAGCGTTGTTAGTGGAACACAAATCAGTATCTATCACCATTTACTCAGCCATCCTTGCAGTATAGGACATTATCAACAGTGTTTCACTAAAGGTCCTCCAGCTAAATCCTCATCAACATCCACAATTACCGTGAATACATTTCAAGAAGTAGACTTCGTTAAATCAAAGAACAGACATGTTTTAAAAGATCTTCACACATAGCACTAAATTGACCTCTGGAAAGATTATACAAATTAATGCAAAGCATAAGAAAATATTCAGTTCTTCCCACCCTCGCTAATATTTGTTATTGTTCATTGTGTTACTAATTTGATAGGTTTCAAATGATGATTCACGGTTTTTAATTTAGTTCGGGGGGCAGAAAGTTTCACACATTTATGAGCCATTGTATTCCATGTTGGTTGATGCTTTTAAACCAAACTAAACTTTGCCTGAGAAGGACTCCATACTTCTATATTTGAGTCCTTGTGGACAAACTGCAACCTAACTTAATAGGTAGACAAGATTGAAAACCTAACTTAGGAGTGTGTGACTGTAACAATAATTGAGTCTTGGCCAATCCCAGCAGCCGTACTTCAATCACTCATACACTTCTGAGTGTTCAGACTGCGTTCAAAGAAAGCAAATGCTGAGCTGTAACCAACCCAGTTGTTTCTCTACCTCACTTCCCTTGTTTTGTCTATAAATCTTCCACCATGTGGCTGTGCTGGAGTCTCTGAATCTGCTGTGATTCTGGGAGCTACCCAATTCATGAATCGTTCATTGCTCAATTAAACTCCATTAAATTTAATTCAGCTGAAGTTTTTCTTTTAACAATACCAATTTATGAACTTTGTCCTTTCTCGTTTTGGAGTTTTCATGTTCTTATTTATACGTTCTTCCTATTAAACCTTTGTAATATAGAATGCAACTATTTTTTCCATTTTGTTGTTTATTAAATGTGTCTTATTTTGTCATAAAGAAATGTTTCATTTCTATGTATTCACATTTTTTAAACATATTTTCTTTCTATTTCTTGCCTTTGATGTCATTCTTAGAAAGACTTTCCTGACCCCCTTGCAATATTGAAATGATCATGAAAGTAAATATTTAAGCTCAGCTGCTATAAAAAATCATGAAAGAAAATTAAAAGCCATTCTGTATAAAAGATACAGAAAAATGAACGAAGTACTAATAAACACTAGAACCAAAAATTTGAAGTACTAATAAACACAAGAAGTTAAAGTTAGTGTTTAGTAATGGTAGATCATATTTATGTGAAGATACGAAAAAGGGGAAATAATTTTAATTGAAAGAAGAATAAGATGACAAGGCAAATTATAGAGTGTTAAAGTTGAAAATATTAGGAAGCTTTATATTTGTGCAAATTATTTAGGTGATCGTATGGAGTAATAACAATGGCACAGGCTTGAAATCTTACCAAATGCTAAGCGTTTGTAATAGAAAGATCTCAGAGCCATATCCTTTAACAGGTGATAGGCACAGAGAACAGCCTGGAAAAAGAACTCAGAACCCAAGAGGACACAGAAAAGTTCTACTGTAGGTCACTGGGCAGTTGTTTCAAAGCTGTACAGTGGATTTGAACCAGCAATCCAAAAGTACATTATTTCAGCATTTAACTTTCACGATAAAAACTTCTCATTATATTACAAAACTGTTCTAGTTATTTCTAGTATGTAGATTGGAAATAGTATTAAATGTCTTAAAACAACTTTCATTAATAAAACTTAGTAAGATCCCTGCGTTTCATGTCTCCCAAGTCTCAAATCTGTTCTTTTATATATGAGCAATATTTTGCAGTAACTGAATTATTGCTCTGAACCCTTTCCACCTGACTGTGTAGCCAAAAATGCTATAATAAGCTACTTATGCTACACAGTAGACATGAAATTCTTAACTAGAATAAAAAGTTTCTGTAATTAGATTAAGTCAAGTTTGACCTCTAAGTCATTGTTTAGTAGCGCAACTAATTCCTCCTAGAAATGTGGGTTAATGCTGAGGTTAATTTGCCCAACCTGATCTGATCTCACATGATTATACAGATCTTTGAATGTAATCACCACATAATTTTTAATAAAACCTAAATTAGCATAACATGTTTCCAAATCAGCATCCTTAATCCTATCCTTATATGTCTGCCACAAAGATGAAACATTGAGAGTTATTTTTAAATTATGTAAGTTTCTTGATTAACCCCATAGTAATTCCCTTCACTTTGATCTCACTTTTTTAAAGACTAAGAAAGATCTCATTTAACTTTCAAATATAACTATATTTCTCAATATTTCAATTGTTTAATTTGTCATTGATTATACATTTTTTACAATAGAAGCAAATATTCAACTGAATCTTCATCTGTTTTATTTGGAGAACCATCTTGCTACTATATATAGGACAAGACATCCAAACTCTTCATTTTTATTTGCCAAATAATATCTCAGTCAAAGGATACCACTGACAGCATTCAGTGACTTGTGGAGTCTTTTACTCCACCCAACAAGAGCAGGATATGCATTTTTTCAAGCACCCATGGAACGTACACCAAAATAGGCAGTATTCTGGGCCATAAAACAAGTCTCAACAAGTTTAAAAGTATTGAAATAATATAGATTATGTCTTTTGATGATAATAGAATCAAACTAGAAATCAATAACAGGAAGACAACATGAAAATCTCTAAACACGTAGAAATTGAACAACGTACTTCTGAATAAGCCATGGATCAAAGAAGAAGTATAAAAGGAAACTTTTAAAAATACATAGAATTGAATGAAAATGAAAACATAATCAAAGTATATGGGATGCAGCTAAAGCAATTATGTGAGGGAAATTTATAGCACTAAATGCTATAAATCAATAACTTACATTCCTAGCTCAAAAAATTAGAAAAAGAAGAGCAAAATAAAGCCAACACAAGCAAAATGTTACCTTCAGGGAAACTATTTAAAGTATAAAAGAGGCATCTTGAATTATTTCTTACAACTACATGTGAATCTGTAATTATTTCATTAAATTCTAATTTTAAAATGTCAATTGCATTTTCATACATCAACAGTAGAAAAATGGAACTTTAAATCATATAATTTACAAAAGACTCCTAAAAATCCAACAAAATGTATCTGATAAAATTATAATTCATAAAATATATACTGCTAAAATTATAACTATAAAGAAAACTATAATTTATTCCATCTTTTGAAAGATATTAAAGAAGACCTAAATCACAGGAGGGATATTCCATGTTAACAGATTAGAAGACCCAATAGCATAAATATATCAATTATTCCCCCTAATTGATCTATAGATTCAAAGTAATTCTAATCAAAATGCCAAAAGAGTTTTTGTAAAACTAACAAACTGGTAATAAGATGTATATGGAAAAATCAAAGGTCAACCATAGCCATAACACAGCTAAGGAAAACGAACAAGGAGAGAAGAGTTACCCAGCTAGACAGTTATTATAACACTGTGATCAGGTGCAAAGGTAGAAAAAAAAAGGACCAGTGAAATACAATATAGAATCTAGAGATGGGCCAATGTACACATAGAAGAGATACAGTTCAGGGGTGGCATTATAGAACAGTGAGGAAAGGATAAATTATTCAATAAATGTTACTAAGACAATTTGTTATCCACATTAAGGAAAAGAGAATTGGCCTTCTACCTTAAAGCAAATACAAAAATCAGTTCCAGTGGATTAAAAGTTTAAACGTGAGAGGTAAGTTTTATAACCACGGAACATAAAATGATTTCTTAAATAAGACACCAAAAGTGCCTATCATAAAGGAGAAAAATACAAATTTTACTTCAATTTTGCACTGGGAATATTAGCAAAAACAATACTAAGTGTTGGCAAGAGCATAAGAACTCAAACACCAACATGAGTGACATTTTATTTTTATTCTTTATATGTTATGCATGCCACATAAGGTTTTGTATGTATTGCATATTTAATTTTAAAATTAAATATAAAATGATTTTTTTCTTGACAAATGAAATGCTTCTAGTATTTATCATTAAGCAAAATGTTAGGACTATAAATTTTAATTATTTTAATATTCAATATCTCTTGGTAGTATACTTAGGATTTTTAAAGTAGGGAATAATATTAAATTTATCTTGCAAGTAGAAATAGTAATAAAAACTTCTAAATAATGCTTGTATCAAAGAAGGAAACAAAAGGAAAATCACGAAATGGTACTCAGAGAATAGATAGCCTGAAATGCATTTATTAGCAAACAAAAGTAAATGGAAGTAAATTCATTATGCTTTCAATTCAAGAAACGATTTTAGACCAGTTTAACCTAAGTTAAAAGGAACAAAATAATACAGTCAAGAAATTAAAGAAAATAAAAACAAAAACGTGATCAAGAAACATTAAGCGCTGGCTCCTTTAAAAGACCAGTAAAACAGATAAAGTTCAACAACATAATTAAGAAAAGAGAGACAAGGGATACATAAATAAATAGCATTAGAAACCAAATGGGGCTTCCGCCCGGCATGCCGGACCGCGCATGCGCCTTCGGCAGCGTCGCGCGCGCCCTGTCGCGTAGCCGGCGCTACGTGTGCGCCCGGGACGCGGACGCAAGCCGCTGACGGAGGAGGCCTTTTAACTACGGTGGGTTTCTCTCTTCGCGTTAAATCTCCCCTGCCGTGCAGCCTGGTGCCGCGTAGGCTCCCGTGGGACGCTCCCGTCGGACGCCGTCCGACCTAGATTGTTAATGTTATTGTTGGGAAAGGCGAAAAAGGCAGAAAGATCCCAGAATAGCTGATCCGTTGTAACGGTTGGAACTGAAGCTGGGATAGATGGGTAGCCGAAGATCATGTGCTTCGTGAGCCCAGTGAAAATCGTAGATTGGCCAGGTGCGGTGGCTCACGCCTGTTTCCCAGCATTTTGGGAGGCGGAGGCGGGCGGATCACGAGGTCAGGAGTTTGAGACCAGCCTGTCCAACATGGCGAAACTCTGTCTCTACTAAAAATACAAAAAGTGGTTGGGCGTGGTGGTGGGCGCCTGTAATCCCAGCTATTTGTGAGGCTGAGGCAGGAGAATCGTTTCAACCCGGGAGGCGGAGGTTGCAGTGAGCCGAGATCGCCATTGCACTCTAGCCTGGGCGGCAGGGCGAGACTCTGTCTCAAAAAAAAAAAAAAAAAAAAAAAAAAAATCGTAGATTAGGGTCTGGGAGCGGTGGCTCACTCCTGTAATCCCAGCACTTTAGGAGGCCGAGGTGGGCGGATCACTTGAGGTCAGGAGTTTGAGACCCGCCTGGCCAACATGGTGAAACCCCGTCTCTGCTAAAAATACAAAACAATTAGCAGGACATGGTGGTGGGCGCCTATAATCCCAGCTACTCTGGAGGCTGAGGCAGGAGAATCACTTGAACCCGGGAGGCGGAGGTTGCAGTGTGCTGAGACCGCGCCACTGCACTCCATCCTGGGCAACAATACCGAAACTCTTGTCACAAAAAAAGAAAGAAAGAAAGAAAGAAAATCGTAGATTACAGCATAAATTGGCAAGAAATGCTGTAGCTCACCTGAGGAGCAAGAGAGAAAGAAGCAGCCGCTCCAGGTTGCTTGGTGCTGACTCTGTCTTTTTTTAAAAGGCCTCTCCATCGAAGAAAAAAATGAAAATGATGAAAACTCATTAAGCAGTTCCTCCGACAGCAGTGAAGACAAGGATGAAAAAATAAGTGAAGAATGTGATATTGAAGAAAAGACTGAAGTGAAAGAAGAACCGGAGCTTCAAACCAAAAGGGAAATGGAAGAAAGAACAGTAACTCTAGAAATCCCTGAAGTTCTGAAGAGGCAGCTGGAGGATGATTGTTACTACATTAATCGGAGGAAACGGTTAGTGCAACTTCCATGCCACACCAACATCATAACGATTTTGGAATCCTATGTGAAGCATTTTGCTATCAGTGCAGCCTTTTCAGCCAATGAGAGGCCTCGTCACCATCACGCTATGCCACATGCCAGCATGAACGTGCCTTATATCCCAGCAGAAAAGAATGTTGACCTTTGTAAGGAGATGGTGGATGGATTAAGAATAACCTTTGATTACACTCTCCCGTTGGTTTTACTCTATCCCTATGAACAAGCTCAGTATAAAAAGGTGACTGCATCTAAGGTTTTTCTTGCAATTAAGGAAAGTGCCACAAATACTAATAGGAGCCAGGAGACGCTCTCTCCCAGCTTACGTTTGTTGAATCCATCCAGGCCGCAGTCTGCAGAGAGTCAGTCGACCAGCGGTGAACCAGCCACCCCCAAAAGGCGCAAAGCCGAGCCGCAAGCAGTGCAGTCTCTGAGGCGGTCCTCGCCCCACACCGCCAACTGTGACAGGCTTTCTAAGAGCAGCACCTCACCTCAGCCCAAGCGCTGGCAGCAGGACATGTCCACCAGTGTGCCCAAGCTGTTCCTGCACCTGGAAAAGAAGACACCTGTGCATAGCAGATCATCTTCACCTACTCCTCTGACTCCTAGCCAGGAAGGGAGTCCTGTGTTTGCTGGCTTTGAAGGGAGAAGAACTAATGAAATAAATGAGGTCCTCTCCTGGAAGCTCGTACCTGACAATTACCCACCAGGTGACCAGCCACCTCCACCCTCTTACATTTACGGGGCGCAACATTTGCTGCGATTGTTTGTCAAACTTCCAGAAATTCTTGGAAAAATGTCCTTTACTGAGAAGAATCTGAAGGCTTTATTGAAGCACTTTGATCTCTTTGTGAGGTTTTTAGCAGAATACCACGATGACTTCTTCCCAGAGTCAGCTTACGTCGCTGCCTCTGAGGTGCATTACAGCACCAGGAACCCCCAGGCAGTCAATAAGTGTTGATGGTTCTGTAAGAACAACTGCTCCATCTAGCATGGTGTTCTGAGTTCCAGGTAAAAAATTAACAAGGTGGTGGGTTTTTATCCAGAGCACAAAGCAAAGTGCCCACCAGGGGGCTTTGACAGAGGTGTGCCCTGTTGTTTGAGTTCCCCATGTACTGTAGTTACTCTGTTTAGAATTATTTCCTAGGTGCCTGAAAGTGTTCTGACATGACACTTGCTACTTTGTAGGCCATCTGTGATGGCAGGTAAAAAGCAACTGTGTTCACAGTGAAATGTTCATGGAAGTGTACATAGGTTAGGCCATTTCAGCAGACATTGCAGTTAGTCAGCAAGAACCACATTGTTTCGTTATTTGTTAGCATTAAACAAAAATTTTTTTGCAAATTGGTTTCATTCTCTTGATGAAGCTGAGCAACTGTCCAACAAGGTTTAGTTTGTACTTGAAAACTGCAAAGTAGTCTCAAAGTATTTTAGAGGGAATCCATATTGATGGCAAAAGAAAATTTGCAGCTATAATTTGCTTCTGACGGTTCCTTCTCTGTGAAACATTATTTTTGGTGATCTAAAGAAAGCATTGCCTTTCTTGTTTGCAATTTTACAGCTATACTTTTTTGTGTAATGTTATGGTTCCCTTTCTGTAACATGTTCTTTTTGGTGATCTAAATAAAGCCTCTCTTGTTTGAAAAAAAAAATTAACTCGGAGTCATAGCTACAGATATAATGACGATTGGAATATAAGAGAATGCTACGTATTCATTTAAACCAGTAAATTTGAAAGTCTTGACAAAAATGATTACTTAGGAAAATATATATTATATAAACTGGCTCCCCCTGAAAAAGTAGGTATTCCTCATTGTGGCACCTGACAGCCCCAAAGGTAGAAATTAAAACTAACCCACATATTTATTGCACACTATGCTGACATTTTAATGTAAATTTTGACCACATAAGATTTAGTCTTTAGAGTCAGAAATTCCTTAGGTGCTAGCCCACAAATTGCTACATAAGAGAAAACAGAAAAGATTTCACTTTCTGTGATCCTAACAGAAAGCCCACAGAGACATATCTTCCCATTGTGGCTTCAGTAGCATCAAATAGGAAAGTGATAATACTGTGAGAGAATGACGTGCCACCCACAATATCTGAAGTACAAAGACAAAGCTGGATGTATTTTTGGTTAGTTAATTTGAGCAAAACCCGTAAGTGTCCAGATGGATTCTTCCTAGATTATCATAATTCTCTTGCATGTCCATGAAAGGATAAGGTATGTCACAAGGCTAAGAGCTTGAACTGTGCTAGACCAAATTGAGACGTGCTCTAAGTGTGAGGTTAGAGCACTGGAGTTTGAAGACTTAATATGTAAAAATAAATGTAACATATCTCATTAATAATTTTCAGCATTGGTTAAATGTCGAACTGACAATATTTTAGATACATTGGGTTAAATAAAATGTTTTTAAAATAACTTCACCTATTTCTTTTTACTTTTAAAAAATGTTAATATTTTAAAAACTTAAAATGACCAATGTGTCTTACATTATATTTTTAATGGACAGTGATGCTTTTAAAAGTATTACCTCTATGGCATGGCATACGTCAAAAACTCATGGTCTTTTTTAGCTATTCTTTGATCCAATATCCAAGGCTTAGCTTCATGTATCCAAGCAGTTACAGGCCTCCACTAAATTAGTCAAAGCATCTTTTGGTCTTGTACTAGGATTACCTTTAAATCTGATGTTAATATATGCAGCAAATCCCTACTGTTAATAGAAACCACCCAACATTTTTTCTGCTGTTTACTAATTTGATTGTTACTCTTTCCCTCACATATTACCATATTCCTATGTACACACTCAGTCTGGCAGCCTTCTGTTACTCTTATCCAATGAAGGAGAAGCTCGTACTTGTGTTCCATTCACTCAAAAAGTATCTATGCCCATAACCAATCTTTGGATAGTCTAAAACAAAATCCCAACTTAATGGTTTTTTCATGTTATCTTAAAAATGAATAAAAAGAGATGATACCAGGAAGTCTAGGTGATAATTACTTTTCTTGCCCAATACTAGGCTTTACTAGAGAGCTGAATTTTATAATACAACTCTCCTAAGCTGTTGCTTGTGCGGACAATTTGAAGTGAACTTAAGGATGAGTTGCCTTCCCAACTCTTAGAAAGACCCAAATAATAGCCATTTCTATAATTAAGGCTACTAATGTGAATTTAATCAAGCTACATAAAGCCAGTTTAAATTCCTCAGCCCAAATAGTAGCTATGCATAATAGAATAAGCTTGGATTTTTTTTTTTTTTTTTTTTGAGAAGGAGTCTCGGTCTGTTGCCCAGGCTGGAGTGCAGCTGCACCATCTCTGCTCACTACAAGCTCTGCCTCCTGGGTTCACGCCATTCTCCTGCCTCAGCCTCCCCAGTAGCTGGGACTACAGGCGCCCGCCACTGCGCCCAGCTAATTTTTTGTATTTTTAGTAGAGACGGGGTTTCACCGTGCTAGCCAGGATGGTCTCGATCTCCTGACCTCGTGATCCACCCGCCTCGGCCTTCCGAAGTGCTGGGATTACAGGCATGAGCCACCGCGCCCGGCCAGCTTGGATTTTATTTGGGCCAATTAAGAGACAGTCTAGGCCGTCGCTAATAATACTTCCTGCTATCTGGAGTAATTCTATAATACTTCCTGTATAATACTTCCTGTATCTAGAGTAATTCTATGTGACTTGGCCCAATCTATGTCAAAGCTAAAAGAAAGGCAAGGTGAGCTTCTCAGCAAGTTGTTGAAAATTCTTTTCTTAGGAAATCTCCCAATCCCTTCTTAAAATAATATTCCTAAGTTTGTTTGTTTTGTTTGTTTGTTTGTTTTGAGATGGAGTCTCGCACTGTTGCCCAGGTTGGAGTGCAGTAGTGTGATCTCAGCTCACTGCAACCTCCATCTCCCAGGTTCAAGCAATTCTCCTGCCTCAGCCTCCCCCAATGGCTGGGATTACAGGTGTGTGCCACCACGCCCAGCTAATTTTTTTGTATTTCTAGTGGAGATGGGGTTTCACCATGTTGGCCTGGCTGGTCTTGAACTCCTGACCTCAAATGATCCACCCATCTTGGCCTCCCAAAGTGTTGGAATTACAAGCATGAGACACCGCGCCCAGCCTATATGTTTTTTTTTTTTTAATCTCACAATTGTTTGAGATCTGTTGTTAGAGTCTTAAATGATTTTGTGCAGCTACTGTCCTGACAGATGATTCAATGAAATATTCAAAGATGAAATAAGAATGAAATTCTGCTGATCAATGTTCAAACTGAAAATACGATCTTTGCAAATGAAACCTCTTCTTCAGAAAGAATCATTTATAGTGGTAAAGAGGTGAATAATTTTTTTGATTCTTTCTTGTAACTTTGGCTGAATGAGAACAAAAAGAGGAGACGGAGAAGGAAAAGGGTTCCATGGACTTCTCGGAGGACTCAGCAGTCTCACATGAGTACCCACACTTACACAGACTGCACCAGCCCCTGACACCACTGAAACTCCACGAAATCCTGAACACCACACTCTTCAAAACTCCACCTACTGTCAGCAGAACAGATTAGCATTTGAATAGGCAGGCCAAGGAAAGAAAATCACCCTCACCAATGTGGGGGGGCATGGCCTAATCTGTTGAGAACCCCTGAATAGGACAAAAAGGTAGAGGAAGAGTGAGTTTGCTTTCTCCTTGAGCTGGGATATCCATCTTCTGCCTTCAGACATCAGAGGTCCTGGTTCTTGAACGGAACCACACCACCGCCTTTCCTGGACCTCCAGCTTGCAGACGGTAGATGATGGGACTTCTTGGCCTCCATAAACACATGAACCCATCCCTCAAAATAAATGTCTTTCTCTCTATCTATCTATCTATCTATCTATCATCTATCTATCTGTATCATATTGGTTTTGTTTCTCTAGAGAACTCTGGCTGATATGTAGAGATTGTTCCCTAAAGAAAAAAAAAGTATTCATCTGATGAAGACACCATGTTGGAATTTAGGAAAGGGCTTAGGATTGTTACAAATTTCCACTACCTGGATGGTTTTAGTAAGTCGAGACAGACAAAGTTTATTTGCCCTCAAGGCTTCTACAATTTATTGCATACCTCAAGTTTGTCTCTTTGACAGTCTGGCACAATAAGACATTTTTAGTTTAAAACCAAATTTCTCATTTTTCTCTTCTTGCTTTCGGTCAATGTGCCTTCCTTATTCTTTTCAGACAACTTTAAAATTTGATTCTGAAGGGGTGATGTTCTATGGAAGTAGGATTTATTGTAGATACAGCGCCATGCATATCAAAAGAGGAACTATGTCATTGTCCATCTGTAAACAATTCTCCTCAGAAGATTAGAGAAAGGACAAGGAACTTGGGGGTGCTAATAGCTCCCCAAGAGTAGCATCCTCAGTAGAGGGCATTGGCTCTTCCAATGTCTTTCTCCTCAAAATCTACAGGTGTCCTTATTTATAACCTCATGATTCTTAGAGACTACAGAGGCTCTTAGAGTCTTGTTTTTATTTGGGGGACCAGTTGTTTCATTTATAGAGCTGTATATTTATTTTTATTTCTAGCTTCTTTTTTTCCTATGGCTCAGTTACTTATCAGAAAATGTTACCTTCTAAATTCACGATTTTCTATATATATTTTTTCATTTATGGCTCCTAATTAAAATCAGAGTCCATTTTCAGCTGTTGATCCTACCCTAGAATAATGTTCAAAAGGTTCCTGGAATCCAATTTTTAAATCTAGTGTTTATTTTATGAAAATTTTCATCTTTGTCCAATTTACTTTTTAAGAGACAGATTTCTAAAATGTGTTTAATGAGCTTCCTTCTTTTTGTCTCTAAGAATTAATTATTTTTTAATTTTCAGATGGATTATTTAAATCTTTTTCCTAACCCCTTGTTTTCAACTACTTTCCCCATTTGAGGGGCTAAAATAAAGTGAACTAGTCTGTACACATCTAGTCATTCATGAAAATAGTACATAACAAAGATCCTATTGCACATATCTGTCCATCTTCCTGAAGTATAAGAAAATATTTATAGCATTGCTATGGACTGAATTGTGTCCCCCCAAAATTTATATGTTGAAGCCCTAATGCACAAGTGACTATATTTGGAAATAGGGCCTTTAAGTATATAATTAATGTAAAATAAGGTCATAAGGATGGAGCTCTGATCCAATAGGGTTAGTGTCCTTAAAAGAAGAGATACCAGAGGGCTTGCTCTCTCTCACACAGTGTCTCCCCACATGCACAAAAAAGAGGTCATGTGAGCACATGGCCACCTGCAAGCCAAGACAAGAGGCTTCAGAATGAAACCTACCTTGCTAGCACCTTGATCTTGGACTTCCCAGCCTCCAGAACTGTAAGAAATAAATTTCTATTGTTTATAAGCTGGTTAGTCTATGGTATCCTGTTAATAGCAGCCTGTACAGACTGTCTTTGACTCAGCTCTAAATTAGGTTTTAAATTCAACGTCTATATATCTGCCTTCTGATCTTGCACATTTACATGAATGTTCCTTTCCTGAGAAATCCCAAGGCAATACTAACTCATTTAGAAGATTGGAGGAAGGAATAAAAAGACTAGAAGGGGTACAAGTTAAAAGTTGCTTAGATCCAAACAGGGTGGGTCTCAGAAGGTTAGTGTCCTTGGACAACTTGTGTTTTCAGCTCCACCATACCAAATAAAGAAGCTGACTATTGAAAGATTGGTGTGTTTGCCTCCCAGTTTTTCTAGAGTGCCTCCTAAAATATGATTTGATTTTGACACAGCAAACTTTCCTTAAAATGGCCATCTTTTTTGCTATCTTTTGCCTTTTACCTAAAAGAATGCAGGAGTAAGGATCATAATGAGACTATAGATAGAAAGAAGAATTTCTGCAGGAGTTTGAAAATTTGATACAGACAAATCCACGTAAGGAAGATGGGTCACTACGGTCGACTGTGCTACAGTGTGCGCTCATGAGTGGTGTCAGAAGTTAGACCAAGCAGAAGCTAGAAATCAACGAGACTGCCAATGACCCAACAATTGTTTGACCTAAAATATAGACTGAGCAAAGAGGCCTTCTTCCACAAGTTGACAAAAGTATAAATGTCATTATGAAGGTTTTGTAGGGTGCCCAAGGCTAAGTTTGACTAATTGCCTTTTCACATAATTGTCACAGGTCTAAGGAACCTCTAACCATTTGTCTTCAAGACTGGATTAGATTGAAGCAGCAAATAATCAACATATATGCATCTGTCTTTCGTGGAACACTCCCTTATGCGATCAATAAACACAAGATAATCCAGGACAAAACAAAGACAGTTGAAATAAGACTGCCTACACACACACACACACACACACACACACACACACACACAAAGCAAGCAGCAGGAGAATAAGCAAAGGTATTTACTAAATCTTTTATCCCCAAACCATAAGGTCTAATGATCTTATAGAAATACCTAGATCTAATTACTTTGATTATAAATCCTAGGGTAACAAACTCAGCAATGAAATCTCAATGAAACTAGCAAGAACTCAGTGTTGAGGCTGGCTTACCTGGCAGCAGATATGAAGGATAAATGGTGTTTGGCAAAGAGGCCCAGTGAGTATACCTGTTGGCCTGAGAATGCCCTAGAATGCTTCTAAGGGAGAGTCCTTGAAACGACCTCAGTAGAAACTTTGGATTTGCCATAGAATGATAAGACCACCCTTAATATCTGAACTGAAAAGACAAAGCTGAATATATTGCTACCAGCTATGTGTTGTACCTGCTGTACAATAGCAGCTTTAGAATGTTTGGGGCCATTGTCTTATTTGGATAAATGGCCCCTGATTTTGCAAAGCCAAGGTAAAAACACATGAGGGGTGCTGTGGTTTAAATGTGTCCCCCAGAAACATGTATTGGAAATTTAATCTCCAATGCAACAGAGTTGGGAGGTGAGGCCTAATGAGAGGTGATTAGGCCATAGGGCAGAGGGAATGGACTAATGCCATTATTGTGGAAATGATCACAGGAGTGGGTTTCTCATAAAAGAATGAGTTTGAAGGCTGGGCACAGTGGCTGTAATCCCAGCACTTTGTGAGGCTGAGGTGGGTGGATTACTTGAGGTCAGGAGTTTGAGACCAGCCTGGCCAAACCCACCTCTACTAAAAATACAAAAAATTAGCTAGGTGTGGTGGCACGCAACAGTAATCTCAGCTACTCAGGAGGCTGAGGCAGGAGAATCACTTGAACCCAGGAGGCAGAGGTTGCAGTGAGCTGAGATCACGCCATTGCACTCCACCTGGGTCACAGGGCAAGACTCTGTCTCAAAAAAAAAAAAAAAAAGAATGAGTTTGGCTCCCTTTTGCTCTCTCTTGCCCTCTCTTGCCCTCTCTTGTTCTCCTACTTTACACCATGAGATGGCACAGCAAGAAGACCGTCGCCAGAGGCCAATCACTCAGACCCTCACCACAGGCCAATCACTCAGTCTGGCTGGGACTCGCCAGTCTTCAGATCTGTGAGAAATAAATTTCTGTTCATTATAAATTACAGGTTCATTACTCTCAGGTTTTATTATAGCAGCACAAAATGAACTAAGATAATTGGCCCCCTGTGTTTTCTAATTACATCAGTAATGCAAACTCATAATTGCACAGCAAATGCTCATTCTAGAAAATGCAGCTATGGAAAACTAATATTAAAAATAATTCATCACACCATCATCCAGAGATGGCCCTGGAAACATTCTGAGACGTATATACTCACACTTTTAA
This sequence comes from Pan troglodytes, assembly GCF_028858775.2. Taxonomy (NCBI): domain Eukaryota; kingdom Metazoa; phylum Chordata; class Mammalia; order Primates; family Hominidae; genus Pan; species Pan troglodytes. The sequence continues at coordinate 136,040,579 of NC_072411.2, read as the reverse complement.
AACATGTATAATCATACTTTAAATTACATAATATATACTTTTTAAATGCACACATAATACAGGTTTATAACCTTTTTGTATTAAACAGATCATATAGAATTTTGATATCAATAATTACACTTCTTCAAAATTGTTGCCAATAGAACACAAGTATCTATCATCATTTATTTTGCCATCCTTCTAGTATTGGACTTTATAAACTGCTTCACGAAAGATCCTCCAGCTAAATTCTTGCCAGCATCCTTAATTACTTCAGTTAGATGTGAGACTCATTCAATCAAACAACACATTTTGTGAGCTTTGGCTGACATCTCGTGGAAAGTCAGCTTGTTGCCTATTTCACAGCCTCTGTGTTTGCATCAGCTCTAGGGCAACAGAAAAAAGCAAACCCTTTTCTTAGCAGCCTAATAGGTGGGGTCTGATGTTTGCGATAATTTATCTTAGACTGACATTCTCACCGTTACACAGCAGTTTCTGTGTCAATGCTGGGACCAGCCAAAAGCTGCGCTTCTCCAACCACAGACTGGTGGTAACATTTCCACACCTTTCCAACAGAAACATATTTACATGACAACTCCATGCAGAATAAGTCTCCATCTCTTTTATTTGAAGCAAAATTCAGGCACATTTTATAAGAGCAGCCGTAATATAACTTTAAAGAGAACTATTTCCTAGGCATTTAAACAGCACTTGGAGGGTTGGAAATCCCAGCCCGGCCAGTAGAGGGCACTGTGCAGGGGCAGCCAGAGCCACCCGCCGTCATCTCTGGAAACCCTGTGAGATTCCAAGATGCTGCACCCAGAAACCTGCTGCTGGGGAAGGAGCTGACTTGTGGTCCTTCCCTGTTATGTGGGAGTGGAAAGTGGTGGCAAAGGAGTTTGCTTAGCAGGTCTGGAATAATATGGTTAGGCTGCCAAGGGTGGTAGGGGGAGGTATTATAGAGAATGGCATTAAGGGAGGAGACCACTCCTCATATTGCCTTATGCTTAATTTCTGCCTCCAAAGAAAGAAGTAAAAACTAAAAGGCAGAAATGAAATCCACAAGCAGACAGCCTGGCCCCACACCCTGGGCCTGGTAGTTAAAGATAGACCCCTGACCTACTCGGTTATGTTATCTATAGATTACAGACATTGTATAGAAAAGCACTGTGAAAATCCCTGTCCCGTTCTGTTCCATTCTAATTACTGGTGCATGCAGCCCCCAGTCACTTACCCCCTGCTTGCTCAATCGATCACGACCCTCTCACATGGACCTCCTTAGAGTTGTGAGCCCTTAAAAGAGACAGGAATTGCTCACTCGGGAGAGCTCAGTTGTTGGAGACGTGAGTCTTGCCGAAGCTCCCAGCTGAATAAAGCCCTTCCTTCTTTAACTCGGTGTCTGAGGGGTTTTGTCTGCGGCTTGTCCTGCTACAGCATCACATGAGAAGCATGATACAGGGTTCTTCTTTCCTTAGCTGGAGCACCACTTTAGACCATGGGATGGGGAAAGCCAGTCAGAGATGACTGGAAGACCACCAGGCCAGAACAAGAAGGGTTAATGCATGGACTTTGGCTGGCTCAGAAGGAGTTTGGCTAAAGCAAGTATGTTTTGACTTCAATTACAGACTTGAACTTGAGATTGAGAAATCTTTCTACTGAAGCTGCCCCCAAACTCCTAGGACAGAGGCGGATGCTTGGATTGTCAGTGAAGCCAGCAAAGGAAATCTTGGAATGGTTTCCCAGGAATAGAGAATAAGCCCTGGGAGACGCCAGTTTTGAAAACTGGTACTATCGTGCTTGTTAGAGAGTCATGGTGAGGCAGGAGAATAGGGAACTGGGGTAGCAAAGGGTTGAGGCATAAGCAAAGGAACAGCAGATGCAGCCAGTTCGCATAAGCAAGAGAACAGCAGGTGCAGCCAGTTTTAAGCAAGATTGGGCAGGACATAGGCTACATCTTCACTCCTGTGATAACAAGAAAGAAGTTTCCACTTCAGCCCCTGAATGACTGCAGGCCGTTTCCACTTTAGGCTCTGATTGGTCGCAGGCCAATCCTTCATAGGGTGTAACCAATTGGAGGTCTCTAAAGGGTACCCAGGGGTGTTGCCAAGTTCTTTTGGCTTTATAAAAACCCTAATTGAAGAGGCTCTTGAGCTGCGGGCTCCAGCCCGCTCGCACTCTGTGAATTGTCTTCAGTGAATCTGTGCTTTCCTTACTCCGTTCTCCTGTTGCTTTGTTTTTCGTTGCTTCATTCCTTTGTTACTTTGTGTGTTTTGTTCAATTCTTTGTTCAACACACTAAGAACCTGGACAACTCTATCTGGTAACAATGGAAGAGTCAATCATCCAAAACTCAAAAAGAAAAAAGAAAATCTTATTCAAGGTCTGAAGTCTCTAAATGGGCCCAGTTAGATGTTTGAAAAGTAAATTATGTGTGGGAAGCACAGAGTCCAAGGAAGAGCATGTTAAGTTTCTGAACACTCCTAAGGAAGGAGGAGGAAGACACTTCGGCCTGTTTGTGAAAATTGGAAAAGGTACAAATTAAATATGTAGATCCTGCAACTGGAGAAGACTCAGAGAGGATGTTTATATAGGGAGGAAGGGAAGGAAAGAAACAGGATTGGTAGGTTACCCCATCCAATTCCGTGGAATTGAGAGCTCGGAAGATAAAGTGGCCCAGGGTTTTCTTCCATCAGACTGAAATGACACAGCCTTCCTGTTCCCACCTGGATCAGTCACTGGCGCTGGGCCACCCTGGGGCAGCAGGACCTTGGGTGAGGGAGTTCTCTGCAACTGAATCATCCCAGAATAGGCTGACAACTGAAGGCCCCTGCCAACTGCCCTCCTAGCAGCTGTGGCATCTTAAGGGGAATCAGGCCAGCACATCTCTGTGTCCAGCACAACGCAACACGTTTTGTGGACACACACACTACATGAGCCCTGAAGTTCTTACCCTCCACCCACTCCCACCTAAATTTCCGCAGGACATCATGATAGAATTGCCGTGCAGGCTGAAAGGAGGTGAAGAGCCCCCTCTAAGGGACCTCCTGGTGCTCAGTAATGCTTTTATTTTCAATCACATACTATGGTAATCATATCAGCACAAGCACACAAATGTGGTTAAGTGATGAAGCTGAATGAAACTTTCCTAAGATGTCGATCATAAATTCCATCAACCATACTAAAGACTGATTTATCTTGCTCTTCTCTCTGGAGAAAATATTACAATATCAATGAAGAAGCAGAATATGCAATCAGAAATACATGGGGGAAAAGGTGGGTTAATAGAAGTATTTTCCTGGATTTTGTGATGTGTATCGCATTTGTCAGCATCTTTAAATGTGTCATTCGCTGAGACTTATTTTTTCCTTCTAGATGAATATTCGCTATCCTGCCTCCTTTTGGGTTGGTAATTTGGGGTTGTCTTTCTTAGGCCCCTGCCCTGGAAACTGCGCCGGGATCCCAGGCGGGCGGGTGAGGAAGGCGGACCTCGCCCAGCGGCGACACCCAGAGCAAGTCACGCAGAAATCTCCAGGCCGCACTTATCTCCGGTGCACAGCGCGGGAGATGACACGCATCCCACCGGATCTCGCACAGCACCGCTGATTAATAAGCACACAGCTGTTTGTACAACTACCACCGGCCGTGGCGGCCGGAGACCCTCCCTCCCTTCCGCCGGACATTGGGGCGTGGCTGGAAACTCGGGAGTGGATTGGCCGGAAGGTGGGACGCAAATTTGTTTGAAAGGCCCAATCAGTGCCCGGCTTCTCCGCTCTAGCCAATAGAAAACCGAGAGGAAGGCAGGAAGGGCGGAGTCTCCTATTTGAGTTTGTGGCGCGCGAGGCCCTGCAGTCCGGGTTGGCGCTTGGGTACTGGCTGGGTCCGATGCTGGGTACGCTGCGCGCCATGGAGGGCGAGGACGTGGAAGACGACCAGCTGCTGCAGAAGCTCAGGGCCAGTCGCCGCCGCTTCCAGAGGCGCATGCAGCGGCTGATAGAGAAGGTGCGGCCCCCGCCGGTCCGCCGGGAGGGGAGGCCTGCGTGTCGGAGTGAGGCTGGGAGGGGACGTAGGACGGGAAGGGAAGGGGCTCTGAGGGCTCGGAGCGGGGGTTGGGGAGGCGGGACTGGGGCTTGGATGCGGAGAGAAGGTGGAGGCGGAACTGGGGGCTCCGGAGAGGGAAAAAGGAGGCAGCGCCGAAGGCTTCAGTGCGGGGACGGGGAGGAAAGACTGGGGCCTCCGGAACGGGGGAGTGGGGAAGCAGGCCTGGGGCTCGGGTGCAGAGAGGAGGGTTTGGTGGGGCTGGGGGTGCTCCTGAGTGGGACGAGAGAGGCGGAGTTGGGGGCTCCGCTGCAGAGACCGCGTTTGGGGCGCCCCAGGCCAGACTAACGGCCTCTCACGGGCTGGCGCCGCCTCCTCCCGGGTCTGGGGCCCCTCGTGGCCCTGGGACCTGACAGGAAGCCCCTTCCTCCTCCGCAGTACAACCAGCCCTTCGAGGACACCCCGGTGGTGCAAATGGCCACGCTGACCTACGAGACGCCACAGGGTAAGGGTCATCCCCACCTTCTGAGTATTCGGGTGAAGAGTGTGAATGGAGTGGTTGAAATGCTGTCCCTGCTCTCTTAAGAAGTAAACATTGTTCACCTAACTAATAGGAACCAAAACATTGGTGCCCTTAAACCTGTAAATTACTTGAATTACTTATTAGAACAATTCCTGAAGAGACATAGGTGCCCCCTGGCTCACATGCCTCCGGCTTACCGGGTTGGCATCCCCGCTGGCCACCTCCCCACCATGGCAGCGTGGGGCAGTTGCTTAGCTGGACTGGTCTCAGTGTCTTCATCTGTGAAATGGGAAGGATGATGACAATAATGTCTCCTGGGCGTGGGTGTTGTAACAGTCACGTACAACCCTATGAAACTCTGTGAACAGTACCCCCCGCCGCACTGCGAATACTCACATTGACTATTGTTTGCCCTGTTTAACTTGGAGTAGTAACTGTCTTCCTTGAGGCTCCAAGTACCTGAATAGGGAGAAGAAGGCATTCCGTTTAATAGTTAATGTAAACGGACTGAAATCTTGTGGATTCTTTTTGGTAAATAGCTGGTGACACTTTGCACTGGCTGGGGTCAATTCCTCCCATATAGCTTTATAACTAACTCAGTATCACTTAATGAAAACAAACCTCAGAGCAAGTTCTATGTTGCGTTAAACGGACACAAAAGGTTCACAAGATCTGCTCCTTGAATTAAAAGAAATCCTACCTTTCTGCCTTTATAGCCAATCCAGACACATCTTGGGTGAAAAGTTTACACAGGCAGAAACTAAAATATTCCAGTGGCAGGTCTGCTACCCTTTGGTCTCTGTATAACATGTAGATTGCCCTTAGAAAGCATTCATTCAGTATATGGGATGTAGAGATTGCCTGCGAAAAGTGCTTACTCCCTCTATATGGTATATAGATTGCCCTCTATATATTTTAAGGACAGTCGCTGTCATATGTTCCTTGTTTTCATTTAACTTTTTGGGCTAATGATGTAATTTGATGAGCCGTTTTCTAGTAGGTAGGAGAGATTTCCATGAATGACAAATTTGCCTTAAAAACCTGAAACTTTACAAAGAGGAACAATCGCAGGGTATCAGAAACCTGGCTTGGTTTTAATATTGTACCTTTTTTTTGCCTGTCACTTTGGCAGCTGGTGAACACAGATTGAGCCGAAGTTCAGCGTTCAGGATTATGTAAATGGTCATTTTTGTTTCTTTTCTTCAGGATTGAGAATTTGGGGTGGAAGACTAATAAAGGAAAGAAACGAAGGAGAGATCCAGGTATTTAGTGTCAAATTTTATTGCCAAATAACCTTGCTGTGGAGGAGTATTCATATGAATAAAGGTGTGGGTATGCCCAACCTCTGAGCTTACCCAGAGGCCACCACGGGGCACTTTTTCTCATGATTATACTCTTTCTGTTTTTAAGGATTTAGAAGCGTTTCTTCTGTAGCTTGTCAAGTGCAAGGAGTCACTGTGTAATATTTGGCCTTTTTCATCACCCTGTGTTTCCTGTGTCACAGGCTGAGGGGCTCTGATAATACATGTGCAGAGGCTGGGCCAGCTGGGTAACCCTCCCCAAGGCCACGTGCCAGCCCAGCGAGGGACTCACTTTGTTTGGGTCCTTACAGAAAATACCAAATCCAGTTCCTTCTAGGGAAGAAGAATGTCTCTCTTCCTGTTTTGAAAGGGGAGGAAGAGAGATGAGGGGAGGTGCGGCCTGGAGGATCACAGGTCTTTCCTTCTGCATTTTTCTACCTTTGGAAGACCCTGGCTTCCCTGCCTAGTTGATCCGAGGTTGTTGTCGCTCTGAGACCTGTTATTTTAGTGGAAGGTGCTGTTGGCCTTTCTACGGGGGCATCCAGGAGCCCTTTTGCCACAGTGGCTTTTGCCAGGTTATCTGGTATTCGGTTAATCACTGCCTCTCAGATGCCACATGGTTCCTCTCTGTGGTCACAGGTCAAGGAACCTGTACCCAAGAATGAAAAACATCAAGATCAAGGTGACGATATTAACAGCAAATTTGAAATCAAATCTTCTTGATTATTCTAGTCATAAAAATGTTAAAAGTACATACAACTACATAAATGAGCTGATTCCTCTCTGCAAAGATGGTCACTAATGCTATTTTAGTTCAATGTGATTCCCTATAATACACATCTTTATAAATGCATTTTTTTCTCCCTCACTTTTCCGGTTAATACATCTGGCAAACTCTTCTCTTCATCAACTGTTGTATAATTATAAAATTATATAATTATTTTAAAAATCATGTTTTTTTAACTGCTCTCCTGTTGATAGGCAATTAGCTATTTGTGGCTTCCTTTATTAATAAATAAGGGTCAGCACACTTTTTCCACAAAGGACCGGATGATACATATTTTAGGCTTTGCTGGCTGTATGGTCTCTGTTGTAACTACTCAGCTCTGTGTTGCAGGAGGAAAGTGGCCGAAAATAATATGTAAATGAGTGTACGTGGCAGTGTTCCAATAAAACTTTATTTATAAAGCCTCTGTTAGAAATGGTTTTCAGAGAAAATCCCGGTCCTTATCTCTTCCCAATACTGATATTCCCCCTTTTCGATAAATGCTGAGAAGTGGGATTATTGGGTTAAAGTATATATACTCTTTGAATTATGCATAATAGAGATGTCCACTCATTAGACCAGTGCTTAATATGGTCCTGGTGGCAGAAAGTTTTCATTTAAAGATTTATTTAAGGTTTTTGCTTAAAATGTAGGAGGACCCCTACCTGGGTCTCCAGAATCTTCAGACCCTTTCTTGGGATTAGGAAACTGGGCGTAGCCTGAGATTTCAGCTGGGACATCTCTGACTTCACTGTAATTGCTATTGGTGACAGTGTCCAGATCTGCCTTCACCTTTTCCCAGACAACTTGGTGCTCCTGCCGCCCTGGAGGCTGGGGGAGGCTGTGGGCCCTGGCAGGCCGGGTGTTGACCTGTGCTGGGTTGGTTATAACACAATGCCTGGGTTCTGTTTGTAGCTACCAGAGCTACCACGTAGTTTGGGGTTGGTGTAGATCGTCTGCTTCTCTGTGATTCTCAAACCAGGTTCTGCCTCAGACACAGCCACAAAACAACCCTGTAAACTCCACCTTACGTGACGGTTTCACTGGAAGCAAAGGTTCTGATATTCTGGAAGTGGGCTTCAGTTACCCTGTAGTGCTTCTGGATAGCCCCAAGTCCTCTGAACCCTCAGAGTTGACACCTGAGGACCATCCCTAACGGTATAGGCCTTGCCACCTTCTCATGCCCTGTTTTTATAAGGCTGGGTGGTTCCTAAAATACTAATATTTCAGCCAATCTGGTATCCTGAATGCTTGAATTTCATTAATGAGAACCCACCGATGCCATGCTCTGGGATTATTCGTGGGGCCTGCTATAGAGCAGGCTCTGGAGAGCTGAAGCTGGCCTGACCAGGAGTGTGGCTGCCCGACCACCTCTGCCCACCAGGTGTGAGCTCCTGGTCAGGACAAGCAGCTGCCTCTGTGGTTAGCTTGGGCTTAAACTGGCTCCTCCCCGCCTTAAATACTCCAGCATATTCTTTAAAGATCACAGGAAGTTGCCCAGGGGCCACTTGACTATTTCTCTGTTCTCGCTGATGACCTCAGGACAATTTTGTTCTGTTTCAGTTTGGCTTTTTGTTTGCCCCAGTCCCTGTCATCCCTGGGCCAGTGTTAGGAGGTGTGAGCTTATCTGCTCGTGCCTGGGCCCCTGACTTTCCCTGCTCCTTCCAAGTGGCTTTTTAAGTAGCAGCCCCCGCTGCAACCCAGGGGAGCCTCAGCTCCTTCCTACGCTCTTGAGGCCTCTTATAAAGTGGACATGCAGGGAGAAGAGAAGCCTTGTGGCAGGCTCCTGCTGTCTCCTGTGTTAACAGAAGGATTGCAGTTTTATTATTTTGCGGTGACTTTGAAATGTGCTGTCACTCAAACAACCATGTTTTTATTGGCTTCTGCACTTGGAGGACTCCTCCGTGAAGCCCGCGGACAGGACAGATGGCTCCGTGCAAGCTGCAGCCTGGGGTTCTGAGCTTCCCTCGCACCGCACAGTCCTGGGAGCCGGTGAGTGTTGCCTTCGTCAGAGAACTGAAGTCAGGAGGGACCAGGCCTGACGCACCTGTTACAACAGCTTAAAGCCTAGATTCCTCAGTAGTGAAGTTTTTATTTTTTCTAAGGTATATCTTAAAAACTAAAATCATGTTAAAGTACCCTGTTGATTCCTTCTGAGCTCTGCCTTGCCCACAGTTACATCCGGTGCCTGACATATGAATGGTACTCAGGTGTTTTTTGAGTAAATAAACATGCCCCTCCATGTGAAAAGTTAATATCCAGATTTAGTAAGACTTAAGATTTGCCCCTACAGGGTGGTGTTGTGAACCCTCACTTCTATAGGGCAGCTTCCCACTTCGTCCTTCTAGGAGGCTCCTTCCTTTTCCCCAGGCCAGTCTCACTGCCCAGCCCCATCCTGTCCTCTTTTCTAGGGAATCTGTCCCTCACCCCTTCCTTCTGTCTTCAGTCTCTGTCCCCTGGATCCATCCATCGGTATTTAGATGCGCTCAGACTCACGTTAGATAAATCAGACCCTTCGTGGCTCTCCCCTGTCCTGGGCCCCTTCCTTGCCACGTCCCTTTGCCCAGTTCCCTTTACCACCAGAGTGAAATAACCTGCTCCGTTTGCTGCCATGGATTCCCTACCCTACCAACCCCGTGTGTTCCTCCTCTCCCGACTCCTTTCGGCTCCATCTCTAAAGCCCAACTCTGGGTGAGGTTTCTCACAACCCCATTGCTAAATCCTGTTGGCATTCTTTGGGTTTTATTCTTTGGGTTTTGCGCTCTCCATAGCATTTAAACCTTCCGGAAGTGCTGGCCTGGGCCTCTGTGGCCCCCAGCTCCTCGGCCCCATGCTCCTCCGGTTTTCCTCCTTCTGTCTTCGTCCTTCCCAGCCTGCAGTCTGCTCGCCTCCTGTCCCTGCTGGATGCCCTTTCTAGAGGGTTTGTTTGAGCTGCCTTTGCCCTTCCCCCGGGTGGAGCCATGGCTTCTCTGTGTGCTGACTGTAACCTCCAGCCAGAACTCAACTGGGGGCGTTTTACTGCCCAGCAGCCCCTCTGCTTCAATACTTCATGTCCAGACTTGGCACAGCTAAGACTCAGCCCGACAGACAGGCTCCCCATCTTCTGCTCTGCGCCTCAGTACAGGCCCCTGCCGTCTTCCCTCTAGCGTTAGCCAGAAACCCAGGGTCTTCATCTCAGCCTCTGCCTCATTCCTCATGGCCAAGGCATCCCTGTCCTGTGCCTTGTGCTTCGTTAGCTCTCATGTCCCCGCTGAGCACCAGCCCCCAACCCCACCCGGGCTCCCTCCACCCCACTGACGCCCCTGTGAATGTGGTCAAGCCGCTTCTCTGATGCAACACGTGGCTTCCCATTGCTTTTAGGGTAAAAGGCCAGAACCCAGAATGGGGCCTGAAGTCCTGCCTGACCGCATGGCCTCCTCGCTGCCCCCGGGAAGCCCCTGTGATCCCCAGGCTGGAACAGACCCCCACTCTTATCTGAGCTCTTTAGACCTGGGTTCCTCTGCTTGCGAAACAGTTTTGTCACTAGCCTTTAAACACCTGTCTCTCCTGGACACTGGCCTTCCGCAGCCTCTGTCCCCCTCTGCCCAGTCCCTTTCCTGGCACCTTGCCTACACCAATAGTTAGTGATGGGTGTTGAGTCGCTAAAGGGAAGCTGGTGGTCTTTCAGAGTAGAATTGGAAAGCTCTTCATGAGGATATTTACCTGTGGTGCTATGCGTTTACTGCTATTAATCCAGATTTTAACTATAAATCCTTAGGTCCATGAATTTCCCCAACTGCTTGAAATCACAGGAAATAGTTATTTGACAGATATACTGCCCAGTATGGCACCCACCAGCCCTCTCTGGATGATATTTAAATTAGTTGAAAGTGAAATAAAATTTAAAATCCATTTCCTCAGCCTTACTGGCCACATCCCAGCTGTTCAGTAGCCCTGTGTGGCTAGTGGCTGGCCTAGGACAGCAGGCAGAGAACTTTCCGTGCCACTGGAAGTTCTGTCAAGCGGTGCTGGGCTTGAGCGTCTCAACTTCCAGGCTCAGAGGCCATGGAAAGCTGGAGGTGGTGCAGAATCTGCCTTTCCTCACTCCATGGCCCCAGGCAGTTTCCCATTCTAGGGGTTCTCTGGGTTACTAAGAACCATGGGCAGCCGTAGATGGCTCCAGTGGGTGCACCCTTGAAGCAATGGGGATTTTTACTGTACAACTTACTCGAAGTGATGCCAAAACCATCCTTGAGAGGAAAATGTACTCCTTCCTGAAAATCCTGATTGAGATTTACTTGTTTGACTTTTAGATTCAAAAAGCGGTGAGGTCGATGCCACGTCAGACCAGGAAGAGTCAGTTGCTTGGGCCTTAGCAGTAAGTGCTGCCTTTAGTAATGAATGGACAGAGGGGGCGCTTGGGGGCTCAGGGGTGGGTCCATCAAAGCCCATGTGGCCTGAGGCGGGCAGCGCTGCCTGCGCTTTTCTGTAAGTCCTCTCCTGAGGCTGGCTTTTGCTACTTCCAAGTCTCGGATTTCCTCGTGTCCAGATTCCCTTCAGCGGTAAGGCCCTCCTCTCAGTCTGGCACCTGGCAGCCAGTTCTACCCCCAGTGCAAGCCTGATTCACGATGATTTTCACTCTGCAGATAAAGCTGTCAGTGTGGTTGGCAGGGCGCCATCTGCCTGGATGAGCACACGACAGGAAAGTTGGGCTCTCGGTCAGTCTCCCCTACAGGGGCAGGGTAAAAAGAGAGGTGTTCTAGGGAGTATTTCCAGGTCTGTCCTCAAATGCCCCAAGTCACAAGGTCGTCTCATTGGGCAGCCGTCACTAACCTAAACAGTAAGTGTCATTTATATGTCTGTTTCCCAGAGTGCCCCCTGGGTCACAGAAACCACCCGTTTTCTTATGGGATGTGCTTCTTATCCTCCTTGGTTGGGATAGATGAGAATTTACACAGAGCTTAACCAGCTCCAGCATCTTTCCTGGCCCCCGTGTCACACTCTGTTGCCTGCTAGAATACCTGGTGCATGGTTTTCCTCTAAAATTGCTACTTTTGTGCAGAGGATTTCCCACGCACCCATGCGTGACTTTCAGTGACTAAGAAGAAAAAGGCCATGGTCCTGGGGAAGAAAGTGGATGCCCACTGAGAGATTGTGTAGGGATTGGAACAAAGGGGAAGAGGGTGGTACCAAGAGTCAAGAACCAAAGTGCCAGCCCCACTCAGCAGAGGATAGAGGGTGACGCCCTCTATTTCCAGTGTCTAGCAGGGGAGGGGTAGGAGAGCCTCCTGAGCTGGAGTACTGAATTTCTGTTTTTGTTTTTGGCTTTTTTGAGATGGAGTTTCACTCTGTCACCCAGGCTGGAGTGCGGTGGGGCGATCTCAGCTCACTGCAACCTCTACTTCCTGGGTTCAAGCGATTCTCCTGCCTCAGCCTCCCAAGTAGCTGGGACTACAGGCACCCGCCACCATGCCCAGCTAATTTTTGTATTTTAGTAGAGATGGAGTTTCACCATGTTGGCCAGGCTAGTCTCGAACTCTTGGCCTGAAGTGATCCACCTGCCTCAGCCTCCTAAAGTGCTGGGATTACAGGCATGACCCATCACACCCAGCCAGGAGCACTGAATTTCTTATAAACTTACCAGTTTGAAGTTATTACTAGTAATTGAGTCCTGAACTCACCTATGAATATTCAGATTTTTTTTTTCCTGGTCTAGCAGTGCTGTCATAAACTTCTCTAGACATGGTTTTTATTTTTTTTTTTGTCTTTTTACATTCTTTTGGATTATTAACATAGCAGGAGGTGAAAAAGTGACTTTGAATAACATCATGGAGGTGAAAGTGACTTTGAGTAGCATCATGTAAAGATTTGTACATTAATGAGCTTGCCAGTTTGTTCCAGAATCCAAAAGGTCAGCTATACTCAGAAGCTTTTAAAAATTCTGACTTCTCTTTTTTGATCAGCCTGCAGTGCCTCAAAGCCCTTTGAAAAATGAATTAAGAAGGAAATACTTGACCCAAGTGGATATACTGCTACAAGGTGCAGAGTATTTTGAGGTAATCTGTTTCCCAGTTGTTTGTTTTTATATAATTAGATCATAAACTAAATACATTGAGGTACGGTGTTATTATGCTTTTTGTTTTTTCTACAGAACCCGTAAAGAGCATTTGAAGTAATGATTTCCAAATTGTTTTATTCACATGCTGACATACTTGCTTTTCTTGAATAAACACTCCAGGTCCCCCAGGGCAGCACCATCAGGAAGGTGGGAGCCCTGGCAGGGGCGCTCTGCCCACTGTTCTGGGGCAACTCACAGAAAAATCTAGTGGTGCAGCCAGGCACAGTGGCTCATGTCTGTAATCCCAGCACTTTGGGAGGCCAAGGCAGGTGGGTCACTTGTCAGGAGTTTGAGACCAGCCTGGCCAACATGGTGAAACCTCATCTCTACTAAAAATAGAAAAATTAGCTGGGTGTGGTGGCAGGTGCTTGTAATCCCAGCTACTTGGGAGGCTAAGGCAGGATAATTGCTTGAACCCAGAAGGCGGAGGTTGCAGTGAGCTGAGATTGTGCCACTGTGCTCCAGCCAGGGTGATAGAGCAAGACTGTATCTCAAAAAAAAGAAAAAAGAAAAAAAAAAACTACTGGGGCCACACACGGGACTCTTAAGAGCAGCCCCGACCTCTGGCCCAGGATTTGAAGCTGCATAGTTAGGGAAGCAATAGTCCCCACATTCCCTGGTGTGATCAGGCTAGAATCAGCTGCAAGGTGAGGAGGCTGACCCTTGGCACCTGTCCCGCCTGCTGAGAGGTCATGGTGGGGGGGGATGTGATGGCATGAGAGGTGGGCACACTCACCTGCCAACCCCTCTCTTAAGGTCAGTGCCCTCTGCCATAGAATAAAGGACATTGCAACACCAAATACTTAGGAAGTACACATTGCAGAATAAGAATTCATCTCCAGAAAAAGGCAGCAATCTCACAGGGGTGTATGTGTTTTCTTACTGTGCTGCTGACCAGTGGAAAGCCTGTATTTGTGGACCACCGACTTAGTGGATGTACCTGAAATGCTTTTTCCTTTAACCCAAGGCAGCAAGTGGTGTCCTCTTGGTTGCTGTGTTGATCCAGGGAACAGATTAGGGTTAGGAACAAACGGATCTACTGGGTCTTCTTTGTCCACCGTCCAGCTGGCCCCTAGGCGTTCTTGTGGTCTGAGTATAATGCTAGACAAAGAAAGCTACCAGTGCCCCTGGGGTAAGAAGTTACTGGCAGGTGAGTGGTGACTGTGGCTGGAAGCTATCCTGGAGACCACATCAACTGTCCAGATCTTAGTGGGACATTTTTTCTTCCCACCGCCCGAAGCCTAGCTGGCCACTGTCACCACATTCACACGCTTGTCGACGCGGCTGTGCTAAGATGCACAGTCCGCATTGTCAGGGGAGAACCCAGCTCCTTGCACCTAGTTGACACCTGGCAACTTTTTTCTTGTAACCACTGGCTCTGATTTCAGCGTGCAGGTAACAGAGCTGGAAGGGATGTACATGTGACTCCGCTGCCTTCACTGGCCTCACCTGCCGTGCCTGCCCCTGGTGAGTGTGACATAGAAACTGTATGAACGGTGCGTGTTTCCTTCACTTTTGTTGGAGCTGCGTGGCCCCCCAGAGCTGCTCATACTGGCCACGCCATCATTTCCTGGTGTGTTTCATCAACATAAATTGTTAGAGATACACTTGGATTTCACTGGAAGATTAAGATGTTTCAAAATGAGCTGTTTTCTCCTCCACGTCTGCTCTTTATTCCAATTTACTAGCTTGAAAAGTTTTGCATCTCCAGAAGCACAGGACTAGTACAGTGAACACCCTTCACTTGTTTCACAATTAACATGTTGTCATATTTGCGTTATCACCCCCCGTCACACACGTGCACACACAAGGTGTATTTATTTGCATTTGTGTATGCATTTATCCCTAAATGCCTCACACATACCTCCAAAAATTGGCTAATTCTCCTTTATGACTACAGTACGCTTAACACAGGCCAGAAATTGAACATTGATGCAGTCCTGTTTTACCCATTGTGCCAGTGATGTCCTTTGCAGCCTTTCTGGTTTGCCTGATCATTTCCGGACCCACTCAGGCTGGTACCACCATTGCGTTTAGTCTCCCTCCATCAAGAGCGGCTCCTTGGCCTTTTCTCCCTCCCTCGTGGCCGCCTTTCATATTATTGCCTTTCTTGAATAGCACAGGCCAGTAGTTTTGCAGAATGTCCCTGAATTTGGACCTGATTGCTTCCTCGTGGTTAGGTTCACGTTAAACATTTTTGGCAATATTACTACAGGGATGACGTGTCCTCTCAGAACATTTGGTCAGTCTGTCCCATTCTTGGTGACTTTTAGGCTGGTCATTGAGTTAAGGTAAGACCTTAATTCGATGTTTCTCATTGCGACAGGCCCTTTTTCCTTGGAGTCATCTATGTGTGATTCTTTGAGATCTCCTAGGAACATTTTCTTTAAAAGCTTCTCACCCACTGACTTAGAAGCCAGCAATGCGGATCGCCTGGGTGGAGGTCCCCGCCCAGGTTGTTTCTGTCTCTGCCGTTCCTTGGCACACGTCAGTTGGCATTATTCTGTTCAAAAGAGCTATCTCCCCTCTGGTTCTTTTTTTTGCTTCCTGTAGTTCTCTCTCATGCTTTGATTTATTTTATTTTTATTTTTTAGGATCAGTAGGAATTCATGGAGTCTTTTTGTTCTTTGATTCACATGTTATAATCCATTGCCAGTATTCAATTTGACGCTCAAGTAACCCCAGATTTAGCTGTCAGGGAGCCCCTTTCAGGCTGGCTTTTGTGTCGTGTAGTGCAACGCCATGCGTTTTTGAGCGCTTCTTCACCCCTGCCCTGATGCCATATCTGCCTCTCCCAGTTCTCACCAGCCGCAATGACTTAACACGTGCTCATCTGGTCAATTGTACAGCATAAAATAACTCTAGCATTGCAGCACCTGCTACCACTCTTCACAACCATCTACTAAATAAGCTTGAAAATTTCCAAGCAGCTCTTTTTATCTTTAGACAATATCTCTTTAAGAGGCAGACACTCAGAGTATTTGGACTCTTTTTTTTTCTCTTTCAGTTATCAATTTAACATACAGGTTTTTTTTTCTGTTTGTGTTCAATTTTATGGTTTTTTCCCATCACTGTTGGTTTATTTTTTTTTAAATATAGGAAACATTTACATGATGCAAAAGTCAAAGCTATAGGAAGAGGTTTGTTTAGAAGTCTTACACCCCTTCCCATCCCTGTAGGTAAACAGTGTTGTCATTTTTCAGTTTCTAATTAGCTTTTGAAAAGGCATCCATCTTCTAAACAGCCTAGAGGGAAAGGAAGACACCTTTGGGAAATGTACGATGGAGAGTAGAAATCAAATTTTGATACCAAAAAATATCTCTGAGAAGAGTCTACTCCTACACATTTGTGGTGTTTTTGTTTTTGCTATTGCTTAAAAAAACATAGTCCTGATCCAATCTTAAGTTTTGTCATCTGTGCACATGGATGGTTTAGAATGGTAACACACCTTTACTTTATGTGTATCTTTTCTTCCAGGATACTGCAGTCATATCTCCGGAAAGAGTCCTGGTGACCCAGCGAAACCAGCTTCATCTCCCAGAGAATGGGATCCTTTGCATCCTTCCTCCACAGACATGGCCTTAGTACCTAGAAATGACAGCCTCTCCCTACAAGAGACCAGTAGCAGTAGCTTCTTAAGCAGCCAGCCCTTTGAAGATGATGACATTTGCAATGTGACCATCAGTGACCTGTACGCAGGGATGCTGCACTCCATGAGCCGGCTGTTGAGCACAAAGCCATCAAGCATCATCTCCACCAAAACGTTCATCATGCAAAACTGGAACTCCAGGAGGAGGCACAGATATCAGAGCAGGATGAACAAAACATATTGCAAAGGAGCCAGACGTTGTCAGAGGAGCTCCAAGGAGAACTTCGTACCCTGCTCTGAGCCTGTGAAAGAGACAGGGGCATTAAGAGATTGCAAGAACGTATTAGATGTTTCTTGCCGTAAGACAGGTTTGAAATTGGAAAAAGCTTTTCTTGAAGTCAACAAACCCCAAATCCATAAGTTAGATCCAAGTTGGAAGGAGCTCAAAGTGACACCCTCGAAGTATTCTTCCTTGATTTACTTCGACTCCAGTGCAACGTATAATCTTGATGAGGAAAATAGATTTAGGACATTACAATGGTTAATTTCTCCTGTAAAAATAGTTTCCAGACCAACAATACGACAGGGCCATGGAGAGAACCGTCAGAGGGAGATTGAAATCCGATTTGATCAGCTTCATCGGGAATATTGCCTGAGTCCCAGGAACCAGCCTCGCCGGACGTGCCTCCCGGACTCCTGGGCCATGAACATGTACAGGGGGGGTCATGCGAGTCCTGGTGGCCTTCAGGGCTTAGAAACCCGCAGGCTGAGTTTACCTTCCAGCAAAGCAAAAGCAAAAAGTTTAAGTGAGGCTTTTGAAAACCTAGGCAAAAGATCTCTGGAAGCAGGTAGGTGCCTGCCCAAGAGCGATTCATCTTCATCACTTCCAGAGGCCAACCCCACACACAGCGCAGCTCGCCCGCAGCAGACATCTGACCTTCACGTTCAAGGAAATAGTTCTGGAATATTTAGAAAGTCAGTGTCACCCAGCAAAACTCTTTCAGTCCTAGATAAAGACGTGCCAGGCCACGGAAGGAATCGTTATGATGAAATTAAAGAAGAATTTGACAAGCTTCATCAAAAGTATTGCCTCAAATCTCCTGGGCAGATGACAGCGCCTTTATGTATTGGAGTATCTACAGATAAAGCAAGTATGGAAGTTCGATATCAAACAGAAGGCTTCTTAGGAAAATTAAATCCAGACCCTCACTTCCAGGGTTTCCAGAAGTTGCCATCATCACCCCTGGGGTGCAGAAAAAGTCTACTGGGCTCAACTGCAATTGAGGCTCATTCATCTACATGTGTTGCTCGTGCCACCAGGAGGGACCATCAGTTCCCTGCCAAAAGACCCAGGCTATCAGACCCCCAGGGCTCCGGACACCAGGCCAATTCCCTGGGTGCCTCAGATGGGGTGGGCAATACCATCAGACCGGGAGACCAGGGCAGCTCTTCACAGCCCAACTCAGAAGAGAGGTAGGTGTGTTTCTGTTGGTTGAATGTGGTGTTTTATGTGAGTGACTGCTCTTTGGACAGAGGCTTTTTATGGTAGGAACCTTTGTGCCACGTTTACTGAATCTCAACCGAATTCTTACGTACGTGATCATTTTCTGAGCTTTCTCCCAAATGCTTTTCCTTCCTGTAAAGTCAGTGTCTCTGTCAAGAACGTGTCCCTGTGTAAGATGCATGGAGGTAGAGCAGAAGATGCTCTTGCAGAAGTTTCACACCCTTTCCATTAGAATGCATTCAGAGGCTTTCTTCCTGCAAATCCTCACTTACTACGCTTTATTCATCTTTGTCAAACCTTCATTTCTAACCTCTTCATCTGACACTCAGAAAATAGCTGTTGTAAGGCGAAAGTGATCTAAAGCGAATGACTTCCTATTTCTGGATGCCTGGTAGGGAAAGAGCAAGAGTGGCCTGGGAGAGCCACGAGCACAGTATTCTCACAGCTGCGAGGGGTGCCCTGCAGATCATCTCAGTGTTCAGTGTTAAAACTTCTGCACCTTGTTCTGCAGCTTAATTTGTGCAAATCGTGTCAGCTAGAGTTTCAGTCTGCGTGTGCCCTTTTCTCTAGAGACAGTGGGGTGGGGTGGGTCAGTGGGAGTGAGTACCTTTGTTGGCATTAAAGGTTGGATTCCCCAGCACAGCTTCTCTGTGTGTCCACAGTCAGGATCTGGAGGATGCGACTTTTTTAACCCACAGGTGGACGGGACTTGACTGTGGGTTTGATGTGGCCGGTTCCTTTGGGTTTTGTGTGTTTGTGGTTCCAGCAGGTGAGGCCGTGTCTCCAGTATCCTCTTCCCTTGTGCCCTAGCCTGGCGATGTGCCTCTTCTCTGAGGTCATTTGGGTGGACCCTGCCTGCCATAAGTGTCCCATTTTCTGTTTCTCCCACCTGGACCCGCCTGGCCTGCGAGCCCTTCTCAGCCACTGGCTCCTGCCGTGCGTCCAGCTCAGAACCAAGGTCTGGTATGCCTTGTTTCTTCTGTGGTGCCTGCCTTCGAAGCCTGCAGTCCGGCCTGTGCATGGCAGAGACCACACTCTCAGACCGCCAGCAGCCTCCTGTGGCTTGAGCCCCCTGGGGCCTTTCTCACTGTCACTCTGTCTTCCCAATGCCCTTGGACTGCTCAGGGCCACCTGCTCCAGGGTCTGCCGTAGGACAGCCCTTCCCTTCCAGGGAACTTTCACTGGCATTCTCCCCCTACTGCCCGGTTCTTTGCTATTACATCCTCGGACATCCTCCCCAGACTCCACCCACCACTCAGCTGCCTGCTCCGTGCAAGTAACCCCCACCCTCCCAGGGGCTGCACATGGTGGGTGCTGCGGTGGGGAGCTGTCTGGACACGGACCAGTCTCATGGGTTAGCAGCTCAGGCTCCTTGGCTCAGTTCTAGAAGCTCCCAGGTTTTGTTGGATGTTTTGGTTTTCAAAGTTATTTTCGTGTATAAAGTCATACTGTGTGAGCTAACCAGCAGATGAAACAAGCCTTGGTTGTCATCTGTCTTCCCAGTTGAGGATGGACATATGTAAGTGTTCAGGTGATGGGAAAGGTTTTTCTCTGCAGGGCCCCGGCTAGGGTCAGGGGCACTGTGTGGGCAGGGCCCTCGGAGCTCCTCCCCTGGCAGTGCACGGCTAACAGCAGTCTTTCCCTCGGGTCTTGGTCTCCAACTGTGTGCCTGATGCCCACTCCTGTGCCCACTTGGGGCTTTTTCAGACCAAACCACCAGCCGGGTGACTTTCAGCCACAGTTAGTGAAGCCTTCGAGAATCTCAGCCACATCTTCGTGGCAGACACTTCATGGAGGCTGCTCTGAGGCAAAGTTTATGCGTTCTGTTCAACAGATGACCTCTCAAGAGTCTCCTTCTCAGTTGAAAGGGGAGAATTTCACCAAAAACAACTCTCCGGCCCAGAGAGTGATCTGAGGTCTCTCCTGGTCTCCCACACATCAGAGCTCCTCTGCTCTGCTCGTCCTGCTTGTCTAAACCTAACTGCTTTTTCTCAGATAGTGCCCCAGCTCTTCCTTTTACCATCATCCTGCCCCTGGGATTTTGTCTTGTGCCTTTTCCCACCTTGTTCCATGATCTGGCACCGTGCCAGTCGCCTGCAGACCCCTTTCCATGAGTGACATCCTGCCCCAATGCTCCATGCAGAGGCTCCTGTCTTGCTTTTTCACCTGCTCAGTCTAAAGGGCTTTCTTCTGGCCCAGCCACACAGGAGGGACCTCGGCCTTGTAGAGAATGGTGTGAGGTTGCATTATTGTGGGGCTGGGGAGTGGACCATCCTGAAGACTCAGCCCTTGGTGGCCCCGCAGGGCCCTCCCAGCTACCCTGGAATTTGATAGCAAGTCAAATCATGAACACCCAAGGTTTCATTTTAAACCACAATATAAACATGTTTAACTGGTTTCCTGTATTTTTCTGCTTTTCCCGCTTAAATGATAGATTTCTTGAGGAAAGAGACCTATTCTTCATGAGCTGCAACTACATATGGAGTTTTCATGCCTCACGTCTGAGTGCTCTCTGTGTGCCAGGCCATGCTGAACCGTTTTTACACCTTATCTTCTTTCATCCCCACCAGAACCCCTTGATTAGATCGATTCTGTCCAATAGGCAGGCTGTCTCTCCTTTTAATAGATATGGAAAAGTAGCTTAAGTCTTAGAACTCCTAAATTCACTCGTGCAGCAGCGCTAGCTGGGCCAGGGTGTGGGATGTGGACTTCCCCACCAGCTTGTGCTCCCTGGGGGCGTGTGGGGAGCAGGGTGGAGGGGTTGCCATTATATTTTTGTTGTTTCTTTAACATAACTTACTTATTTAACGTAATGCCACTTTCTATAAGTATTTTTATACATGCAATGGAATAAGTAGAAAACAGTTAACCTTTTAGTGGCTGGCATTGGGAATTCTAGAATTTTGCTAACATCATTTTCTTTGTCTTTTTTTTTTTCCTAGAGGAGAGAACACGTCTTACAGGATGGAAGAGAAAAGTGATTTCATGCTAGAAAAATTGGAAACTAAAAGTGTGTAGGTAGGTTATTTTGGAGTGTTATTGCTCTTCCCACTTGCTCTCTGTTTGTATTTTTGTTTTGTTTTTAATTGTTGAGACTGTGAGGACTTGGTTGACTTCTCTGCCCTTAAAGTAAATATTAGTGAAATTGGCTCCATCAGAGATAACCTCGAGTTCTTGGTGTAGAAATTATGTGAATAAAGTTGCTCAATTAGAATTTTTAGGGTTCTCTTTGATAGGCCTGTTTTTCTAATGTGTGTGTTTTTTGGGGGGGGGGGGTTATTTGTTTGTTTGTTTGTTTGTTTTTGAGACAGTCTCTGTCGCCCAGGCTGGAGTGCGGTGGCACAATCTTGGCTCACTGCAACTTCCGCCTCCTGGGTTCAAGCGATTCTTCTGCCTCAGCCTCCCGAGTAGCTGGGATTACAGGCGCGCGCCACCACGCCCGGCTAATTTTTGTAGTTTTAGTAGAGACGGGGTTTCACCATATTGACCAGGCTGGTCTCGAGCTCCTGGCCTCGTGATCCATCTGCCTCAGCCTCCCAAAGTGCTGGGATTACAGGCATGAGCCACTGCTCCCAGCCATGTGTTCTTTTTTAAATTTAGATATGTCCAGAGAATCCTCTCTCCTGTTTCCCATTTCATTGGAGAATATTGTTTGCTTGTGAGATGTAAGTTCGAGCCCTGCATGCAATGACCCTTGAAGGAAAATAAATAGTCCTGGTGGCCCCAGACGCTCCTGCAGCCACAGCGCCTGTGACTCCTCATGATTCTTACTGAAGCTGTTGAAGACAGGATATCATGGTGACGTTTTTCTAATGAAATATTTCACATATTCAGAATACATTGGTGAAACTCATGCTGGAGTAAATAGTTAATATATGGCCATATGAGTTTGGGGTTGTTTTTTTAATGAAAGATTTAAAATGAGATTAAATTACACATTTTTCATTCCCGCCTGCCGCCCCAGGCGATTGCTCTCCTGATGTCAGGTATCACCCCCATACCCTGCCCCATATCCCTTCCCCCCTGCGTCTTACATTGGGACCACGTTATGTGTGTGTGTGCGTGCGCACCTGCATGCTCAGGCTGCCGTAACAGTGCTGGAGACCAGGTAGCTTAAACAGTAGAAATTTATTTTCTCACAGATTTTGAAGACTAGAAGTTTAAGACAAGGGAGCCAGCATGGTTGGGCTCCGGTGAGGACTTCCTGGCTTGCAGAAAGCTGTCTTCTTGCTGTGTCCCCACATGCTGGAGAGACCAAGGTCTCTGGTATCTTAGGAGGGCACTAATCCCATCATAAGGGCCCCTCACTCATGACCTCATCTAAACCTAATCACCTCCAGAAAGCCCCATCTCCAATACCATCATGCCAGGGGCTAGGACTTAATCATAAGAACTTGAGGGACACAGTTCAATCCATAGCCTGTGAGTCAGTAAGGAGGGTGCACGCTGCTGAGAGCTGAGAACCTCGCCAGGTGCTGCAGACCTCACAGACGGCTCATTTCCTCAAAGAACAGGCCGGCAGTGTAATGCTGGCTCAGGCTCAACCAGGGCCAGAATGGCCCCTACAGATCTAGAGCCTTCCCTCAGGCCTGCTGCTTCCTAAGGACAATGCGACCCACCCTTTCCTCTTCAGGAAAACCATCACTGCAACCCAGAACTGCTTGTGCCTCTCCTCCCCGCACACCCAGCAGACAGCTGAAACCTTGCTGGCCGGGCCAGGCCTGGCTGCCAGAAAGGCCGGTGTTCTGTCATCCAGTGGGGGAAGGTGAGGTGGAAGGATCTGGGCATGGGTCTTGGCCAACTTACAGGATCTGCCAATAAGGGACCCATAAACTATATATGGTATAGTCTCTCTGTTTCAAACTATATGAGTAAATTAATACTGTACATATGCTACAGTTTTGTTTCATCAAGAGAATGAATGTGACAAGAGCTGATAGATGTGGGCATCTCACTTTGAGTTCTCTAGGTGGTTTATTGTCCTGGATGTCTGCGGATGGGTGCAAAATCCACCTTTGATCCTTGTGCATAAGTGTCAACTATCTGTGGCACACACACACCTAGAGGCAAATTACAGGTCACGGATGGGTGTGCCTTGAACTTCCATAGTTATTGCCAAATTGCTCTCCCAAATGGCTGCTCCAGTTTGCCCAATGTCCCACAATATAAGAGGTACCTTTTCCCCACACTATCGCTGCCAGTTGCTGCCAGTCTGAGCTCTGGCAGGTGTAAGATGTGTTGCTTCACAGTTTGCTTTCTCTTGATGACTTGTTGAGCGTGTCTTCCTGGGAGTCCTGTTTTTTTAAATGTCCTCGGGACACTGGTTTTATATTTGCCTCTATTTTCCTGATTTGGATGTATTCTGGATCCAATGATATGAAACAATCCAGTTTTTAACTTCTATTATCTATCATTTGTCATTTAACTTTGTGTTATTTTATTGTATGGAAGTTACATTTTAACACAATGCTATGGTTCGGATGCCATTTGTCTTGAAATTTAATTGCACATGTAACTGTTAGGGGGTGGGGCCTAGTGGCAGGTTTTTGGGTCATGGGAGTGGACACCACATGAATAGATGAATGCCCTCTTGAAGGAGTGAGTTCTCACTCTCTGCGAGAGCGGGTTGCCTTTGCACCTGCCCACTCACCTTTCTGCTTTTCCACTGTGTCTCGAGATAGCACAAGGCCCTCACCAGAAACCGAGCAGATGCCAACACCATGCTCTTGGACTTTCCAGCCACCAGAATTAGGAGCTAAACAAACCTTTTCTGTATAAATTACCCAGCCTTGGGTATTCTGTTTTAGCAACGCTAAACATACTAAGGCAGATAACTTCCTCCTTTTTCTGGCTTTTGCTGTTACTTTTAAAAGAAAAACTACCATACTCTCAGGATAAAAAAAATACTGTACTGTCTTAAATTTTGCTCTCTCCATTTAGGTCTATAAACCATCTGGAAATGTTTCTGCACAGGCATGGAGGGAGAGCCAATTGTACAGATGTACAGCTGCCTCCTTGTACTCTATCGAATGGTGCACTCTCCCCACTGCATCAGTGGTGTTCAAGCTTGTTTAGCAGCAATACTCTTTATCACTGGGCAGGAAATCAATTCACCATTTGCTCCACAAAACAGTTTGAAGACCACTGTTCCAGAGAAGGCTTTAGCACGGGTTGGATTTTGGACAGCATAGCAGCTCTCTCCTGTTGATGGGACCCCGGATGGTGAATTCCTTTGGCAGTTGTACTGGGAACAGTTTGGAAGTCCTGGTTTACCTGCTCTGGGGACACCTAGACTATTCTGATGGCCTGAGCATAGCAAAAGCCTTCCCCACACTGCCCCTCTCTTCCCCTACATGTTCTTAGACATGGGGCTAATTTCTCCTTTTTGACCAGCAGCCAAATTCTGTTCCAGGCCTCACTGGTCTCCAGTTGCAACAGTCCAAACTGACTTTGGTAACTTTAAGTCGCAAAGGGAAGGGCCTGGAATAAATGTCAGTTCCTCCATGCGGCCTTTCTGGATTGTCTCCAGACTTGCACACCCACCCTCCTGTGCCACTGTAGCACTTCCACCCTGGCTGCAGTCCTCCCTCTGATGTGTGTTGTGGTTAGGTGCCTTTCCCTTTAAGAAGTGTCCTGGCCTGGCACGGTGGCTCACGCCTGTAATCCCAACACTTTGGAAGGCCAAGGTGGGTGGATCACGAGGTCAAGAGATCGAGACCAGCCTGGCCAACATGGTGAAACCCCATCTCTACTAAAAATACAAAAATTAGCTGGGTGTGGTGGCACATGCCTACAGTCCCAGCTACTCGAAAGGCTGAGGCAGGAGAATTGCTTGAACCCGGGAGGTGGAGGTTGCAGTGAGCTGAGATCACGTCATTGCACTCCAGCCTGGCGACAGAGCAAGACCCTGTCTCAAAAAAAAAAAAAAAAAAAAAGAAAAGAAAAGGAAAAAGAAACACAAAGAGGAGTTTATACCATTTCTTCTGAAACTATTCCAAACCATTGAAAAGGAAGGACACCTCCCTAACTCATTCTATGAGGTCAGCATCATCCCGATACCAAAACCAGGCAGAGATACAACCAAAAAAAGAAAACTTCAGGCCAATATCCCTGATGAACATCGATGCAAAAATTCTCAATAAAATACTGGCAAACTGAATCCAGCAGCATATCAAAAAGCTCATCCACCACGATCAAGTAGGCTTCATTCCCAGGATGCAAGGCTAGTTCAACATACGTAAATCAATAAATGTAATTCATCACATAAGCAGACCTAAAGACAAAACCACATGATTATCTCAATAGGTGCAGAAAAGGCCTTCAATAAAATTCAACATCCCTTCATGTTAAAAACTCCCAACAAACTAGGTATTGAAGTACCTCAAAATAATAACAGCCATTTATGACAAACCCACAGCCAATATCATACTGAATGGGCAAAAGCCGGAAGCATTCCCTTTGAAAATCGGCACAAGACAAGGATGCCCTCTCTCACCACTCCTACTCAACATAGTATTGGAAGTTCCGGCCAGGGCAATCAGGCAAGAGAAAGAAATAAAGCGTATTCAAATAGGAAGGGAGGAAGTAAAAATGTCTTTGTTTGCAGATGACATGATCCTATATCTAGAAAACCCCATTGTCTCAGCCCAAAAACTTCTTAAGCTGATAAACAACTTCAACAAAGTCTCAGGATACAAAATCAATCTGCAGAAGTCACAAGCATTCCTACACACTAACAACAGGCAAGCAGAGAGCCAAATCATGAACTCCCATTCACAATTGCTACAAAGAGAATAAAATACCTAGGAATATAGTTAACAAGGGAAGTGAGGGGCCTCTTCAAAGGAGAACTACAAACCTCTGCTCAAAGAAACCAGAGAGTACACAAACAAATGGAAAAATATTCCATGCTCATGGATAGGAAGAATCAGTATCATGCAAATGACCATACTGCCCAAAGTAATGTATAGATTCAATGCTATTCCCATTAAACTACCATTGACATTCTTCACAGAATTAGAAAAAAATTATTTTAAAATTCATATGGAACCAAAAAAGCTGAACCTAATTTTTAAACAGCCATAATTAGCTAGCATTTAATGAGCACTTACCTCCCAAGCAAGCAATGCATACACGGTCTATCTCATTTAGCTCTCACCAAAGCCCTGAAAAGAAGGCACTGCTTTCCCCAGTTGGGCAGATGGAGAGCTTGAAGCTCAGAGACGCTAAGTAACTTCATCTCCAGCCAATCAGCAACTGAGCGGAGGCTCTTAACCAGGCCCTCGGATTCCAGCACCTGCGCCTGGCCCTGTGTGGCTTCCAGCCACTGAAAATTCTAAACTCAGGCACATCAAAGGACAGGTCCTGGGTGAGACAGCGAGGGAGCACTTCTCCTTCCCATCCTCATTTTGAAGATTTACAGAGGCCTGAACACAGGGAGGGGCCTGAAGAACCTATAAAAGCTTGGTGAGTACCTCCCAGACTGGTCTTGTACTTCCAGGAGCTTTTGTACAGCCCACTGCCAAAACTCATTTTCCCATTTTTAAGTGTTGGCGAAAAGAAATATAGAAAAGAAAATTCTATGGCACATGAAAATTCCATGAAGTTTAAATTCCAGTGTCCATCAATAAGGTTTTGTTGACACCGTCATGCCCACTGGTTGACGTATTGGCTGTGGCTGTTTTCCTGCTACAGCTGAGTTGGCCACAAAGCCAA
The DNA here is from genome assembly GCF_028858775.2 of Pan troglodytes. Lineage (NCBI taxonomy): Eukaryota > Metazoa > Chordata > Mammalia > Primates > Hominidae > Pan > Pan troglodytes. The sequence goes on along the minus strand of NC_072411.2, from coordinate 136,014,071 downwards.
AAATTTACTATGCAGTCCTTTACAGAAAACGCTGGCCGGCCCCTGGCCTGGGCTGTGGTTGGTTCCTAGGGTGCGTTGGGCATCATTGCCCTCAGGACGCTCCAACACTCGCTCTGAGATAGGGTCGCTGGGCCCTGCCTTCCCACCTAGCAAAGCCCCTCAGCCTCTCTGAGTCCTCCTGCAGGAAGCCTGCCCCAGCGAGAACCCAGATGCCCTCCCTGGGTCCCCTGGGTCACTGTACTTGCCTGGGTCGCACATCAGCTAACTGCAATGCTGCAGGGCTCAGCCTGTCTTTCCAGCAGGGCCTGCCCTGCACTACTCATGTGATGAATGAATGAAGGAGCAGATGAGAGAATGAGCACTCAGAGGAGGGGCGCTCGCCTGTCCCCCCGACTCCCATGCCTTGGAGACGAGCCATCCCCAGAAGAATCCAGGGACCCCATCCCCTCCGCTTGCACCCCACCCACACCCGCTGCCTCACTTCCACGCAGACCGCTGTGCTGCTGATGCGGCAGCTCAGGACTTCTGAGTCCATGCCCCTGAGCACCAGCTCGGCCAGCCTCTGCCTGTGGCCCTCCACATGCTGCATGCACAGCCTGCAGAGGAGAGACAGTGCCAGGTCGTGGAGGCAGCCCCGCCCCTGCCTGACGTTTGCCAAGAGCTGGGCAGGGCCACATCGGTGCCTGGACCCTGCTGGCAAGATAACCCCAGACAGATGTCCTAACATCTCTGGGTTTCTCCCTCCTCTTCCTGGGGACTTGGTTGAGGTTGTCAGTGAATCAGTCAATGTCTATCTCCTTTTTACAAAGGGGACTAGAGTGAGGGCGGCTCCGGAGTGACTAGGACCCCAGAAGTAACTCCCATCCCTGGCCTGCTCTAGACCCTTTGTGGCCCTGGGGGCGAGCCCCTCCTCTCTCTGCCGTCATATCTGCTCTGAGCAGGAAGGGTTCGAATAAAAGGTTCTCATTGTCTTGCACACCACTGCCATCCTAGAGTCACAGGTTGGCGTGGCAGTTCCCCCAGAAAGAAGGCCTTCAGCCATGACCGGACCATGTCCTTGCAAGGAGCCCTTCCATCCAGCAAGGAGGTGCCTCTGCGGGTCCCCCTGCCACCCTGTGGGAGCCAGGGCCCACCTGGTCAGCAGGCTCACACCCTCCAGGAATGTCCTGCAGGAGGTCCCACACTGCCTGCTCGTCCAGGGCACGTGCCAGGTGCTGGCTCTTGACTCTCTTGAACAAGAGCTGCATGGACTTGATAGTGACCCTGAAGGGAGGTGGGAGCTTGTGATGCGCTGCCCTGCTGGGAGCGCATGGCCTGGGGAGGCTGCTGCAATCTGTGAAATGGGGCCCCAGTGCCTGCTGGGCCCAGCCCAAGGGACTGAGGGAAAGGTCCAGGGAGGGAGTGGATCTGCAAGCTCTGAAAACCACACCGTGCTTGACACACATGAGAACGGCATTTTGAGTAAGATCAGATCCCACCAGGAGGAGACAGAGGGCCCCTCACTGGAGTCCACTGGCAACTAAGAGGCAGCCTGTGGCTACACCCAGCCCAGGCCTGCTGCCTTGCACCCACCGCCCTCGAGAGCACCTTTGCAGGTTCATCTCCTCCGGCAGAGGAGTGGTGTGGACCAGCTTCCACATCTTCAAGACCGGCGGGGCGGCCTCTGGTCGGTGGCTGCTGCCAAGCTGCAGCAGGAGGGTGTGGATGAGGTCAGGGAGGAAGTCCGGGAGCTTGTCATTCTCATCCAGCTTCTGAACGAGAAGGTGGATGGTGCCCAGGGTCTGCAGAGAGAAGGTCCAGGGCGTCGGGCTCCTACCCAGAGACCCCTGAGGAGCCTTGGGGCCTGCGCCTGCAACTCACCATCAGGGGGTCCACCGCAGCCAGGTGCCAGATGTCAGCCTTGGAGGTGGCACTGATTCTGGGGCTGAGCCGTGACTGCAGCCGGCCCATCAGGCTGTGGAGCATGGTCCGGGTGAAGGGCACGTTCTCCGACACTGCCAGCCACACCTCTGCCAGGTGGCTAACCAAAGTCAGGGCACAAGGACTGTGAGTTTCCTGGCATGTGCCCTGGCAGGTAAGAATCCCTTTCAAACCCTTGGCAGCCCCCTAAGTAGGGGTTGGACTCTGGGGACTGAATCTCAGGGAGGCGGAGGGAGCCGCCAACATTTGCGTGCTTAGAACCCAGGCCCCTGACGCTACACTCAACCCCCTTTCTCTGCACGGGCTCACGGTACCTTTGGGAAAGCCATGGCCCCCACGGAAGCCCCACCTCCACTGCTAGATGACCACAGAGACCCCCACCTGTTTGATGACTGTATGGACATGTCCCACAATACCTCCTAGTGCCCAATTTGCATCAGTTGAGCTTCTGCTGCCCCACTGCCCAATCTGGGCACGGAAACACATCCTAGAAGAGGAAGAGGCCTACTTTTCCAGTTGGAGGCTCTGGCAAGCATCCCTCCCCAGGGGCCCTGGCTCTGACCAGTAACCAGTGTCCAGTGACTCTTGCTTGTGATTGAAGGGGAGATGCAGGGGTCCAAGGCCATCTCTCCTATCTGCTGTTGTCTACTCTGAACCTGTTAATCTGCTCAGAAACATTCCATTGCTCCTTGCCGACTACAACTATGGAATCTGCCCTCCCTGGCTGGTGCTAGTCCAGGGGCTTTCACGGGTAATGCTTGGACCACCATCACCAGCAGCAGCAGCAGCAGCAGCAGCTTCACCTTGGAATTTATGAGAAACACAAATTCTATGGCCCCAGCCAAGACCTGCTGAATCAAAAATTCTGGGGGTGGACTGCAGCCATCTGTGTTTTAATAAGCCCTCCAGAGGAAGTTGCTAGTGATTGGTGCATGCTAGCTCATTCTTCTTCTAGCTCCTTCATCAACAATTCTCAAGCTTGATGCATATTAAAGATGCCTCGAGGATTTTTTAAGGACCCCCAGGGACCATGTCTAAGCCCCAGGATCTGGGGTGGGACCTGGATATCCATACTGTTAAAAGTTCCCCATGAGTTCTATTGTGCCCCCAGAGTTGAGAGCCACCATCCTACTTTAAACTCCTGTTCCCCCAAAGTGTCTTGTATTACACTCTCCTAGGAAGCCCCAAGTCCAGTCGTTCTGCCTAAGCCCCGGTCAAAAGCCAAATGCCAACTTTGCACCAAGCCTTTTGATAGCTCCTTTTGTATAAACTGAGTTGCTTTTGTTAGTAGCCCCTTTTTTTGTTCTCAGATATTTTTTTGCTGATGTGTGTGTGGGTTTACCTGTAAACACAGTCCTGTTAGTCAGCTTTGACCTATAATCCCATTTGTATGTGTCTGTCTTATCTCTAAGTCCTTAAAAGGCTGGGACTAGGTCTTATGTATCTCTGTGTCCCTTCAGTACTCAGCATATCATTGTGCTTAGTTGATGTTCATGACATTTATTTTAAAATCTGCCTGTTTGATGTAGCTTAAAGTAACAGATAGTTCTGCTATGAGCCTAAGTAATGAATCTTCCCCTATAGGGGAGGTATTCTTAGAGATGACCCAAACTCTTTAAATACTAATTTTATAAATCCATAACTTCTTCCCCTTTCCCCCTCCCCACCAATGGATTGGCATCTCCAGGAAGGTAAGTCTTGGGCTTTAGATCATTTTGTACCAATGGTATCAACAAATAGTTGACTGAGCCCTTCAACTCACTCACTGAGCCTGACTCATCTTGAAGGATGCTTGCAATGCTCTTCAGTGTTATCACTGTTATTTTCCTCAAAATATCCCCAATCAATGGAAGAGCAGCCCACCCACGTGCCATAAATCCAAGGAGAAGCACCCAACTTGAAATCTGGCTGAGAATTATAGAAAAGAGTGGCTGAGGCCGACCCCCATCATCTAGGCTGGCCCATTGCCCTGGGGAGCCGCCAAGTGAGACCCCTGCTACAGAGGGAGGAGAGGAAAAAGGAGGCACAACCCCTGAAGGAACACCGAGGAATGGTCTTGAACTTTTCCCTACCCCTTGGGATGGGGTGAGGGTGGGAACCCAGCTCACCTCAGGTGCGAGAGGGCCTCCATCGCCAAGGCTCGCACTGGAGAAACCAGGTTGTCAGTCGGTTCTGCCTTGATGACCGCCTGCCCAACACAAGCAGGGGGTGGTGGCTTTTGGTGACCATGATGGCGGCAGCACTCCCCAGTGTTAGCATGAGGAAGACCTGGCACTTCCCAAAGCATCTAACACCCCACATCTCTTTCATTCTTTTTAGGGCCATTTGGCTTTTGGCATCTTAGGGGAGGCAGCAGAGTGGGAGCAGGGCCCAAAGTGGGCCTGGGCTCCCAGCTCGCGCTGCTCATCTACTTGCTGTGTGCCCCTGGGCCAGCACTTCCTCTGCCTGAGCCCAAGTTCCCTTCTCTGTAAAACAAGACCTAGAGACCCATTTTACAGGGCTGCTCCAGGCTAGCGTGAAAGTACAGGTTCAAAGCTCCTGGCCAGTGAGAGCCAAATAAATCCCATTTCCTCCTCATTGCCTTCTGTTCCACCCAATCTTGTGTCCCTTAAGGGCCACTTCCAGCACAACCCACGCAGCTTTGAGAGGCCAAGGCACTGGCAATGACATGAGTGGGGAGGCCTGGGGATTAAGGACATTGGCGGCCCCACAGGCTCCATCAGCCTTTGGACAGTGGACGTTTTCTTTGTCTTACATCCTTCTGTGCATCCTTCAGGGCTTCACTCTAAGTCCTGTTTCCAGCAGATCCCTGCCCCTAAGGCCCTCCCACGGAGAGACAGGGAAGCTACAGCCAAGCCGGCCCAGGGAATCTCTGTCTATCAGGCCTGAACCAGCTGCCCTGGGCACTGCAGGACCCAGGACAGCCAGAATCTCCCACCCTGGTTTCCAAACAGTTGACTGGCTGTGAAACTCTTTATCAGATACAAAAATCATTCTCAGAACTCCTACAGTTAGGACAAAGCAGAGCCAAGACAGGGAAGGACTTCAGAGAGCTCTGCAGATGCCCTCAGGAACTTTGAAAACCTCTCACCGCAGGGAGTTAGACCCCAAAACCAGGAACAGGACCAAGGAGGTGCCCCACCCAGCTTACCACTATAATGGTGGTAAGAGTCGTCTTCTGGGCAAAGTGAAAGTCCTCCAGGTCCTTGATGTTGTTGATGGCCTTGGTAACCTGCACAACACTCTTCATGAAAGCCATTTTGAGACAGATGTCCTGAGCCCAGAAGGGGAAAAGGAGGGAGAGAATGTTTGTGAGCAGCCCCAGAAGAATCCAAGCTGCAGCCTCTGCTCCTGGACTCCCTCTGCTCTGAAGAAAGCATTCAATGTTGAATGCTCTGAGAGATGGCCGGCCTCACTCTGTCCTTCGACCACATGAATGGAGCACCTGCCACACGGCAGGGCCACAGGCACATGGCGGGGATACGAGGTGAGGTGCAGCACCTGGATCCACACGTGATATAGTTTGGCTGTGTCCCCATTCAAATCTCAACTTGAATTGTAACTCTCAGAATTCCCATGTGTTGTGGGAGGGACCCAGCGGGAGGTAATTGAATCATGGGGGCCAGTCTCTCCCATGCTATTCTCATGGTAGCGAATAAGTCCCACAAGATCTAATGGGTTTATCAGGGGTTTCCACTTTTGCTTCTTCCTCATTTTTCTCTTGCTGCCACCATGTAAGAAATGCCTTTTGTCTCCTGCCATGATTCTGAGGCCACCCTAGTCATGTGGAACTCTAAGTCCAAGTAAACCTCTTTTTGTTCCCAGTTTCAGGTATGCCTTTAGCAGCAGCGTTAAAACGAACTAATACACCACGGAAGATGCCACCTTCCCAAGCCTCCTGAGGGCAGCAAAGCAGCTCAGGGGCCGCCTTCAGTGACCAGGGGCCCCGAGCCCTATGTGTTACCATAGAAGCAGGAGAGGTTATTGAGAAAATGATTGCTTTTACATGGATGAACCTTGAGAACATTATGATAAATGAAATAAGCCAGACACACAAGGACAACTATCATATGATTGCACTTAGATGAGGTACCTGGACTAGTCAAAGCCACACAGACAGAAAGAGTAAAGGTGGTTGCCAGGGCTGGGGGGAGAAGGGAATGGAGAGTTGGTGTTGAATGGATATAGGATTTTGGTTTTGTAAAATGAAGAATTCTGGAGACAGATGGCAGTGACATTTGCACAACAACGTGAATGTACCTCATGCCACTGAACTATACGTATACTTAAAAATGGTTGTGATGATAAACTTTATGTTATGTGTATTTTGCCATAGTTTTAAAAAATAAAAAGTTTTTGCTTTATTCTCTGTGTTTTCCCCTCCTTGCCATTCCAAGAAAATAGCCAGTCCCTTTGCATGTCTATGAAGACAACCCCACCTCTTGTTCCTTATGAAAGGGTCTGGGTCAGTGTCAGAGAGGGCCAGAGGCAAGGGCAGAGGGAGTGGGTAAGGCTGGGAAGAGGTGGGGCTCATCTTGTGGCTTCTGGAGACCCCACCCAGCACTCTGGAAGAGGGGCTATCCTCAACTCCCCCCCAGCCCCTCTGCATGACACCAAAGCACAGAGAACAGCACATTTGGGCAATGGGCTTCCCACGTGCTGGGCATCAGGTAAGATGCCTGGATGTCCCCTGGGTAGGGATGCAGGAGCCCAGAGACTGCCAGAAGGCTACTACCCACCAGCCTGGTCCAGAAGACATCCCCCTAGGCAGCAGATGGGGCTACCTGGCAGCTGCTGACATAATGGTGAATGATCTTAGCGGTGATGGGGCTGTCCATGAGGTTGAGGAGCAACTGGGGGTGGCAGTAGGAGGCCATGCAGCTATACATCACCATGAGGGCACTTTTCACTGTCTCCCGCCTCCAGGGATGGTCCTTCTACGAGGACAAAGAGAAAAAGAACCACTGGGGGCAGCAGGGGCTGCTCCAGATGCAGGTGATGGTCTCTGGCCACAAGACCAAACGATCCATCGAGTCAGCTGGCAGTGCTTCACCTGACTGTTTTCTGGGTGCCTGAAATGTTCATCGTATTTTCATGCATGCATTCATTCACTCAATGCATCTTTACTGAGCATCTACTAGACACCAGGCACTGGGCATGCAGTAATGAGCAAGACAGACTAGGGCTATAGACGCCCAGACCACACATCAGCTGTGGGGGGAGGTGCTCAAGTGAACACCCCTAAACAGAGGCTGCTTGCACACCTCATACCTTCACCTACCAGGCACCGGCTACGGGTCAGGCACACATAAGGCTGGAGATCCAGCAGGAACCGAGAGCCTCCACCTTGCCCTCACGGTGCTCACACCGTCAGAACAATCTCTGAGTGGGAGGAGATGTTAGGGGCCACCAAACCCACTGTGGATGGGGAGCAGGGGCCCCAGTGCCCTGCCAGACTGAGTAGAAATCCAGGTGTCGGGTCCTTTTTGCAGAAAAGCTGGAACGAAGCCTGGGACTCTCTCGATTTTCTTCATCCAAACCACCAGACCCCAGGGCAAGTGTTCCAGGTCAAGGGCAAAGCCTGAGGCATGGGTGATGGTTTCAGATGGTTTCCCACTAGGAGCTCAGCCAGCTGGTGGGACCATCTCCTGTGGCAGGGAGGGGCAGCCTCCAGAGGATAGGGCCATGGGCTGTCTGGGTCCAAATCCTGGCTTCACCAGTGAACCAGCCACACGCCAATGGACAAACTTCAGTGTTCTCACCCTGCAACAGTGGCTAGAGCCCCTCAATCCCAGCACCGTCCATTCACTGAGGCAGAGCTCCTAGTGTCAAGCACCCACTGAGCACTACCTGAACAGCTTCTTCAAATCCTGTGGGTCTGGGTGGGGCCTGGGACTCTACATTTCCAATCAGCACCCAGGGAGCCCCCACTGCCCGTCTGAGAACCCCACCATGAGTAGCAAGGGAATGGGACTCCGTGACAGTATCTGGGTCCTGGAAAGGCCCACCCTGCATTTTTAAGATGATCCAATAGCAAAAGCTCTGTCCAGGAGGTCTCAGAGTAAGACAATGTCTCAGCCATTTTGATGACAGGAGACTCCGTGTGAGGCAAGTTTCCTACTGAGATCTAGAAACGACTAGAGCCCAGAGCACTGTGCTAAGAGATCCCAAGACCCAGTTGTGGAGGGAAGGTGGCTTACCTGCCAAGCACTGATCTGCCAGGACTGCTCTGACTCCTGGATCCTCTCCTCGAAGTCATGAAGCACATTCAGCACCGTTTTTACCTGGCCCCGGGCACACAGGCCAAAGCACATAATCACACCCTGCAGGGAGACCCAGCCAGCCAGGGTGAGGGCAGGGGCCAGTGGGCAGAGGAGGATCCCACACACACACGTGCAAGGCACACACACATGTACACACACACACACACAAAACGCATGCAGCCACATGAACACACATGTCCCCGAGGGTCCAGAGGCATCTGGTGGACAGGAGGAGGCTGCAGGCACCCTCACCTCGCTGTCAAAGTCATTGCTGTAGTCCGTCTTGTACAGCAGCTCCAACAGCAGGACCTCCACCTTGCTGGCCTCCAGGCCTGTGGCCAAGGTGAAGCCCAAGGCCCGGTACAGAAAGCCCTGGAGAGGCAGAAGGGAGGAAGGAGCTCAGGCCTCCCCTCAGCCAGCCTTCAGGGGGTGCTGTTGTAGAGAGTTTTCTACATATTCTTCAATTTATTTTAATGTGCAGAAGATACTTGCACACACGTTTACAGCAGCACAATTCACAAGTGCAAAAATGTGGAACCAGCCCAAATGCCCATCAATCAATGAGTGGATAAAGAAACTGATATATACATACATACATATATCAGTTTATATATACATATATCAGTTCATATTATATATATATATATAATGGAATACTACTCAGCCACAAAAAAAGAATGAATTGCGGGCATTTGCAGTAACCTGGATGAGATTGGAGACTACTATTCTAAGTAACTTAGGAATGGAAAACCAAACGTCGTATGTTCTCACTCATAAGTGGGAGCTAAGCTATGAGGATGCTAAGGCATAAGAATGATACAATGGACTTTGCGGACTCAGGGGGAAAGGGTAGGAAAGGGGTGGGGGATAAAAGACTACAAATTGGGTGCAGCATATACTGCTTGGGTGATGGGTGCACCAAAATCTTGCAAATTCCCATTTATTCATGTAACCGAAGACCACCAGTTCCCCAAAAACCTATGGAAATAAAAAATTTCAAAAAAATAAATAAAATAAATGTTCAGGTTATTCTGGGAGGTCAGACTATATAAGGGCAGGCATGTTATACGTGTTAAAGGGGGAGGGGTAAGTTTGTTCAACTTCTGTGTAAGTTGAACCAATTTACACTCCCTCCAACAAACCTAAGCGCACCAATTTCTCCACCTACTCCCCAACATACGTCATGATCAGTGAGAAGTGGAACCTTCTCACTGTGATGTGTTTCTTTGATTATTAGTTGTGCTGATCATCTTTTCATATTCTCATGATCCGTTTTAATTCTTTGAATTTCTGGCTATATTCTTTTTCCCATTTTTTGGTGGGCTTTTTCTTTGTTATTTGTAAGAATTTTGTTTTATATTTGGAGACATAATAAGAGCAACCATCCATATTTCATTAAATCCTCACCACGACTCCATAAGGTAAATATTGTTTTTGGAGATGAGAAAACAAACAGGAAGTAGTAGAAGCACACAAAAAATGTTAATATCTATAAAGTTTACCTCTTTTCCCTCGTCTTTCTTGGTTTCTTTGCAAGCATATAAAGGCTATTCCATGTTAACATTATAAAAATATTCATCAATATATTCTTCTAGTTGTTCCATGGTTCTATTTTATTTTGTACACTTAAGTCTTTGATCTGTTATGGAAGAACATGTTCTTCCTTAATGTGCTTCTTTTTCACTTTCTCTATTGTATTATTTTTAGCACAAGAGGTTTTAATTTTCATGATGTCCAATTTATTTCTTTTTGTCACTTGTGCTTTTTGGTGTCATCTCTAAGAAGGCTTTGCCTAACCCAAGGTCACAAGATTTATCTTGTGTTTTTCTAGAATTTTATAATTTTAGTTCTTTTATTTAGGTCTGTGATTCGTTTTGATTCAGCTTTATGTGTGGTGTGAGGAAGATATCCAATTTCATTCTTTTGCATGTGGATTTCTAGTTATCCTAGCCCCATTTGTTGAAAAAAACTATTCTTTCCCCACTGAATTGTCTTGGCACCCTTCTTGAAAATAAATTACCCATAAATGTGAGAGTTTATTTCTGGACTCTCACTTCTATTTTATCAATCTATCCTTATGCCAGTATCTCACTGTCTTGTTTACTGCAATTGTGTAAGGAGTTTTACTGCAGTTGTGTAAGAAGTTGAAATTGAGAAGTTTGAGTCCTCCAACTTTATTCTTCTTCTCATAATTTTGTTGGCTATTCAGAGCCCCTGGTATTTCCATATAAATTTTAGGATCAATTTTAGGATCAAAAAAAAGAACTAGCTTGGATTGTGATAGGTGTCATGCTAAAACTGAAGATAAATTTGGAGAGTATCACCATTTGAACTATAGCATCTTTCAATCCATGAACATGGGGTGCTTTCTATTTATTGAGACCCTCACTGATTTCTTTCAAAAATGTTTTAGAATTTTGTAGCAATGTGGTATAGTTTTGTGTTTACAAAGAAATACACACATGTGATTGCTAACCAGAATCTGGAGGATCAACAAAACAAAGCAAAAAAATAAACCAAAACAAAACTAAAACCACCAATCCAGACCACGCTCCTCTCCTCCCAGGACCCTGTAAACAGCCACAGGTCCAGCTGATCTCACACACACGGTGTTATTCTCTCCACTCCATCACCCCTGGAGTCTACTCCCTGTCCAAACTCTCCTGTCCCTATGAAGACAAACCTTCTCCAGAGAGGGGCTGTCAAAGCTCGCAATCTGGTTGTTCAGCTCTTTGCTCAAGCGCAGGCTCCAGCTAGACCCCCGGGTCTTCTTGAGGGAGTTTCGCAGAAACTGGGGAGGCACAAGACGTTGGTGAGAAGGGCCAAAGGCCTTCATCCTTGTTCTTGCCTGGGCTCTGGGAATGCTACGTGACCTTGAGTACTGACTTGCCCTCTCGCTTCCCTTGCGCACATCTCCAGATCACTAAGTCCATAGATCCCTAATCCAGTGCTAATAATGTTCTGTGGGTCTGAGGAATGGCTGTGGCTCTGGCGGCTAGCAGAAGGGGTGTCACTCCCTGCTGCCCTCCTGGGCACCTGGCTCTCGGGATGGAAGGTTCTCTCAGTTCTCCCCTGGGGATGGACACAGCTATAGACTTTGTAACTCCCAAGTCTTCTCTGACAGAAGGAGAACATGTCCTTTAGGGGCTTCTAAACTCCTCACGTGCCCAGCCCACCAAATGCCTTTCCATCTGCTCCCATCTTTCTCCTCCTCCCAGGCCTCAGCAAACTTGTTACCCGTTTACCTGAATCAGCTTGTCTTCCCAGGCTTTCTGATCCCAAGTGAACTCAGTATGTTCTGCAGGAACACATGTATGGTCACACATGCCACTTTCTTCCACTGCTCCCCTAAGCCTGGTATTCAAGGCCCTCTATGCCCCCTTAGCGTGGCATTTGAGGCCCTCCATGGATGAACACATCACACGTTGCATTGCACCCTCACCTTCCCAAGCTGCTCAACCAGTTCTCAGGACAAAAGTGGGCTGGCTGTGTGGGTCAACTGTGAGCCTCAGCTCTTGTTATTCAAGTCATGTGATTAGAACCCCAGCACGTACACGGATTGGAGGGTTGGCTTGGGATGGGCTCCCCAGGAACCTCACCTTCCAGGTACCGGACCAGTAGCGGAATCTCCAGCTCCCACATGTCGGCCATGGAGGGTGCGATGCTCTGGCTCAGGGTCCTCAAGAGGTTGAGCATGGCTATCCCACGACCCTCCCCCTTGTAAGGTGATGACATCAGCACCTGGAGGGCACCAAGGCTCCAGTGAAGTAGCACCTGAGCACCTTGCTCCTTGTCTTGGAGCTCTTTGTCCTCATTTTTAAAGGGAGGAGCTGGACAAGATCGGTGGTTTTCAAATAGGGATTTCAAATAGAGAGTGCACCTGCAGAGGACACTACAGGAAGGATGGGGGATGGGGGCTAGACCTGGGCTCCCTCCCCACCCCAGGCTTCAGTGCAACATGGATGAGTGTCCACAGTTAACATAAAGAGAAGAACTCATGGGTCCTGGACTGAGCCAACCCCCAGGGGTAGGCAGGCATTGGCAGTGTAGTGGGGATGCTTTGGGCAGAGGAATCTAAAAGCAGGTCCAGGCCAGCTCCCCAGTTATTACAAGTGCACTGCCTCTACCAAACTCGAAAGGAATTTCAGGGACATGGAATTATCTGTCCTGCCAAGCATCAAACTCCCTCATTGCACCTCAGCTTCCTCACACCCCTGGGGCTCTGGGAATTAGGAGCTTAAAGAAGAGGTGCCACAGGGCATGGCCTTGCCAGGCCAGGGCATGGTGCAGGTCAGCCACTCACCAGGAGATGGGCCAGCAGCTTCTGAGGTGCAGGCAGGTCCACTGATTGAAGGAAATGCAACCCCAGCTGAGCCTTCCTGGCTTGTACCAGGACATGCTCCTATGTCCCCATCTAGGAACTTTACCCTAGAAGGTTCCTCCCCAACATGATCTTGTTCCGCAAACCCCCAGAATGGAGAATGGGTCGGCACAGGGAATTTCCTAAGAACATCATTACATTTCACTTATCCTGGGAAGAGGGGAGAATCGTGCTAATGGGTTGAGGTTTAGAAGATGCTCTTTTCAGGCCATGCACATTTTGTAGTGGATGCCAAGACTTTCCATGACAACGTTTTGTCTCCTACTGTGAACCCCATCCTCTGTTGAGCCAAAAGTAATTAGACACTGCCATTCTACCCACTCCTGACTCTCTCCACAGGCTTTGGGAGCCAATGAGCCCATGAAAAGCAAACCAACAGTGCACAAACAAATGGACAAGGGCACGGCCAGGCCTGCTGAGAAGATGCCAGTGCAGGGGACCTGGAGAGGACTCAACCAGAGTCAAGAGTGAGAAGGGCATGAGGAAGACCTCAGAGGATCAACTGGCCAGCTTGTTTAGATCAAAGTCAGAGAGCAGGCTCTGCCCTTTGCTAGTCCTGGATCCTAAAGGACCCCATCAATCACCTCCATCACCAGCGATGCCCTTGGGGCCAGAGTTGGAGGGAAGGGGACAGGAGCAAGCATGGTAGGTGGGCATAGTTGTTTTGAGAGCCTGGTGTTAACAGTGCCCACTCTGAGTGGACCATAGTGAGGGTAGTCTACAGAGGATGGGACGCCTATAGTTACTCTAGCTGGCTCAGAGAAGCCAGACAGAACAGAGGCCCAGTAAGGTCATGCATGGGAAAGGCTGGGCCAGGAGCTCCCAAGGATGGGATCTGGACCAGGGGTGTGGGCTGGGGGGACAGGACATGAGGAGTGAGCTATCCAGAAGGAAGTTTACACAATTCTAACATGTCCTAGATATGATCAGGTAGGCATTAATATCCAGGTAGGCATTAATAGTATTAATTTGGACTTGGATGTTTCCAGGAGAAGGGAGAATGAGGGTGGAAGGAATGTGGAGAGAGGTGGGCATTCCCAGACAAGGAGCCAGCCCACCTGCCCAATCCAATCAGCTGGACAGGAACTTTGCCCACCTTGCCTGCTCTTGCCAGCCACGCTGACATCCACATCCTGGCCATGGAGCTGGTGTTCTGCCAGGTTTGTGAGGCTGATACAGATAGGAGTCAAAGCTTCCATGTAGTCTGTCTCCATGATGTAGCACAGGAGCCTCACCCAAAACTCCTGGGGTGGGGGTGGGAGAGAAAGGGGCTCAGAATTAGCCCAAGCCCTGGGCTTCTAAGGAGAACAGTCAGGCTCTGCCATGGTGCCATCCCATCCCTGCTTCCCCAGAGATGTCCCCTGACAGTCTCAGCCCTGAACTGGCTCCACCGCCAAATCCAGTCTTTGTCAGGGGCATTTAAGTGTCACCCACCCTGATGTGGCAAGAGAGTCTGCTAGTCCCTGCTGGGGCCAGCATCCCTGTTGCCCAACTTCTATCGCTGCCAGCCTCATACAAACCCACACTCATCAAACCCTCCTCATCCAGGGCCCTCCCTCTGATCCCAAGTCCTCTAGAGGGGCACCCTGGGCAGATGATCCAGTTGTGCATGCCTGGTATGACGGTCAGTTTTGTGTGTCAACTTGGCTAGGCGACTGTACCTAGTCATTCAGTCAAACACCAATCTAGGTGTTGTTGTGAAGGTAGCTTGTAGGTGTGATGAAAGTGCATAATCCATAAAAGAGATTATCCTCAATAACATAGGTGGGTGAAACACCTTAAGAGTGAAACGCCGGGGTTTCTCTGAGGAAGAAGATATTCAGCCACAAGGCTGCAGCATCCACCCCTGCTAGAGTCTCCAGCCTGCTGGCCTGCCACGCAGGTGTCAGACTTGCCAGCCCCCACAACTGCATGAGTCACTTCCTTAAAATAAACCAGGCTATATATGTCTTCTACTGGTTCTGTTTCTCTGGAGAACCCTGACTGATATGGATTCTTGGAGCTGTGTTTCCAACTTCACCCCACCATCTCCTCTCTCCCTGGGTGACCGTTCAACACCCCCAACTAATTATAATCCCTCTCCACCCCACCCCCACCCCTAGGAGTTGAAGGTGAGGCTCTTGTGCTACCAACCATCAAGTGCAATGGCTTAACCTGTTGTAGCCACCAGGACTAGAATCTCCCAGTTCCTGGGCTTCCCCATAAAGACAGCATGGTGAATTCTAAGGGAATTTCAATCCTGGATCTATTGTTTACCAGATATGAGGCCTTGAGCAAATTAATGAATCCCTCTGGGTCTGTTTCTTCATCTACAAAATCAGGATAATAACTACCCTCTATGCAGGTAGTTGCTGGGATAATTAAACAAGATTGCACAGGTTGCACACCTAGTACAGTATACCTGCTATATGTGGGTGCCACATGGACTGTAGCTATGATGATGATGATGATGATGATTATTTCTGCAATTAAAAAAAGCTGTCGCTGGACAGGGATCATCTAGCCTGCAGCCTCAGTGAATAATCATTCCCTCCTTGATGCTCTCATGGTACATTTTTCCTATCTTATTGCTACGTCACATTTTGTTGCAATTAAAAGTTGACACATTTGTTTCTCCCATAGTCTGTGAACTCCTTCCACTCCTTCCGGTCATACTGAGTCCTCCTAGTGCACACTCCTCTGTCCTGTCTTTCACAGAGTAAGAACTCAATGAATGTTTACAAAATTAAACCATGAAAATCATTGGTCTACACACAGACACACAGACACACACACACACACACACACACACACACACACACACGGGCCTTAAAGTAATGGACACATTTCAGGTACTTGCTCAAATGATACAGACTGATACTGCCAGCCATGCTGAGGTCGTGCACTGCCCAGCCTCTAGGGGTACAGAGATGAAGAGTAAGTTCTCATCAAGGACCTGGCTTTGGAACTGGGTTTTGAGTAATTCCAGGCAACTGGAAGAGGAAGGCCCCTCAACACTCCAGACAGCAGGAACGGAAGAAGCAAAGATGTGGAATTCTGGGCATGTGTGGTTCACCCCCAGCCTGGCGTGGTGACCCACTATGCGGGTGGGGCAGGGCCCACTCACGTTGGTCATCCCACTGACAGAAGAGGTAATGATCTTCACAGTGTCCATGGTGACTTTGTGGACCATCCTCTCCTCCAAGTCCCTCTGATAAAAGTTCTCCCGGCGATTTGTCTGGAAGAAAGAACCAAGGGATTCCCACCTGTGGCCTAGCAGAGGCTTGTCATGGTCTCAGGTGTGGTCTCCTCACTCCCCAGGGGCTCCATGCCCAGATACTGAGTCTACAGAATGCTCAGAGCTGTGCATATATCTAGGACCCCACACATTGTCACCTGCAGGTTCACTGTGTCTACGAACTCATGTCATGAATGGATACGCAGGTTTGAACACAGGTATGCTGAGTGGCATTCTCCCCTCAGCACTGTGGAAACCATTTCCAAGTCCAGCTGCTCTGTGGTCTGCGTATCAGGGCCACTCACCAGTTTGTAGGTGGATAAGGTCAGCTGCACAGACACGTACTTCAGGCCCCAGCCTTTGATTCTCTCCTGGTAGCCACAGAGAGCCAACTGCCCAATGATGCGGAGAATAGCCATCCTCACCTGAGGGGACAGGACCGTGGACATGCTGGGGGTTGGGGTGGGCTCCAAGGCACCCAATCCTGTGACATAGAGAGCTAGGAATTGGGGGTGCTCTGGGCTAGAAGGGGCCTCAGGGACTACCTGATTACTGCCCACTCTGTCCACCTCCCCCTGCCTCATCCAGGGGTCCCACTCTGCAGCATGCCCACCTGGGAGCCTAATTGAGCCTTGGAGAGACACAAAGCTCCCTCCCTCCCTTCCAACCTCGGCTGCTCCATTCTAGCAGCCCTTGCCGTGGGGAGCCCATCTGTTATCCTGGACCCCCTGGGGCTTGCTCCATTGATGAGAATCACTATGTGAAGGAGATGCAGAACGAGCCTCTTCTCTCTTCCCTCCACAGCCTCCAGGGACTGAAGACAGCTCTGCCTAAATCTCTAGCCCCCATTCTCCTCCATTCCCTCTCTGATATGCCTCAAAACTGCTGTGCAGACCCTCACTATGCTGGACCTCCCTTCCCCAGCCCATGGCCAGAACCAAGCTCCACTCCAAGGTGGATGTGGCTGCCATGGAGCCTGGGACTGTGGTTTTCAGCCTTTTGAGGGTGGGTAGAGGAGTACCCCTTAGTTGCTTTTTTCACATGCGATAAAGACCTCACAAAACCCTTGACAGCCAAGTGACTCTAGCTGCAGCTGGATTTACTCGGCCTCTGTTGGGTCCAAGGTGGTGCCTGAGACACACCACTCGAAAACTCTAGATCCATGGAGAGAATGAGGTCTCGAGAGTGGAACCTCAGCGTTCACTGGCCTCGCCATCCTGCAGCCCCAGTCGAGACCCGATGGAAAGCTGGGTTTTCCATCAAAAGCCTCTGCCTCCCAGAGCCCAGACTTCCCTTTGCCTCCCTGGCAGGGTCCCCTGACTGCCCCCCATTTCCAGGTCTCTGCCCTGTTACCTTGGACCGGGTATCAGAGATGGTGTTCTTGACCACCCGGATAGCCAGGTAGATGGCCCTGATACTCATCCTGGGCTCTGAAGGAGGAAAACTGGGTGGGCTGGAGGGCTGCGGCTCAGGGAGATGTCAGGTGGCTCGCCCCGCATCAGGGCCTCAAGTTCTGTCTCCTCCCACATTTTCCAAGCTCAGGGGCACTTTCTTAGGAGCCTCCCTGGCCATGCTCTCCCTGGCCATCTCCCTCCCCTCTGTTGTTTCCACGCCTCATTCCCTTGGCCACTGCTTTGTGTGTATCTCATTTGAACCCAGGTGAACTAGCCTTGAGGGCAAGATCTCTGCCTACGAGCTCTTTAGTGCCCTGCAGCTGGGCACAGAGCACTGGGCATGAAGTGGGCATGCAGTGGGCACACAGAGGTTGCAAAGCACCACCGTGAAGAGCATGGGTCCTGACACCAGGCCTTGCCTGGGTTCAAATCCTGGCTCCACCACATCCCAACTGTGGGACCTAAAGTGAATTACGTAGCCCCTCTGCGCCTCAGTTTCCTCGCCTGTAAAGTGTGGATAATGACAGTGCCTCTCTCACAGAGTTAACACAGTGTCTGGCACACCGTAAGGGCTGGGCAAGTGTTTGCTAGTTGTACAACTGATGACAGCACACCCAACTAAAGCAGGAAGCTTAAGAGGGGCAAGAAAGAGCCATGAGAAAGTTCTGGAGAGGGCTGGTGTGGATGGAGGTAGAGTTAGACATTCAGGATGAGTTTGGACTCCTGACCTCCAGGACGTACAGAGAATACATCTCTGTTGTTTCAAGCTACCCATGTGTGGTTCTTTGTTACAGCAACCCTAACAAACTAATGCAAAGGCCACAGCCTCACTGCAGCCTCCGAGGGACCAGCACCTGGTCCCTTCCACCCGGAAGGGCAGTGTTCATTCCCATGAGTCCCACGGGTGCCAGGCTCCACGCCCCTCCCTCGCAGGGCACAGATGTCGGGTTCCTGACACAGTGTCAAAATATCTGACATCCCCCCGGCTCCCACTCAACCCCTTAAACACTTGGGAGCCCCCAATTCCCTAAGCTTCCTTCCCAGAGCCGTGGCTGCCTGGCCACTCGCCTGCGTGACGAAGAGCGCCTCCAGGCCGCCCTGGTACTCCGCCAGCAGCAGGGGGATGTAGTCGTAGACCTGCTCCCGCAGGTCATCGTTGGGCAGAAGGAGGCCGAGCATGGGCTTCAGGGACTTGATCACCCCCAGCTTCACCTGCCACCAGAAACCAGCTCTGGGACCCATTGTCTCACCACCCTCCAGCAAGGCCAGTGACCTCAGCCCCAGCCACAGAATCCAAGGACACAGGACAGAAGGCGCCTCAGAAGCAGAGCAAGGTCTTTCCTGCACAGGTGGCCGGGTTTGAGTCCCTCCCACTTAGCAGCCACATGACCTTGAGCAGGTACTTAACCCCTCTGTGCCTGAGTTTCCTCATTTGTCAACTAGTCCTATATCACAGAGTGGGTGTGAAAATAGCTCCCACGGGTAAGACGCTGGTAGAGTGCCCAGCATGTAACAAGGATTATCACCAACCTTCATCAAGCCTGGCCTCGTGAATGAGTCTCCTAGGTCCCAGCTGTTCAGCATCCATGCGTTCCCCGGCTCTGCCATGAGTCAAGTCACTGCCCTCTAGGGTCCTGGGAGTAAGTCTGGACCCAACGGTCCCTCAGCACCTCCCAGCCCCACAGGCTGGGGAGCTGTGGCCTGGGGACCACCAGGCCCTCCTAAGAGGGGTGCATCTCACCTCAGGGTTGTGGTGCCTCAGCCACACTGTCATGAAGTAGCGATACATGGGGAACACCTTCAGGGCAAACTGCTCCTCGGTCATCACGGGATACACGCTCTCCTCCAGGTGCTTCAGATAAAACTGCACCGTCTCACAGAAGGTCTCCATGGCTACCAACAGCAACAGGGGAATGCACTTGGCGCCAGAGGGGCTGGAAGCAGAACCAAGCCTTCCCAGCCCAGCTTCCCGAGTGGAAGTGCTCATGCCTTGCCGTAGCGAGCAGGCTGCACCCTGCCCTTCCAACCCCCCACAGCACCTTCATTTTTACTCTGCGTGCCTGTGTGTGCGAGAACTGAGCACTCGGGGGTGTCTGGGTCCCTCTCCTTCAAGGACAGAGACGGGGTCAAGGGCGAGGCCTGGAGTATGACCCTGCCCACATCCTGGGGATTCCAGGTCAGAGGGCAGTGAACAGTGAACACATGTGGCCCTCTTTTTCTCAGGCACTAGGGCTTTTTATAAGCCCACAAGAACATTAAGTAATCAAAATCTGGGGCAAGGTGATCAGATTGAAATAGCATCTAAGACCAGTCCCCGTCAAGCTCCACATGGAGCCGTTTTCCCCGGTCTCCCTCTCCTGTGAATGCTCATTGCTGTTCTGTGGTCTCATGAAGTGAAGTGCTTAACTACAAAGCAAGCTAAATGGAGTCACGGTAGCAGCTTCTTCCCTCTAAGCCGGGATCTTCTAAAAGGCCCCCACCGTATCTCAGCCTCTTGTGCCCCAGGCAGCCAATCAGAGGCCACACGAAGTAAAAGATTAAGCAAACTCCTTTGGAGAACAAGTGAACAGTGCACCTCTTTTTCAACAACCCCTCCATCTGCTCCTTACCCAGCAGTCTCCCTCCGGCGCCCTGATCGAGCCAGACCTGCAGGCTCAAGTGGGTCACTCACCACTGCAGATCGCCTGGCGTATCTTGGCTTCATTGGCAAGTCTCAGCATGGTGAATATGGTAGCCAGGGTGATGCCCATGTATGGCATGAACTCAAACACTGTGAGGTTGTGAGGGATGATTACAGGGAGTTGGGGCTGGGGGTGAGCAGAGAGAAGGCAGAGAGGACAACCCTGCTGCCCTCCACCTCCAACCCCTAACAGTCCAGAGCTGGCTTAGCCCTCTGTCCTGGCTGGGGCCCAGGAAATAGTCCAGGAGTCAGAAAAGCATTAAAAAGTGAGCTAGAAGGGCATGGTGGCTCACGCCTGTAATCCCAGCACTTTGGGAGGCCGAGGTGGGCGGATCACGAGGTCAGGAGATCGAGGCCATCCTGGCTAACATGGTTGAAACCCCGTCTCTACTAAAAATACAAAAAATTGGCCGGGCGTGGTGGCAGGTGCCTGTAGTCTCAACCACTAGGGAGGCAGAGGCAGGAGAATGGCGTGAACCCGGGAGGCGGAGCTTGCAGTGAGCCGAGATCACGCCACTGCACTCCAGCCTGGGCGACAGAGCGAGACTCCGTCTCAAAAAAAAAAAAAAGTGAGCTAGAAGCAGGTGACACAGGAAGAAAGCCAGGCAAAAGGGGAGGAAAGGGAAGAAGAGAGAGGACCAGGAGAAGGAAGAGGAGGTCCGAGAGAGGGAGGGAAGAGAGGACAGAGGAGCCCCAGGGAAGGAGGGGCAAGAAGCAGAAAGAAGCAGCCCCCAGAGTGCATCCATCCTCCTGGACACAGACCAGCCTCCTTCAGGGGTCCCACAAACGTTCTTGGGCGAACACAGAAGCAGGGAGACAGCAGGTGAGAGCAAGGAACTGAGAGAAGGCACGAGGCCAGCAGAGAAAAAGAGCAGACGGATGAAGGAAGGGAGCCGTAACAGGCCACTCTGCAACAGGAGGCAGGCCCCTCCACTTCACCCACCCTGAGTGCGCCCCCATCTTCAGACTTCATAATAATCCCCCTCGCTGCTGTCCCTTGTCCTCTTTCCAGGCCTGCCTTCCCTTCCTCCCCTCCCACTCCATCCAGGCCTTTATCCCCAGCAAGCCGTGAAGCTCTTCCACCTCCCGCCTTCTCCAGCCTTATCTCACTGGACCCCTTGGCAGGATGGGCATCACGGGGGCCTGCACCCCTTGAGATTGTTCTCCCTGTGCCAGGCCTCACATTCCATGCTGTCTCTTACGACTCCTCCCGAGCCTTGCCAATGCCAGGACCCCTCCGGGCTGGGTCCTCTCTCTACTTTCACTCCCGGATATCAATGGCTTTGAACATCACCTGCACTCTGAGGTCACCAAGAACCAAAGCCAAGCCCAGACCTGCCCTCTGAACTCCGCGCCACAAATCAACTGCCCCCTTCACCTCTCCCCTGGGGGCTCCCACAGGCAACATGAGCTCCACACACAGCATGAAGTTCTTCACTTGAGCTCCCAACTCTCAGTGCTTCTAGCTCGGGAAAGGAGGCCAACACGCTCCCAGTGGCTTGCTACCTCTGCTCCTTCCCCCGTCCTCAGCAGGTCCCGTCTCAGAGCCCCTTCCCACCTGTCACCCCTCACCACATGCTTCCCAGCCCAGCCACCGTCACAAGTACCCACCTCCTAGTACTCTCCATCCGGGCAACAATCAGAAAGGCCTTCCCACAACCTGCATTCACCAGGCGACCCTGCAGCTTAATGTCCTTCGATAGCTTCCTAGTGCCCGAGGTGACGTCCCCAAGGCCCTGCCTGACTCTCCCCCTCATCTCTCTCTCACTCCTTAACTCCAGCCACAGCCACTTCTCAACTCTTCGAAGAATCCAAGCTCTTCTCTGCCCCAGAGCCTCAGCAATGTTCTCTCCGTGTGGAATGTTCTCCCCATTCCATGCTTCACACAGACGTCCTCCTCTCTGCCTTCAGGTCTTAGCTGAAATATCGCTACCTCAACAAGGGCTGCAGAGATGAGGTCCCCTCCCTCAGCCAGATCTCAAACGCCCATTTGGCTGCTCTCTTCATACCCGTCACCTCCTGTTATAAACGTCTATTTCCTTGTTTGCCTGTTGGTCCTTTCTGAGCACCAGAGCCGTGTGTGTCTTATGTATTGTAGTGGCCAGGTACCTGCCACAAGGCCTGCATGGAGTAGGAGTTCAGCGCATGCTTCTGGGATGAAAGGAAGGGAGGGAGGATGGAGAAGGAAGGAAGGAAGGGAGAGAGGGAGGGAGGGAGGGAGGGTAGGGGAGGGAAAGGGGAGGGGAGGAAGGAAGGAAGGAGAAAAAGAAAGCGGGAGGGAGGGGAAAGAGTAAGTAAGGCAGGCAATTAAAAAGGAAAGGAAGAAGGAAGGAAGGAAGGAAATTGAAAGAGAAAGAGATGGAAAGACAGAACAACGCAAGTGGAGGGGAGACAGGAGAGAGAGGGGAAGAAGGATGAGAGGCAGAAACACACAGAAAGGGAGAGAAGGAAGGAGGGAAGGAAGAAGGAAATTGAAAGAGAAAGAGATGGAAAGACAGAACAACGCAAGTGGAGGGGAGACAGGAGAGAGAGGGGAAGAAGGATGAGAGGCAGAAACACACAGAAAGGGAGAGAAGGAAGGAGGGAAGGAAGAAAGGAAGGAAGGAGAGAAGAAAAGAAGGGAGGAAAGAAGGGTGGGAGGGAGAAAGGGATGGAGGAAGGGAGGAAGGAAGGGAGGGATGAAGGAAGGAAGGAGAAAAAGAAAGAGGGAAGGGAAGGAGTAAGTAAGGCAGACAATATAAAAGGAAAGGAAGGAAGGAAGGGGGGAGGGAGGGAGGAAGGAAGGAGAGAAGAAAAGAGGAGAGGAAGGAAGGAGGGAGGAAGGAAGGAAGGGAGGGAGGGAGGGAGGAAGGAAGGAGGGAAGGAAGGAAGAAAGGAAGAAAGGAGAGAAGAAAAGAGGGGAGGAAAGAAGGGTGGGAGGGAGAAAGGGATGGAGGAAGGAAGGAAGGAGAAAAAGAAAGAGGGAAGGGAAGGAGTAAGTAAGGCAGACAATATAAAAGGAAAGGAAGGAAGGAAGGAAGGGGGGAGGGAGGGAGGAAGGAAGGAGAGAAGAAAAGAGGAGAGGAAGGAAGGAGGGAGGAAGGAAGGAAGGGAGGGAGGGAGGAAGGAAGGAAGGAAGGGAGGGAGGAAGGAAGGAGAGAAGAAAAGGGAGGAAGGAAGGGTGGGATGGAGGAAGGGAGGAAGGGAGGGAGGAAGGAAGGAAGGAAAGAAGGAGAAAAAGGGGGAGGGAGAGGAAGGAGTAAGTAAGGCAGGCAATAAAAAAGGAAAGGAAAGAGGAAGGAAGGAAGGAAGGAAATTGAAAAAGAAAGAGAGATGGAAAGACAGAACAATGCAGGTGGAGGGGAGCAGGAGAGAGGGGGAAGAAGGATGAGAGACAGAACACACAGAATCTTAACAGCTAAGAGACAAAAGGACTGCAGACACAAAATGAGTAAATTTTAGAGGGAAAAAGAGAGAAATGAAAGGTAAGGGGAAGAGGTGAACATAGGGATAGATGGGAGGGGCAGAGAGAGGCAGAGACCAGGAGGGCACACTGGGCCAGGCTGAGGGCCCTCAAGCCCCTACCATTGCTGTTGGCCAGCTTGGCCAGTGTGATGATGACAAATTCATCAGTGAGGTTGAGGGGCTTGAGGTGGTGCTGCAGCTCGTACATGACCAAGCTGAAGTGGTTTCGAGACAGAGCCACCAGTGTGTCGCTGGCCACCTCTGCCTTCATATAGCCCTCCATCTGCAGGGGACAGAAGAGGGACATATGGCACCACCACCAGCCGGGCCTCCAGGAAAACCTTCCTACCCCAGGCTCTCTCCATCCCTCCTGGTTCCCTTGGGCTCAGCCTTACCCCTGCTCTAAGAGGTAACTGCACAGGGCTGTGGGCATCCTGGGCCAGGCCCCCAGTGGCCCAGCTCCTCGGCTGGCAGAGGGAAGGCACCAATGGAGCTTGGGGTCCTACCTCTGGGATCTCCCTCATCTCCTTGGAGGCAATGGCCACCAGCCTCTGCACGCACTGCTCCTCCAGCTCCCCCTCCTGCTGGATGATGTCCTGGAGGATGTTGTAAATGTTGACCTTGCACTGGGTGGAAATCTGGGCAACAAGCATGGTGGGTGGAATGGACCCTCACCCTGCCCCCGGCACAAGTCCACCTCTCTCTCCCACTGTCCTCCTTCCCTACACCCAAACCACCAGCCTCCAAACACACAAATCTTAGATCCCCATTCCTCCATTTCTAAATCCTCCTGCTTCGCTTCTCCTGCCCTTCTCATCCCACTGGCCCTGTCAATATGACTTGCGTATCTGTATTCCTGCCCCTGATTTCAGTAAATATCTGGCAAGGCAGGTGTTAAGTGATCAACACACAAGGTTCTCTATGCATGGGGCATTGGCCATCTTGAAAGCCCAAAGAGGGCAGGCTCACCTTGCCTTTGCCCTACTGAGGGAGTCTGTGGGCCCAGGAAAATTGCCTCTTACTCTCTTCCAATTCCTGCATGATAGCGCTTATCACCACTGAAAATGACCTGGTTTAGGATGGGATTGGGCAGATAGATTGCACATCCCAGATCACACCTGGAGGGTCGTATTTGAGAATACTTTTAATCAGGCATGACAAGTTACTCTTTTTTTTTTTTTTTTTGAGACAGAGTCTTGCTCTGTCGCCCTGGCTGGAGTGCAGTGGCGCGATTTCGCCTCACTGCAAGCTCTGCCTCCCGGGTTCATGCCATTCTCCTGCCTCAGCCTCCCGAGTAGCTGGGACTACAGGTGCCTGCCACCATGCCCGGTTAATTTTTTTTTTTTTTTTTTTTTTTTTAGTAGAGAGGGGGTTTCACCGTGTTAGCCAAGATGGTCTCGATCTCCTGACCTCATGATCTGCCGGCCTCGGCCTCCCAAAGTGCTGGGATTACAGGCGTGAGCCACCGCGCCCAGCTGACAAGCCACTCTCAAGGAATGAGGGTTACTTTCTAGGTGGGGCCACTGCCTGCAAAGCCCTCAGGAAAAAATGTCCTTCTACCTCTGGTGGTAGGGAGGTCACTCCCAACAGTCCAGAATCCTTAGCAAATTTGGGGACCTTAAGAAGAGAGGAATTCACCCAAATGTGTAAGTTCTACTGGTGAAATCCAGTACAGGGAGTCTTGGTCTTGGTTTCCTATTTTGGGATAGCAAATAATAGGGATTTGTAAAACTCCAATCAGAAATCCCTATGACAGCTCCCAGAAATTAATGATGTGGCCTTAGTAGCTGCTCAGTACTGCGTGGCTCAAGACCAGTGTTTCTCAATCTTTATTATTATTATTATTATTATTACTCCCAAGGACATTTAGACTTTTTTCCTAATCACACCCCAACGAGACTTTGATGCCATATATATGTGTGGGTATATATATATAATATATATGTATATGTATATATAGAATACATATGTATATGTATATAGATAATATATACGTATATGTATATATCTATATGTATATATAGAATATATGTATATGTATATATAGAATATATATGTATATGTATATATGTATATGTATATACATATGTGTGTGTGTGTGTTATACATATCCATGCTTTATACATGAAAAAGTAAAATTTTCTTTGTCCCCCAAGAACTAGTTTTACTTAATTGGGGGCAATATCACCCCATTGAGAATGGAAGCTCTAGATTTTCACAGTAAACTCAAGGAGGCCAATATGCTTAATTAACACTCTTACTGCACCCTATACAAATAGCCAGGCAAATTATAAGAAGATCAGCCTTTTTTGTGATCAAGAATAATCTTCGGAGAATATTTATAGTCACAAGAGAAAAACTGTCAAAGACTTGGAAATAACAAAAGCGATCACTGAGTGGCCTTCCAGAGCAGAGCTTGGTTCTGTCTGGCAGATGCTGTGGAATTACTGGATTCTGTAGAGTGTGCATCTGTGATTGCCAAGGCTACTTTACATCTCTGTAGGGAAAAAAGTTAAATCCTAGAAAACTGATAACAATGCACGTGTTTCCTACATAGGAATGAAAATGATTCCTGTTCATGGCAGTGCAAATGGATTTTGTCTGGTAAAGCACAGGTAAAATTCTCATTTGAACAGCTTTTAACATCTTACTAGTTCCTTAACTAGTTGAGGAGTAAATAAAATCTTTGATGCATGTTAATTTTAAAATGTGCCTATTTGTTTATTGTCTGTTTATTGCCACTGATGACTGATTAAGACCTGTGTGTTAATCATGGTTTCTTATTTTCTTCATTTCCTGATGCTTTGGCACCTGGGTCCTTGCTGACCCTAGAGAGACTACTCCTCCCAGAGCTAGCCAGTTCCTAGAGATAGTAACAAGTTGTCCATCAGCATGCTTTTTAAGTACAAAACAACTGTTACAGATTGAATCATGTACCCTAAAAATTCCTATGTTGAAGCCCTAACCCCCAGTGGGATAGTATTTGGAGATGAGCCCTTCGAAAGGTAATTAGGGTTAAATGAAGTCACAAGGGTGGGACCCTAATCTCATGGGATTGGTGCCCTTATAAAAGAAGCAGAAGACACAAGAGTGCTTTCTCCCACTGTGCGCATGCACAGGAGAGCCACGTGAGGACACAGTGAGAGGGCAGTCACACAAGAAAGCCAGCAAGGAAGCAAGGCTTTACAGAAACCAAATTTGCTGGCACCTTGTATTAGTCTGTTCTCGCATTGCTAATGTAAACATACCTGAGACTGGGTAATTTATAAAGAAAAAGAGGTTTAATGGACTCATAGTTCCACGTGGTCAGGAGGCTTCACAATCATGGTAGGAGACAAAGGGGGAACACAGTCATGTTCTACATGGCAGCAGGCAAGAGAGAATGAGAGCCAAGAGAAAGGGGAAACCCCTTATAAAACCATCAGATCTCGTGAGACTTATTCACTACTATGAGAACAGTATGAGGGAAACCACCCCATGATTCAATTATCTCCCAATTGTTCCCTCCCACAACATGTGGGAATTATGGGAGCTATAATTCAAGGTGAGATTTGGGTGGGGACACAGCCAAACCATATCGCACCTCAATCAGGGACTTCCAGCTTCCAGAATTGTGAGAAAATAAATTTCTGTTTTCTAAGCCACCCAGACTATAGTACTCCATTAGGGCATCCTGAACACAGTATTCCAACCAACACAGAGCCCCTCTCCCAATCACCTCCTTTATTGGGCTCTCACACTCTGGGCCACTATCCACCTGTCCTAATCACACAGAGGAGGTATCAAACAGCCAGGGACAGCTACTTTGCCCCAGAGTCCACTGAGAATATTCAAATTAGCTAATTCTAAGCCTTCTTACCCTACCTCACCAGTTTCTTTCTACAGAAACCACAATAAAGCCTGTTGCCTATAATTTCCCCTGACTCCCTCTGCCTCCTCACAGACCCTAGTGCTTCCCTTGTGTGACCCTGCATGGCGTGGTTGGCCCCCTCTCTTGGGAATGTAACAAACTGTCTTTTCTACTTTTTTTTTTTTTTTTTTTTTTGAGACAAAGTCTCGCTTTGTCACCCAGGCTAGAGTACAGTGGTGCAAAATGGCTCACTGCAGCCTTGACTCAAAAATGCTGGGCTCAAACAATGCTCCCATCTCGGCCTGCCAAGTAGCTGGGACTACAGACAGGTGCCACCATGCCCAATTAATTAATTTTTTTAGAGATGTGATCTTGCTATGTTACCCAGGCTGGTCTTGCACTCCTGGCATGAGCCACCATACCCAGCCAATAAACTGTCCTTTCAAGAGCAAGTGTCTCCTGAGCTGTTGGTCTCATCATAGCTGAATAAAAACAAAGCCTACATTTTTTTTTTTGAGATGGAGTCTCGCTCTTTCACCCAGGCTGGAGTGCAGTGGCACGATCTCAGCTCACTGCAACCTCCACCTCCCGGGTTCAAGCAATTCTCTTGCCTCAGCCTCCCGGGTAGCTGGGATTACAGGCATGCACCACCACGCCTGGCTAATTTTTGTATTTTTAGCAGAGATGGGGTTTCACCACATTGGTCAGGCTGCTCTCGAACTCCTGACCCCGTGATCCGCCCGCCTTGGCTCCCAAAGTGCTCCCAAAGTGGCATGAGCCACTGCGCATGGCCTACATTTTTTAAAAGCCCGTGTTAGTCTGTTCTTGCATTGCTATAAAGGAATACCTGAGGCTAGATAATTTATAAAGAAAAGTGGTTTATTTTGGTTCATGGTTCTGCAGACCATACAGCAAGTATGCTGCCAGCCTCTGCTTCTGGTAAGGCCTACCCATGGTGGAAGGCAAAAGGGGAGCCAGTGCATCATGTGGTGAGGGAGAAGGCGAGACAGAGGAGGCGCCAGGCTCCTTTAAACAGCCAGCTCTCACGTGAACTCATTACCACAGGGAGGGCACCAAGACATTCATGAGGGATCTTCCCCCATGACCCGAACACCTCCCTCCAGGCCCCACCTCCAACTCTGACGTCACATTTCAACGTCATTAGTTTCTCATCAGCACATGGAATATTCTCCAGAATATACCATATTTTGGGCCACAAAACAAGTCTCAACAAATTCATAAAACTATAAATCATATTATTTTTTCTGACCACAATGGAATAAAACTAGAAATCAACCACAAAAAAACTTTGGAAAATACACAAACACATAGAAATTATGTAATATATTGCTGGATGACCACTGGTTCAATAAAGAAATTAAGAAGGAAATTTAAAATTTTACTGAAATGAATGGAAATAGAAATATAACATACAAAAATCTATTGGATACAGCAAAAGCAGTATAACAGGGAAGTTTACGACAATAAAAGCCTATCTCAAAAAAGTAGAAAGAATTCAAATAAGCAACCTAATGATACACATCAAGCAACTAAAAAAAGCAAGAACATACCCAACCCAAAATTTAAAGAAGGACAAGAGATCAGTGCAGACATAAACAAAATCAAGAGTAATAAAACAATACAGGAGAACAAAAGAAAAGTTGAGTTTTTGAAAAAACAAACAAAATTGATAAATATTTGGCTAGAGTAAATAAAAAAAAAAGAGTGAAGACCCAAATAAATAAAATCAGAAATGAAAGGAGACATAACTGAGACTGGCAGAAATACAAAGAACTGGCTGGGCACATTGGCTTATGTCTGTAATCCCGGCACTCACGTCTGTAACCCCAGTACTTTGGGCGGCCGAAGTGGGCAGATCACTTGAGGTCAGGAGTTTGAGACCAGCCTGGCCAACATGGCCCATCTCTACCAAAAATACAAAAATTAGCCAGGCATGGTGGTGCGTGCCTGTAATCCCAGCTACTTGGGAGGCTGAGGCAGGAGAATCGCTTGAACCCGGGAGGCAGAGGTTGCAGTGAGCCAAGATTGTGCCACTTCACTCCAGCCTGGGCAACAGCGTGAGACTCTTGTCACCAAAATAAATAAATAAATAAATAAATACAAAGAATTATTAGAGTTATTAGAGTTACAAACAACTACACGCCAACAAATTTGAAAACCTATAGGAAACAGATAAATTCTTGGACATATACAGGCTACCAAGATTGAACAACGAAGAAATAGAAAACTCCGATGAACCAGTATCGAATAATGAGATTGACAGTAATAAAAAGTTTCTTATCAAAGAAAAGCCCAGGACCGGATGGATTCACTGCTGAATTCTACCAAACATTAAATAAAAGCAAATACCAATTCTACCCAAACTATTCAAAAAAAGAGATGGATAAGGAGGGAATACTGCCAAACTCATACTACAAGGCCAGCATTACCCTGATAGAAAAACCAGACAAGAACACAACAAAAAAAGAAAACTACAGGCCAATATCTGTGATGAACATAGATGCAGAAATCCACAACAAAATATTAGCAAACTGAGTTCAACAACACAATAAAAAGATCATTCACCGTGATCAAGTGGGATTCATCCCAAGGATGTAAGGATGGTCCAATACACACAAATCAATAAATGTGATACATCACATTAACAGAGCCAAGAACAACAATCATATGATCATTTCAATATATGCTAAAAAAAAGTATTTGATAAATTCAGCAGCCCTTTATGATTTTTTAAAAACTCAACAAGCTGGGCATAGAAAGAGCATACCTCACGATAATAAAAGCCATATATGACAAACCCACAGCTAACATTGTACCAGATGGAAGAAATCGAAAGCCTTGTTCCTAAAATCTGGAACAAGACAAAAATGCCCACTTTTACCACTGCTCTTCAACATAATACTGGAAGTCCTGGCCAGAGCAGTTAGGCAAGAGAAAGAAACAAAGGGCGTACAAAATAGAAAGGAAGAAGTCAAATTATCCTTGTTCACAGATGACACGATCTCATACTAGAAAAATACAAAGACTCCATCCAAAAACTGTTAGAACTGATAAATAAATTTAGTTAAGTTGCAGATTACAAAATTAACATACAAAAATCAGTAACATTAGTATATGCCAAATGGCAAACAACAGAACACTTCACCCATTTTGAAAAAGAAACCAAGAAATCCATTTCATTTACAATAGCCACAAAAATATAAAATACCTAGGAATAAATTTAACCAAAGAAGTGAAAGATCTATGCAAGGGAAACTATAAAACACTGATGAAAAGAATTGAAGAAGACACCAAAAAATGGAAAGCTATTTCATGCTCACTGATAGAAAAATTAATATTATCAAAATACTACCAGAAGCAATTTAGAGATTCATTGAAATCTCTGTCAAAATACCAATGACATTCTTTACAGACAATTTTTACATGGAACCATAAGACTCCAAACAGACAAACCAATCCTGAGCAAAAAGAGTAAAGCTGGAGGCATCATACTACCTGACTTCAAAATATACTTTAAAGCCATAGTAACCAAAATAGCATGGTACTGGCATAAAAACATGCACATAGACCAATGGAACAGAATAGAGAGCCCAGATGTCAATCCATGCATTTACAGTCAACTCATTTTTGACAAAGGTGCTAGGCACATATAATGGTGAAAGGACAGTCTCTTCAATAAATGGTGCTGGGAAAACTGGATAACCATATGCAGAAGAATGAAACTAAACCCCTATCTCTCACCATACGCAAAAATCAAATCAAAATGGATTGAAGACTTAAATCCAAGACCTGAAACTATGAAACTACTAGAAAATAATCATTGGGGAAATGCTCCAGGAAATTGGTTTGCGCAAAGATTTTTTGTGTGAGACCTCAAAAGCACAGGCAACAAAAGCAAAAATAGACAAATGGGATTATGTCAAGCAAAAAACTTATGCACAGCAAAGGAAACAGTGAACAAAGCGAAGAGACAACCCACAGAATAGGAGAATATCTCTCCATCCTACAAGGAATTAATAACCAGAATACACAAGGAGCTCAAACAACTCAATAGCAAAAAAATCAAATTTAAAAATGGGCAAAAGATCTGAACAGACATTTCTCAAAAGAAGGCATACAAATGGCCAACAGGGATATAAAAAATGCTCAACCTCACTAATCATCAGAGAAATGCAAATCAAAACCACAAGGAGATATTATCTCACTCCAGTTAAAAAGGCTTTTATCCAAAATATAGAAAATAACAGATGCTAGCAAGGATGTGGAGAAAGGGGAAACCTCACACATTGTTGGTAAGACTATAAATTAGTACAGCCATTATGGAAAACTCTATGGAGGTTTCTCAAAAAAAGTAAAACTAGATTTACCGTATGATCCAGCAATTCTCCTACTGGGTGTGTATCCAAAAGAAAGGAAGTCAATATATCTAAGAGATAGCTGCATTTTCATGTTTATTGCAGTACTATTCACAATAGCCAAGATATGGAATCAATGTAAGTACCCATCAATGGATGAAGGGATAAAGAAAATGTGGTATATATTGACAACGGAATATTATTCAACCATAAAAAAAAGAAACCCTGTCATTTACCGTAACATGAATAAAACTGGAGGACATTATGTCAAGTGAAATGAGTCAGGCACAGATAGATAAATACCACATGTTCTCACTCATATATGGGAGCTATAAAAATGGTGAGCTCATAGAAGTCAAGAGTAGAATTTCGGTATTAGGGTATGGGAAAGGTAAGGGCAGGGGAGGATAGGGAGAAGTTGATTAAAAGATACAAAATTACAGCTGGAGAGAAGGAAGGAATAAGCTCTTGTGTTCTATAGCACTGTAGGTTATGAATATAGTCAACAATGATTGATTGTATATTTTCAAAAAACTAGAAGAAACAGTTTTGAATGCTTGCAACACAAAGAAATGATAAATGTTTGCAGTGTTGGATATATTAATTACCCTGATTCGGTCATTACACATTGTATCTATGTTTTGAAATATCACTTTGTATTCTATAAATATGTACAATTGTTATGTGTCAACTAAAAATAAAAGGGGGAAAATGCAAATGCAAATCCAAATCCAACAAAAATAATAAAGCTTTTTAAAAATAAGCTCCTCTGCTCATAGCACCCCTTTGCTACCTACTCCAAGACAAAAGGGTAGTCTAAAATCCAACAGTTCTCAAAGTATGCTCTCCAGATCAGCCTTGGCATCACCTGGGAACTTGTTAGAAATGCTGATTCTCAGGCTCCACCCCAGACTTACTGAATCAGAAACTCTGGGGGTGGTGCCCAGCAAGGTTTGGATCAGCTCTGTTCCAAACCCTTGTCTAGTCCAAAACCTTGTCTGGTACCACGTGATGCAAACCTTGTCTGTACAAGCCCACCAGGTCCCCTGGTTGCACTTTGTATCACTCCCTCCAACATCCTCTACCCCAGCCCCTTAACCCAGCTAAGCATCTCCCCACTAGCCAAACATCCCTGCACATTGTGTCTGGTGTATCTTTACTCTCCCATGCCCACTGGCTCAACATCTTTGCAACTCAGCTCATGTGCTCTAGGACAATGGCTCCCAAACCCACTGTGTCAGAAGACAAGGGAACTTTTAAAAATTATGAACATCTCAGGTCCCAATTGGTCCTCAGGGAGTAAGCACCTCACAGTCTTGCCCATCTCTGTATCCCAGTACCATACATCACATCTCTGATAGTCAGTAACTATGTGCTGGGTGGTGGATGGATGCACACACAGCTAAAGGTGGCTGAGCCCAGTGGGTAAGACGGCCCTACCTTTGGCACCTGCAGGCAGTGGATGAGAGTGTTTATCACCACAGAAGGCTCAGTGGTGGCCTTCTCTGTGATTATCACCGAGGCCAGGGTCTTCCACATATCAAGGCCTGCCTCTGTCGTGTCAGTCTTTGCTGACTCGCTGTCAATGATGTCCAGGAGGTTCACGACTTGTTGAAAGGTACCTATGAAAACAAACGCCACCCAGGTGCAGTGTGGAAATGACCATGACAGGAGGTGCCCTTGTGTCCCTGGCCTTGCCTCCACCTGCACAGCTCCAGCTTCATGTGTGGTATGATGTCCACTGTGCAGATGGAGAAAGGGAGACCTAGGCTGGGGCTGCAGTCAAATAGTTAGTGTCTGAGATGGGGCAGGAAAGCAGAAATGTGGATGACATTCTTACCACTGTCATGTAATTCAAGAGGCCCCAGGTCGTCTCTTTCCTCTGACACCTCCTCACTTGAGTCTACTGCTGCTTCTGTAATGGCTTCAGTCATCTCTTCCTCAAGCTCTTTTGAGATCAACAGAATTTGTAAAATACGGGGTGTGACACACACCTTAAGATGACCCCAACGACCCACATGCTTCAATAAAGCCATCCCCTTGAGGGTGTGTGGGTGGAACCTGTGACTTCCTTCTAATCAACAGAATATGGCAAAGGTGATGGGTGACCCTCTCTCGAGTGGATTACATCATATGGCAAAGATGGTGGGATGTCATTCCCATGATCACACTATGCCTCATGAGATTCCTTCTTATCAGATTGAACAGAAACATTCTACTGGCCTTGAAAAGTAAACAGCCATGATGCAAACTGCCTGTGGTGAGGGCCACGTAGCAAGGAACTGAGGGCCTCAGTCCTACAACCATAAGAAACTGAATTCTCCAATAAGCACATGAGCTTGGAAGAGGAAGCTGAACTCCAGAAAGGACTGCAGTCTCTGAGACCCTAAACAAAGGACCAAGGAAAGCCATGCCTAGACTCCTGGCCCGTGGAACCGTGAGATAATCAATGGATGTTCTTTTAAGCCACCGAGTTTATGATAATTTGTTACACAGTGATAGATAATATCCTTAGTTTAATAGAGCCCTCTCACCCTCTCTTCTAGACACTGATAATTAATGGCTAATGAGAAATTCATATCAGCATCTCTCATAACTCCTTTAAGGGGTTCTCTCAACATCCACAGCTTCTTACAAATTGAGAAACACCAACATAGATGTCGAGATGGTGGAAGAAAGGCTCTCAGATCCTTTCTCCTCCCGTCCCAAGTTCCTTGATCCTCAAAGATGCATCCCATGGCCTTTACTATCCCATACTCTCTTTTCCTTTAAACGATTTTAAAGAGCTACTCTGGGACCTAAACACTGACCTTTCCTTAGGGTCTTCTTCTGGATTAAACAGATATTAACCACAAGAAAAAGCTCTGCTCTTTGCCCAATACACATCAATGGAAATGCAAATGGCAGAATTGGTTATCAAAGTGAGACAGCTGGGCTCTTCAGTCATATTTCTTATAGGAATGGGTCTCTTGGCAGGGTGGGAGGGTTTCACTAGAACTATCACCGTTAGATCCCAGACCCTTGGAACTTTGAGATCCAACTGCCTCCCTGAGTCTCTATCAACCCAGGTCTTTGAAGAGTGCACAGGGCTCTGGGGTGAAAACTCCACATCATGTCATTCAACATTTCTGTTATTCACATGTGTGTGCTGAAGTACAGGGGCCTGTTTGGGAAAGGGAGATGGTAGAAGTGGGGATGGCTTACAACCAAGTCCCAGGGGAACACAGTCATGTGAGCCCTGGGTGGGGAGGTGTGGTCAGGACAGTTGGAGAGGAGAGGAGGGGCAGACTGAGAGGCCCTGGGGAGAGCACTCCTCCTTCCTGGGGACTGGATGACTTGCAGGATAAGAAATTGGATTTCCACTAGCACAATACTTACAAGATAAAGAACATCAAAGACAGGAGAGGAGGCACCCTGATTTCCTAAACCAAAAGTGGAGCCCAAAGGATTTCCCTGTCATTTGTAGCTAGGAGAGATGATCCAGATCATAGGTACAGCAATGAAATATTGGCCTTTGGGAAACCTTTCTATGCACTGCAAGACAACAGGAACAAAACTCAGAGACATCTAGGGCCAAGGTTGCTTATGTGGAATTTCCACTCCAAGTTTGCCCATCCAGCCAAATGGGAGTTCCTCAGCCTGTGCTTGGACACCTCCAATACGAGAGAGCTCATTACTCTCAGGACCAGCCTCTTTCTACTTCATGGAATTCAGATGGTTAGAAAATGAGCTTTCTTATCATGCCCAACATTTCTTCCTCATAAAATTCCTGCATTGTTCCTTGTTCTGCACTTGGAGATACATTGATCAACATGAAATAGACACAAGTAGCTATCCCATGCCCCCTCTTTCACAGGACTGCCCCTCTGCACTACCTCCTCCCACTCCCCACTGAGCCTTCTTTTCCATTTGAAAGATCACTGAGGTGATGTGGTTGCCAAGTCCATTCCACAGGCCCAGACTGCATGCCTACTGTGTGCAGCTAAGCATGGCTTTCCATGCTGCAGTGGATATAGGGTAGGTGGAACACATCTCTGTCCTCTGAAGGTCTTCGGACTCAACATATGAAAAGTGATACATTTAGAGCCAGAAGTGAATGTGTCAGCAATTGCTGTGTAACAAACCACCTCAAAACTTAATGACTGAAAACAACCGATTATTATAGTTCACAAGTGTATGAGTCACCTGCGTGGGTCTGTGGATCTGTGCTCTGTCCAGCCAAGCACAACTAGAGTCTCACCCATGCATCTCAGACAGCTAGAGGGCTGGCCATTGGCTCGCTATTGGCTGAAGTGACTAGGGTGATGGGGACATTGTGCAGCAGGGCTCTCCCAGGCTGTTCTCATAGCAGCTGGACAGGGTTCTGAGACAGTGAGCGGGAATATGAAGGCTTCTTGAGGCCTAGACTTGAAACTAGTGCTCATCACTTGCCACATTCTGTCATCCAGGGCAGGTCACAGGCCAGCCAGGACTCACAGGCTGGAGAAATAGATTCCTCCTTTTCATGAGAAGAGTTGCAAAGTCACATTGTGAAGGATATGGCAATCAGGAGGAGTGGAGAAAGGGGTCATTTTTAAATTACACACAGGTCGAGTGCGTAAGCCATAGCCAAAAGTAAGAGGCCCCTGAGCATGTCCTCTACAGAGGACATGAAGACAGTGAGACCAAGGAGGAAGAAGTGGGCTCTGCTTGGCTTTCCAAATTGAAAATACTTTTTTTCATGGGGAAACCCTGTCTCTACTAAAAAATACAAAAATTAGCCGGGTGTGGTGGGGTGGCACGTGCCTGTAATCCCAGCTACTCAGGAGGGTGAGGCAGGAAGAATCACTTGAACCCAGGAGGCGGAGGTTGCAGTGAGCCAAGATCACACCACTGCACTCCAGCCTGGGCAACAGAGTGAGACTCCATCTCAAAAAAAAAAAAAAAGTAAATACATTTTTTTCTGATTATGACAACAATATTGAACTCACAATCCACTCACAAAATCAGCTTCTCTTAGGTGCTGTCCCTCTATGGCACTTTGCACCACTACTTCTATGGGAACTACCCAGGAAATAAGAAAACACTTTATTCGTAGCATCCTGTGAGCTTAAATACACAAAAGGGCCAAGACATAATGTGGGAAAATGGAAATATTGTGCAGAAGCTGACTGTATTAGCCCCTTTTCATACTGCTATGAAGAAATACCCAAGACTGGGTAATTTATAAAGAAAAAGAGGTTTCATGGACTCACAGTTCCACATGGCTGGGGAGGCCTCACAATCATGGCAGAAGGTGAAGGAGGAGCAAGGGCACATCTTACATGGTGGCAGGCAAGAGGAAGTATGAGCAAGAGGGGGAAAAGCCCCCTATAAAACCATCAGATCTTGTGAGAACTCACTATCACACAAATAGCATGGAGATAACTGCCCCCATAATTCAAATCACTTCCCACCAGGTCCCTCTAATGACACATGGGGGTAATGGGAATTACAATTCAAGATGAGATTTGGATGGGGACACAGCCAAACCATATAACTGACCCAGAGGCAGTCTCTACAGGGTGGATTCTGCCCAGCTCACAAGGTTCCCTCTCCCGTGGCCCAAGCAGACACAGCAATGGGATGGTGGGAGCCATGTTTTTCTCTCCGTAATCCCTCTGGGCATTGATGGTTGGACAGGGAGAGGACACCTGATCCAGCTGGACCAATCAGATTCTGACTTTCAGGAAGGTGGCACTCTAGGCCAGAGAGAATCCAGTCTGTCTCTTGTGGGATCTTGGGAGCTAGGGCAGAGGAATATGGGGACTGAGGGGCCGAAAAGACCCCGAGGAGAGGGAAGAGGAAAGCTGGCACTCTGACCCAACAGGGACAGGAGCGAGAAGGGGAGGCTCCTCCCAGCGCAGGCCTGGCTGTGAGCCTTGCGTCGTCAGAAGCCTGTCTCCTTACAAAAATACTGTTTATGCTTAAGGTATCCCGAGTCGGGTTCTCTCACTTGTAAACAAGAGTGCCTCAGTGCTGCAGACACGAAGGTGCAAATGAACATGAGCTGGCTGGAGGTGATGGCAGCTTGGGGTCCCTGAGAGAGGTTGAGGCGTCAAGGAGCTAGGGGCAGTGAAGACGGGAGTTGGTCCCCGGGTGGACCAGGAAGGGCTTTGAAGGAGGGTGAACGTAGTTGAGGGGTGACTGCACAGCCTCAAGGATGTAGAGAGGGAAATAGTGGACAGAATGTGTTCCAGCCACTGCCTAGGGAAGGAGATGGAGCTGGGGTCAGGGAACCAGCTGAAATCTTCACTCTCTGCACCACCCCAGCTCCAATTTGAAGCTTACAAATTTAAAACTTCTGCTTGTAATACAAAACAAAAAAAGTAAAACAAGGCAAAAAAAAAAAAGTAGAGAAAATACAGTACATGACAAAAAGGACATTCTGGTGAATGCAATAAGCACTCTTACCAAATCCTCAGGGTAATACACTCCAATAGGAAAGTGGGCAAAAGGTATCCTCCAAAAAATAAACACAGACGGCTCATCAGCTTGAAAAGAAATACAACCTCTAATAATAACAATAATAAAAGCACATTGTAAACAAGATCCTGCTTTTCTCCTATCAAACTGACAGGCTTTCTTTTTCAAGATAGTACTTTGTGCTAACGAGGGTGTGGGAACCTGTCTCCCTCACATGCTGATAGTAAGTTTGGGGATGCAGTGTGGGGATTTCTTAAGCTATTTGTCCAGGGTAGCAGTGCAGGTGGTGCCCCACACAGATCCCCTGTGTACCTCTTCAGTGACAAGGGCTTGTGTTTTTTCTCGTCAGCTCTCTCTGTCAGAGCCCCCTTTGTGGCCTAATGGAAGGGCAGAGAAATTACTACTACCTGGGAGTACGTCTCGATCCCTGACGAGGCAAGTACTCAAGCACCCAACAGCCGTGCTCCTCGTTGGGATAAGTCTGGGGTGTCTTTTCTCCACTGGCTCCCAGAATCACCCAGCAGGATTAAGTTCCGATTGACCACAAGAGAGCCAGCTGTGGATGGCCATCACCCCTTGTCACTCTGCCACTCCTCTATCAGTGTTTCCTTTACTTCCTAAATAAACTCCTGGCCCTTGAATCCTCATCTCAGGGGAACCTAGACTGAGACAACTAGCAATTTGTTGTAAAGCACTTTCCAACAGAAGTAATCATGAGTATGTGGAAAGCCTTAGCTACAAGGATGTCCAGTGAGATTTTTGTTGTTGTGTTGTTTGTTGTTGTTGTTGTTGTTGTTGTTTTTGAGACAGAGTCTGGCTGTGTCACCTAGGCTGGAATGCAGTGGCATGATCCGGACTCACTGCAACCTCCGACCTCCGAACCCCCCGACCCCGGTTCAAGCAATTCTCCTGCCTCAGCCTCCCAATTAGCTGGAATTACAGGTGCTGGCAACCACACCCGGCTAATTTTTTGTATTTTTAGTAGAGACGGGGTTTTGCCATGTTGGCCAGGCTGGTCTCAAACTCCTGATCTTAGGTGATCCACCCACCTCGGCCTCCGAAAGTGCTGGGATTACAGGCATGAGCCACTGTGCCCAGCCGAGGTCTTTTTTTTTTAATTAAACAAAATAATAAGAGTGAATCCAACCAGAAGTTATGGTTAAATAAATCCTGGTATATCCATGAAATAGAATACTGCTTGGCCACTGAAAATGAATTAAATATTATACAAAAACACCTTGGGAGAATCTTCATGACAGAGTAGAAGAAAGAGTGTTAGCAAATACTAGGTATACTTAATATATCTGCAATATTTATAAGTATGTGTATTTGCCACAATTGTAACTGGGGTTATTTCTGGGCGATGTGATTACTGGTTATTTTTCTTTTCTCATGCATTTATGCATGCGCACGCAATGAAGGCGTGTGTGTGTGAACCTCTATATTTTCCAAACTTTCTGTCATAATCATGCATTACTTTTGTAATTAGAAAATGCAACTTAACAAGAAATAAATGCGACACCAGTGAAAACACTTAAATAGAATTTATATAAATTTATTAATTTATT
Organism: Pan troglodytes; assembly: GCF_028858775.2. Lineage (NCBI taxonomy): Eukaryota > Metazoa > Chordata > Mammalia > Primates > Hominidae > Pan > Pan troglodytes. The sequence goes on along the minus strand of NC_072411.2, from coordinate 135,974,534 downwards.
TTTAGTTGTAGGAAACATCAGGAAAAAAGTAAACTTGCCCAGCACTTCATAGCTGTATTTTGGGTTTTTATCAAATTCAGCTCCATTTGACATAAGCAATGATTATCTTCTCAAATACACCACCCACCAATTTTATAGCATCATTCTTTTTCCCCAAAGCAAGAAATCATATGCTGTTCTCAGTGCACTCCAAGCCATTCATTCATTTCACCTACACTCTAAAGGTACAAAGCTTCCCTTCTTTAAACACACAAGGTGGCACCTATGAAGCAGGACAGAGATGAGGACTGACCATTATTGGTTAAGGATCAATCCCAACCATCTGCAGAAGCCAAAAGATAAGATTAAAACTGCCATTTGCAGTAGGGGCAGCAGTGGGACCACCTTTGAATCCCGCACTCCCAAACAGGCCATGTTTCAGAGTAAGAAAAGTAATCTAGAATGCCAGCCTGTCTGCACGTCCTCTGAAAAATGGCACATGTCATCCTGATCAAAGACACTGGAGGGGGCACGATACATATTCAAATATCTTTACTGACTAGCAAGTCTATTATTTTTATTTAAGAGAATTTTTTAAAGCACTCTGGGGCTGATTAATTTATGCAAAGTTTTTCCTTAATAAGAATAAAATGAATTTAACACTGATTCTGTTTTCAAGTTTGGAAACAACTAGGGAATGGTTCAAAATTTTACCTTATTTCCCACCCACTTCTCAATGGGTCTTGGATTTGTGGGCTTTCTTAACTCGCCCTTTTTTCCCGAAGCATTTCCGGTAGCCATAAGCACAACATTTAAAGGTGATGAAGGCCACTGTCAGCACGACGGCCAAGAGGAAACCGATCACGTCCAAGGAATGGTACTGGTACCAGGTGAGGTCGTGAGCTGCGGGGCGCAGGTGTGGCGCGCCCTTGTGCCTCATCACAAACTCCACCCAGAACACGGCCAGGTCCAGCGGCTCCACCGGGCGGTCCTTGTGAAGGCTGGAGAGGCGCATGATGTTCTCCTTGTAGCTAAACACAAAGACAGTTTCGTTATGCCTGGAACACCTGTGGTATGAACAATCTTCTCTTTATGCTCATTGCTGCTTAAGAAGACTACCAGATTTTCCAAACTTGGGAAAGGAAACCTGTTTCTATTATTGTTGTTGTTGTTTTTAGATACAGAGTCTTGCCCTGTTGCCCAGGCTGGAGTGTAGTGGCACAAGCATGGCTCACTGCAGCCTCCAATTCCTGGGCTCAAGCCATCCTCCTGCCTCAGCCTCCAGAGTAGCTGGAATTACAGTCATGCACCACTATGTCTGGCCAATTTTTAAATTTTTTGTAGAAACAAGGTCTTATTGTGTTGCCCAGGCTGTGTTACTATTATAACCTGAAAGGTTATAATTAAGAAACTTATTCTTAATAAATGTTATTGATCTCTTGAAAAAGAAGGAAGAGAAGGAGGGAAGGAAGCAAGGAAAGGAGGAAGGGAGGGAGGGAGACAGGAAAGGAGAGAGGGACGGAGGAAGGAAGGGAGAAAAAGAAAGACCAAAATTATATTTTAGAAATATTTTAACCTTGCTTCCTACTCTTCTTCTTTTCTTTTTAGTGATACTTTGTGAGAAATTTCATTATATTTTCATACAGTAAAACAAAGAAAGGAAAATGTCACGTCAGAAATTATGAATAGTCTCCTATTTGAAGTTGTAAACAACCACCTCTGGCCAAATTAAAAGCCATTTGTAAGTGCCAAATCCAAGGTGATGATATATTTGTAATTCAGTCATTGAAACATTAAACTATCCAGGTGCTAGATTTAGCATGAGGCAGTGTCTGTGCAGCCACTTAGTGCAACATGGATTTCTGTTTATTCTGGACAGTGTTCATTGCCCAATCAGAACATCTCAATCCAAAACGGGTTAGGTGCTTCAACCCTTGGTGCTACAGGAATGAAGAGGAGATTGAAGAGGAGAGGGAAAAGGAGGAATTAGAAAAGAAAAGGGAGAAGAAAGAAAAAAAAAAGGCACTCCTATTCAGGACTAATTATGATCGCTGTTGACTGATACAGTTTGGATATTTGTCCACACTCGGATCTCCTGTTGAATTGTAATCCCCAGTGCTGGAGATGGGGCCTGGTGGGAGGTGTTTGGATCATGGGGTCGGATCCCTTGTGCTTTAGTGCTGTCTTCCTGATAGTGAGTTTTCACGAGTTATGGTGAGAGCCGGTCATTAAAAAGTGTGTGGCACCTTCCCCCCCAACTCTCTCTCGCTCCTGCTTTTGCCATGTGACATGCAAGCTCCCGCATTGACTTCTGCCATGAGTAAAAGCTCCCTGAGGTTTCCCCGGCAGCCAAGTGATGTCAGCACTATGCTTCCTGTACAGCCTGCAGAAACACAAGCCAATGAAACCTCTTTTCTTTATAAATTACCCAGTCTTGGGTATTTCTTTACAACAATGCAAGAACAGCCTAATACACTGTCTTTAAACATATCTATAATGTTATTTGGAAACATTATTATAACGTAATATTAGTACTTGGCCATAAATCATGTTAAATATCATCTTCCTTCTACATAAACCTTAAGATGGATTTTCTTGGAACCTTCTTTTTTTATTTTAAGTAAGACGGAGTCTCACTCTGTCACCCAGGCTGGAGTGGAGTGGCACAATCTCAGCTCACTGCAACCTCCACCTCTCAGGTTCAAGTGATTTTCCTGCCTCAGCCTCCCAAATAGCTGGGATTACAGGCACACACCACCATGCCTGGGTAATTTTTTTATATTTTTTTTTGGTAGAGATAAGGTTTCTTCATGTTGGCCAGGTTGGCTTCGAACTCCTAACCTCAAGTGATCCACCTGCCTCGGCCTCCCAAAGTGTTGGGACTACAGGCATGAGCCACCGCGCCTGGCCAGAACTTTCATTCATTCATTCAATAGTAATTGAGCACCTATTATGGCCTGGTTGTCTGCATAAACTGATGTTTGAAAATTTTCCACTTCTTTTTATTTTGTGTGGGCACTATCCCCAGCTCAGAGTGTTGGAATCATGGAGATTCACAATCAGACAGGGATGGCTCAAAAATGAATAGATGAAAGTTAGTTAATAAGTTGAGCTCATTGATTTGTGTTTTTTAAAAAAATAATGTATTAGAGGACTTTCACCAAGTCGTTCTTAGGTTACAGGTAGTTATCTATACCACTGAAGAAAGAATCAAAATTATATCCATAATGTGAGCCTCAAGAAGGAGCTTCAACAGTGCGGGGAAAGAAGTCAGGTTTTAATGGTATTGATATGTGAGCAGGACATCCTGACATTGAGGTGGCCAGAAGAAGCCGCTGGAAGGAAGGAATGGGACCACACCACCCAACGCTCTGGGCACATGATGCTCAGGTTATGTGGACTTTTCTTTTCTTTTTTTTTTTTTTTTTTTTGAGACAGGGTCTCACTCTGTTGCCCAGGTTGCTGGAGTGCAGTGGCAAGATCATGGCTCATAGCAGCCTCCAGCTTCTGGGCTCAAGCAATCCTCCTGCCTTAGCCTCCAGAGTGGCTGGGACTACAGGCTTGTGCCATGGTGCCTAGCCAACGTTTATCTTTTATCCAGTGCCACCACACACACATTAGCACCTCAAAGGTGGGAAGTCAGTCATCAGTCCTCCCCTGTTGTCCCTTGCTCAAGCTGGTGTGTCCCCCTGTGTTCTATCTCCTCTCATCTGAACATGCTCCAGCTCTTCACATCTGTCTTCCTGACTGCTGCTTCTTTCTAAAGGAGGTAACCATGGGAGAAAGCAATGGACACTCTCATAAACACACACACGCACACACACACACGCATATGAATGCACACGTGTGCACCCACACATGAGCACAGCCACATGCACAAACGCACACGCACATATGCACACAGTATCTATTGTCGGACGAAATCTACCACTGGCCACCACTTCTTCCCATAAGGTTCTAATAAGCCTATTACCAGTGAGCTTGACAGCAATATACTAACTTTAATCCAGAAATCATTTGCCCTTTGAATCGTTTTCAGGGCCACATTTGAGCAAATTTTCCTTTGCTCTTATTCTAAGCCTTTGTCTGTGATATCTTATAGCTCCTTCATTCATAAACTCCATGGACAAAATTTCTCACAGGTTCCAGTGCTGCAAAAAGCTGTACTTCTAAGCATTTGAGTTGTTTTTCTCTTAAAGATACTATGCTTCTTATAATGGAGTATTTCTTTCTGTGCAGGACACTTATGGATCAGATGTCTATTATGGCAACTTTTTATATAAATTGGAGTTTTAAATCTAACGGGGGAAATAAAATTCTAAATAAATTATATGATATATAGAAACTAAAGCATCCTTTTATAAAGTGAATAATAACCTATAAATTATCTTATTTATAAATCCAGGTCAGAAGTGCTGGCTCATGCCTGTAATCTCAGCACTTTGGCAGGCCGAGGCAGGTGGATCACCTGAAGTCAGGAGTTCAAGACCAGCCTGACAAACATGGTGAAACCCCTTCTCTACTAAAAAATACAAAAATTAACCAGGCGTGGTGGTGGACACCTGTAATCCCAGCTACACGGGAGGCTGAGGCAGAACTGCTTGAACGTGGGAGGTGGAGGTTGCAGTAAGCCAAGATTGCACCACTGCACTCCAGCCTAGGTGACAGAGCGAGACTCCATCTCAAAAAAAAAAAAAAAAGAAGAAAGAAAAATCCAGATTTTTATGTATTTGTTTTTATATTTGAAACAATGCTATTAAATGCTATGTAAATGTTTTCATATTTGAAACAATTTTATCATGAATGCCATGGCCAAAGTATTCTTCTGTATCTTCTTTCTTACCTTTTGTCATTGATGACTGCTTTTAGAGCATTTTCTAAATCTTCAGAAGTCATTTCCAGAACATTCAGGGTCACTCCAGCTCCCTTAGTCTCCATGCGCTTTGCATTGTCCATCTGATCACCAAACAAGGGCATCATCACCATGGGAACGCCATTGCATATGCTTTCATAAACACCATGGGAACCAGCATGGGTGATAAAGGCACGGGTCATCGGGTGACCTGAGATGCAAAATAGGGAGGATGTCAGCAGTTACATCTCTGAGTTTCACAGCTGGACACATCTAGGTTCTGAAAACACTCCAAAGACTCAGTGTTACTCACATGCCCTTGCAGAAATTTGCAGAAGAAAATGTGGGTTGAGATACCCCACTAGATAAAAAGCAATGTAGGATATGTTGGCCATAATATTTTCAAGCTCAACAATCCTTTAGAATAGCTGTGCTTACGCCATTTTCTTAATTTGACCCTGGTTTGACCTATACATCCAATCCGCCCAACATACCAAGCAGATCGTTTTGGGGTAGCCACTTAACAAGTATCGTGTTGTTCGCAAGATTCGATGGTCGGGTTCCAGTGTACCGCCACAGGACCTGGGAGGGGCAAAAAGAGCAGAACATAAAGAAAGAACATAATATGATTAGAAAACAAATCTGCTATACTAACTAGAAAAGGGGGGTCCTCTGAAGGAACACAGTCTTTAACAGAGCGGGAGGATCAGTAACTGTGAAGGCTTCTGAGGACTGGCAACTTTCAGCATCTTGTTTTGGAGGTTTAGTTACAAGGGTGTATGCACTACGTGAATTTGTGATAATTTATCAAGCTGTGCACTTAGGATTTTTTCACTTTCCTGCACTTTAAGGGAAAGTTTGCTTAATGAAACAAGTGGATGCAGAACTATAAGAGCAGAAATGTAAGACATAAATTCAGTGTTCTAACCAACAGCTTTTTGGAGAAATACTTCTATTTAATATGAAGAAACAATATCCCATTTATTTTATTTTTAAATAAATTCTCCCTAATACACTTTTGAGTCTCTTAGAGAAAATGATACTTCTGAGAGTGGTGGATCATAGTTTAACAGAGTATTTGAGAGTCAAATTGAAAACAATGACAACAACCACACACAAAAAAAACCTTTGGATTAATAGTTGGGAAGTGGCAGGGAAAAGCCAAATCTAAGGTTCCAATTAAGAGAATTAATCTGGAAGCTGGAAGTCTGGGATTAGCGCTCCTGTGAAAATAGATATGAGGCCATAGTATAGAATCTTCTTACTGTCTGAGGGATTTTGCCCAAAGCATCAGCAATTGCCATAGCTTTCTTCTCTGGAATTTCTGAGACCATTGATCCCAAAGAGAAAACCACAATTCCATGTTCTCCAGAAGCATTAATGTAGGCTTCAAATTCCTAGAGCCAGAAGAAAAATTTTCAGTTAATTTTTTCTCATATTCTTTGATGACTACATACAGTAAGTTATGAATTAGATATCTTCCTCTTAAGACTATGATTAAAGGCACGTGTGTTTGAGATAGAGTAAAAAATTATTAATATGTAAGTTTTACAGCATTTTCCTCTCCTTTACTTCCTTCTAAAGGAGGAAGGGTTCCTGCTTATAGAATTATCCTTGCGATGCAAAATCCAGGTAATGTGCTAGTTTTCCAAAAGAAAAGCACAGGTACATGCACACACATGCACACACCTGTACATACACACAGTGATAATTCCACTTAGTGGACACAGAGCAAGGCATCAGTGATACAGAAGGGAAGAGCTGGGAAGGGCGTGGTCCCTTTAAATGATATGGAAGTAGGGAAGGGAAGTGCTGGGTAGAAGAGGGTGTGGTCCCTGGCGAGGGCTCCACCCCCAGACCTGTGCCCATGGACCTAGGTGAGGACAGGCATTTTTGTTTTCCTGCCTAAATGTTTCATTTCCCAAAACCACCCTGGCCTGCCACGCCCCCATCATGTGCCTATAAAAACCCCAAGACCCTAGCAGGCAGACACACAGGTAGCTGGACATCGGGAGGAGCACATCAGCGGAGGGACGCAAGGACAGCTGGACGTTGAGAAGAACTCACCAACAGGCACCGGCAGGCCACTGACCAGCAGAACAACGCGGAGTTTGGCTGAGGCAGTCGGAGGAGAGCCCAGGCCACCAAGCCCAGGCCACCGAGCCCGGGCCACTGAGCGGTCTGACTCCAGGGGAAACCCTTCCCATTCCATCCCCTTCTGGCTTCCCCCATCTGCTGAGAGCTACATCCACTCAATAAATCCTTGCACTCATTCTCCAAGCCCAGGTGGGATTCGATTCTTCTGGTACACCAAGGCAAGCCCCCAGGATACAGAAAGCCCTCTGTCCTTGCGACAAGGTAGAGGGTGTAATTGAGCTGGTTAACACAAGCTGCCTATAGAGGGCAAAACTAAAAGAAGGCCATAACCCACGCCCACTGGAGCTTCAGGAGCTGTAAACATCCACCTCTAGACACTGCCGGTGAGGTCAGAGCCCCACAACCTGCCCGTCTGTACGCTCCCCTAGAGGTTTGAGCAGTGGCGCACTGAGAAAGTGAGCCCCTCCCGCTGTCACACGCCCTGTGAGGGGGACAAGGAAAGTTTTCCTGTTTCATCAACATGGCAATTCTTTTCCCACTGTAGATTTTCAGTGGTCCAATGAATCCCCCAAGAATCTCTCAAATGGCTTTATGGGTTTATTTATTATTATTATTATTATTATTATTTACTTGAAGTTCTGGGATACATATGCCATGGTGGTTTGCTGCACCTATTGACCTATCCTCTAAGTTCCTCCCCTCACCCCTCACCCCCCCACAGGCCCTGGTGTGTGTTGTTCCCCTCCCTGCGTCTACGCATTCTCACTGTTCAACTCCCACTTATGAGTGAGAACATGCTGTGTTTGATTTTCTGTTCCTGTGTTAGTTTGTGGAGGATGATGGCTTCCAGCTTCATCCATGTCCTTGCAAAGAATATGATCTCATTCCTTGTTAGGGCTGCATAGTATTCCATGGTGTATATGTACCACATTTTCTTTATCCAATCTACCATTGATGGGCATCTGGGTTGGTTCCATGACTTTGTTATTGTGAATAGTGCTGCAATAAACAAATATGTGCATGTGTCTTTATAGTAGAATAACTTATATTTCTTTGGGTATATACCCAGTAATGGGATTACTGAGTCTATGGTTTTATGTTTGCAAAGAATACTGAGGGCACTAATATGATTGTGTGATGTGGCAGGGCTTGCCCAAACTGAGGGGTTCCCTGGGACATGTGATGTTCAGTGCTAAAACCTGAACAGTCCTGAGGAAGCCAGGATGCTGGTCACCCTAGATGTGAGACACAGGAGACCTCTGACAGGGCTCGGCAAACGCAATTTGCACAGCAGGACTCCTGCCAAGCCTGATTTGGAACATGACCAGGAAAGCCCCAGACACTGACCATCCTTCTCCCAAGGTGAGCCCTCTCTCCCCGCCACTCTCACCAGCCCCAGGCCCTCGTGAGTCCTCTGGCTCTTAAGGGCTTTGTCTTTGCCTTTTCCCTTGGGCTCATCTAAAAGTCAGGGAGGACAGAGTCATCCTCCCCACCACCATGCTGCGTTTTTTGGTTTGTAGCAAGAACACCCTGAGGATGGTTTTTCTGAACTCCTTCCTCCCTAGGGTCTGCACCACATCTCTCCCCTCTTTCTCTCCCTCTTTCTTGGGGAGACACAGCTCATTTCCAAGTGCTCTTCAAGTTCTTTCTTCTGAGCGATGGTAAATGGCTTACTTATATTTCCTAGGACCTTTGCTCTTCATGAAACCCACTCTTACACTGAAGCTTATCTGGAAAAGGCCGAGTCTAAGTTCTCCTCCAGGCACACTCTCCCACACGCCCACTCAGCAATCAGCAGGATGTGATTCACACAAAATTGAACCCACAGGTCCATAAACATTCGAAGTTAAATAGCAGGAGATCACGAAAGTTTAAATGGCACAAAAGTTCATCTAGAGATTCACGCAGGGCAAACTGCAGAGAAGTTGTCATCATGGCCAACTCCTACCTGAGCCAGCTACTATGAGGCTCAATAAAGGTGAAGTCCATCCCCTACTTGGCAAAGCTTCCCTTAAACTTCGCCCTGACTTCACAGTTACCGGAACGACCAAAGAGTGAAGCAACATATTAACTGAAAATAACACTCCAATCCCCCACCATTGATTCCCTTCAAAAAAAAGATGAGATGCCCCTGAATGAGAGAATTTCCCTGTTCTGATGAGACTTCACCAGCCAAAATGAGACATTTAACATAACTCCTAAACTTTACCAAGAATTTTGTATTTTTAGTTTAGGCTTTTAATTAGATTTTCCCTTCCCAAATGCATTTCATTTTCCCAGAATTCTTCTTTAGCACTTAGACACCATGTGGGTCATCTGTGACTTCACCATCACGCGTTCCCAGTAACCCACATATATCTCAACCTTCCCTGCTCCCAAGCTTTCCTCTCCTGGCCATCTCAAAGCCTTGGTCCTCACTAATCTTCTGTTTAGTTATTTTTCTCAGACCCAGCATTGCGATTGTCTGTGAACCACTGCTATCTTACCCTGGCAAGGGAGGAACATCTTGGAATTCTTGAGTTTCATTACTTTTCTCCCAATATTGTTCCACTATCTCTTTTCCTTCAGACACACCAAAGACATGCCAATGCCAGGTTGTGCTTTCTCTATGGACTTCTTTGTGCAATAAAAGTTTTATCTTTATTCTTAAAGTTCGGGAGTTTTATCAAGAGTATTGAGAATAGGACCATCAACACAAGAGGAATGGTAGTGCAGAGTGGCATTTTTAGTTAACAAAGGAAGAAAGAGAAAATAAAAACAGTAACTTGACCAACCAGTAGAAATCCGGAAAAAGGAGAATGGCAAAGTCAACTAAACATGAAGAAAACTGAGAGAGTTACAATCAAATCTATTAATTGTTAGATTCAAATAGGCAAAATGCACTTATTAAAGCAACTGCCTGACTGGATTAAAAATACCAGTGCCATGTTGTTTAAAAAGGAAGAAAGCTTGAAGACAAAGGAGTACTAAAGATGTGCTAGGGAAATGTAAACAAAAATAATACAGAAGTGGTAATATTAATATCCAAAAAGTGGAATTTCAGATTAAAACATTCAACAAGGCAAAATAGGTTACTAAAAGGTACAATTTACAAACATATTTTCACACCTAAGCCTGACTGCACCAAACAAGGCAACAACAAATATGTAGTCAACACAGTTCACCACTTAGACATTTATGGTTATATCAATAAATGCCAGAAAGGCAGCTGATAAAGTTCGGTGCCTCTCCTACAAACATCCTCACGCAAAGAGGAAATTATCTAAATCAATAAGGCCTATTTGCCAGAAAACAATGGCTAACATAATGCAAAATAATGAAATGATCATCAATTTCCACTAAAATAGCAGCAAGACGGGCATCTTTCCTATTGCCAGAATTATTCAACTGTTTTTAGAGATTCTAATAAATTCAATATCCCTGATATTTGGCGTGGAATTTATAAGAGAAGAAACCAAAATTTCTTTATCAGCAAATGACTGCCTATTATTTTTTATTATGAAAATCAATATTTTGATGAGATAGCTGAGTAGTGAGTAGATAATCAGCTAGAGATAGAAATGGAAAAAAATAACACATTCACAGTAGTGACCAAAAAAAAAAAAACCGTGTAAAATACTTAAGAAAAGATGAATGAGAAAGAAACAGAACAAACGTTTTTTAAACTACAAAATAGCTTATCTTTTTAAAGGAAGTGTTTGAGGTCACAACAACAAAACTCCTGGAATACAAATTGTAATGTTCCTCTGTGGGGAACTAGACTAGATCTCCAGCAGAATACACTGTGGTACACAAGTACCATGAAATACTATTTCATAGTTTAAAAAGTAATAGCATTTAAAACTGGAGTGATATCCATGACATTATCGGTAAGTGGGCAGTGGGAATACACTGTTACTCTATTTTGTAGAAAAAGCAACCAAAAAATTTTACATATGTTTCTATATACATATTGGTATGTAATAGCTGGAGTACAAAGAACTAAAAAGAGCTATTGTGGATTACTCTCTACCCATTAACTAGACCTCGGTTGGCACCGTTCTTCTCATTCATTAATTTAAGACATATTCGGTGGGTGCCTATTCTGTGCCTTAGGTGCTGAGATTTATGGGGCGCCAAATACATGCAGACCCATTGGCAGGTGTTGAGGACGCAGTATACAGTGGATGTGATTAATGCAAAGTCACACATGTCCCCACATGGCTCATGATGTGAAGCGGTCAATCAACAACTATCTAAGTGAAATGGCTGCCATATTTGATGTGCTATGAAGGAAAATGCACAGAAAATTAAAAAAAATAAAATACAAATCACATTGGCGGTACAGTGGAAATAAGGTCTGGTGCTCTCCGAAGGTGAGATCAGTCCCCTTAATGGGAGCCAGACTCAGCACCTGGAAGTGCCTGGGCTGCCAGTAGATCCTCAGCCAATCTCTGCAGGATAAATGAATGAATGCTCTCTGAAATGTCACCTCCTCAGAGAGTCATTCCCTAACCCTCCATCTGAAGGAGCCTCTCCTGTTCTTTTCTATCCTCTGCTGAGATTTCGATGAGGATGTGAATGCTACTTTTTGCATACTGCAAACTCTGTAGGGGAAAAATAAACCTAATAGCTTGAGAATGAAACCTACAACCTTTCTGTATCATGTCAGAACCTGACTGTCTGGTGATTCACTCATTAGAAGAGAACGGACTGCAGGATCTAGCTTCTTATCAGAATATTTAGAAACTGGAGCTTTAACCAGGGTCACAAAGGCAACTTTCATTGCCAGGATCTATCATCATCAAAGAATGATTTCATCAGTCCTGAACACTGCCTGCCTGACTGAATCCAGGGCAAGGTGCAGGCTTCAACTGAGTTTTCTGTAGGGTGCCCCAAACCCAGCATTCTGTGCCTATGGCATTTAACAGCTTGTTGTTTCTAATTGATTACTATCCACTGCAGCACACAGAGTAAAATGTCCAAGGAATGCTTTCCCGAAATCTCAGATACCAAGAAATCATCCAGAAGATGATGCCAAAGACAGATTCAAACCTAGGAGTCAAAAATTAACAAAAGAGGGCATTTTAAATTATCTCAGAATGCTTGCTCAGCATATATCTGGGGCTAGTTAATCGATCCAAAGTAATACATCTGAAAGAATACATGCATGTAAAAGTCCCACTCCAATACACACCTGGGATAGTGGATTTTGGTGAAGGCAGTTGATTCCACCAACGAAAACCATATTGGGCATGATGGGCCTAGGGTAATCCTTCACAAAGTCACTTCTAAACAGCCAGACAGATGCAGAGCTCAATAGGTCCTGGACAGTCACCTCTCTCTGAAGGAATTCTGAGGCAAGGGTTGCATACGGGGAATAAACCACGTCGCACAGAAAGTTCTGTGAAAAGGCAATGAGCATGTTCTTCACCCGCTGCAGGAAGGTCATGTGATCTGAATGAGAGGAGAGAGGCCTGGGCACGTAGGAGAATGGGTTGGGGCACTGGGTAGCCTCAAATTCCAGGCTGCATGGCAGTGCATGCAAGAAGAATACAGTGGGCAGAGACAGGTACTGGGCCACGATGGGGCTGCAAGGAAGGAAAGGGTCCGTCAGCATGACATCAAAGCTGCTTTCTGCCAGGGAGGCCATGAGCTCCTTGTTGTGCAGTAAGTGGGAACAGCCAGACAAAAGCATAGCAGAGTCCTTTTTTATTTTCTTGTATGTTTTGATCACACGCTGCAGGAAAGAATCATTCTCAAAAACATTATGCCCGAGACTAACAAAAGACTCTTTCACATCCTCCCTTTGGAATGGCACAGGGTACGTCTTCAAGGTGTAAAATGCTCCGTCTCTGATGTACAACGAGGCGTCAGGTGCTAGGACAACTATTTCATGTCCCCTCTGCTGCAGCTGCTGGATGGCCCCAAGCATGCTCAGCCAGTGGCTGCCATCCACTGGGATCAACAGTATCTTCCCAGCATGGGACACCACTGGGCCCAGCACACACAGCAGCAGGCCCAGGACAAGTGGGCGTCCGCCCTGGGACTCCACAGCCATGGCGCCTTTGCTCCTGCCAGAGGTTCGCCCTCTCCTACTTATATATATATGTGGCAAAAACCAATCGATACACCAAGTTAATGTTTGACTGTGTCACATGACTATAAAAAGCTGTCAGTCCACAAAGGTAGCAGGGAGTTCACTTTCAGAGATAAAGAAGGTGGAGCTTTATTAGGTTTCTTAATAGGCAACAACAGTTGAACTGGCTGGAATTTCATACTCAAATCACATTCTTGAGTGAACACAGCAAAGTACTTCCAGAACCTCAGGATCCATTAAATTAGTATTTCCACAGACCAACAAGTGTTACCAGAGAGGAAGAAGGACGACTATGTAGTGAACAAGTTAGGCTTCTTTTCCAGAAATTAAACAGAAAGCTTTTTAGAAAGCCTTTTAGAAAGAAAAGAACACAACTGTACCCCCGCTTTCGCCATGGAAACCTGTAAGAGTGCCCACTCCACAGCTCCCCCGGTACTGCCTGCTCACTTGTATCATGTGTTTCATTCCTTCGTCCAACAATATTTATTGAGTCCAGCACAGTGTGGGGTCTTGAGGCTGCAGCAGAGCCCACCACACGAGCACGCGCCATGAGGTGAGCCAGACTCACAATTTAAACACATGAGCAGGAACTTAGAAATCGTGAAGCATGCTAAGAAGGAAATGAACAGGTGGGTGGGTGGGGCGGGGCGGGGGTGGGGGGCGTGCTGGGGTAGAGAATGACCAGAAAGGGAAATTCACTGGAGTGTGTGTGAACAGAAGTCTTCCCCAAGGACAGGCCTTTATTAGTGTGAACCTGAAAGAGCCAGTCCTGTAAAATAGATCTTGAGTGGCTAACTGGGCCTGGATTTAAAATAGAGCCAAGTAGCCCTTTGCTTACTACAGGTCACACGGTTACTCTGAGTGTCCTGAAAACCTGTACCTTTTTATAGTTCAGATTTTCAGCGCTCTCCTGAACCAACCAATTAAAGCTCACCCACCTCAGCCACTCAGGGCTCAGCTTCATCAACCAATCAGAATGCAGCTGCACTGACCAATAAGAACTAAGCAAGTTTCCATCCTTCATTTGCATAAATGGACCTGATTGGGAACCTGGGAAGGAAATTTTTGCCGTGAAACCTGCCTGCCTTGTGTTCTGTGGAACTCACCTTCATTGTGTACCAGAGGCTGTAACTCCCTGGTTTGCAAACTGTTCACTAGAACAAAGTCTCTTTCTTCCAAATTCCTTTTCAGAGAACTTTTGTTCACAACAGGAAACCAAATAGATAAGCAAATTCAAATAAGTTAAATTGTACTCATTCCACTGGCCCAAGATCCAGGGGAAAGGCATTTGGGGAAATTCTGATGACTGAGTTGAAGTCAAAAGGGAAAGATGAGCAAAAACAACTCAAATTTGTATTTATTGACCATGGACTATGGGGCAAGTATTGTGCAGCCAGAATTGGAAGTATTACACTCTTTTTGGGGGGGATATACTGCTGTACTATACAATTCCAAGATAACTGCACAGATCGCAACATTTGAACCATACACATCACTGGCCAGCCATACTTGGGGATGTGCTTAGAGGATCATAGAGAAACAGCTAACTAGAGTTTTGGTGTCCTATGGGACATATTAACAGGTAATTAGGGTACCCTCTCATTCTTCTCCTTAGAGTAGGTACTTTGCATGCACACGCACACTGAAGCTCCTCCCCACACCCAAACACTTCATTTTTTAGGACCAAGATTCTGGGCAAGCAGAATAGATATAGCAATGCTTTCACTCTTTGTTGTGTCCTTATTAGAAATTCTGAAATTCACAGTTTAATTTAAACCTTAAGGGTGATAATTCTTCCAAAGTCCCAATGCTGTGTGAGTTCATTTGCAGATTATAGAGAGTAAAGGGGCTATAAACACATAAGTCACCACTGTAATGATTTTATGACTTTCCTGCATCATGCAGAGCTTCCAAGCTTTTTGAGGCTGCTTCTGCTGTGTACCTGGATGGTTTGTGGCCACAGCTCTGCCCTTGACCAAGAAGTACTTACTAATCTGAATAGTAGGCAATCCACATTCACGCTCATGAATTACAACAGAGAACCACTACTAAGCAATCCAATTAGTATCTGCTCTGAAACCAAAGCAGAACCCATTGCTAATTCCCTCATCTGCCAAATATTTATGGAACGTGTGAGCCCTACTGGATGGCAGTCACTATGCTAGGAACTAGGCCCAGAAAGTCAAGTTAGAAATGGTCCTTGCCTGAAAGGAGGGGTCAGGTAGACAGAGACAAACTCATGACCAGGCAATTACAGGGGATGGTGCTCTGGGGGCTGAGAAATCACACAGCAGGGCAGCAATATGATGGTCTTGCTTTGGGGGCTGCTAAAGAGTGACACGTCCATGGAAAGTGTTTCTGGAACCCTTTTGAAGGTACTTTCTTTTTAAGCTGAAGACATAAGTTAGTAGGCCACCATCGGACACACTCCCAGCTCCTTTCATCTCCTTTCATCAAATCAGAATGACGGGCTTATTACTAAAGGAGCAACATAAACATGTCCAGTGCCCTATAGATCATCTACAGGATCCTCCCGGGAAGCAAAGCCACCTTCCTTGAATCCTTTGAATTCCTTGAATTTCCAAAATCCCAGAAAAACAGCATTTTGTTCTGTTCTGCCTTGTATCTTTTAGCAGTTTGCATATCTGTCCTTGCTATTAGACTATAGCTATATCCTATATATATATATATATATTCCTTACAGGCAAGATTTTGGCTTTGGAATCATGCTATCACTCAGGTGCCAGTCCATGGTTTTGGAGACAGTAAGCGCTCTGGACATGTTTCTGTATAGAAGTGACTTTTCTTCTCTTTTCGTTCTAGACCCTGCATCCAAGCCAGCAAGTAAGTGCTGAATCTGGATGTTTCTACCACTGTCTCTCAGACCCAGCTGCCATGGTCCTATTTCAGGGCCCCAGCCCCCCTGTCCCCCAACCCCCAGCTGTCCCTTCTGAATCATTGCATCGGCTGCCACCTGAATAACCCCACCTCACCACCACTTCTGGAACCTTGGTCAGCAGCTTCCTGGGCACAGAAAATTCAGAGTCCTCTGCCTTGCTCTCAAAACTCTGGGATAGACCCCAGCCCACCTGTCCAAGCTCATTCCTCCTCTCTAGCCCTTCTGCTTGCCCCCTCCCTCTGCCTCTTACCCTCTAGCCATTCTGGATCCCTTGCTGTTCCCCAAACTTCCTTTGATGTTCTCAAATTGCTTTGTTCACACTGAACTCTACCCTTGGCCAGCTTACTATGACTGTTCATTGCGTGCTTACCAAGTGCCAGGTCCGGGTTTCAGGTTATGTAACTAGAGGTTATATAAACTCAGAAGTTTGTTCTGGTGAGATAACACATCCTCATTACACCTAATACCCTTTATGAACCGTTAAGAATGTTCTTTGGTTAATCATTTTCCCCTTGGAATTGAGTGACCTTTACTAGTGTATTGCCTCACAATTTATCAAAGAAAAGAATCCAGTGTCAAAAAGAGAATAAGGAGGAGGTGAAGAGAACTCAGATCTCAAAAAAAGTCCCCCCAAAATTCATCGTCATGATATAGCAGTTCTAGCGGAAATAATCACTGCATCCCATGTTTATCCCCAGTGCTATACACACGGCCTGCAAGTCTTAATGGTTTCGATACAGTAAATAGTGCTGTATTTCCTTTTGTCTGAGAGGATCTCCCTGGTTGTTTTAGCAGTCAAGAAAAGTGAATAACATGCACATTTGACCCTCCATATACTTGGGCTTCACATCTGCAGATTCAGCCAACAGCAGATTGAAAATATTTGGGGGGAACAACAATGAAAAAAAACCAGTACAAATAATACAAATAAAAAACCAATACTGTAAAACAACTATTTACATAGCATTTACATTTATTAGGTACAAGTAATCAAGAGATGACTAGAGGTTTAAAGGAGGATATGGGTAGGTTATATACAAATACTGTGCCATTTTATAAAAGGAGCTTGAGCATCTAGATTTTGGTATGGAGAGGAGGGTTGTCCTAAACTAATCCCTTCAGAATACCAAGGACTACTCTGCTAGACTAGCGATTCTCAAAGTATGAGCCAGGAAATCCTAGGGATCCCCAGGAATTTTTCAGGAGAATTTTACAAAGTCAAAACTATTTCCGTAATAATGTTACTTGATTTTCTCATTGTCATTCTCCCACAAGTGTACAGTGGAGTTTTCCAGAAGCTACATGGGGGATGTGTAATATCACAATAGATAGAATGCAGAAGCTGACATGAGAATCCACCTCTCTATAGAGCCAAGTACTAAAGAGAGATGCAAAAACTGTAAAACGATGCCACTCTTCTCACTACATTTTGTCTCAATAAAAGTTACATAAAAAGGTTTGTTAGTGTGTCATGGGTTTATTCTTCTTAAATTGCCCAATGAATATGTCTTTTTAATTCTGTTTTAATCTCTAATGCAGTACATATGATAGGCATAATCCAGATGAACAAAAGCAAATGGGTACCAGGGCTGGAACGTTAGAGAACTGCAGTCCTAAACAACAGGATGTCTTCAGCCCCGGTCAGACTAAACTCACTCCCACCACCCTCTTCCCTCCTGTGGCCGAGGAAAAAGACTGATATAAAGCCTACTTTAAGAAAAACAGTTCTTCAGGCAGCCAAAGTCAAGGCCCTCTCTTTTCCCCAACCTCTTTTTCCCATCCTTTTTGGAGACCATGGCTGGTTGGAGGCCGGAGTGGGCGGGGCCTGGTCTTGGAGCATCACAGGGCCTCACAGAGCCTCACAGAGAGCAGGGCCAGTCCCAGGAGCACTGCATCCTGGGATGCGAGGCACTCACAGGCCTCGACCAATGAGATGTGGCTGCGTCATAAGGGGCGGCCCTCCAGGCGGCCCAGGTCGCCAAGCCTCTGGCCTGTGCGCGGGTGCTGGCAGCCTTGCCGCTCGCTGTACCAGTGCCTGGTGGGCCGTTCTGGCCATCCAGCATGGTGGACTACTACGAGGTGCTGGGCGTACCCCGATAGGCCTCGTCCGAGGGTATCAAGAAGGCGTACCGCAAGCTGGCGCTTAAGTGGCACCCCGACAAAAACCCCGAGGACAGGGAGGAAGCGGAGAGAAGATTCAAGCAGGTGGCTGAGGCCTACGAGGTGTTGTCGGACGCCTAGAAACGCGATATCTATGACCGCTATGGCGAGGCGAGGGCGGAGGGCGGCTGCGCAGGCGGCAGGCCCTTCGAGGACCCCTTCGAGTACGTCTTCAGCTTCCGTGACCCCGCCGAGGTCTTCAGGGAGTTCTTTGGCGGCCGGGACCCATTCTCCTTTGACCTCTTGGGAAACCCGCTGGAGAATATTTTGGGGGGTCAGAGGAACTCCCTGGGAAGCAGAAGCAGAGGGTCTGCACCCCTTTTCTCTGCCTTCAGTGAATTTCCAGCTTTTGAGGGTGGTTTTTCTTCTTTTGATACAGGATTTCGTTCCTTTGGCTCCCTGGGAAGTGGGGGCCTTTCTTCCTTCTGCATGTCCTACGGTAGTGATGGGACAGGCAGCTTCAAGTCCATGTCGACTTCCGCTGAAATAGTTGATGGCAAAAAAATCACCACCAAGAGAATCATTGAGAATGGCCAAGAAAGGGTGGAAGTGGAGGAAGATGGAGAGTTGAGTTAAAGTCCTTCCTAATAAATAGCAAAGAGCAGTTACTCCGCATTGACACCAAGTAATTCCAGTCCACATTTGACTTTAAGCACATCTGGAGGAATAGCGGACTTTTTTTAGGATTGAAAGTGAACTTTACTTTCAGAACAACTGTACCCAAGAATTTATAAACACTTTATGCCAATGCCTGTCTTTATTGTTGGGACTACACGGATAGGACCTCTGTTTGTCTTTCGATCATTGTAAATATCTGTATGCAATTTGCTATTTATTAAACTTAAGCCTGAGGCAGACAATGATTATTTCCTAGTGCTAGGACAGAATGTTCATCTCAGCACTTTGAGCCTTACCTTTTTCCGTTGGGAAAGTGTGAGCCAGGTGGTTTGCTCTAAATCATTTGACTTCAATGTTTTACTGTGTGGTGGTGAAATCTATGAATATATTAATACTCTGGCTTAATTTAATGATGGCTTTTAATTGCACATAAATGCTCGTGATGTAGGAAGAGTTGACCATTATTTAGATAAAAGGTTAAACCCAGGCTTTATAAAAGCAGGTAAACCTGGCAAAGTGGATGCATTCGTTTCCTATCATGGCTGTAACAAATTACCCAAACTTGGTGGCTTAAAACAACACACGTTATTCTCTTAATATTTTGGAGGTCAGACATTTGAATCCCATATCACTGAGCTGAAATCGGTGTAAGAAGCATGTTCCTTCTGAAGGCTGAGGACAGACCTTGGGGTTATGTGGTTGGTCAATGATATACTAGGACTGTCTTCAGCCCTAACGTGGTTCTCCAACTATGGTAGGTCCTGGAAATGTAAAAAAAAAGCGTTTCCAAAGGGCCACGCAAAACTATCCTATTGCTGTGCTTGGGGCATATCAAATTAGGTTGATGAAAGCCAAGTGCATCTGTAATATTGTTTGGGTGAGGCACCATACACACAATTGAGAAAGTACCTTTGTGTTGGCACGGGTTATGCCCCAAATGAAGACCTTTTGGGGCATATTGCCTTGGGGTAGTCCATCACAAAGGGTCCCATCTTCTAGGGTCACCTCTGAGGAAAAGTTTGCATGAGAGCAAAAGGGCAACAACTAGACAGGCTGAAAAAAATTAAGAGCAGCATGCTGGTAATTTTTTTACAGAAAAATCATGGCCTGAACACGTCATTAACCAACAAATACTGTGACAATCTGCATGGAATGGCACCCAAGTAATAAACAGCAGGAAAATGGCAGTCAGCTGGCACCATCCCACAGGGGCGCACGGGGTCTCACACTGAACTCTGAAATCAACATGCCCAAGGTGCCTGGGTAGTTGCTTCTTAAATAATAACTATACAAGAAGTATCAGAATAAGACAGACTGTCAGGGCTTTTGAAAAATGAGTTCATTTTTTAGTGATCCGGATAAGGGAACTTACATATGTGAAGATACTCACTGAGTAGTTTGCTGGGGATGGGTTTGCTTATGGAGCCGTTCAGGAATAAAAGGAGTTTTGAGGTGGGAGGAAGGCATGGGAACAGTTTCATGGTAGTTTTTTGTGTTGTAAATCACCACTCTGGGTAGGATAGAATGAGTGGGTTTGTATCTACACAATTGGTTACATAAATCCCATTGTTCAGTGGTCAGCAAAGAGTGGCGTACCAGTGTCACTCAGAGGTGGATCTGTAACAACGCTGGCTAGTTTTAACAGTTGAAAGCTAACACAAAGTTCAAATTTTGATATATCCTAGATTACTGATGTCATAAATGGGAAGTGTTCCTTCTACAGAAGTGTAAAGCTTGTTTGGTTATTGTTTGTTTGTTTGTTTTAGAGACAGGGTCTCTCTCTGTAGCTGTTGCCTAGGCAAGATCATACCTCACTAGTAAACATGAATTTCTGGGCTCAAGTGATCCTTCCTCCTCAGCATTCCCAGTAACTGAGACAACAGCTACCACACCTAGCTAATGTTTTTTTTTTTTAAATCTTGTAGAGATGGGAATGATGTTGACCCACTATGTTGTCCCAGCAAGAGCATTTTATTTAAAGAATTTTTAGAATTCAAAAATCGCTTTTTAAAATGTCTCATCTCAAAAACATAACACTGCTAGAGGCCTATATGTGGGTATTCATCTTTTATAAAAGGGTTCGATAAATCAGGTTTTCAGAATGGAAAAAGGGGCATTTCCTCTGTTGCAAAGATGACCCTCTTGAGACCCCTAAAATGAATTTCCTCCATGGAAACACTTGTTCCTTCTCACCAAGCACACCAGGCAAGGAAAGGCATGACCCTGTGAGCCCCAAGAGACCTGGAGTCCTGTGACCATCGCCGTAGGGTCCAAAAAACCAAAATGCCAGATATTTTTTCTGGCTGGAGTTCAACACAGCTGATTTTAGTTCAGCTTACATCACACACTGGAAAGCATCTAGAAGAGGGAATGATCCTTTCTGTCCATCATCATCTTCTCCTCTGATTCTACTTTCTGTCTCCAAACAGGTAGAGAGACTTCCCCATCTTGGGAAATCATTCACACAACAGCTTACCTTTCTAGGAATTTCTAATTCCACTTTCTCATCAACTTTCTCAATAAATGCAGATTCATTTCCTTTTCTCAGACTCTCCTTTAAACCCTTTCAGTATAACTTCAATCACCACCAATCTTGTATTAGTCTGTTCTCACACTGCTATAAAGACATACCCAAGACGGGGTAATTTATAAAAGACAAAGGTTTAAATGACTCAGTTCCACATGGCTGGGGAGGCCTCAGGAAACTTACAATCATGACAGAAGGTGAGAGATAAGCAAAGTCATGTCTCACATGGCAGCAAGCAAGAGAGAAACAGAGAGGAAGAGTTCACTTGTGAGTGAAGGAGGAAGAGCCCCTTATAAAACCATCAGCTCTCATTAGAATTCACTCAGTAGGATGAGAACAGCAAGGGGGAAACTGCACACATGATCCAATCACCTCCCACCAGGTCCCATCCTTAACACATGGGAATTATGGAGATTACAATTTGAGATGAGATTTGGGTGGAAACACAGAGTCAAACCATATCATTCTGCCCTCTGGCCCCTCCCAAATCTCATGTCTTTTCACATTTCAAAACCAATCGTGCCTTCCCAACAATCTTCCAAAGTCTTAACTCATTTCAGCACTAGCTCAAAAGTCCATAGTCCAAAGTCTTATCTGAGACAAGGCAAGTCCCTTCCCCCTATGAGCCTGTAAAATCAAAAGTTAGTAACTTCCAAGACACAATGGGGGTACAGAAATTGGGTAAATATTCCCATTCCAAATGGGAGAAACTGGCCAAAAAAAGGGGGCTACAGGCCCCATGCAAGTCCAAAACCAGGCAGGGCAGTCATTAAATCTTAAAGCTCCAAAATTATCTCCTTTAACTTCATGTCTCATATCTAGGTCATGCTGATGCCAGAAGTGGGCTCCCACAGTCTCAGGCAACTTGGACACTGTGGCTTGCAGGGTAAAGCCCTCCTCCTGGCTGCCTTCAGAGGCTGGCATTGAGTGTCTGTGTCTTTTCCAGGCACACAGTGCAAGCTATTGGATCTACTATTCGGGATTCTGGAGGATGGTGGCCGCCTTCTCACAACTCCACTAGGCAGTGCCCCAGTGGAGACTCTGTGTGGGGGTTCCAACCTCACATTTCTTTACCACCCTTCTCTAGCAGAGGTTCTCTATAAGGGCTCCATCCATGCAGCAAACTTCTTCCTGGACATCCAAGCATTTCCTTACATCCTCTCAAATTTATGTGGAGGTTCCCAAACCTAAATTCTTATCTTCTGTGTACCCACAGGCCCAACACTACATCAATGCTGCCAAGGCTTGAGGTTTGCACCCTCTGAAGCAATGGCCTGAGCTCTACCTTGGCCTCTTTTAGCCATGGCTGGAGCCACTGGGACACAGGGCACCAAGTCCTGAGGCTGCACACAGCAGGGGGAGCGTGGACCCAGCCCACAAAACAATTTTTCCTTCCTAGGCCTCCAGGCCTGTGATGGGAGGGTCTGCTGCAAAGGTCTCTGATGTGCACTGAAGCCATTTTCCCCATTGTCTTGGCAATTAACATTTGGCTTCTCCTCACATATGCAAATTTCTATAGCCAGTATTTCTGCAGCTGGTTTGAATTTCTCCCCATAAAATGGGTTTTTCTTTTCTACCACATGGTCAGGCTGCAAATTTTCCAAACTTTTATGCTCTGCTTCCCTTTTAAACATAAGTTCCAATTTCAGATCATCTCTCTCAAGTTCAAAGTTCCACAGATCTCTAAGGCAGGGGCAAAATGCCACCAGTCTCTTTGCTAAAGCATAGCAAGGGTGACCTTTGTTCCAGTTCCCAATAAGTTCCTCATCTCCATCTGAGACTCAGCCTGGACTTCATTGTCCACAACATTATCAGCATTTTGGTCAAAACCATTCAACAAGTCTCTAAGAAGTTCCAAACTTTCCCACATCTTCCTGTCTTCTTCTGAGCTCTCCAAACTGTTCCAACCTCTGCCTGTTACCCAGTTCCAAAGTCACTTCCACATTTTCAAGTATCTTTATAGCAGTACTCCAGTCTCCATGGCACCAATTTAATATATTAGTCCATTCTCACACTGCTATAAAGACATACCCAAGACTGGGTAACTCATAAAGGAAAGAGCTTTAATTGACTCACAGTTCCAGGTGGTTGGAGGGGGGAGCCTCAGGAAACTTATAATCCTGGCAGAAAGTGAGAGAGAGGCAAAGACATGTCTTACATGAAAGAGAGAAAGAGGAAGAGCTTGCAAGTGAAGGGACAATGGCCCCTTATAAAACCATCAGATCTCATAAGAACTCACTCACTATGATGAGAGCAGCAGGTGCGAAACTGCCCCCATGATCCAATCACCTCCCACCAGATCCTGTCCTTGACACGTGGGGACTATGGGGATTACAATTCAAGATGAGATTTGGTGGGGGATACAGAGCCAAATCATGATAAATCTAGTGTGACTTCATGTTGAGACAGAGTCAGTGGCCTCACTATTGAATACATTAGCCTGTTCTTTACCACACTCGAAAATTAGCCTTGCTAGTGTTCTCTAATTCTCTAAGGGGCATAACAAGAGTGATCTGTGCCACAGTTCCCAATTCGTTCTGCTCCACTGAGATGACAGTGAAGTTTTGAGCAACGTAGTTAACACTAGAGAATATGTTCACATTGAAAAACTGGAAGAAAAGGGCAAGAGTCACTATTTAAATGCCATCCCGCTTTTCAACATTGTTACAAATCTAATAAACACATATTTTATAATTGAATAACTACACTGCATAAGGGGGAAAATCACCAATAAAAAAATCATGTGGTTTGATTTTAAAAAATGAAGCTTAGAGTGTTTGGCAATAATACCTATGTTAATAAAAAGAAGTACAGAAATAAAAATACAAAAGGATCAAGTCATGGAAGTTCATACGCATTCAGTGAGTATGACATAAAAAGGCTGAATTCTCTCATGAAATACATGGCACACCAAGGAATAAGAAACAATATTCAGGTCCCAGAGTACCACATCAATGAACCCCAAATATTCTGGATTAAAGAAAGCTGCCTTTGAAATTGTTGGTAAAGAAGTAGATCCCACTATAGAAACTTGGAGTGGGATAGGGTGGGTTTGGTGATATGTTCAGCTTCACCTGAGAAACACTTCCCTTCTTGGACACATGTCCATTCATCACCGTCCCCAGCTTAACTGGGCTTATACGCTCACAGTTTTATCTCCTCCCTAGACCCTTCCACAATTTCTTGATAATTTCAGCATTCCAAGTAGAAGACCCAATTGACCTGCAACCAAAACTATGCCTTCCGAACTCTGAGATGTCCCCACATCATGCACCAGGCCCCAAATCCTGACCAGAAAAATCTTTTGTCAGCACAGATCCCTCTCTGGAAACTGAACTCAGTGTGTAATTCTGTAATCACAGACATATATCCCACGTTTGTTGCTCTACTTCCACTGAACTGAGTCAACCTCTTTAACACTTCTACTTCCTGTGAGTGCTTAGGTCTCCTGTGGTCACCTCTCTATCATTCGCAAGACGGGACCACTAAAAATTATCACATTAACAATTGTAATTTGCTGTTGCATCATCTTTCCCCTGAAAATTATGCAAACAAAAAATCCAGGATGGGTCAAGTCTCAATGTAGTGTCCCTGCTCCTTCCCAATGAAGGACATGCACAACCATGAAGATGGTGCCTTTACAAACGAACAGTCTCCATGAGTCACATCAGTCCTAGTCCATCCTTTGATAAACATTCATGTCTGCCTCTTCTTCTTCTCATTGACCATTTAAAACCTGAAATACGCTACTAGAGACCCCTTAACAGTTTATCTCACTGAAGGCTATTACGACAAGCAGAAATAAAAGCACCAGAAAGATAAGTAGATATGGAAGCCATTGTAAGTAAATACAATTTTTAAAAACTGTTTTGCCTGGAACATTGATTGGATGAAGGCACGAACACCGACCTGAGATAGTGGCTTCCTGTTGGCACAGTTGATGCCCCCAATGAAGACCATGTTGGGCATGATCGGCCTGGGGTATTCCATCACAAAGTCCCATCGGAACAGCCACACAGATGCATGGCTGAGAAGATCCACCACTGACACCTCCCTCTGAAAAAGCTCAGAGGCAAGGCTTGCATAAGGAGCAGAAAGAGCATGGCAAAGGTAGGACAAGGCCAGAGGGTAGAGCATGTTCTTGACCCTTTGCAGGAATGTCATGTGGTCTGAATTGGTTGTTAGTAACTTAGGAATATAGGAGTAAGGATTTGGACACTGTGTGCCCTTAAAGTCTAAATCACATGGAATGTTCCTTAAGAAAAAAACAGCAGGAATCGACAGGTACTTAGCCAGCACTGCCCCGCAGAGATAAATGGGGTCTATTAAAACCACATCGAAGGAAGTAGCATTCAGGTGCCTGATCAGGGCCTCATTATGCAGTAGCTCCACACAAGACCTATGAAGGACCAAAGATGAATTTTTCAAAATTGCCATACTTTTAGAAAATGTCTTCAGAAAATGTTCTGTTTCAAAGTACAGTTGAGTGTGGCCCAGCACAAGGCGATCAAATTCATCCTGGGTCCATGAAATGGCATAAGTTGTCAGGGTGAAAAATTTCTCCTCTTTGATGTGCATATTCACCTCTGGGGTGAGGACCACCGCCTGGTGGCCTCTGGCATGGAGCTCCCGCACGGCCTCCCGCATGCTGAGCCAGTGGCTGCCATCGATGGGTACCACCAGCACCTTCCCACTCTCAGCCCAGGGCTGGACACTGAGAAGGAGTAGCACTCCTGTGGCCAGCTGCAGCAGGGGAACCTGGGGTCCTGTGGCCATCTCAGCAGAAGACACGGACAGCTGACTGTCCACCCCACGCTGTGCCTCCTACATTTGTTTTCTTCATCTTAATTACCTTGTCACTGAGCCACTTAGCAAATCATCATGTAATTGGAAGATAGAGTGCTCTCCTCCTAGTTAATTATTACCGATTAACCAATCATTGTCTTTCATTATGGGTCCCACTTTGGGAAAGACTGGTCACTCCTATCTTGAAAAACTCATCTGACCCTGCACTCGCTCTGGGGAACATCCAAGTTCAAGCTCTTGTTTCTCATCCAATTCCCAACAAAGGCCTGTGGAAACCCATTTCATGTCACAGCCTCCTACTTCTCTGTTAACCGCGTTTATCAGGCTGCAGCTGAGGTCTGAGAGGTCCCCAATAGTGGTAGGCAATAGTAGGCAATCCACATTCACGCTCATGAATTACTACTAAGCAATCCAATTAATCTCTGCTTTGGAACCAAAGCAGAATCCATTGCTAATTCCCTTATCCACCAAATATTTATGGAACGTGTGAGCCCTACCTACTATGCTAGGAACTAGGGACAGAAAGCCAAGTTAGAAATGGTCCTTGCCTGAAAGGAGGGGTCCGGTGAACAGAGACAAACTCACAACTAGGCAATTACAGGGTGTGGTGCTCTAGGGGCTAAGAAATCACACAGCAGGGCAGCAATATGATGGTCTTGCTTTGGGGGCTACTAAAGAGTGACATGTCCATGGAAAGTGTTTCTGGAACCCTTTTGAAGGTACTTTCTTTTTAAGCTGAAGACATAAGTTAATAGGCCACCATGGGACACACTCCCAGCTCCTTTCATCAAATCAGAATGAAGGGACTTGTTACTAAAGGAGCAACATAAACATGTCCATTGCCCTGTAGATCATCTACAGGGCCCTCCAAAGGAAACAAAGCCACCTTCCTTGAATCCCCACAGCATTTTGTTCTGTTCTGCCTTGTATCTTTTAGCAGTTTGCATATGTGTCCTTGCTATCAGAGTATAGCTATATCCTATACATATATTCCTTACAGGCAAGCTTTTGGCTTTGGATCCTGCTATCACTCAGGTGCCAGTCCACGGTTTTGCAGACAGTAAGCACTCTGGACATGTTTCTGTATAGAAGTGACTCCTCTTCTCTTTTTGTTCTAGACCCTGCATCCAAGCCAGCAAGTAAGTGCTGAATCTGGATGTTTCTACCACTGTCTCTCAGAGCCAGCTGTCATGGTCCCATTTCAGGGCCCCAGTCCCCCAGTTGCCCAACCCCCAGCTGTCCCTTCTGAATCACTGCCTCAGCTGCTCCCTGAAAAACCCCACCCCACCAACACTTCTGGAACCTTGGTCAGCAGCTTCCTGGGCACAGAAGAAAATTCAGAGTCCTCTGCCTTGCTCTCAAAACTCTGGGATAAACCCCAGCCCCCCTGTCTAAGCTCATTCCTCCTCTCCAGCCCTTCTGCTTGCCCCCTCCCTCTGCCTCTTACCCTCCAGCCATTCTGGATCACTTGTTGTTCTCCAAACTTGCTTTGATGTTCCCAAATTGCTTTGTTCACACTGAACTCTACCCTCGGCCAGCTTTCTATGACTGTTCATTGCGTGCTTACCAAGTGCCAAGTCCGGGTCTCAGGTTATGTCACTAGAGGCTATATAAACTTAGAAGTTTGTTCTGGTGACATAACACATCCCCATTAGACCTAATACCCTATAGGAACTCTTAGAATGTTCTTTGGTTAATCATTTTCCCCTTAGAACTGAGTGACCTTTACTAGTGTATTGCCTCACAATTTATCAAAGAAAAGAATCCAGTGTCAAAAAGAGAATAAGGAGGTGAAGAGAACTCAGATCTCAAAAAAAGTCCCCCCAAAATTCATCGTCATGATATAGCAGTTCTAGTGGAAATAATCATTGCATCCCACGTTTATCCCCAGTGCTATACACATGGCCTGCAAGTCTTAATGGTTTCGATACAGTAAATAGTGCTGTATTTCCTTTTGTCTGAGAGGATCTCCCTGGTTGTTTTAGCAGTCAAGAAAAGTGAATAACATGCACATTTGACCCTCCATATACTTGGGCTTCACATCTGCAGATTCAGCCAACAGCAGATTGAAAATATTTGGGGGGAACAGCAATGAAAAAAAACCAGTACAAATAATACAAATAAAAAACCAATACTGTAAAACAACTATTTACATAGCATTTACATTTATTAGGTACAAGTAATCAAGAGATGACTAGAGGTTTAAAGGAGGATATGGGTAGGTTATATACAAATACTGTGCCATTTTATAAAAGGAGCTTGAGCATCTAGATTTTGGTATGGAGAGGAGGGTTGTCCTAAACTAATCCCTTCAGAATACCAGGGACTACTCTGCTAGACTAGCGATTCTCAAAGTATGAGCCAGGAAATCCTAGGGATCCCCAAGAATTTTTCAGGAGAATTTTACAAAGTCAAAACTATTTCCGTAATAATGTTACTTGATTTTCTCATTGTCATTCTCCCACAAGTGTACAGTGGAGTTTTCCAGAAGCTACATGGGGGATGTGTAATATCACAATAGATAGAATGCAGAAGCTGACATGAGAATCCACCTCTCTATAGAGCCAAGTACTAAAGAGAGATGCAAAAACTGTAAAACGATGCCACTCTTCTCACTACATTTTGTCTCAATAAAAGTTAAATAAAAATATGATTTGCTATTGTGTCATGGGTTTATTCTTACTAAATTGCCCAATTAATATGTCTTTTTAATTCTGTTTTAATCTCTAATGCAGTACGTATGATAGATATAATCCCCATGAACAAAAGCAATTGGGCACCGGGGCTGGAACGTTAGAGAACCGCAGTCCTAAACAACAGGATGTCTTCAGCCCCGGTCAGACTAAACTCACTCCCACCACCCTCTTCCCTCCTGTGGCCGAGGAAAAAGACTGATATAAAGCCTACTTTAAGAAAAACAGTTCTTCAGGCAGCCAAAGTCAAGGCCCTCTCTTTTCCCCAACCTCTTTTTCCCATCCTTTTTGGAGACCATGGCTGGTTGGGGGCCGGAGTGGGCGGGGCCTGGTCTTGGAGCCTCACAGAGCCTCACAGAAAGCAGAGCCAGTCCCAGGAGCACTGCATCCTGGGATGCGAGGCGCTCATAGGCTTCGGCCAATGAGATGTGGCTGCGTCATAAGGGGCGTCCCTCCAGGCAGCCCAGGTCGCCGAGCACTCGGGCCTGCGCCTGGGTGCTGGCAGCCTTGCCGCTCGCTGTGCCAGTGCCTGGTGGGCCGTTCTGGCCATCCAGCATGGTGGACTACTACGAGGTGCTGGACGTGCCCCGGCAGGCCTCATCCAAGGCCATCAAGAAGGCGTACCGCAAGCTGGCGCTTAAGTGGCACCCCGACAAAAACCCCAAGAACAAGGAGGAAGCGGAGAGGAGATTCAAGCAGGTGGCCGAGGCCTACGAGGTGTTGTCGGACGCCAAGAAACGCGGTATCTATGACCGCTATGGCGAGGCGAGGGCGGAGGGCGGCTGCGCAGGTGGCAGGCCCTTCGAGGACCCCTTCGAGTACGTCTTCAGCTTCCGCGACCCAGCCGACGTCTTCAGGGAGTTCTTCGGCAGCCGGGACCCATTCTCCTTTGACCTCTTGGGAAACCCGCTGGAGAATATTTTGGGGGGTCAGAGGAACTGCTGGGGAAGCAGAAGCAGAGCGTCTGCACCCCTTTTCTCTGCCTTCAGTGAATTTCCAGCTTTTGGGGGTGTTTTTTCTTCTTTTGATACAGGATTTCGTTCCTTTGGCTCCCTGGGAAGTGGGGGCCTTTCTTCCTTCTGCATGTCCTACGGTAGTGATGGGACAGGCAGCTTCAAGTCCATGTCGACTTCCACTGAAATAGTTGATGGCAAAAAAATCACCACCAAGAGAATCATTGAGAATGGCCAAGAAAGGGTGGAAGTGGAGGAAGATGGAGAGTTGAGTTAAAGTCCTTCCTAATAAATAGCAAAGAGCAGTTACTCCGCATTGACACCAAGTAATTCCAGTCCACATTTGACTTTAAGCACATCTGGAGGAATAGCGGACTTTTTTTAGGATTGAAAGTGAACTTTACTTTCAGAACAACTGTACCCAAGAATTTATAAACACTTCATGCCAACACCTATTCTTATTGTTGGGACTACACGGATGGACCTATGTTTGTCTTTCAATCGTTGTAAAATATCTGTATGCAATTCGCTATTTATTAAACTTAAGCCTGAGGCAGACAATGATTATTTCCTAGTGCTAGGACAGAATGTTCAGTTCAGCACTTTGAGCATTACCTTTATCCGTTGGGAAAGTGTGAGCCAGGTGGTTTGCTCTAAATCGTTTGACTTTATTGTTTAGTGTGTAGTGGTGAAATCTACAAATAATATCAATACTTCTGGCTTAATTTAATGATGGTTTAAAACAACATGCATTTATTATCTTAATATTTTGGAGGTCAGACAATTGAATCCCATATCACTGAGCTGAAATCTGTGTAAGCGTGTTCCCTCTGAAGGCTGAGGACAAACCTTGGGGTTACATGGTTGGTCGGTGGTATACTAGGACTGTCTTCAGCCTGAACGTGGTTCTCCAACTATGGTAGGTTGCTGGGGATAAGCTCCCAATTCCGGCCAGAAGCTGGCCCCAAAACTGGCCATAAACAAAATCTCTGCAGCACTGTGACGTGTTCATGATAGCCATGATGCCTATGCTGAAGGTTGTGAGTTTACTGGAATGAGGGCAAGGAACATCTGGCCCACCCAGGGAGGAAAACCGCTTAAGGTGTTCCTAAACTACAAATAATAGCATGAGCCATCTGTGCCTTAAGGACATGTTTCTGCTGCAGATAATTAGCCAGAGCCCATCCCTTTGTTTCCCGTAAGGAATACTTTTAGTTAATCTATAATCTATAGAAATGATGCTTACCATGGGCTTGCTGTCAATAAATATGTGGGTAAATCTCTGTTTGGGGCTCTCAGCCCTGAAGGCTGTGAGTCCCCTGATTTCCCACTCCACACTCTATATTTCTGTGTGTGTGTCTTTAATTCGTCTAGCGCTGCTGGGTTAGGGTCTCCACGACCAAGCTGGTCTTGGCAGTAGGTCCTGGAAATGTAAAAAAAGGATCTCCATAAGGCCACACAGAACTATCCTATTGCTATGCTTGGGACATATCAAATTAGGTTGATGAAAGCCAAGTGTATCTGTAATATTTTTTGGGTGAGGCACCATAAACACAATGAGAAAGTACCTTTCTGTTGGCACAGGTTATGCCCCAAATGAAGACCTTTTGGGGCATGTTGCCTTGGGGTAGTCCATCACAAAGGGTCCCATCTTCTAGGGTCACCTCTGAGGAAAGGTTTGCATAAGGCATGAGAGCAAAAGGCAACTGAACTGGATAGGCTGAAAAAAATTAAGAGCAGCATGCTGGTAATTTTTTACAGAAAAATCATGGCCTGAACACATCATTAACCAACAAAGAGTGTGATAATGGGTTTGGATATGCTCTAGAACCCTCAGAGTCCACTCTGCATGTAATGGCACCCAAGCAATAAACAGCAGGAACATGGCAGTCAGCTGGCACCATCCCACAGGGGCTCATGGGGTCTGACACTGAACTCTGAAATCAACATGCTCCGAGGTGCCTGGGTAGTTGGTTCTTATACAATAACCATACAAGAAGTATCAGAATAAGACAGACTGTTAGGGCTTTTGAAAAATGAGTTCAGTTTTTTGTACATCAGACAAGGGAACTTACATGTGTGAAGATACTCACTGAGTAGTTTGCTGAGTAGGTTTGCTTTTGGAGCAGTTCAGGGATGAAAGGAGTTTCAAAGTGGTAGAAAGGCATGGGCAGTTTCATTGCGGTTTTGTGTGTTGGAAATCACTACTCTGGGTAGAGTAGAATGAGTTGGTGTGTATCTACACAATTGGGTACATAAATCCCATTGTTCAGTGGTCAGCAAAGAGTGGCATACCAGTGTCACTCAGAGGTAGTGGGTCTGTAACAACTCTGGCTAGTTTTAACAGTTGAAAGCAAACACAAGTTCAGTTTTGATATATCCTGGATTAGTGCTGTCATAAATGGAAAGTGTTGCTTTTACAGAAGTGTAAAGCTTGATTGTCTGTTTGCTTGTTTGTTTGTTTTAAAGACAGGGTCTCACTCTGTAGCTGTTACCTAGGCAAGATCATAGCTTACTGTAACCACGAATTCCTGGGCTCAAGTGATCCTTCCTCCTCAGCATTCCCAGTAGCTAGGACTACAGAAATGCTACCACACCTAGCTAATTAAAAAAAAACTTTTTGTGGAGATGGGAACAATGTTGACCTACTATGTTGTCCCTGCAAGAGCATTTTATTTAAAGAATTTTTAGAATTGAAAAATCTCTTTTTAAAATGTCTCAGCTCAAAAACAGAACAGTGCTAGAGCCTGTATGTGGGTATTCATCTTTTATAAAACGGTTTGATAAGGTTTTCAGAGTGTAAAAGGGGGCATTTCCTGTGGTGCAAAGATGACCCTCTTGAAATCCCTAAAATGAACACCCTCCATGGAAACACTTGTACCTTCTCACCAAGTACACTGGGCAAGGAAAGGCATGACCCTGTGAGCCCCAAGAGACCTGGAGACCTGTAACCATTTCATTAGGTTCCAAAAAAACAAAATGCCAGACATTTTTTCTGGCTGGAGTTCAACACAGCTGATTTTAGTTCAGCTTACATCACACACTGGAAAGCATCTGGAAGAGGGAATGATCCTTTCTGTCCATCATCTTCTTCTCCTCTGATTCCACTTTCTGTCTCCAAACAGGTAGAGAGACTTCTCCATTTTGGGGAATAATTCACACAACAACTTACCTTTCTAGGAATTTCTAATTCCACTTTCTCATCAACTTTCTCAATAAATGCAGATTCATTTCCTTTTCTCAGACTCTCCTTTAAACCCTTTCAGTATAACTTCAATCACCACCAATCTTGTATTAGTCTATTCTCAACCTGCTATAAAGACGTAGCTGAGACTGGGTAATTTATAAAAGAAAGAGGTTTAATTGACTCACAGTTCCACATGACTGGGGAGGCCTCAGGAAACTTACAATCATGACAGAAGGTGAGAGATAAGCAAAGGCATGTCTCACATGGCAGCAGGCGAGAGACAGAGAGGAAGAGCTTGTGAGTAAAGGAGAAAGAGTCCCTTATAAAACCATCAGCTCTCATGAGAACTCACTTAGTATGACAAGAACAGCGTGGGGAAAACTGCCAATATGATTCAATCAGCTCCCACCAGGTACCACCCTTAACACATGGGGATTATGGAAATTACAATATGAGATGAGATTTGGGTGGAAACACACAGTCAAATCATATCATTCTGCCCTCTGGCCCATCCCAAATCTCATGTCTTTTCACATTTAAAAACCAATCGTGCCTTCCCAACTGTCCTCCAAAGTCTTAACTCATTTCAGCACTAGCTCAGAAGTCCATAGTCCAAGGTCTCATCTGAGACAAGTCAAGTCCCTTCCCCCATGAGCCTGTAAAATCAAAAACAAGTTAGTAACTTCCAAGACACAATGGGGGTACAGATATTGGGTAAATGTTCCCATTTCAAATGGGAGAAACTGGCCAAAACAAAGGGGCTATAGGCCCCATGCAAGTCCAAAACCAGGCAGGGCAGTCATTAAATCTTAAAGCTCCAAAATAATCTCCCTTGACTTCATGTCTCACATCTAGGTCAAGGTGATGCCAGAAATGGGCTCCCACGGTCTAAGGCAGCTCCAACCCTGTGGCTTTGCAGGGTAAAGCCCTCGTCCTGGCTGCTGTCAGAGGGTGGCATTGATGTCTGTGGCTTTTCCAGGCACACGGTGC
Source organism: Pan troglodytes (assembly GCF_028858775.2). Classification (NCBI taxonomy): domain Eukaryota; kingdom Metazoa; phylum Chordata; class Mammalia; order Primates; family Hominidae; genus Pan; species Pan troglodytes. Next base: position 135,940,694 of record NC_072411.2, on the reverse strand, counting down.
AAGCTATTGGATCTGCCCTTCTGGGTTCTGAAGGACTGTGGCCTTCTTCTCACAACTCCACTAGGCAATGCCCCAGTGGAGACTCTGTGTGGGGGCTCCAACCTCACATTTCTTTACCACCCTTCTCTAGCAGAGGTTCTCTATAAGGGCTCCATCCATGCAGCAAACGTCTGCCTGGACATCCAAGCATTTCCTTACATCCTCTAAAATTTATGTGGAGGTTCCCAAATCTAAATTCTTATCTTCTGTGTACCTGCAGGCCCAACACCACATCGATGCTGCCAAGGCTTGAGGTTTGCACCCTCTGAAGCAATGGCCTGGGCTCTACCTTGGCCTCTTTTAGCCATGTGGAGCCACTGGGACACAGGGCACCAAGTCCTGAGGCTGCACACAGCAGTGGGGGCCTGGACCCAGCCCAAAACACCATTTTTCCTTCCTAGGCCTCCAGGCCTGTGATGGGAGGGTCTGCTGCAAAGGTCTCTGACATGCCCTGGAGCCATTTTCCCCATTGTCTTGGTGATTAACATTTGGCTCCTCCTTATTTATTCAAATTTCTTTAGCTAGTATTTCTGCATCTGGCTTGAATTTCTCCCCATAAAATGGGCTTTTCTTTTCTACCACATGGTCAGGCTGCAAATTTTCCAAACTTTTATGCTCTGCTTCCCTTTTAAACATAAGTTCCAATTTCAGATCATCTCTCTCAAGTTCGTAGTTCCAAAGAGCTCTAGGGCAGGGGCAAAAATGCCACGAATTTCTTTGCTAAAGCTTAGCAAGAGTGACCTTTGCTCCAGTTCTCAACAGATTCCTCATCTCTATCTGAGACTCAGCCTGGACTTCATTGTCCACAACGTTATCAGCATTTTGGTCAAAACCGTTCAACAAGTCTCCAGGAAGTTCCAAACTTTCCCACATCTTCCTGTCTTCTGAGCTCTCCAAACTGTTCCAGCCTCTGCCTGTTACCCAGTTCCAAGTCACTTCCACATTTTCAAGTAGTTTTATAGCAGTACTCCACTCTCCATGACACCAATTTACTGTATTAGTCCATTCACACACTGCTATAAAGACATACCCAAGACTGGGTAATTTATAAAGGAAAGAGCTTTAACTGACTCCAGTTCCATGTGGCTGCAGGGGCCTCAGGAAACTTATAATCCTGGCAGAAGATGAGAGAGAGGCAAAGGATGTCTTACATGGCAGCAAGCAAGAGAGAGAGAGAGAGAGAGAGAGACAGAGGAAGAGCTTGCAAGTGAAGGGATAAGGGCCCCTTATAAAACCATCAGATCTCATAAGAACTCACTCACTATGATGAGATTAGGAGGTGGGGACCTCCCACCGTGTCCTGTCCTCAACACGTGGGGATTATGGGGATTACAATTCAAGATGAGATTTGGTGGGGGACACAGAGCCAAACCATATTAAATCTAGTGTGACCTCATGTTGGGAAACAGTCAATGGACTCACTACTAAATACACTAGCCTGTTCTTTACCACACTCGAAAATTAGCCTTGTTAATTTGGAATTCTTAAGGGGCATAGCAAGAGTGACCTGTGCCACAGTTCCCAATTTGTTCTGCTCCACTGAGATGATAGTGAAGATTTGAGCCAATGTAGTTAACTCTAGAGAATATGTTCACATTGAAAAACTGGAAGAGAAAAGGAAAAAAAAGGAGGTGTTGGAGAGGAGAACGGAAGCTTCAGCACCAATGGCCAAATAGGAACAGCTCCGATCTGCAGCTCCCAGCATGATCGACGCAGAAGATGGATGATTTCTGCATTTCCAACTGAGGTACCTGGTTCATCTCATTGGGACTGGTTGGATAGTGGGTGCAGCCCACTGAGGGCAAGCCGAAGCAGGGCAGGGCGTCGCCTCACCTAGGAAGTGCAAGAGGGTGAGGGATTTCCCTTTCGTAGACAAGGGAAGCCATGACAGACTGTACCTGGAAAAATGGGACACTCCCACCCAAATACTGTGCTTTTCCCAAGGTCTTATAAACTGGCAGACAAGGAGAGTCTCTCCCCTGCCTGGCTTAGCAGCTCCCATGCCCACGGAGCCTTGCTCACTGCTAGTGCAGCAGTCTGAGATTGAACTGTGAGGCGGCAGCCTGGCTGGGTGAGGGGTGTCCGCCATTGCTGAGGCTTGAGTAGATAAACAAAGCATCCAGGAAGCTCAAACTGAACAGAGCCCACCACAGCTCAGCAAGGGCTACTGCCGCTATAGACTCCACCTCTGTGGGCAGGGCATATCTGAACAAAAGGCAGCAGACAACTTCTGAACATGTGGGGAACAGCAGACTTAAACATCCCTGTCTGACAGCTCTGAAGACAGCACTGGTTCTCCCAGTATGGCATTTGAGCTCTGAGAATGGACAGACTGCCTCCTCAAGCGGGTCCCTGACCTCCGTGTATCTTGACTGGGAAACACCTCCCAGTAGGGGCCAACAGACACCTCATATAGGTGGGTGCGCCTCTGGTATGAAGCTTCCAGAGGAAGGATCAGGCAGCAATATTTGCTGTTCTGCAATATTTGCTGTTCTGCAGCCTCCACTGGTGATACCCAAGCAAAGAGCATCTGGAGTGGACCTCCAGCAAACTCCAACAGACCTGCAGCTGAGGGACCTGACTGTTAGAAGGAAAACTAACAAACAGAAAGGAACAGCATAAACATCAACAAAAAGGACATCTACACCAAAACCCCATCTGTAGGTCACCAACATCAAAGACCTAAGGTACATAAAACCACAAAGATGGGGGGAAACTAGAGCAGAAAAGCTGAAAATTCTAAAAACCATAGCGCATCAGCACATCTCCTCCAAAGGATCACAGCTCCTTGCTAGCAATGGAGCAAAGCTGGAAAGAGAATGACTTTGACGAGTTGACAGAAGTAGGCTTCAGAAGTTTGGTAATAACAAACCTCTCCAAGCTAAAAGTGCATGTTCGAACCTATTGCAAGGAAGGTTGAACCTTGAAAAAAGGTTAGATGAATGCCTAACTAGAATAAACACTGTAGAGAAGACCTTAAATGACCTGATGGAGCTGAAAACCATGGCAGAAGAACTTCATAACACATGCACAAAATTCAATAGCCGATTAGAGCTACTGGAAGAAAGGGTATCAGTGACTGAAGATCAAATTAATGAAATAAAGTGAGAAGACAAGGTTAGAGAAAAAAGAGTAAAAAGAAACAAGGAAAGCCTTGAAGAAATATGGGACTATGTGAAAAGACCAAATCTACGTTTGACTGGTGTACCTGAAAGTGATGCGGAGAATGGAAACAAGTTGGAAAACACTCTTCAGGATATTATCCAGGAGAACTTCCCAAACCTAGCAAGGCAGGCCAACATTCAAATTCAGGAAATACAGAGAACACCACAAAGATACTCCTCGAGAAGAACAACTCCAAGACACATAATTGTCAGATTCACCAAAGTTGAAATGAAGGAAAAAATGTTAAGGGCAGCCAGAGAGAAAGGTCGGGTTACCCACAAAGGGAAGCCCATCAGACTAACAGCAGATCTCTCTGCAGAAACCCTACAAGACAGAAGAGAGTGGGGGCCAATATTCAACATTCTTAAAGAAAAGAATTTTCAACCCAGAAATTCATATGCAGCCAAACTAAGCTTCATAAGTGAAGGAGAAATAAAATCCTTTATAGACAAGCAAATGCTGAGAGATTTTGTCACCACCAGGCCTGCCTTACAAGAGCTCCTAAAGGAAGCACTAAACATGGAAAGAAACACCAGTACCAGCCACTGCAAAAACATGCCAAATTGTAAAAACTATCGATGCTGTGAAGAAACTGCATCAATTAACGGGCAAAATAACCCGCTAACACCATAATGACAGGATCAAATTCACTCATAACAATATTTACCTTAAATGTAAATGGGCTAAATGCTGCAATTAAAAAACACAGACTGGCAAATTGGATAAAGAGTCAAGGCCCATCGGTATGCTGTATTCAGGAGGCCCATCTCACGTGCAGAGACACACATAGGCTCAAAATAAAGGGATGGAGGAAGATCTACCAAACAAATGGAAAGCAAAAAAAAAGCAGGGGTTGCAATCCTAGTCTCTGATAAAACAGACTTTAACAAAAATCAAAAGAGACAAAGAAGGCCATTACCTAATGGTAAAGGGAGCAATTCAACAACAAGAGCTAACTATCCTAAATATATATGCACCCAATACAGGAGCACCTAGATTCATAAAGCAAGTTCTTAGAGACCTACATAGAGACTTAGACCCCCACACAATAATAATGAGAGACTTTAACATCCCACTGTCAATATTAGACAGATCAACAAGACCAAAGGTTAACAAGGATATCCAGGACCTGAACTCAGCTCTGCACCAAGCAGACCTAATAGACATCTACAGAACTCTCCACCCTAAGTCAAGAGAATATACATTCTTCTCAGCACCACATCACACTTATTCTAAAATTGACCATATGATTGTAAGTAAAGCACTCCTCAGCAAATGTAAAAGAATAGAAATCACAACAAACTGTCTCTCAGACCACAGTGCAGTCAAATTAGAACTCTGGATTAAGAAACTCACTCAAAATCGCACAACTACATGGAAACTGAACAACCTCCTCCTGAATGACTACTGGGTAAATAACGAAGTGAAGGCAGAAATAAAGATGTTCTTTGAAACCAACGAGAACAAAGACACAACATACCAGAATCCCTGGGACACATTTAAATCAGTGTGTCAGGGAAATTTATAGCATTAAATCCCCCCAGGAGAAAGCAGGAAAGATCTAAAATCAACACACTAACATCACAAATAAAAGAACTAGATAAGCAAGAGCAAACAAATTCAAAAGCTAGCAGAAGGGAAGAAATAACTAAGATCAGAGCAGAACTGAAAGAGATAGAGACACAAAAAAACCTTCAAAAAAATCAATGAATCCAGGAGATGGATTTTGAAAAGATCAAGAAAATTGATAGACCTCTGGCAAGACTAATAAAGAAGAAAAGAGAGAAGAATCAAATAGACGCAATAAAAAATAGTAAAGGCGATATCACCACCGATCCCACAGAAATACAAACTACCATCAGAGAATACTATAAATACGTCTACACAAATAAACTAGAAAATCTAGAAGAAATGGATAAATTCCTGGACACATACACCCTCCCAAGACTAAAGCAGGAAGAAGTTGAATCTCTGAATAGACCAACAACAGGCTCTGAAATTGAGGCAATAATTAATAGCCTACCAACCAAAAAAAGTCCAGGACCAGATGGATTCACAGCCAAATTCTTTTTATTATTATTATTATTATACTTTAAGTTTTAGGGTGCATGTGCACAATGTGCAGGTTTGTTACATATGTATACATGTGCCATGTTGGTGTGCTGCACCCATTAACTCGTCATTTAACATTAGGTATATCTCCTAATGCTATCCCTCCCTGCTCCCCCTACCCCACAACAGGCCCCGGTGTGTGATGTTCCCCTTCCTCACAGCTGAATTCTACCAGAGAGGTACAAACAGGAGCTGGTACCATTCCTTCTGAAACTATTCCAATCAATAGAAAAAGAGGGAATCCTCTCTAACTCATTTTATGAGGCCAGCATCATCCTGATACCAAAGGTTGGCAGGGACACAACAAAAAAAGAAAATTTTAGACAAATATCCCTGATGAACATCGATGCAAAAATCCTCAGTAAAATTCTGCAAACCAAATCCAGCAGCACATGAAAAAGTTTATCCACATCAATCAAGTCGGCTTCATCCTTGGGATGCAAGGCTGGTTCAACATATGCAAATCAATAAATGTAATCCATCACATAAACAGAACCAATGACAAACCACATGATTATTTCAACAGATGCAGAAAAGGCCTCCAACAAAATTAAACATCCCTTCATGCCTAAAACTGGCAATAAACTAGGTATTGATGGAATGTATCTCAAAATAATAAGAGCTATTTATGATAAACCCGCAGCCAATATCATACTGAGTAGGCAAAAACTGGAAGCATTCCCTTTGAAAACTGGCATAAAACAAGGATGACCTCTCTCACCACTCCTACTCAACATACTGTTGGAAGTTCTGGCCAGGGCAATCAGGCAAGAGAAAGAAATAAAGAGTATTCAATTAGGAAAAGAGGAAGTCAAATTGTCCCTGTTTGCAGATGACATGATTGTATATCTAGAACACCCCATTGTCTCAGCCCAAAATCTCCTTAAGCTGATAAGCAACTTCAGCAAAGTCCCAGGATACAAAATCAATGTGCAAAAATCACAAGCATTCCTATACACCAATAACAGACAAACAGAGCCAAACCATGAGTGAACTCCCATTCACAATTGCTACAAAGAGAATAAAATACCTAGGAATCCAACTTAAAAGGGATGTGAAGGACCTCTTCAAGGAGAACTACAAACCACTGCTCAACGAAATAAAAGAGGACACAAACAAATGGAAGAACATTCCATGCTCATGGATAGGAAGAATCAATATCGTGAAAATGGCCATACCGCCCAAGGTAATTTATAGATTCAATGCCAAACCCATCAAGCTACCAATGACTTCACAAAATTGGAAAAAACTACTTTAAAGTTCATATGGAATCAAAAAAGAGCCTGCATTGCCAAGACAATCCTAAGCAAAAAAAAAAAAAACAAAGCTGGTGGCATCATGCTACCTGACTTCAAACTGTACTACAAGGCTGCAGTAACAAAAAGCATGGTGCTGGTACCAAAACAGATATATAGACCAATGGAGCAGAACAGTGGGCTCAGAAATAACACCACACATCTACAACCATTTGATCTTTGACAAACCTGACAAAAACAAGCAATGGGGAAAGGATTCCTTATTTAATAAATGGTGCTGGGAAAACTGGCCATATGTAGAAAGCTGGAACAGGATCCCTTCCTTACACCTTATACACAAATTAATTCCAGATGGATTAAAGACTCAAATGTTAGACCTAAAACCATAAAAATCCTAGAAGAAAACCTAGGCAATATCATTTAGGCATAGGCATGGCCTAGAAGACATAGGCATGGGCCAGGACTTCATGACTAAAACCCCAAAAGCAATGGCAACAAAAGCCAAAATAGACAAATGGGATCTAATTAAACTAAAGAGCTTCTCCACAGCAAAAGAAACTACCATCAGAGTGAACAGGCAACCTACAGAATGGGAGAAAATTTTTGCAATCTACCCATCTGACAAAGGGCTAATATCCAAAATCTACAGAGAACTCAAACAAATTTATAAGAAAACAAACAAACAAACAACCCCATCAAAAAGTGGGCAAAGGATATGAACAGACACTTCTCAAAAGAAGACATTTATGCAGCCAACAGACACATGAATAAATGCTCATCATCACTGGTCATCAGAGAAATGCAAATCAAAACCACAATGAGATACCATCTCACGCCAGTTAGAATGGTGACCATTAAAAAGTCAGGAAACAACAGATGTTGGAGAGGATGTGGAGAAATAGGAACGCTTTTACACCGTTGGTGGGAGTGTAAATTAGTTCAACCATTGTGGAAGACAGTGTGGCGATTCCTCAAGGACCTAGAACTAGAAATACCATTTGACACAGCCATACCATTACTGGGTATATACCCAAAGGATTATAAATGATACTACTCTAAGGACACATGCACACGTATGTTTATTGTGGCACTATTCACAATAGCAAAGACCTGGAACCAATCCAAATGTCCATCAATGATAGACTGGATTAAGAAAATGTGGCACATATACACCATGGAATACTATGCAGCCATAAAAAAGGATGAGTTCATGTCCTTTGCAGGGAGATGGACAAAGCTGTAAACCATCATTCTCAGCAAACTATCACATGGACAGAAAACCAAACACTGCATGTTCTCACTCATAGGTGGGAACTGAACAGCAAGAACACTGGACACAGGCCGGGGAACATCACACGCCGGAGCCTATTGTGGGGTGGGGGACTGGGGGAGGGATAGCATTAGGAAAAATACCTAATGCAAATGACGAGTTGATGGGTGCAGGAAACCAACATGGCACATGTATACCTATGTATAAAACCTGCAATTTGTGCACATGTACCCTAGAACTTAAAGTATAATAAAAAAAAAAAAGAAAGAAAAACTGGAAGGGCAACAGTCACTATTTAAATGCCATCCCACTTTTCAACATTTTTACAAATCTAAATAAACACGTATTTTATAATTGAATAACTACATTGCATTAAAAAAATCATGTCGTTTGATCAAAAAGAAAAATGAAGCTTAGAGTCTTTTGCAATAATACCTATATTTATTAAAAAAAGGCACAGAAATAAGAATACAAAAGGATCTAAGTCATGGAAGTTCATACACATTCGGTGAATATGACATAAAAAGGCTGATTCTCTCACAATGTACACGGCACAGCAAGGAATAAGAAACAATATTCAGGTCCCAGAGTACCATTTCAACGAAACCCAAATATTCTGGATTAATGAAAGCTGCCTCTGAAATTTTTGGTAAAGGAGTAGATCCCACTATAGAAACCTGGAGTGCAATAGGCTGGGTTTGGTGATGTGATGAGCCTCTCCTGAGAAATGCTTCCCTTCTTGGACGCATGTCCATTCATCACTGTCCCCAGCTTCACTGGGCTTACAGATTCACAGTCTTATCTCCTCCCTAGCCCCTTCCGCCATTTCTTGATAATTTCAGCATTCCAAGTAGAAGAATCATTTGAGATGCAACCATTACTTTGCCTTCCGAACTCTGAGATGTCCCCACATCATGCACCAGACCCGAAATCCTGACCAGAAAATCTCTTGACAGCACAGATCCCTGTCTGGAAACTGAACTTCGTGTGTCATTCTCTAATCACAGACATCCATCCCAACTTCATTGCCCCACTTCCACTGAGTCAACCTCTCTGACACTTCTATTTCATGTGAGTGCCTAGGTCTCCTGTGGTCACCTCTCTATCATTTGCAAGATGGGACCACTAAAAATTATCATGTCAACAATTGTAATTTACTGTTGCATCATCTTTCCCCTGAAAATCATGCTAGCAAAAAATCCAGGATGGATCACTTCCAAACGTAGTGTCCCTGTTCCTGCCGAGCTGAAGGACATGCACAACCATGAAGATGGTGCCTTTACAAACCAACAGTCTCTATGAGTCACACCAGTCCTTGTCCATCCTTTTACAAACATTCGTGTCTACTTCCTCTTCCTCTCAGTGACCATTTAAAACCTGAAATACGCTACTAGAGACCACTTAAGAGTTTATCTCACTGAAGGCTATTATGACAACGAGAAGCAGAAATGAAATATTTGGAAAGATAAGTAAATATGGAAGCAATTTTAAATAAATACATTTTTTAAAAAAGTGTTTTGCCTGGAACATTGATTGGATGAAGGCACCAATACAGACCTGAGATAGTGGCTTCCTGCTGGCACAGTTGACGCCCCCAATGAAGACCATGTTGGGCATGATTGGCCTGGGGTAGTCCATCACAAAGTCCCCTCGAAACAGCCACACAGATGCATGGCTGAGAATATCCACCACTGACACCTCCCTCTGAAAAAGCTCAGAGGCAAGGCTTGCATAAGGAGCAGAAAAAGCATGGCAAATGTAGGACAGGGCCAGAGGGTAGAGCATGTTCTTGACCCTTTGCACGAATGTCATGTGGTCTGAATTGGTTGTTAGTAATCTAGGAATATAGGAGGAAGGGTTTGGACACTGTGTGCCCTTAAAGTCTAAATCACATGGAATGTTCCTCAAGAAAAACACAGTAGGAATCGACAGGTACTTAGCCAGCACCGCCGCGCAGAGGTTAACGGGGTCTGTTAAAACCACATCAAAGGAAATAGCATTCAGGTGCCTGATCAGGGCCTCATTATGTAGTAGCTCCACACAAGACCTATGATAGACCAAAGACATATTGTTCAACATTGCCATACTTCTGAAAAATTTCTTCAGAAAATGTTCTGTTTCAAAGTACAGTTGAGTGTGGTCCAGCACATGGCGATCAAATTCATCCTGGGTCCATGAAATGGCATAGGTTGTCAGGGTGAAAAAGTTCTCTTCTTTGATGTGCATATTCACCTCTGGGGTGAGGACCACCGCCTGGTGGCCTCTGGCATGGAGCTCCCGCAAGGCCTCCCGCATGCTGAGCCAGTGGCTGCCATCAGTGGGCACCACCAACACCTTTCCACTTTCAGCCCAGGGCTGGACACTGAGGAGAAGCAGCAGTCCTGTGGCCAGCCGCGGCAGGGGAACCTGGAGTCCTGTGGCCATCTCAGCAGAAGCCACCGACAGCTGACTGTCCACCCTACGCTGTGCCTGCTACATTTGCTTTCTTCGTCTTAATTACCTTGTCACTGAGCCACTTAGCAAATCAACATGTAATTGGAAGACAGAGTGCCCTCCTCTAGTTAATTATTAACCATTAATCTATCATTGTTTTTCACTGTGGGCCCCACCCTGGAAAAGACCGATCACGACTATCTTGAAAAACTCACCTGACCCTGTGCTCACTCTGGGGAACATCCAAGTTCAAGCTCTTGTTTCTCATCCAATTCCCAACACAACGCTGTGAACACCCATTTCATGTCACTGTCTCCTACTTCTCTGTTAACCATGTTTATCAGGCAGCAGCTGAGGTCTGAGGAGTCACCATTGCTCTAGCCCCCAGTCATATGCTCTCTGCTGGATGTGACCCTATTTGCTAACCCTTGAAACTTTCTTCTCATGTATGAGTAACACAGCACATCCAAAAAACATAAAACATTGCTAAGCCAGCTTTCTCTGAACAGCGTGGAGGCTGGCTATGTGGTTTTGGTCGTTTTTCGCACCAGGATATTTCTTGCAAGGATCAAAGAGGACTCTCTCTGAAGTGGCTGTCAATATAGAAAAAGCTGCAGGGAGGCTGAGCTCAAGATGTGATGATCAGATTCTTGGGAAGACTTTTGAGGATTCTCCATATACACCATGGAAGAAGAGGTGCTGCTATCTAAAGCACACATGGGCAAGACAACCCTAGCAAGGACCCACGGTGGGTTCAGGGAGCTCCCTGCTCACCAAGGGACCGGGGGAGCTGGAGCCTAGCCTCAGATCTTGCACAGTCTGAATTCCTCTTCTGAATGCCGAAGGCTCCAGTCTTCTGCAAGTCTGCTTAGAGACTGAAGTGTCCATTCATCCAGGCCTTTATTTCATCCTGAAGATTATGGTCAGGCTTTTCTCCAAGTCAATCCAGCACCAAGTTCTGATAAGAATGGTTCCTCCAGAACAGAACGGGCTGCACAATTTGTGGGGGCCCTAGTCCAAATTTCAAGATGGAGAATTAAATATGTGCCTTTCTAAAGGAGAGACCCTGAGCACTCACAAGGGCCTCAAGCCCAATGAGGCTCATCCTACTCCAGAAAGTCACTCCCACATGTGCTGTGCTCGCAAGATTGCTGATGCCACCTTGTCCTGGTCACCTCAGGATGATGTGGGCAGGCTCTCTGGGGTGTGCACTTTCTATCTCACTGCCCGTGTGTCTTCTTGCCTGGCCGTGTCTGCCATTGCTGGTGAGGCTGAGGCTTCCCTTAGGGAGGAAATTACTCCACATTGATAACAGATTCCACCTTTGGACAGAACCCATGGGACAGGCAGTGAATGGAAGCGTCTACCGGGGGACACCCAGCTCAAGGGCAGCACACGCAGGATGGCACAGAAAAGGAAGGTCTGCAAGGGCTTTGGGAACTGTCCAGTAGAGGATGATTCCTGGGAATTTCTAAGGACATAGAGCACTAGAAAGGGATTCTCAGCTGTGGGTGCAACCTCTCAGCCTCTGAACTATTCCTCCAACCCCCTTAAAACTATATGCTTCCTAAGCGCCCTCATGATGAGCCCAGGTGACGGGTAGAACACGCCTGGTAGTGTGCTCTTCCCACATTCATGGGCTCCCATGTTCTACCTCCAAGTAGTAGTGTTTTATTTAGACAGTGAAGTCATCTGATTTCTTGTCACATGTCTGGGACTCCCAGACCCTGGGGAGGCCCATGTACCTTGGAAGACGGTGGTACTCCAGAGACCTAGGGGCCCTAAGGATAGCAGAACTATGGGGAGGGAGGAGCTCCTGGTGCCTGGGAAACAGAAGGAGCTGCCCAAGGCATCAGCTTCCAGGGTCTGGAGATGAGGAGGCGTCTGGGCTGCACAGATAGACTTGGAGCCATCCGCATATGTGGAAGCCATCGGTGTCAGTGAGGTCACCCCAGCAAAGTCCAGAGACAGAAAAAAGCATCCTGAAAGACTGACCTGTGTGGTCTCATTCCCCTCTGCCAATCTCACAGACCTAAACATAAAAACTGGAATTCTTTAATGTTTATAAGAGAACACAGAAACTAATCTTCACATCTTGGGGTAAAGATTCCTTAGGGTACAAAAACAACAAATGATAAAACTTTGCTAGAAAGAACCTCATCAAAATCTAAAACTTTTGCTCTTTGAAAGGTATTGTTTTTTAAAAATGAAAAAAGGAAGATCAGGAAAAAAGGAGATAATTGAATGGTAAGCTGATAGCTCTGAAGCCTGGAGAATAGAAGACTATGGAGAAAAGGAACAAAAAATAAATTTAAATGGCCGAATAGAGGAAAACCTCCAAGCCTTGAATAAGATGTGGGTTTCACTTTAAGCTTAGTGTCTGTGGTAGGCAGAATCACAGCCCCACAAAAGTATCTACATTGTACTTCCTCAAACCTGGGAATATGTTCCGTTACAGGTGGAAGAGACTTCACAGATATGATTAAATTAAGAGTTTTAAGATGGGGAGATTGTACTGGGTATCTGGGCAGGACAGTGTAATCACAAGGGCTCTTACAAGTGAAGGAGACAGGCGTAAGAGTGGGAGACTTGAAGACGCTGCACTGCATCTCCCTAAAAGTGGAAAAGTACCATGAAATTCCAAAATTAATAAGGAAAAAGGAAATTTCTGTTAAAGAAATGAGCTTACATTCAGTGGAAAGAATAAGATTAAGAATGGACAGAATCAGAATGCTGACATCAAAAGACTATGAGATGGAAGCAATTTTGGTTTTTGTTGTGTTTTAAATAAATAAATCAAAAAACCACAGGTGCTGAAACTCCTGAGCTCAATGATCCTCCCACCTGAGCCTCCCAAGTACCTGGGACCACAGGCGCATGCCACTGCACCCAGCTTTTCATATTGGAGTTTCAAAAAATGTTTTCTAAACTTTTTAAACAAGATTTCCATATGCCAAAGAAATTTTTATTTTTTTGAAATGGGGCCTCACTCTGTCACTCAGGCTGGAGTGAGGTGGTGTGAACATGGCACACTGCAGCCTCCACCTCCTCAGATCAAGTAATCCTCCTGCCTCAGCCTCCTGAGTAGCTGGGACCACAGGTGTGCGCCATCACACCTGGATAATTTTTTGATTTTTTGTAGAGATGGAGTCTCAGCACGTTTCCCAGGCTGCTCTCAGACTCCTGGGCTCAAACAATCCTCCTGCATCAGTCTCCCAAAGGGCTGAAATTGCAGGTGTGAGCCACCCACCTGCCTACAAATCATTTTCAAATGAAAAGAGATGGGGAATTCAAAAAATAACATAGGAGTAGCAATACTGGTATCCAATAAAATGGATTTTAAGGATTATTATTTAATGATAACAGCAAACTATGTGAAGAAAATACAAGTCTCAAACCTACATGCACCAATCTAATCACTATGTATAAAGCAAAACCTATTCAAGAACCGAACTATAACTTGAGCAGAATTTGTTATATAAGGGGATTTTTTAAAAGACATCCTTCACAGAATTGGGCAGATTCAGTAGAGGGTCTTTTAAAAGATAGAAAAATTGCCTAGGTGTGGTGGCTCGCGCCTGTAATTCCAGCAATTTGGCAGGCTGAGGTGAGTGAATCACTTGAGATGAGGCATTTGAGATCAGCCTGGCCAATATGATGAAACTCCATCTCCATAAAAAATACAAAAAAAAAGAAAATTAGCTGGATGTGGTGCCATGCACCTGTAGTTCCAGCTGCTTGGGAGGCTGAGGCAGGAGAATCAGTTGAACCTGGGAGGTGGAGGTTGCAATGAGCCAAGATCCCACCACTGCACTCCAGACTGGGTGACAGAGCAAGACTCCATCTCAAAAGAAAAAAAAAAAGATAGAAAAATTTAAAAGATAGAATTTTAGTTTTATCCATGGAATATTTATAAACATTCACCATATTGTTGTCACTAACTACATATGAATATTGAGCACTTGAAATGTGGCTATTCCAAATTGAGATATACTGTAAGTGTCAAATATATGCTAGATTTTGAAGACTTAACAACAAAAAAAGCTACGTTAAATAGTTCACATGTTGAAAGGATAATATTTGGGATACATCTGGTTAAATAAAATGCATTATTCAAATTAATTTTAGTGGTTTCTTTTTGCTGGTGTTTAACACGCCCACTAGAAAAGTTTAAATTATGTATGTGGTTTACATGATATTTCTATTGGACACTTCGGTATTAGACCATGAAGTTAACCTAGTAAGAATTTTTTTTAAGTAGTGTCTTCACAAGAAACATTCTCCTATTACAATCCAACACTCCCTCTCTGGAAACTGAACTCTGTGTTTCATTCTCTGATCACAGACATCCATTGTACCTACATTGGCCCAATTCCACTGAACTGAGTCAACTTCTTTGAAATCTCTACTTCCTCTGAGTGCTTAGGTCTCCTGTGGTCACCTCTCTATCTTTTGCAAGATGGGACCACTAAAAATTGTCACGTCAACAATTGTAAATTTCTATTCCTTCCTCCTTTCTACTGAAAATCCTGCAAGCAAAATTTGGATGGATCAGTTCTCAGTGTAGTGTCCCTGCTCCTGCCCAGCTGAAGCACATCCACAGCCATGAAGATGGTGCTTTTACAAACGAACAGTCTCCGTGAGTCACACCACTCTTGTCCATCCTTTGACAGATCCTCGTCCCTGCCTCTCCTTCCTTTCAGTGGCCATTGAAACCCTGAACTGCACTACCATTGACCATTCAACAGTTTATCTCACTGAAAACTATTACAACAATGAGAAGCAGAAATGAAATCTTTGGAAAGATAAGTAGATACGAAGACACTTTTAAGTAAACACATTTTTTAAAAAGTGTTTTGCCTGGAACATTGATTGGATGAAGGCACCAATACAGACCTGAGATAGTGGCTTCCTGTTGGCACAGTTGATGCCCCCAATGAAGACCATGTTGGGCATGATTGGCCTGGGGTAGTCCATCACGAAGTCCCGTCGGAACAGCCACACAGATGCATGGCTGACAAGATCCACCACTGACACCTCTCTCTGAAAAAGCTCAGAGGCAAGGCTTGCATAAGGAGCAGAAAGAGCATGGCAAAGGTAGGACAGGGCCAGAGGGTAGAGCATGTTCTTGACCCTTTGCAGGAATGTCATGTGGTCTGAATTGGTCGTTAGATACTTAGGTATATAGGAGTAAGGATTTGGACACTGTGTGCCCTTAAAGTCTAAATCACATGGAATGTTCCTCAAAAAAAACACAGCAGGAATTGACAGGTACTTAGCCACCACCGCCCCGCAGAGGTGAAAGGGGTCTGTTAGAACCACATCAAAGGAAGTAGCATTCAGGTGCCTGATCAGGGCCTCATTATGCAGTAGCTCCACACAAGACCTATGAAGGACCAAAGATACATTGTTCATAATTGCCACACTTCTAGAATATCTCTTCAGAAGATGTTCTGTTTCAAAGAACGATTGAGTGTGGCCCAGCAAAAGGCGATCAAATTCGTCCTGGGTCCACGAAATGGCATAGGTTGTCAGGGTGAAAAAGTTCTCTTCTTTGATGTGCATATTCACCTCTGGGGTGAGGGCCACCGCCTGGTGGCCTCTGGCATGGAGCTCCCGCAAGGCCTCCCGCATGCTGAGCCAGTGGCTGCCATCAGTGGGCACCACCAGCACCTTCCCACTCTCAGCCCAGGGCTGGACACTGAGGAGGAGCAGCACTCCTGTGGCCAGCCGCGGCAGGGGAACCTGGAGTCCTCTGGCCATCTCAGCAGAAGCCACCGACAGCTGACTGTCCACCCCACGCTGTGCCTGCTACATTTGTTTCCTTCGCCTTAATTACCTTGTCATTGAGCCACCTAGCAAATCAGCATGTAATTGGAAGACAGAATGCCCTCTTCCAGTTATTTATTACCTGTTAATCTATCATTGCCTTTCATTATGGGCCCCGCCCTGAGTAAGACCGATCATGCCTATCTTGAAAAACTCATCTGACCCTGTGCTGCCTCTGGGGAACATCCAAGTTCAAGCTCTTCTTTCTCATTCAATTCCCAGCACAAGGCTGTGGACACCCATTTCATGTCACTGCCTTCTACTCTGTTAACCACATTTATCAGGCTGCAGCTGAGGTCTGAGGAGTCACCATTGCCCTAGTCCCCAACCACATGTTCTCTGCTGAATGTGACGCTATTTGCTAACCCTTGAAACTCTTTCTTCTCATATATGAATAACACAGCACATCCAAAAGACATACAACATTGCTAAGCCAGCTTTCTCTAAACAGAGAGTGTTCAGGCTGGCTATCTGGTTTTGGTCTTTTTTCACACCAGGATATTTCTTGTAAAGCTCAAAGAGGACTCTCTCTGAAGTGGCTGTCAATATAAAAAAAAGCTGCGGGGAGGCTGAGCTCAAGATGTGATGATCATATTCTTTGGAAGGCTTTATTGAGAATTCTCCATCTACACCATGGAATAAGAGGTGATGCTGTCTAAAGCACACATGGGCAAGACAACCCTAGCAAGGACCCACGGTGGGTTCAGGGAGCTCCTGCTCACCAAGGGACCTGGGGAGCTGGAGCCTGGCCTCAGATCTTGCACAGTCTGAATTCCTCTTCTGAATGCCAAAGGCTCCAGTCTTCTGCAAGTCTGCATAGAGACTGGAGTATCCATTCATCCAGGCCTTTATTTCATCCTGAAGATTATGGTCAGGCTTTTCTCCAAGTCAATCCAGCACCAAGTTCTGATAAGAATGGTTCCTCCAGAACAGAACGGGCTGCATAATTTGTGGGGGCACTGCTTCAAATTTCAAAATGGAGAATTAAACGTGTGCCTTTCTAGGGGAGACCCTGAGCACTCACAATGGTCTCACGCCCATGAGGCTCGTCCTGCTCCAGAAAGTCACTCCTACATGTGCTCGCAAGATTGCTGTTGCTTCCTTGTCCTGGTCGCCCCAGGATGAGGTGGGCAGGCTCTCTGGGCTGTGCCCACTTTCCATCTCACTACCTCTGTGTCTACATGCCTGGCCATGTCCGCCGTTGCTGGTGAGGCTGAGGCTTCCCTTATGGAGGAAGTTACTCCCATTAGAAATCCACATTGATAACAGATTCCACCTTTGGACACAACCCATGGGACAGGCAGTGAATGGATGCGTCCATCAGAGGGACACCCAGCTCAAGGGAGGCATATGCAGGATGGCACAGAGAGGACAGGTCTGTAAGGGCTTGAGAACTCCCCAGGGGAGGATGATTTCTGGGGATTTGTGAGGACACAGAGTGCTAGAAAGGGATTCTCAGCTGTGGGTGCAACATCTCAGCCTCTCAACTATTCCTCCAACCCCCTTAAAACTGTCTGCATCTTAAGAACCCTCCTGATGAGCCCGGGGTGAGGGTGGAACATGCCTGGGAGGGTGCTCTTGCCACATTCAAGGGGCTCCCATGTTCTATTTCCATGTAGTGGTGTTCTATTTCCATGTAGTGGTGTTTTATTTAGACAGTGATGCCATCTCATTTCTAGTTACGTGTCTGGCACTCCTAGACCCTGGGGAGGCCCATGTATCTTGGAAGATGGTGGTGCCTTCAGAGACATAGG
The DNA here is from genome assembly GCF_028858775.2 of Pan troglodytes. Lineage (NCBI taxonomy): Eukaryota > Metazoa > Chordata > Mammalia > Primates > Hominidae > Pan > Pan troglodytes. The sequence goes on along the minus strand of NC_072411.2, from coordinate 135,922,836 downwards.
GGCCCTGAGGACAGCAGGACTGTGGGGAGGGAGAAGCTCACATTCCTGGTGCCTGGGAAATAGGAGGAGCTGCCCAAGGCATCAGCTTCCAGGGTCTGGAGATGAGGAGGGGTCTGGGCTGCACAGATAGACTTGGAGCCATCAGCATATGTGGTAGCTGAAGCCATGGGTGTCAGTGAGGTCACCCCAGCAACGTCCAGAGACAGAAAAAGGCATCCCGAAAGCCTGACCTGAGTGATCTAGCTCCCCTCTCCCAATCTCACAGAGCTAAACATATCAACTGGAACTCTTTAGTGTTTTTAAGAGAACGTAGAAACTATATCTTGGGGTAGACAAAGCTTCCTTAGGGTACAAAAAGTACAAACGATAAAAACTTCACTAGAATAAACCTCATCAAATTCTAAAATTTTTGCTCTTTGAAAGTATTGTTTTTAAAAAATGAAAAAAGGAAGATAAGGAGAGAAAGGAGATAATTGAATGGTAAGCTGAGAGCTCTGAAGCCTGGAGAATAGAAGACTATGGAGGACAGAAACAAAAATTAAATTTAAATGGCCAAATGAAGGAAAACCTCCAAGTTTTGAATAAGATGTGGGTTTCACTTTAAGCTTAGTGTCTGTGGTAGGCAGAATCACAGCCCCACAAAGTATCTACATTGTAGTTGCTCAAACCTGGGAATATATTCCATTACAGGTGGAAGAGACTTTATAGATGTGATTATATTAAGGGTTTTGACATGGGGAGATTATGCTGGATGTCCGGGCGGGACAATGCAATCACAAGGGCTCTTGCAAGTGAAAGAGACAGATGTAAGAATTAGAGACTTGAAGACGCTGCACTGCGTGTCCATGGAAATGGAAAGGGGCCTTGGAATTCCAAAACTAAGATGGAAAAACTAAATGTCTGTTAAAGGAATGAGCTTACACCCAGTGGAAAGAATACAACTAAGAATGGACAGAATCAGAATGCTGACATCAAAAGAAACTATCAGATTAAAGTCATTTTGGGTTTTGCTGTGTTTTAAATCAATCAATCAGTCAATCAGTCAGTCAGTCAACAAACCACAAGAGCTGAAACTCCTGAGCTCAATGATCCTCCCACCTGAGCCTCCCAAGTAGCTGGGGCCACAGGCACAAGCTACTGCACCCAGCTTTTCATATTGGAGTTTTAAAAAAATGTTTTCTAACTTTAAAACAAGATTTTCACATTCCAAATAAATTTTTATTTTTTTGAGATGGGGCCTCGCTCTGTCACTCAGGCTGGAGTGAGGTGGCGTGAACATGGCACACTGCAGCCTCCACCTCCTGGGATCAAGTGATCCTCCTGCCTCAGCCTCCCGAGTAGCTGGGACCACAGGTGTGCGCCATCACACCTGGATAATTTTTTAATTTTTTGTAGAGACGGAGTCTCAGCATGTTGCCCAGGCTGCTCTCAGACTCCTGGGCTCAAGCAATCCTCCTCCCTCGGTCTCCCAAAGGGCTGAAATTACAGGTGTGAGCTACCCACTTGCACACAAATCATTTTCAAATTAAAAGAGATGGGGAATTCAAAAAATAACATAGGAGTCACATTACTGATATCAGATAAAATGTATTTTAAGGATTATTATTTAATGATAACAGGAAACTATGTGAAGAAAATACAAGTCTCAAACCTACATGCACCAATCTAATCACTATGTATAAAGCAAAACCTATTCAAGAACCGAACTATAACTTGAGCAGAATTTGTTATGTAAGGGGATTTTTTAAAAGACATCCTTCACAGAATTGGGCAGATTCAGTAGAGGGTCTTTTAAAAGATAGAAAAATTGCCTAGGTGTGGTGGCTCGCGCCTGTAATCCCAGGACTTTCGGAGGCAGAGCTGAGTGAATCACTTGAGATGAGGCATTCAAGATCAGCCTGGCCAATATGATGAAACTCCATCTCCATATAAAATACAAAAAAAAAAAAACCTTAGCTGGATGTGGTGCCATGCACCTGTAGCTCCAGCTACTTGGGAGGCTGAGGCAGGAGAATCAGTTGAACCTGGGAGGTGGAGGTTGCAGTGAGCCGAGATCCCACCACTGCACTCCAGACTGGGTGACAGAGCAAGACTCCATCTCAAAAGAATAAAAAAAAGATAGAAAAATTGAAAGATAGAATGTTGGTTTTGTCCATGCAACATTTATAAACATTGACCATATTGTTGTCACTAACTACATATGAATATTGAGCACTTGAAATGTGGCTATTCCAAATTGAGACATACTGTAAGTGTCAAATATATGCTAGATTTTGAAGACTTAACAACAAAAAAAGCTACGTTAAATAGTTCACATGTTGAAAGGATAATATTTGCGATACATATGGTTAAATAAAATGCATCACTCAAATTAATTTTAGTGGTTTCTTTTTGCTGGTGTTTAACACGCCCACTAGAAAAGTTTAAATTATGTATGTGGTTTACATGATATTTCTATTGGACACTTTGGTATTAGACCATGAAGTTAACCTAGTAAGAATTTTTTTTAAGTAGTGTCTTCACAAGAAACATTCTCCTATTACAATCCAACACTCCCTCTCTGGAAACTGAACTCTGTGTTTCATTCTCTGATCACAGACATCCGTTGCACCTACATTGGCCCAATTCCACTGAACTGAGTCAACCTCTCTGAAACCTCTACTTCCTCTGAGTGCTTAGGTCTCCTGTGGTCACCTCTCTATCTTTTGCAAGATGGGACCACTAAAAATTGTCATGTCAACAATTGTAAATTTCTATTCCTTCCTCCTTTCTACTGAAAATCTTGCAAGCAAGATTGGATGGATCAGTTCTCAGTGTAGTGTCCCTGCTCCTGCCCAGCTGAAGCACATCCACAGCCATGAAGATGGTGCTTTTACAAACGAACAGTCTCCGTGAGTCACACCACTCTTGTCCATCCTTTGACAGATCCTCGTCCCTGCCTCTCCTTCCTTTCAGTGGCCATTGAAACCCTGAACTGCACTACCATTGACCATTCAACAGTTTATCTCACTGAAAACTATTACAACAATGAGAAGCAGAAATGAAATCTTTGGAAAGATAAGTAGATATGGAAGCACTTGTAAGTAAATACATTTTTTAAAAAGTGTTTTGCCTGGAACATTGATTGGAATGAAGGCACCAATACAGACCTGAGATAGTGGCTTCCTGTTGGCACAGTTGATGCCCCCAATGAAGACCATGTTGGGCATGATTGGCCTGGGGTAGTCCATCACAAAGTCCCCTCAGAACAGCCACACAGATGCATGGCTGACAAGATCCACAACTGACACCTCTCTCTGAAAAAGCTCAGAGCAAGGCTTGCATAAGGAGCAGAAACAGCATGGCAAATGTAGGACAGGGCCAGAGGGTAGAGCATGTTCTTGATCCTTTGCAGGAATGTCATGTGGTCTGAATTGGTCGTTAGTAACTTAGGAATATAGGAGGAAGGGTTTGGACACTGTGTGCCCTTAAAGTCTAAATCACATGGAATGCTCCTCAAAAAAAACACAGCAGGTATCGACAGGTACTTAGCCAGCACCGCCCCACAGAGGTGAAAGGGGTCTGTTAGAACCACAACAAAGGAAGTAGCATTCAGGTGCGTGATCAGGGCCTCATTATGCAGTAGCTCCACACAACACCTATGTATGATCAAAGACATATTGTTCATAATTGCCATTCTTCTAGAAAATTTCATCAGAAGATGTTCTGTTTCCAAGAGTGATTGAGTGTGATCCAGCAAAAGGCGATCAAATTCGTCCTGGGTCCACGAAATGGCATAGGTTGTCAGGGTGAAAAAGTTCTCTTCTTTGATGTGCATATTCACCTCCGGGGTGAGGACCACCGCCTGGTGGCCACTGGCATGGAGCTCCTGCACGGCCTCCCGCATGCTGAGCCAGTGGCTGCCATCAGTGGGCACCACCAGCACCTTCCCACTCTCAGCCTAGGGCTGGACACTGAGGAGAAGCAGCAGTCCTGTGGCCAGCTGCGGCAGGGGAACCTGGAGTCCTGTGGCCATCTCAGCAGAAGCCCCCGACAGCTGACTGTCCACCCCACGTTGTGCCTCCTAGAATTGTTTCCTTCGTCTTAATTACCTTGTCACTGAGACACCTAGCAAATCAACATGTAATTGAAGACAGAGTGCCCTCCTCCAGTTACTTATTACCCGTTAATCTATAATTGTCTTGCATTATGGGCCCCACCCTGGGAAAGACCGATCACTCCTATCTTGAAAAACTCATCTGACCTTGCGCTCGCTCTGGGGAACATCCAAGTTCAAGCTCTTGTTTCTCATTCAATTCCCAACACAAGGCTGTGAACCCCCATTTCATGTCACTGTCTCCTACTTCTCTCTTAACCACGTTTATCAGGCTGCAGCTGAGGTCTGAGGAGTCACCATTGCCCTAGTCCCCAACCATATGGTCTCTGCTGGATGTGACCCTATTTGCTAACTCTTAATACTCTTTCTTCCCACATATGGGTAACACAGCACATCCAAAATGCAGACAACATTGCTAAGCCAGCTTTCTTTAAACAGGGAGTGGGGAGGCTGGCTATCTGGTTTTGGTCGTTTTTCACACCAGGATATTTCTTGTAAGGCTCAAAGAGGACTCTCTCTGAAGTGGCTGCCAATATAAAAAAAGCTGCGGGGAGGCTGAGCTCAACATGTGATGATCAGATTCTTGGAAAGGCTTTGTTGAGGATTCTCCATCTACACCATGGAAGAAGAGGTGCTGCTGTCTAAAGCACACATGGGCAAGACAACCCTAGCAAAGACCCACGGTGGGTTCAGGGAGCTCCTGCTCACCAAGGGACCGGGGGAGCTGGAGCCTGGCCTCAGATCTTGCACAGTCTGAATTCCTCTTCTGAATGCCGAAGGCTCCAGTCTTCTGCAAGTCTGCTTAGAGACTGAAGTGTCCATTCATCCAGGCCTTTATTTCATCCTGAAGATTATGGTCAGGCTTTTTTCCAAGTCAATCCAGCACCAAGTTCTGATAAGAATGGTTCCTCCAGAACAGAATAATTTGTGGGGGCTCTAGTTCAAATTTCAAAATGGAGAATTAAACGTGTGCCTTTCTAAGGGAGAGACCCTGAGCACTCACAATGGTCTCACGCCCATGAGGCTCGTCCTGCTCCAGAAAGTCACTCATGCTTGTGCTTGGCAAGATTGCTGACGCCTCCTTGTCCTGGTCGCCCCAGGATGATGTGGGCAGGCTCTCTGGGCTGTGCACACTTCCTATCTCACTTCCTCTGTGTCTACATGCCTGGCCGTGTCTGCCATTGCTGGTGAAGCTGAGGCTTCCCTTAGGGAGGAAGTTACCCCCATTAGAAATCCACATTGATAATAGATTCCACCTTTGGACAGAACCCATGGGACAGGCAGTGAATGGAGCTGTCCACCAGAGGGCGCAGGCAGGAAGGCACAGAGAAGGCAGGTCTGCAAGGGCTTCGGGAACTCTCCAGGGGAGGATGATTCCCGGGGAGTTGTGAGGACACAGAGCGCTAGAGAGGGATTCTCAGCTGTGGGTGCAACATCTCAGCCTCTGAACTATTTCTCCAACCCCCTTAAAACTGTATGCGTCCTAAGCACCCTCCTGATGAGCCCGGGGTGAGGGTGGAACACACCTGGGAGGGTGCTGTCGCCACATTCAAGGGGCTCCCCTGTTCTATCTCCATGCAGTGGTGTTTTGTTTAGACACCAATGTCATCTAATTTCTAGTCCCACGTCTAGGACTCCTAGACCCTGGGGAGGCCCATGTATCTTGGAAGATGGTGGTGCCTTCAGCGACATGGGAGCGCTGGGGAGAGCAGGACTGTGGGGAGGGAGTAGCTCATATTCCTGGTGCCCAGGAAATAGGAGGAGCAGCCCAAGGCATCAGCTTCCAGGGTCTGGAGATGAGGAGGGGTCTGGGCTGCACAGATAGACTTGGAGCCATCAGCATATGTGGTGGTTGAAGCCATGGGTGTCAGTGAGGTCACCCCAGAAAAATTCAGAGATAGAAAAAGGCATCCAATAGCCTGATCTGAATGATTGTATATTCCCCTCTGCCAATCTCAGAGACATAAACAAAGACCTAAACAAAGACTAAGTGGTCTAAAGACCTCTTCCCACCCAAATCTACAAACTTAAACTGTTTAACTTTTTTAAAAAACATAGAAACAAATCCTCCCACCTTTTGGTAGACAAAGATTCCTTAGATAGGACACGAGGGGTACAAAACACAAAACGTTTGCTAAAATTGACTTAATCAAAACTTGCAACTTTTGCTCCTTGAAAGACGTTGTTTTTTAAAAAATGAAACAAAGGACACCACACACCAGAAGTAAACAGAAACACAACTATCTGACATAGCACTTGTATCCAGAATATGTAAAGAACTCACTACTCAAATATAAGAAGACAAACAAACCAATAAAAGTGTGCGGAAGATTTTGAAAGGGCCCCTTTTAAAAGAAAACAGGCATATGCTCAATAAGCACATGAAAAGATTATCATCAGTCATAAGAGGAATGCAAATTCAAACCCAATGAAATTCTACTACACACCCATTAGGATGGCTAAAATGTAAAAGACTAAAAATAGCAAGTCTTAGCACAAATACAGAGCAGCCAGAACTCTAATGCGTTGCTGTTAGGAATGTAAAATTGTATAACTGCTTTGGAAACAGTTCGACTGTTTCTTATGAAGTGATACATACACCTACCATGCAACCCAACAATCCCACTTTTAAGTATTTACCCAAGAAAAATGAAATCTCAGAAACACTCGTACTCGAATAGTCATAGCAGCTTTATTCATAATAGCCAACAACTGGAAACTATCCACATGTCCATCAATAAATAAATGCATAAGCAAATGATGATATATCTATACAATGAAATGCTACTCAGAAATAGAAAGGAATGAAATATTGATACATGCAACAATGTGAAAGGATCTGAAGAGACATTATGCTGATCCAAAGAGGCCAGACACAAAACAGTACACCTGTGTGTTTTTCATTCATAATTGTATGATTCCATTCAGATGAAACTCTAGAAAAGACAATTCTGTTATCCAGCAACAGAAACCATCCAGGGTTGCCTAAGGTGAGGGGAGGTATTAGGTGACTGAGATAGGACAGAAGGGAAGTTACTGGGTAACGGAGTGCTCCGTGTCTTGAATGTGGTGATGGCTGCACAGCTAAATAAAATCATTACAACTCAGAAATGTATCATTAAAACGGTGGACTTTATTGCATGTAAATAATACTCCAATAATGTTTATTTTAGTAGTATCAATTGAAAACATATCATTCAATTAAAAAAGGACAAAATTTTCCCAAGCTGACCAAAAGACCAAAACCTACTATACAAAGCCCTACCTATTCCAAGAAACACTCACAGCAAAACACCTATATTTAATAATGTTTCTTTCACATCCTGGTATATTTTTTGAATTTTAAGTTTAAATTTATAAGTACTTACATATATCACAGTAGGAAAAAGAATTCCTAAAAGAGAGCAAGAGGCAGAGACTTCAAATACTAAATACTTATAAGCCCCAAAATGATTGCTTTAAAAGTTGGCAGGTCATCCTTTCTGGAGGACATTCTTATTGAGTGTTCACCCATAGATTATTAAAAGAAATTTAGATTAGGACACAGAAAAATCTATATAGTAGTAGGTTTATATGACAAACTAGTAACAAAAAATCTGACATCTAAATAGAAAATATCATTAATTGAAGGGTAATTCACAGTGTGGACAAGTTATTTCCTATCTCATCCCAGCGGCCACCCCTCCCCCAAACTCTCAAATGTAATTCTGGTGAGGATCCACTCCCAGCTCAGGATAGAACATGTGACCTAGGCCTCAACCAATCAGCACGTCTCATCCCCTTGGCCACCATGATTAGTTCAGAGATGGGCATGTGACTTCATTAGAGCCAATGAGGCAGAAGAACTTTAACTAGGAATCCTGGGAAAAGAACTCAGGCTGAAGCCCCTGCTGCTTGGGTATTATGAGACTGAGAAGGATGTCATGGCCGAGGAAACAGAGACAAGAAATGGAAACATATAAATGGGTTCTGGTGACATAGTTTGGCTCTGTAGCAAGCAATACCTAACCAGATAGTCCCTGAGATTGTTCTAGTATGTGAACCAATAAAAGAGCTTAAAAAAGAAAAGGCCTGCAACAAATTCACTGAGTCAAGAATTTGGGGAAGTTGCCCAAATAAAGTGATCACAGGTTGCATTGATTTGGAGGGGGTGGGGAGTTGGTCAGGATCTTGCTCTGTTGCCCAGACTGGGGTGCAATGATGCAAACATAGCTCACTGGAACCTTGAACTCCTGGGCTCAAATAATCCTCCCACCTCAGCCTTCCGAGTAGTTAGGTCTACAGGCACGCGCTACCATGCCCAGCTAGGTTTTTACTTTTTGTAGTGAAGGGATCTCACTATGCTGCCTAGGCTGGTCTCAAACTCCTGGGCTCAAGCTATCCTCCTGCTTCGGCCCCCCAAAGTGCTGAGATTATAAGCATAAGCCACCACGCTCAGCCAGTTGCATCAATTCTATTAAATGCAGAAGGTAAATACCAGTTCTTATCTTCACTGGTGAAACAACTTGATGAAAGTAAACACACACACAAAAGACGTTTAAATGAAGAATTAATGAGGGAAATGAAAATTCAGATAACCTTGAGATATTTTTTACCAATTGGATTGTCAAAAACTGAAAGCATTTGACGATAATACATGTGGCAAGGATATGAAGGAAAGTGTACACTTATACATTGCTAAGGGAAGAATAAATTGTTAATGCCTAATGACATTTAAAATGTGCACGACACAGTAAGTCCATTTTCCGGCAACTCCCCTGTGGAAACTCCCACACAGAAGCACAGTGAGTCACATACTAAGATGTTTATTCTAATTCATTTGAATAAAAGTAAAAAGCAAGATGCAGAGTGGGGGAAGATATTTGCAATACCTATAACTGCCAAAGAACTAGTATCCAGAATGCATACATAATTCGAGTAGACAACCCAGTGGGCAATAGACTTGAATGGGCAAAAGAGGAAATCCAAATGACCAATAAGTATATTTTAAAACCCTCAATATAATCAGTCATGTACATAACTAATGCCTTAGCAATCAGGGATATGTACAACCACTCTGAAAAATAGTTACATCTTATTAAATTAATGATATGCACGCCGTCCAACGCAGCAGCTCCACCCCTAGGTATATACTCTAAAAACCCACTCACATGTGTTTCAGAATGTAAAAGAATGTTCGTTGTAACATTGTTCACAATAGTGAAAAGCTAGATACAACCCAAAGCCCATCAACAGTAGAATGGATAAATAAAATTGTGGTGTATTCATACAACGGGATATATTCAGTACTGACAATCCACAAACTACAACTTGGAAAAACACACATCATGAATCTCTCAAACATAAGGTTGAACCAAAAAAGAAAAAAAGGCAAGACAAAAAAAAAACAGTAAAATTCTATTTATATTAAGTACCGAAACAGGTAAAATCACTGTATTATTTACAGATGCAAATTTAGGTGGCAAAATTGTAAAGAAAAGCAAAGAAATAGCCAAGGGAGGGAGAACATCAAAAAGAATAGCTCATGGATGCTGAGCTTAATACCTAGGTGATAGGTTGATCTGTGCAGCAAACCACCATGGCACATGTTTAGCTATGTAACAAACCTGCACATCCTGCATGTGTGCCCTGGAACTTAAAATAAATGCTGATGAACAAAAACACAAAAGAAATAATCATCACAAAAGTCACAGAAAAGATGGAAAGGGAATAGAACAGAGGGCAGGCACCCAGGATGGATGTCTGGGTGCTGATAAACTGCAGTGACCTCCGGGATAGAAAACCTAATGCAGAGTATTTTGGGGGTCCCTCAGCTGCCATGCAAAGTGGAGCACATGCAGATGGGACTCTGTCCACCTGAGCAGCTTCCTCTACCTTGGGGGCTGGCTGACCATGGATCCTAGGTTCCTGTTGATTCTTACTGCCTATCTGTGAAGAATCAAGTTTCTTTGCCTGACTTGCACAAGCATTCCATCTCACCAGACTCATACTCTGGCAGCTAGGATTGTAAAATGCCTCCAACCAGAGCTGGGAAGTGCCAGGTCTAGGAATCTTAGTAAAGACTGCCGAGGTGTTTAGAGTCCTGCCCTGGGATTGGCAACCCAACCTAGTTGGTGCATGGTATTTCTCTCCCAGAGATGGATACCAGTGTACGGCACTCTGCTTCACAGTCACTGTCAACCCTGAGATTCCAGAATTCTATGACTTTTCAGTGACAAGAAGGAGTGGGGTGGGGAGTAGAAAACAGACCTACAGTGATGGGGCACAGACACAGTAGAAACACTGATTTCTCTAGTCTTCTTATCACATACTTAGGTCCACCTCCCATCTCCACTCTTACCCTAAGGTTTGAGAAACACCTAGAAAAAAAGCTGTGTTTCTAAGCCACTGTAAAATCCTCAGCACCACACCAGCCTGGACACCCTCATGTACCCAGCCTATGGTGAAACCTCAATGGTCATTTGCTTTGACCAAGTCTGTGGCTGAAAGACCACGTGAAGTTTGAGTGGTAAATGTACTTGGCCTCTGCTTTTGTACAATGGCCTAAATTGGAAGAATGTTTTTTCAGGGTCACCAGCTTGAATAGTTCCAAAAGGCACTATCTACATAGTACCTGGCACTGGGCCCCACCCCTGAGGTTGGGCAATCCAGCTGCCCTGGTTCTCTCACTCTCCCAGCTGCACATTTGCCCCTGCCTGGGCCAGCTTTGTGGAGGAGCAGCCTGGGCAGACACACCACATTCCACATTTAGAAGGTTCTCATGCTTTGTTTAATACTTTGCTGTCAGTGTCCTGAAATTCTTGTTTTTTTTTTAAGACAGAATCTAGCTCTGTCACCCAGGCTGGCATGCAGTGGCGTGATCTCGGCTCACTGCAACCTCTGCCTCCCAGGTCCAAGTGCAAGTGATTCTCACACCTCAGCCTCCTGAGTAGCTGGAACCACAGGCATGCACCTCCACACCCAGCTAATTTTTTGTCTTTTTCGTAGAGAAGGAGTTTCACTATTTTGGCCAGGGCAGTCTTGAACTCCTGGCCTCAAGTGATCTGCCTGCCTCAGCTTCCCACTTCAGCTTCAGCCACTGTGCTCGGCCTGAAATTCTTAATAATTTTTGAACAAGGGGCATTTTGCACTAAGACACTCAAAGTATGCAGCTGATCTGTTACCGACCTACCTGCTCAGGGTATTAAAAGATAACAATATACTGGTGAATTTTTATACCAGTCGTTGTGAATATGATCTCACAACTATAATTTGTGAGAAGACCTTCAACTTCCTAGAACTGTCAACTCAGTTTCTTCTCTCTTCAGAGCCTTTCCCAGATCCATAAACCATTTCTATCCCTTGCCACAAGCAATATCACCAGCTGCTCTTCACAGCTGAAGGTAATCTCCCCACCCTGATTCTTAAAAAGGTATTTATTAACATTAAATTTGCCTCATGTGTGTCTGCTAAAAAATATGTGCAATTTTGAAGGATAAGTTACGAGCCACCTCTGAAGACAAGTCTCTGATGAGCATCATTTTAAAGGCACAAACAAAATAAAAGCAAAACCCCCATGTAATAAGACAAAAATTGAGAGAATGTGTTGCTGAAAAACTCAACTTACAAGAAATACTAAAGGAAGTTCTTCAGGTTGAAAGCAAGTGACCCCATAGAATAATCTGAATTCATACAGAAAAAAAGCACTGATAATAGTAATCATGTAGTTATAAAAGGCAGTACCAATGCATACTTCCCCTTTATTCTCTCTCTCTCTCTTTTTTTTTTTTTTTCAGACGACGTCTCGCTCTTGTCCCCCAGGCTGGCGTGCAATGGCACGATCTTGGCTTTCTGCAACCTCTGCCTCCCGGGTTCAAGCAATTCTCCTGCCTCAGCCTCCCGAGTAGCTGGGATTACAGGCGCCTGCCACCATACCCGGCTAATTTCTGTATTTTAAGTAGAGATGGGGTTTCACCATGTTGGCCAGGCTGGTCTTGATCTAGGCTGGTCTCAGGTGATCCACCTGCCTCAGCCTTCCAAAGTGCTGGGATTACAGGAGTGAGCCACCGCGCCCGGCCCTATTCTCTTAACTGATTTTAAAAGCAATCCTAAAAAGCAATATACATATATATAATTATATTGTTGGGACTACAACATATGGAAGTGTAATATATTTGACAATAATAGCACAAGGGAGGCAGTTGGGAGCAAAGGCAAATTGGGCTAAGAAATGATACCATAAGGTAACTCAGATCCATAAGAACAAAGGAAGAGGACCAAAAATGATAAGCAAAAAGGTTAATATAACAAACTCTATAAATACATACTTGCTCTTCTTTCTTCTCTCTGATTCTTGAAAGCATGTGTATTTATATAAAGTAATATTATCACCATGTATTATTTAGTTTGTAACATACATAGATGTACCACGTATAACAATAATATCATAAAAAGGGGAGAAAGGAAATAGAGCTATATAGGAATGACATTTCAATATTTAACTGGAATTAAGTTGGTATAAATCTGAAGTAGATACTGGTAAGTTAAAATTGATGTGCTAAGCCCTAGAACAACCGCTCAGAACACAATTTTTTAAATAGTGGACAGAAAAACATTAAAGGATTTTACATGTTGCACTAGAAAATATTCACTCAATGCAAAAAAAAAAAGCAATAAAGGCAGAACAGAGGAACAAATAAATACATGAGAGATATAGAGCATAAAAAGTAAAATGGGGCCAGGCACAGTGGCTCACACCTGTAATCCCAGTACTTTGAAAGGCTGAGGCGGGTGGATCACTTGAGGTCAGGAGTTTGAGACCAGACTGGCCAACATGGCAAAACTCTGTCTCTATAAAAAATACAAAAATTAGCCAGGCATGGTGGTGCACACCTGTAGTTCCAGCTGCTCGGGCGGCTGAGGTGGGAGAACTGCTTGAACCCAGGAGGCGGAGGTTGCAGTGGGCCAAGATCACACCACTGCACTCCAGCCTGGGTGACAGAGTGAGATTTTGTCTCAAAAAAAAAAAGAAAAGAAAAAAATGATGGTAGACATAAATCCATCTACATCAATAATAGTATTAAATGTGAATGGATTAAACAACTCAATTAAAAGACAGATTATCAGACTGCATTAAAAACAAGGACTAATAATATCTTGTCTGCAGAAGATACATTTGAGATTTTTTTAAAAAAATGTATATTTAAAACTTAAATTTTACAAAGTTAAATGGTGGAAAAACAATATATCATGAAACAGCAACCAAAAGAAATGCAGATTGGTTATACTAATATCAGATAAAATAGACTATTTTTTAATGACACAGTATCATGAAGCAAGATAATACAGACCTTAAAACAAAAAATATTACTAGCAATAAAGAGGGAAATTGTGTAATGATAAGTGTCACTCCACCAGGAAGCTAAACTAAACACAAAGCAAGAAGGCAGAAAATAATAAAGAATAGAGGGGAAATTAACGACATAGAAATAGAGAAGCAATAGAGAAAAATAAACAAAACCAAAATTGTTTATTTGAAAATATAGACAAAATTGATAAACCTTAAGTTAGATTAACAAAGAAAAAAGAGAGAAGACTCAAATTGCTAAAAATATGAAATGAAAGAGGGAACGTTACTTCCAACCTTACAGAAACAGAAAGTATTATAAGGGAACACTCTGGGTCATTTTATGCCAAGGAATTAGATAACTTGGATAAAAATGACAAATTCCTAGAAAGAAACAACCTACTGAAATTGAAGCAAGAAGAAATACAAAATCTAAATAAAGCCATAACAGGTAAAAAGATTAAATTAGTAATTTTTAAACCTCCTGCAAGAAAAGCCTAGGCCCAGACAGCTTCACTAGTGAATTCTATCAAATATGTAAAGAATGAATACCAATTCTTGACAGACTGTTCCCAAAAAATAGAAAAGAAGAGAACATTCCCCAGTTTGTTCTACAAGGCCAGTAATATTCAGATAGCAAACACAGACCAAGGCTTCGCAAGAAAATAAGACTTCCAATATCTCTTATGGATATGATGCAAAAGTCCTCAATAAAATGCTGTCAAACCAAATTCAGTAACATGTAAAAGGATTATACAACACAATCAAGTGGGATTATTCTAGGAATACAAGGTTCGTTTAGCACCTGCAAATCAATTAGCACATATCACTAGAATAGGGGACCAAAAAGAAAACCATGTTCATTTCAATAGACACAGAAAAAGCATTTGACAAAACCAAACACCTCAGGTATGATAAGAATACTCAACGAGCTAGGAATAGATGAAAATTTCCTCAATCTCATAATGTGGGGGGCATCTACTCAAAAAATCTCCAGTTAAGACCTAATGTGCTAAAAGACTGAATACTTCCCCACCTAAGATCAGGAACAAGATAAGAATCTCCTCTTTCCACTTCTATTCAACACAGTACTAGAGGTTCAAGCCAGGGCAATTAGATAAGCAAAAGAAATAAATGTTATCCTTATTAGAAAGGAAGAAGTAACGCTGTCTCTATTTGTAGATAACATGATCTGGAATGTAGAAAATCCTAAGAAATTCACTAAAAAAAAACTATTAGAACAAATAAACAAGTTCAGAAATGTTGAAGTACAAGATCAATATACAAAACTCTTTATGCTAAAGGGAAAAAGCTACTCATGTATTTTGTGGATGGAATCCATAGCAATAGGCAAATTCATAAGGACAGAAAGTTGATTAATGGCTGCCAGGGGCTGGAGGAAGGAGAGAAAGAAGAGTGAGTGATAATAGATATAAGGTATCTTTGGGAGTGACTGAAAATGTTCTAAGGTTGACTATGGTGATGGTTGTACAAATCTGTGACTATACCAAAAACCATTAAAATTAGTGAATTGTTAATTTTTTGAAGGGTTTTTTTGTGTGTCTCTATTTCCTTCAGTTCTGCTCTGATCTTAGTTATTTCTTGCCTTCTGCTAGCTTTTGAATGTGTTTGCTCTTGCTTTTCTAGTTCTTTTAATTGTGATGTTAGGGTGTCAATTTTAGATCTTTCCTGCTTTCTCTTGTGGGCATTTAGTGCTATAAATTTCCCTCTACACACTGCTTTGAATGTGTCCCAGAGATTCTGGTATGTTGTGTCTTTGTTCTCGTTGGTTTCAAAGAACATCTTTATTTCTGCCTTCATTTCATTATTTACCCAGTAGCTATTCAGGAGCAGGTTGTTCAGTTTCCATGTAGTTGAGCGGTTTTGAGTGAGTTTCTTAATCCTGAGTTCTAGTTTGATTGCACTGTGGTCTGAGAGACAGTTTGTTATAATTTCTGTTCTTTTACATTTGCTGAGGAGTGCTTTACTTCCAACTATGTGGTCAATTTTGGAGTAGGTGTGGTGTGGTGCTGAAAAGAATGTATATTCTGTTGATTTGGGGTGGAGAGTTCTGTAGATGTCTATTAGGTCCGCTTGGTGCAGAGCTGAGTTCAATTCCTGGGTATCCTTGTTAACTTTCTGTCTCGTTGATCTGTCTAATGTTGATCTGTCTAATGTTGACAGTGGGGTGTTAAAGTCTCCCACTATTATTGTGTGGGAATCTAAGTCTCTTTGTAGGTCTCTAAGAACTTTTACACTGTTGGTGGGAATGTAAACTAGTTCAACCATTGTGGAAGACAGTGTGGCGATTCCTCAAGGATATGGAACTAGAAATACCATTTGACCCAGCCATCTCATTACTGGGTATATACCCAAAGGATTATAAATCATGCTGCTATAAAGACACATGCACACGTATGTTTATAATGGCACTATTCACAATAGCAAAGACTTGGAACCAACCTAAATGTCCCTCAATGATAGACTGGATTAAGAAAATGTGGCACATATACACCATGGAATACTATGCAGCCATAAAAAATGATGAGTTCATGTCCTTTGTAGGGACATGGATGAAACTGGAAACCATCATTCTCAGCAAACTATCGCAAGGACAAAAAATCAAACACCGCATGTTCTCACTCATAGGTGGGAATTGAACAATGACACATGGACACAGGAAGAGGAACATCACACACTGGGGACTGTTGTGGGGTTGGGGGAGGGGGGAGGGATAGCATTAGGAGATATACCTAATGCTAAATGACGAGTTAATGGGTGAAGCACACCAACATGGCACATGTATACATATGTAACAAACCTGCACGTTGTGCACATGTACCCTAAAACTTAAAGTATAATAATAATAAAATTTTAAAAAAAGAAAAAAACATTCAAAGTATAGTTTATATATTATCACGAATTTGTGCTGAAAAGTAGAAATATGTAAACACTTAAAGTCATTAAATCTTACTGGAACCCCCCCCCCCAAAAAAAAGAGTGAATTGTATGTATGTGAATTGCATCATAATAAAGTTATATTTTTATAACCCCTTATTCTCATTCTCCTAGAGTTATCTAAATTACTAAACAGTCAAGTTTCTAGGCTTTTATGTACTCATGTTGAACACTTTTTTTAGCTGAATCATTCTAGCATTCAGCTACTCTTTAGATAATTATCTATTAACAGAAACACTGCTGCCGAAATGTTCCACATGCCTGGAAATGCCCCAGATAATCAGCCATAAAGATAAGCACAGGGTTTTGAAAGAGAGGCAGAATTTTAAAGGCATTGTAGACATTGGCCTAAGTCACATATTTTAAAAAGTGCCTATTAAGAATGACTTGGCATTTTGGGGCTTTTGTTCTACTGAGTTGCCTAGAATGAACCCACAGCTCAGCCAACAAAGGCTGAGATTTCAGCCTGAATGAGCATTCCTTGTAAAGACCCCTATAGGGAGACAGACAGTTCAGAGGGTGGGCACAGGATCCTTGCTGCCCTCCACACCTCCAGGCTGGGGGCCTTGCTGGGTAGACACCACTAGATTCACTTGGAATTCATTTAGATCAGAGTTTCTCAATTTCAGCACTCATGACATTTTGAGCCAGAGTAATTCTTTGTTGGGAGTTGGGGGACGGGTATTTTTCACACATTGTACAACTTTCAACAGCATCCTTGGCCTCTACGTACATCCTACTGACTATTTCGCCTCTCCAATTGCAACGCCAAAAATGTCTTCAGACATATCTATCCTAAGGGAAAAATTAGTTCTATTTGAGAACTACTATTTAGATGACTCCAGAACATGAGAGGAGGAAACTTGGGAACAGAACTAGTCCTGAGGAACTGGGGTCTAGTTTTCTGGGAAAACGCTCCGTAAAAAATGCTGCAAGAAAACCACATTCATTGTTTTTATCACCTCTCAGCGAGAAAGTTTCAGCCTGTATTCAGGCCTAGCTAGGCTTTAGGCCTGAGCTTGCATTCTATTCCTTTCTATAGACCAGGCTGGGAAGAGAGGATGTCCTAGAGCCAGAGCTCTGGCCATGACCTGGCTCTATGATGTCAATGGCCCTGTCCTTCGGAAGGCTTGAACAGTTCTTTGCATTACAAGTAGACTAGGATTTACTTCTGACCTCCTTTGTTCTAAGAAAAACACTCCAATGACCCTTCTAATAATGAAATGCAAAGCTAAATTCTCTTCTAAAATTGAGATATTTGAAACCTAGCCATACCAATAAGAAAAGAGGTTAGCCCTAGGGTGGATGAAACTCAACAAAATAGCAAAATCCCAGCATCTGGCCTGGATTCAGGCCCCTATAGGAAGAGGAAAGGGGCCTAAAAACAAAAGTTCTTTTTTTTTTTTTTTTTTTCATGCAACAGCATGAGATTCTGGGGAAGAAGTGAGGATCAGAGAGACAGACAGAAAGGTTGCAAGGCACCCATGAGAATCTGACATAAGTAGAACTGTTTTGGGGCAGGTGATGAGGTGCACAGGGCTAGAGAGAAGGCCCTGGGCAGGGCTGGGATAAGTTGTTTCAGGACATCTGGGACTGCCTGGTGGCTCAGCCTCTGATGTTCTTACAGCAGGAATCACCACCTGGGTGGCCAAAGGGCTTCCCCAAGGGCCAGCTTGGACAGAAACCAAGCAGCCCTCTGAGATGGCCACGTCCCTCCTTGGGCAGAGGAGGCAGGTAAGGCTTTGGTCAAAGTTGCAAAGTCACACCAACATGGGAATAAGAGGGAAGTGATCCTGCCTTACTCTTCCACAAGGCGAGGCTGGGAGCCCAGAGGTTACCATGAGAAAGGATACTCTTTCTTTGTGAATCATAGCATTACGTAAAAAATGGTCACCAAGCTATGGTTTTCAAAAGGCTTTGCACATTTTTTTTAGAAATGTGTTTGTTTTATAGTTGGACCAATAGTTACCTATAAAGCATGCTTACTAACCTGATAGGCAAAATTGAATTCCACTGTTTATTAATCTGAATTTCTTGGATTATTTCTGAAATTAAACATGTTCTTAAAGTTTTGTTGGCCACTCGTGTTCTGTTTACTTTATGTATTGCCGATTATGTGATTTGCCTAATGAGGACTGCATTTTTAAGCTATAAATCAGGGCTTCATTTTCTATGATCTGTGATATATCTTCTTTTCTTAAATAATTTATTGCGATGAAGTCACATAAAATTCACCACACTAAAGGGAACAATTTCATGGCATTTAGCACATTCATGTTTTGCAACTGACACCTCTATCTGGTTCCAGACATTTCCATCTGTCCAAAGACACATTTTTTTCATAGTGTGGAAATGGTTTGATTATTGGACAAAAGAAATTCTATTTTGATCACTTTAATTTAATTCCTAATAATTAAAAGTGCATGTTGATAATTACATATCATAATACAGAATGTTCTCTAGGATGACATGCTGGGAATACAGTTGAGACACAAACAAGGTCAAGCACCAGATACAGGGTCACAGGGCTCAAAAAGTACATTCATTATAGCCCAGTTTCTCAATATAACTGAGTACAACTTTTTGAAAAAATAAGATAATTGGTACCAATGTGCAGAAATGATATTTTTTCCTTCTTACACCAAATATTTCTTTGTAATAAGAATAAATAGCTTTCATTTACTTTTTTCCAATACCCTAGACCTCCAGGAGAAGGAATAAATAGATTTGATTCAATCAATGGTATGAAATCATTAAATAAATGCATAACTTTTGCTTACTAACTTCTTAATTAGATTTTCTTGAAATTAAAAAGAAAATTTAAAAATTACTTGAAACAAATGAAAATGGAAACACAATGTATCAAAATCTATGGGCTATAGCAAAACCAGAACTAAGAGGGAAGTTTTTAACAATAAATGCCTACATCCAAAAAGCAGAAAGATTTCGAATAAACAACCTAAGAATGCACCTCAAGGAACTAAAAAAGCAAAAGTAAACCAAACTCAAACTTTGTAGAAGGAAAGAAATAATAAAGATCAGGGAAAAAATAAATTAAATTGAGGCTAAATAAACAATGCAAAGACCAATGAAACAAAAAGTTGTTTAAAAAAAAAAAAAGATAAACAAAATTGGCAAACCTTGAGCTAGACTAAGAAAAAGAGAAAACACTCAGATAAAATCAGAAATGAAAAAGGAAACACAGCAACTGACCCCACAGAAATACAAAGGATCATTAGCGATTATGGTGAACTACTATATGCCAACAAATTAGAAAACCTAGAGGAAATGGATACATTTCCAAACACAAACAATCTACCAAGGTTGAACAAAGAAGAAATAGAAAACCTCAACAAACCAATATAAGTAACAAGATTGAAGCAGTAATAAAAAGTCTCTCATCAAAGAAAAGCCCAGGACCAGATGGATTCACTGCTGAATTCTACCAACCATTTTTAAAATAATTAATACCAGTTCCACTCAAACTATTACAGAAAAATGAAGAGGAGAGAATACTTCCAAACTCATCCTATGAGACCAGTGTTACCCTGATACCAAAACCAGACAAGGACACAACAAAAAAAAAGAAAACTGCGGGCCCATATCTCTGACGAACATAGATGCAAAACTCTCAACGAAACACCAGCAAACCAAATCCAATAATATGTTAAAAAGATAATTAATCCTGATGCATTTATTGATATATTGATATGAATACATTGACAGAATTTAGGACAGAACTCATATGTTGTAGATGCTGAAAAAACATTCAACAAAATTCAACGTCCCTTTATGATACACACTCTCAATAAACTGGCTACAGAAGGAACATACCTCAAAACAATAAAATCCATATATGACAAATCCACATATGATAAATCCACAGCTAACATCATACTGAAAAGGGTAAAACTGAAAACTGTTCCTCTAAAATCTGGAATAAGACAAAGATGCTGACTGTCAGCACTGTTATTCTTCATAGTACTGGAAGTCCTATCCAAAGCAATTAAGCAAAAGAAAGAAAGAAAGGGCATCCAAGTTGGAAAGGAAGAAGTCAAATTATTCTTGTTCTCAGATGACATAATATATTCAGAAAAATTTAAACATTCCACCCAAAAGCTGTTAGAACTGACAAGCAAATTCGGGAAAGTTGCGGTATACAAGATCAACTTACAAAAATCAGTAGCATTTATAAATGCCAACAGAGAAAAAACTGAAAAGGAAATCAACCCCATTTACAACAGCTACAAAGAATATATAATACCTAGGAATAAATTTAACGAAGGAAGTGAAAGATCTGTATAAGGAAATGAGGATGAAAACCAAATATATATTTCATGATATTACAGTCCTACGTTTTCTTTATCCATTCATTCATTGATGTGTGCTTAGGTTGATTCCATATTTTGGCTACTGTGAATAGTGCTATAATAAACATGGGAGTGCAGATAGCTCTTCAATATATATTTTTTTCTTTTGGATATATACCCAGCAATGGGATGTATTGGGGCAGTTCTAGTTCTTTTTGTTTTGTTTTGTTTTGTTTTGAAGACTCTCCATACTGTTCTTCATAGTGGCTGTACTAATTTACATTCTTCAAATGTAAATTAGGGACTGAGCCCCATGTCTGTGGGACCTGATGCTATCTTCAGGTGGACATCTTCAGAACTGAATTAGAGGACACCCAGCTGGTATCTGGCCGAATTGCCTGCTTGCTTGGTGTGTGGAGAAAAAAAACCCCACACATTTGTTCACTGAAGTTTTCTGCGTTGTTTGTTGTTGAGTGAGAAAACAGGAAAAACCCTTTGAGTTTTTTGTTGGTTTTGTTTTCCACTCACAGATAGTACATATACAGAATGGAAAATTATTCAGCCATAAAAAAGGATGAAGACCTGTCATGTGCAGCAACATAAATGTAACTGGAAGTCATTATGTTAAGTGAAATAATCTAGGCACAGAAAGACAAATACCACATGTTCTCATTTATATGTGGAGCTAAAAAAGTGGGTCTCATGGAGGTAGAGAGTTCATTGGTAATTACCAGAAGGTGGAAAGGGTAAGTAGGGAAGGAGGGGTGAAAATGGTTGGTTAAAATTTAAAAAAGAAAAAGAAAAAAGAAATAAAATTTGTAATACTCCAAAAACTTTGATAGAAAAGAGAAAAACATCTAAAGGGCCAATAAAGCATGTTGATCAAAAAAAGAAGAAGAAGAAGAAGGCCGGGCGCGGTAGCTCACGCCTGTAATCCCAGCACTTTGGGAGGCTGGGGTGGGCGGATCACGAGGTCAAGAGATCGAGACCATCCTGGCCAACGTGGTGAAACCCCACCTCTACTAAAAATGCAAAAATTAGCTGGGAATGGTGGCACATGCCTATAGTCCCAGCTACTCAGGAGGCGGAGGCAGGAGAATCGCTTGAACCCAGGAGGTGGAGGTTGCAGTGGGCTGAGATCGCACCACTGCACTCCAGCCTGATGACAGAGTGAGACTCTGTCTCAAAAAAAAAAAAGAAAGAAAAGAAAAGGGTTGGTTAATGGGCACAAAAACACCATTAGATAGAATGAGTAAGTCCAAAGTGCGATAGCACAGTAGGGTGACTATGGTTAACAAGAATGTATTCTGCAGTTCAAAATAGCTAGAAATGAAGAATGGGAATGTTCCCAACATAAGGAAGGAATAAATGTTCAAGGTGATGGATATCTCAATTACCCTGATTTGATCATCGCACATTGTATACATGTATCAAAATATCACATGAACCCCCCAAATGTGTACAACTATATTATGTCCCAATTAAAAGAATCCTGACATTCTATGTTTTTATTTCATGCCCCAGACTCCCTGGAACCAGTTCAGTTATCCCCATCCCCTCACCCTTGCCTTTTCACAGTGGCTACTGCCAACTGTTCAAATTGTTAACAGAGAAATCAGCAGGTGTAAAGAAGAGAGGTAAGGGTCTTTGGGACCTGTTTGAGGCTTTCTCTCTGATAAAAAAGGAACTGGAAAAGAAAATTGAGGCATAAAAGATAGAGGGAGTTGCCTGAAGCCCTTCAAAGTTGTAAATATTTAAATTGAAATTTAAAACTCACAGATTTTTATTTTCCAAAGTAACTCTGGGCCCTTTTCCTACATGTCAGGAGGGCATCTGTAAACACTTGTCTTAGGTCAGAGGCCATACCCCTTTTGCTGAAAAGGCCAGTCAGTAAATGTGTAGGCTTTGCAGACCAAATACTTCTGTGGCACATATTCTTCATTGTTAAATTGTTTTAAAACTACAAAAACCATTCTTAGCTCTGGGCCATATAAAAACAGGTCTCAACATAAAAGGAAAAAAAAAAAACAAAAAACAGGCCTTTGGGCAGATTGGGCTCACAGGCTGTAGTTTGCTGGTCCCTGGCTCAAGGTCCAGAGACAAAGCATGGGACAGAGTTGGGAAAATGGATTTTAACCTGGACCTGTTCCCTTAGTCAAGCCTTCACCTCTGTTTGAACTGGGACATTTCTAAGGCTCATTCAATGAGGATGTGACTGTCCCAGATTATCCAACTAAGCAAGTCTCCTACTCTTGCTAAGCATGAGCCCTGTCTTCATCCGAATGCCTCTGTATCACTTCAGCCTCAGGTCTCCTATGTGTTCCCGCTGCTCCGAGCTGGATATCACTTCCCCCTACCGTTTCTCCAGGAAATCCTCCAAGGGACAGTCGGCTCAAGGAGCCAAATGAGTGAGGGAGGACAGAGCCTGGAAGAAACAAGGCAGTCCAAAAGAAATAAACCCACCAACCTGAGACAAGTCTTTCCTCTTCTTACAGTTGATACCTCCAATGAAGACCATGTTGGGCATGACCGGCCTAGGATATTCAAGCACAAAGTCATATCTTAACAGCCAAACAGAGACCTTCTGATATAAGGTGATTATATCCACATCTCTCTTGAGGACAGCTGATGCGAGTTCTTCATACTTTGAAAACAGACAATAAAATAGATAGGGCTCCAACAAATTAACAAGGAAGTTGGCCACTCGTTGGGAAAAAGTCATGTGGTCTGAAAACTTTGTGTAGCACCTGGGAATGTAGGACACAGGGTCTGGGCTTCTGCTGAATGTATGCTCCAGGGAACACGGAAAACCCCTGAAGAGGTACACAGATGGTAGGCCCAAATACTCAGCCAGGATCACCCCACAGGGTAAGGCTGGGTCTGTGAAAAGAGCATCAAACTTGCTCTCCTTAAAGAAGTTCAGGGTGTCCCTGTCCTGCAGGAGGCTCTGGCAGTTGATGAAGTACAGGCCAATAACGATCATGTTATTCCTGTACTCTGTCTGAGGAGCAGTCAGGGATGATCGCTCAGCAAAGTGATTGTTTCCAAATGATTGGTAACGGTTCTTCAGCTCTTCTTGGTCATACGGCACTGGATAGATTTTTCTTGTGTAGTATTTGGATTCTTTCAAAAGCAAATTAACTTCAGGCACCACCACTACAATCTCGTGACCCCGGTCACTGAGAACCTCAACTATATCCTTCATACTAAGCCAGTGGCTTCCGTCCTGAGGGACCACCAGCAGCTTGTCACCTACAACCATGCCCCAAAGTGCTAAGAAGAAAACCCCTGCAGAAATTCTCTGAAATGCGCGAAGGAGGCAGGCCATCCTGGAAAGAGTTAAAGTAACAATGGTAATAAAGAGTTTTCACTCTCCAAATCACAGGGCTCCTAGCTATTTTCCCTAAACTAACCACTGCTTTTCACAGGTCCTGTCTACCTCTCCCTTGCTCTGAATTTTGCCCTTTGATATGTAAGAACCCAAATTAATATTTAACCATTTTAATCACATGGTTAATATGAACCAACTATGGCCGTGTCAGCTTTCACCTGAGCTTCTGGGTGTTTCTCTTCAGCTCCACAAGTCTGCTTCTCCCTCTCTGAAAAGTTATAGCAACACTTTGAAGATGACTTGGAGAGACCCCTGAGGACCCCCTGCCAATTCTCTATCCCGAACTTGCTGGATTCCTCATCATTGACGTTGTCTGTTATGTCCATGATGTGTGGGAATTTTTCTTGCACACGGACCTATTCTCTAACACCAGCTGGGTATCCTACAATTCAATTCCATTCTGAATTGAATTCTGAGTTAGCACGGACCCCACAGGTTAAGGGCTCAGTCCTACAAGACTGCCCTCACTTCAGACACCAATTGCAAGTAGTAGGTCCCCAGGTTACCCACAACTTCTGTCTGACTTGGCAAAAATCAGAGGTTCACACACCCTCTTTCTTGGAGTCAATCATTTGCTAGAATGGCTCATAGAACTGAAGAATACAGTTTATTTACTAGGTTTGGTTTATTACAAAGGATATTGCAAACAATACGGATGAATAGCCAGAGGAAAAAGTACAAAGAACAAGATATGGGGGTAGGGCCATGGAGCCCCATCTGCCATCTCTGGGTGCCCCACCCTCCACACCATCAGCAACCTGAAAGCTCTCTGAACCCTGCCCTTCTGAGTTTTTATGTAGGCTTCCATACATAGTAGGCACGATTGATTAGATTGTTGCCCATTGGTGATCAAATCAATCTTCAATCTCTCTCTCCTTTCTTCCCTCGAATCGCAAGGGTTTTGTTCCCTGGCAACTAGCCCTCATCCTTAGAGACTTTACATCTCCTTTACATAAACTTAGGTGTGATCAAAAGGGATCTGTTTTGAATAACAAAAGATTCTTTGTTCACGTTTATCGCTCCCACCACTTATGGTTTCAGGAGCTGTGTCCAGGAAACGAAGACAAACATATATTTCTTATTATACATCACAATATAACAACATTCAAACTGTTACTTGCCTTTAGGAAATTAAGATTTGAGAAGTATAAGTCTAGCTAGTACGTGGTGAGAATCCTAGAGCAGGAGTCAGAAAGCCTGGTATCTGCTTCTGGCCCAGCCACCCATCTGCCAGGGGAGTGACTCCTCTCCTGAGCTTCAGGTTTCTCAACTGAGGCCCAGAAAGGGAGGGTCACACTGGCCCTGCCTGCTAATCACACTGCTGAGGGCGGTCCCAGAGCAAGACCTGTGTAGAAACTAGGCTGTCCCAGTGAGAGGTGGTACCTTGAATTACTAGAACAGACTTGCCCAGAGCTAGTCACACACACCTGGCTGGCACGCGAGTTCCTGTTCTCACCCACAAGTTTGGCACCGGAGGTGTTCTGGGGCCCAGGAAGGGAGAAGAAGCCTGAGCAACATGATTAGAGGGGCC
The DNA here is from genome assembly GCF_028858775.2 of Pan troglodytes. NCBI lineage: Eukaryota > Metazoa > Chordata > Mammalia > Primates > Hominidae > Pan > Pan troglodytes. The sequence goes on along the minus strand of NC_072411.2, from coordinate 135,897,225 downwards.
ACTCCAAGGACAGGGCTGGCCCCCATGGGGAACATAACCAGGATGCAAATTCATTGTTCAAGGCATGCGAAGACTCAGCTCAGTCCAAGCTGGGAGCAGCCTCCCAAGAGGATTGCCAGCTTACAATGATCAAAGTCATGGGGGCGGCAGCATCTTGCTTTGAGTTCATCTAGATTGCAATAAGACTCCAGGAAGGTTGCAAAGGGAACAGAGCTCAGGTCCACCTTCTTGAGCAGGCAGACATTAGGCAGGCTTCCTTCAAAGAACAGTTCATCTAGAGGAAGATGCTGATGAGGGCTTGCTTAAGATGGCTTAAGCAAGCATGTAGGAATAGCGGGATCAAGAGATGCTACAAACTTCACATTCTTTATACTAGACCTCCACTCTGCTGTGGACGTTGGTCTGAGCCCTTCCAACCACAGCCTTGCTCTGAAAATCCTGTTGCTCATATGTGGGTCCTGTTCTTAGTCCCAGAAATCCCTACAGAACATGAGTTGGAGGAAGGAGCTGAAGAAATGAAACTAACATCACTATGCATACCATCCCTTGAATTCCTAACACCTTCTTGCAAATTAAGAAGGTATTAGAAAACATTTTTCTTTCTCCTGTGAGCTTTGACTGTACTAAGAATGGGGTGTGTGTGTGTGTGTGTGTGTGTGTGTGTGTGTGTGTCTGCACTGGACACTAGCCAGAGGAATCTGGCATGTCTGTTCATCATAATGATGATCCCTAAAGAGTAGCTCCGCTGGAGACCCAGGCCTGCCCTGGTTGGTGCTGTGGGAGTCAAGGTGTCCTCAGGTATCACCTGAGTGTCCAGGCAAAGGCCGATTTTTTTTTTTTCTCAGGGATTGCTGCAGGCTGAATGACTCAGGCTTGGGACATATTCCAGTGGGGTGAAAGAAGTAGATCCTAAGATAAAACAAACCTCTGTTGGCAAGAGCAGATTTCCCAAAAAGTAAATGGAGGATAGCTGGCATTTTGAATAGAGGAGAGACCCAAAGATGTGCATGAAGGTAATTTCATGTTGGGAATAGGAAGGTCTGGAAACGTGGACCCTATGGAGAGGTTTGCTTCTAAGGTGCTCACTCTTTCAGACCCTTGTATGACCTACGACCCATAAGTAATGGAGCCAGGACCCACCTGCAAGATTTCAAAGGACCTGCAAAATGTTTGAGACTTAAAAAAAGAAATTTGCTGAATCTAGAATACTAAAATGGCAAACATTGAATTTATGAATATTTTATGAAATGGCTATAAAAACATAACTACATGTCAATGAATCCACTACAGATTAGCTCACCAAGTTACAAAGACATATGTGACATAAGATGCAGGAGCAATTTAATCTATTTGATAGGCTGTGAGGTGGGGCTGCAGAAGTCAGAATGCTCTGGGCCCAGATCTTGAGGAAGGTCCAAAATGGTGAGATGAAGTGAGAATCCCTTTTAGGGGCCTGTGGGTTCCTCCAAGCATGGAAATAAAGGAAAATCCTGGGTTCTTTCGAAGGAAATTCCAGGCACCTACCTGGCCCTGAGAAATAAATAAGGCACTTGATAAGCAAGAAGGTAATAGTAGCCTAAAACAATAGCCAAGAAAGTTAGGGTCCAGAGATGTTTGGTTTCCTATAGAAACTACAGATCACATCTTAACATATGTCCCTGAGTTGTTTTTCAGAAACCTGGACTCCCACCAAATGGATTCTTTGGCAGGCAGACCTCAGATAAGGGGAAATAAGGACTGAACTCTGACAGCCATTCTTTGTTCTTGGAGGAAGTCACACTCATGAGCAAGAGCAAACATTCTTTTCTGCTAACCCCGAATTTTAAACCAAGCTTCTCTTCCTTAGCTAATTGCAAATCAGAAAATCTCTGAATTCACCTATGACCTGCAAGCCCTCACTTCTCATGACCAAACCAATGTGTAACCTGTGCGTATTGATTTGTGATTTCTTCTTGTAACTTCTGTTTTCCTAAAATGTATCCTTGCCCTTAAAAACCTTTACTTGCAAGCCATTAGAGAGATTGGGTCTCAAGTATAAGCCTCCTAACACTCCTTGCTTTGTGCCCTGCACATAAATGCCTTCCTTTCTCCCATTGCAAATCTCAGTGTGGATGTTTGGTCTTACTGTGCTAGGTGAGTGAACCCCAGCTTAGTTTAGTGTGATAACAATAGTCAAGTCTGAATCACTCACAGATGGAATAGGGAAGTGCAGGTAAGTATGGCTTGCCCAGCCAGACAGTTCCAGGGGCACCTGTCCTAGTAGAAGATAAGGTGTTTATAACTTCCTTCAGGGGCTTGTAACAATGTGGGTTGTGGTTCCAGGAGCAGTGGGGAGGGGCACAGGCCACTAAGTTAAGCCATGACAAAGGGATTATACAGAAGAGACATAAAGTAGGATTTCCACTTGCCCATGTTTATGAAGTAAAGAGACCCTGGGTTATAGGGATGAAGGGAAAGAACATGCTATGATTCCAAACATTTGGCTTCATGCTGCACCTGCCATCTTCCCTGCTTGGCACACCATCCCCCCAACTTCTCCCAAGATTGCCACTCCTCATCCTGCAAGGCCCCCTATGATCAGCTCTCTTTGCATCCTTTTCTTTCAAAGTATGTTTCACAGTTTGTAGCTAATCAATGCCTTCCTCTCCATTAGAATGGCAAAGCCATGTTCATTTGATTATGGCCATATCCCAGTCACTCAAAGACTCTCAACAGATATTTGTTCAATGAAGGACGTTTAATATTAAATTTTTTAAAAAAGAGCCAGCTGCATGTTATTCTGTAACACCAACAGAAACAAGACGAACTCATGTTTGCTGAGGGATTAGAGACCATGTGATGTAAGTCAAACCCACTCTAGGCGCATTTCACTGCATGTGACATTCCCAAAAGGATGGAGATAGGACATTTCCCAAGAAGTTTCCTGTCAACACAGGGAGGCAGTCAGGTATAGAGGTTAGGCACATGGGCTCGAAAATTAGAACATCAGGGTTTATCGTATACAAATGTTCACAACAACATTATTTTTCATGGCTGAAAATGGGAAACAACCCAAATGTCCACCAACTGATGAGTGGATAAAAAAAATGCGGTAAATCCATACAATGGAATATTCAGCCATGTAAAGGAATGAAATACTGATTCATGCTACAACATGGATAAGCCACAAAACTAAGTGAAAGAAGCCGGTCATAAAGGCTTCCATTTCCATGAAATGCCCAGAATAGGCAAATCCATACAGACAGAAAGTAAATTAGTGCTGAGGGGTAGAAGAAGGGGGAGAAATAAGGAGTGACTGCCAGTGGGCATGGGGTTTCTTTTTGGAGTGAGGAAAATGATCTGGAATTAGATATTGGTGATGGTTGATTGTATCTGGGAGCACACAGAAAACCACTGAATTTTACGATACATGAATTACATATCAATTTTTAAATTTTATTTATTTATGTATTTATTGATTTATTTATTTTGAGACAAGGTCTTAGTCTATCACCCAGGCTGGAGTGGAGTGGAATAGTCATGGCTTACTGCAGCCTTAACCTCCTGGGTTTACAGGAGATCCTCCCACCTCAGCCTCCTGAGTAGCTGGGACCACAGGCATATGCCACCAGGCCCAGCTAATTTTTAAAACATTTTTTGTAGAGACAGTGTCTCCCTATGTTGTCCAGGCTAGTCTCAAACTCCTGGGCTTAAGTGATCTTCCTGCCTTGGCCTCCTAAAGTGCTGTGATTACCTGTGTGAGCCACCACACTCAGCCTTTTTTTCTTTCCTTTTTTTTTTTTTTTTAAAGAATGTATGGGCTTGAATTCTGGCTCCCCCACTTACTTGAGGCATAACCTTGGGCAAGTCACTCAACCCCTCTGTGCCTCAGTTTCATCATCTGAAAAATAGGTCTGCCAATAATGCCAGCTTCCATGTAAATACTTAGGGTAGCAGCTGGTACACGGTAAGCCTCCAATATATGTTAGCTTTTATTATATTTAATTTGCAAATTCTCCCTAAGGAGACAGTCCACCCATCTGAAGTTTAAATCATTCAAGGGAAACTTGCATCAAGAAGACAATATTGATATCTCACCATGTTGTTTTGAAGACAGTCTGAATGCATGGTTAAGATCATTAATCTTGTGGAGGTTGGAGATAATTGTGCTGGAAAATGCATATCACCCACCCAATTATGGGTATTGCTGGTTCATAGCCACATGCCAGTCATCTGCATGTATTATCATATTTAATCTAGATAACGCTGAGTTTTTACCCAAGTTTATGCAAGTGTCACAGCTTAAGTACTTATGAAATCAGGCTTGGAGGACTCCAGGGTCCGCGTGCTCAAACACTACATTGAACCACCTCCTAAAGTCCTCTAGTGTTGAAACCAAGACTTGGGGTACAACTTCCCTGCCTTGCTAATTAATTACTGACAGCTTCCCTGCATGAGTCAGCCAGTGGGATGCCCTTTCTTGTTGACCCCTCTGGGGCAGGAATCATGCAGAAAAAGTGACAGAAAGGAAAGACATAGGTGGGGAAGGAGATAGAAAAGAGGAATAAAATAGGTAGGGAAAAGTAACAGGGGAGGTGGAAAGAGGAGAGTTGGAGTGTTGCATAAAATAAAGCCAGTGAGGCTAGGGAAGGCAAGAGGTTGACCTTCATAGCCGGTGGGAGGGTGCAGGCCAGAGGGCACCACCAGAATATCCTGAGTGGGCCAAAGAGGTAGTGTATCGTGTTTGATATCACATTATCAAGATAGATTGAAGGAGAGAGAGAGACAGTCAAAGAAAGCAGCAGTAATCCACACTAACTTCTGAAACCAGGGATTTCAGAAAGCCACAGAAAGGTTAGCTTCTAACGCAGGTGGAGGCTCCACCTGGGCTCACCTGTTCAGAAAGTTTCATAGGAAAGGAAAAAATAGGATGTTTCATGGGAGAGCCTCCATGTCAAGCATGCGTGTGTTTATCTGCACACCTTAATAAGGGCGCCCACACGAGTTGTCTTTTCATTCTCTTGATAGTATCCTTTGATATACAAAAGTTTTTGTATAAAAACATTTTGATAAAGTCAGATTTATCTCTTGTTTTTCTTGTTTTAGTTTCTTGTACTTTTGGTACAAGAAAAAAAAAAATCTCAGAAACCATTTCCAAATCCAAGGTCACAAATATTTTTCTAATTTTTTCTTCTAAGAGTTTTACAGTTTTAGATTTTCTATTTAGGTCTTTGATCCATTTCAAGTTAATTTTTATATATGATACAAGGTAAGGGTGCAACTTCATTCTCTTGGACTTGGATATGCAGTTGTCCCAGAACCCTCTGCTGAAGACACTATTCTTTGCCATTTCAATGCTCTTGGCACCATGATAAAAATCAAGGCAAAGGATGTACAGGATTATTTCTGGACTTTAAATTCTATTCCATTGATCTACATATAAAAGACTTTTTTGAGACAATCAGGATAAATTTAATGATGGATTGAAAATGAGATAATATTAAAGAATTATTGATTGTCTTAGGTATTGTGTCCATGAAACAAATTTTCCTTATTTTTTATATTTAGTGAAGTATTTCGTGATGAGACAACATGCCAAGATTTTCTTTAAAACAAAAAGTCAAAATTTTTCTTTAAAATGGAAGAAAAAATGGAGAAAGACGAAGCAGTACAGCAAGATATTGAAAATTATTTAACTTAAGAATGGCTATATGGGTACACATTATGCCATAGCCTCTCCTTGGTATATGTTCGAAAGCTTTGATAATAAAAAGTTGAAATAAATAATCTTAGAGGGAGGCCTTGGGCTTGCCCAGTAACAGGTAAATTTGAATTTGGATCAAAAACAGAATGCGAGAGCAATGGGGAAAGCATAGATCTTTTCTTGCTGTAACCACATCCCAGTCCCAGTTCTCCAGAGCTGCACTGGCCCTAGATGGTGTAGATTCAGCTCGAATTCTTTATAACTGGATTCAACCATCAATTCTGCTGTAATTCACCAACAAGTCAAGAAAAGTGGAAGTGATTTTCTTTTTTTCTCAATAAAACCACTTTAAGTCCGGGTGTGGTGGTTCACACCTGTAATCTCAACACTTTGAAAGGCCGAGGCGGGCGGATCACTTGAGGTCAGGAGTCAGAGACCAGCCTGGCCAACATGGTGAAACCCCGTCTCTATTAAAAATACAAAACAAAACCGTTTTAATGTTCTCCTGAATGATGATCTACCATCCTTGTTAAAGTATTTAATTACATCCCTGGATGTAATTCACCTGGATAGACTCAATAAGATTTTGTTATAGGAAACCTTTCAGAAAAAAAATCTCCTGTGTAGAGCTTAAGACATTGCACACAAACACACCTGCACATACAGACACATACGTGCACAAACACCACATACACACACACTGCATCATCAAGCAATGCTTTCTTTTCATCAGACAGACGAAATGCAGACTATGAATCCTGTTGTCTAACAAGGTACAAAAAACTGTATACTTTTCCAAGACACACCCTGCCCATATGAAACAAGAAAGGAACACTATACAGTGTCCATAAATTTTTCTATGACAATTTACTTTTGTGGTTGAGCCATATCCAGGGCTCTTTGCCAAAGGGCACTCTTTATGATCTGAATTCTTCTTTGATAATTATATTTATTTTATATTTATAAATATATACATTAATACATAACCTTCCACATCTATAAATCCTATCATATGTATATTCCTTAAAGGCATATAAATGCATATATTTTATACACAACTGAAGATATACAAATAACCAAAATATGTAAAACTATATATGGTTCAATGTTTCATATTTTATAGATCTCTCTATCATATACCATTATAGGTGGTATAGAATCATATATAATTTCTACATCTCTAAATCCCTTTGGGTGACCCTTTGAGCCACAACAAACTCAGCATAGGTTCAGAAAGTGGCAGGCCACACACTTGGCTAGAGGGTGAGGCTGCAGGCAATACCTGAGTGGTGGCTGGTGCTGTAATTGATGGAGGGTAAATGGGAGAGACACTTTGACAAGTCTATCCTCTTAGCGTCCTACAACTTGCATCTCCTCGCCTGGTCTTGCCAAGAGCTGAAAGTCATGTTTCATTTGAAAGGCCTACAACTGTAGTCTCCCTGATTTTTAGAAAGCGCTTGGTTGCATTTTCCCATGAGTTGGTTGAACAGTCACTCTTTCACCAAACATCTGCCAATATGAGAGAGAATGTGACTGTGTTACAAAGTCTACTGAACTTTGTAAGAAGCCAGAACAATAGATAAAAATGTATACTCCATCCCTAACAAAATAATATACTTAGATCAGACACCAGGTGTTTCACCTGGATTTAGCAACTATGCATTTGCCAAGAATCTTACTCTTGTATTTGTCAAGACTTTTTCAATTGCAAGTGACCAAATCCTAATTTAAGCTGGCTAGACCAACAATATTAATAATGTTTTGGAACTATATGCTCCGCCAAAATAAGAGGTATAAATACCAGGGGAGGGAATAATTTGCAGATGATATTGCATACTTAATACACCTTACATACTAATATGAGAGTTTAGTAATATGACTACATACAAGATAAATGTGTAAAACTCAAAGCAGTACATTAATTATGCATAGTTAATTCAAAAGAGAAATGGGAAAATTGCCTTGCACATAATGGTTTCAAAAATAATGAAATGCAGAGGAATAAAGGTTAATAAGAAAGATGAAATACTTTTATAAAGTGCAAAATTTTATTTATGGAAATAAAACAAAATCTGAATAAATAATGAGGGATTCATATTCTTGAGTAGGAAGATGTAATAGCAAAAGAAGGCCAATCTCACTCATTTAGTGAAAACCAAGCAACCATACTCATAGGATGATACCCTACTGAGATAAAAGCAAAAATATGAAAATATATATAATGTAAAGAAAGTATACAAGAATTCTTATTATTGCTCATAAACCCCAAAAGTGGAAAACACTTAAATCTCTATCAATCTTAATTGGTTGGAAAACTACATTGCATCCAAAGTAAAGACTATCATGCAATTATTAAAAGAACATGTCAAATCTGTATGCATTGACCTGTAAAGATATCTTTAACTTATTGACAAGAGAAAAATCTAACATAAAAAAACATAGCCAGCATGATAGTAGATTTTATATTGATAAAATAGAAGTGACAATTTACCCTAAATATATGCATATACATAGTATGATTTCAAAAAAATTGAAAACAATTCACACAAAACTGCTAAGAATATTTTCCTCTGGGGGTAGTGTAGAATTAGCAAAAAAAGGGAAGTTTCATTTCTTACTGTGGTTTTTTTGTATTTTTCCAAAAATAGCATTTAGATTGCAGCCTAGATATGATCTACAATTATATCAATTGTATACACTTACATATCAACAAGAGCTGCTTTATACAATTTGCTACCCAACAATTAAGTGAATTGGTACAAAAGAATTCCTTAAACCAGAAAGAAATTCCAAATGGGACAAATGTAAATGATAAATTATGATTCTGTAAGAAATCTTTTAATTTCCAAAGCCAGATTATTCTTAATGTGCTAAAGGGGAGATAACTTACCATAGGCACTGGCTTTCCCTGATGACAGTTGATACCACCAATGAAGATCATATTGGGCATCACGGGTTTGGGATACTCCAAAACAAAGTCAGTTCGCAACAACCAAATTGATGTGTGGCTATAGAGATCATATGCCGTGACAGGTGTTTGGAGAATTTCAGAGGCTATTTCTAAGACATTTTTGAAAAAATAGGGGCAAAATAAATGTTCCTCCAAGTGCATGATGTGGTTCCATACTCTCTCCTTGAAAGTCATGGCGTCTGAGAACCCTAAGAGAAGTCTGGGAATGTAGGAAAGAGGAGCAGGGCACTGTGCACCTTCTTCAAGATAGTGGCAAAATATTCCCCTGGCGAAGACCACAGAGGGGAGGGAGAAATATTTGGCAACAATTAAGCCACAGGCATCAAAAGGATCGAGAAACACTGCATCAAAAGAACTCTCCTTTAAGTATTCTACTAATTTTTTGTCCTTAAACAAACTCCTGCAATTTGAAAAAAATAAGTCAAAAATACCATTGGATGAACTTGTTAATAGAGAAAATGCACTTCGCAGTGGTGCCGTCCAGCGAGCATCGGCAAAAACCATGAACTCCCGGTCCTGATCCTCCAGAGTGTATGAGGTTGAGTAAGTCTTCACTGTGCAATTCAGTGATCTTCCCAGTTGCCAACTCACCTCTGGCATGACTACGACCACCTCATGCCCCCTGAGGATGAGTTTCTCCACCACCGACTGCATGGTGAACCAGTGGCTCCCATCCATGGGCACTACCAGCAGCTTCCCTGCCTTGGCAAAGCCACAGGTCAGCAGTAGACACACATAAAGGGGAAGGAGGCCAGTCCACCCTGCACGAGCCATCAGAGAACTTCAGCCCAGAGCCGCAGCTGGGATTCTAAGCTCCTATAATATAGTACGTGGAAGAAGTACAGATAGAACCTGCCCTCAAAAGAAGGCGTGTACTCATTCACTCATTTAAAAAAAAATTCACATTCACTGCCAATGATTTACTCATAATAATACATGAGTAGCCTTTGCTGAGATACCTGCTTATATGTTTTCAAGAAAAGAGTAACTCATCATCTTTGCCTTGGGGACAGATCATGCCCTGTGCTGCAATATGAGTTTAGAAACAAAATTATTAAGCAATGCTTTTGGCCTTGACGACATTGAAAGATAAAAAGGAAAGTAAATTTGAACGAAGCTAATAATTTTGGAATTTGTCACAAAGAAAAATTTGCAATTTTTTTTTTTTTTTGAGATGGAGTCTTGCTGTGTCATCCAGGCTGGAGTGCAGTGGTAAGATCTAGGCTCACTGCAACCTCCACTTCCTGGGTTCAAACGATTCTCCTGCCTCAGCCTCAGTAGCTGGGATTACAGGTGCACGCTGCCACGCCCAGCTAACTTTTTGTATTTTAGTGGAGACGGGGTTTCACCATGTTGCCCAGGCTGGTCTCGAACTCCTGAGCTCAGGCAATCTGCCCATCTCGGCCTCCCAAAATGCTGGGATTACAGGCATGAGCCACTACACCTGGCCAAAGTTTATAGACAATTTTTATTTTGTCCTCTGCCCAGAAAGAAATTGGCATCTCATGTTCGACGGAAAGAGAGCAAGGGTCTTAGCGTTGACCTCCTAACTGGGAGGAAATTGCGGCTCACCTGTGTCTCTGCAATACACAGCTCACTTGCGCATTGCAGAGACACAGGTGAGCCACAATTGTGACACAGGTGAGCCACAAGTGCTGCTTGTCTTTTTTCATTTCCAAATCTTCTGAGGCCTCTGAAATGCTGTAATGAGATTGACAACCCTGCCTCCATGGACCCTTCCAGAAATTTGATGGAATGTGACTGTCACCTATTTTAAATGGCTTTCCTCAGATACATTGTCTGCAGTGGTGAGTCGCCGTCCCTATGCTTGTCCAAGCACTCTGATGAGCTGTCTCTCTCTGCCCACTCTGCTTCTGCATTCTGAACAGAGCTGTAGGCCTTTGCTATGGGCCCACCCCAATCACTTTGGTGCTCATCTTCAGGAATCTATGTATTGTTTCCTCCATTCTACCGAGCACCCCTTGAGGATGAGCTTACATCTTCTACCTGTTTTCATCCTCCTTCCACAGCACCCATGCTTTGCCTTGCACAGAGGAAGTCCATGGGAATTCTCATTGCATTGGGCTGAATTCCATCATGCAGATTTTAATGGGTGAGCTCAGCAGTGTGTGTTAGGCAACACACTGAGGAGCATTTAGTGAGGGATTCAACAGCCAACCTCAGGGCATAATTCTTGTAGAAGCACAAGATGGTTCCTTCCAGGACACCCTAACTGGTACTAGACATTTGCTTAGTCACTTTCCTCTAGTACATACTACACTACTATAATAATTTTGTTGCTACCTCCTGTTGCTATTGCAGGGAGCTAAAGTGTGGCTTAAATGCATGTGATATGACGTTTATAACCTCTGCGCGTTTCTTCTCTCTAGTAAATTGCGTGTCAGAGTAAAAAATGATCTCTTATGGTTCTACTGTATTTTTCATCATGTTTAGTGTAATTTTGTAAACCTTGAATACCACCATGGGACTATAAAGTGCAACTAATGATGCTGCAAGTACTCCCAAGAAGCAAAGAAAAATCATGACATTACCAAAAAAACTTGAATTACTTGATAGGTACCATAGATTGAGCTCTGCCGCTATGATTGCCTGCCATTTCAAAATCAATGAAGATAGATAAGGACCATTGCAAAAGAAAGAAAGAGAAAAAGAAAAAAGAGAGAGAGAAAGAAAGAAAAGAGAAGAAAAGATTCATGAAGACATTGCTGCAGCTATGCCAGCAGAAGCCAAACCTCGCATTTTTTTGTGAAATACATTTTTGTCTCATATTGAAAATGCAACTTTAATGTGGGTGTAGGATTGCTATAAGAAAGGCTTATTTATAGATGCCAATGTGATTTGAGAAAAATTAAAGTCATTTTATGACAACTTAAAGCAAAAGAGAGGTGAAGAATCTAAAACTGGAGAATTTAATGGCAACAATGGATGGTTTGCTAGTTTTACAAAGAGGTTTGGCTTTAAAATTGTCCAGATAACAGGAGAACCAGCCTCTGCCAAGCAAAAGGAGGCAGATGAGTTCCCAGATGCCATGAAGAAAAGCATTGAGGAGAAAGGATATCTGCCTGAACAGGGTTTTAATACAGATGACAGTGCCCTATTCTGGAAAAAACAAAAACAAACAAACAAAAAAAAAGATGACACAAAAGACATTTATTGGCAAGGAAGAAAACCAAGCACCAGAATGTAAGGCAGGAAGGGATAGGCTAACTCTACTGTTTTGTGTAAATGCAGTCAAGTTTACAGTCAGGACTGCCCTCATCGGTAGAACTGCCAAACCTCGAGCCTTGAAAGGAAAAGATCAACACTCACTGACAGTTTTATTGTTGTACAAAAAGAAGGACTCGACAATAAGAACGCGTTTTCTGGATTGGTTCCATCAATGCTTTGTCCCTGAAGGCACAAAATGCATTGCCAGCAAGGGACTGTCTTTTAAAGTTCTTTTGATATTGGACCATTCCCTAGCCACCCAGAACCTACAAGTTCAACACTGAAGGTGTCAAAATGGTCTACGTGCTTCCAAACCCAACATCTCTAATTCAGTCTCTCAATCAGGTGTCTTAAGGAAATTTAGAACTCATTACACACAGTTTTCTATGGAAAATGTTGTCAATACAATGGAAGAGAATCTGGATAGAGAATGTCATGAAAGTCCAGAAGGATTACACCACTGAAGATGCCACTGTTATTATAGAAAGAGCTGTGAAAGCCACCAAGCCCCAAACAATACATTTCTTCTGGAGAAAACTATGACCAGATGTTGCACATGACTTCACAGGATTTACGACAGAGCCAATCAAGGAAGTCATGAAAGGGATTATGGATACAGCAACAAAATGTTGGGGATAAGGTATTTCAAAATATGACTCTTGGAGAAATTCAAGAGCCAATAGATGCCACACTCAGGGAATTAATAGATGACCTGATAGAGATGAGTGCTTTCCAATCAGTACTTGATGAGAAAGAAGATGTAGAAGAAGCAGTGCCAGAAAAAAAATTGGCCTTACACAATACAAGCCTCATAGAAATGCTTCCAATTATTTAAGACTGCTATTGACTTCTATTACGACACGAACCCTTATGGGCACTGAAACTAAAGCAAATGGGGAAGAAGGATTAGTGCTGTATAAAAGCATTTTTAAATACATCAAAGAGAAAAAAACAGACAGTAATTATGATGTATTTCCATAAGGTTACACCAAGTGCACCTGCCTCTCCTGCCTCCCCTTCCACCTCCTCTACCTCTTCTGCCTCTGCCACCCTGAGACAGCAAAATCAACATCTACTCCTCCTCCTCCACAGCCCACTCAATGGAAGATGATGAGGATGGAGACCTTTATGATGATTCACTTCCACTTATACATACTCAACTTTTATTTTAGATTCAGGAGTACATGTGCAGGTTACCTGAGTATATTGTGTGATGCTGATGTTTGGGGTATGATTGCTCCCATCACCCAAGTACTGAGCATAGTACCCAATAGTTTTTCAACTCTTGCAGCCCTTCCTCTCCCCTTTAGGAGTCCATAGTGTCTATTGTTGCCATCTTTATGCCCAAAAGTACCCACTATTTAGCTCCCATTTCTAAGTGAAAACAATGGTATTTGGTGTTCTGTGCCTGTATATATTCCCTTAGGGTAATGACCTCCAGCCGCATCCATGTTGTTACAAAGGACATGATTTCATTCTTTTTTTATGGCTGCATATTCCATGGAGTATGTGTTCCACATTTTCCTCATCTGAGCCACTGTTGACGGGCACCTAGGTTGATTTCATGTCTTTTCTATTCTGAATAGAGCTGCAATGAACATACCAGTGCCTGTGTTTCTTGGTAAAACGATTTTTTTTACATATATCTAGTAATGGGATTGCTGGGTCGAATGACAGTTCTGTTTTAAGTTCTTTGCAAAATCTCCAAACTACTTCCCACAGGGGATAAACTAATTTGCATTCCCACCAAGAGGGTACAAGTGTTCCCTTTTCTCAGCAGCCTCACCAGCATCTATTATTTCTTGACTTTTTAATAACAGCCACTCTAACTGGTGTGAGGTGATATTGTGGTTTTCATCTTCATTTTTCTGGTAACTAGTGATGTTGAGCATTTTTTCATATGTTACGTTTTTTAATAACATTTTCTTTTCTCTAGCTAGCTGTATTGTCATAATACAGGATATAATACTAATAACATACAAAATATGTGTTAATTGACTGTTTATGGTATTGGTAAGGCTTTTGGTAAACACTTGGCTATTAGTAGTTAAGTTTTTGGAGAATCAAAAGTTCTATGCGGATTTTCTACTACACACGGGTTGGTCCCCTTCATTCCCACATTGTTCAGGGGTCAACTATACTAGCAATGAACACTTGAAAACTGGATTAAAAATACCACTTAAATAGCATCAAAAGCATGATATACTTAGGGATATATCTGACAAAGGATGTGAAAGACTGTACACTGAAAACTACAGAGCACTGATGACGGACCTAAATAAAAAGATATGTTAATGAATTGGAAAACTCAAAATTGCTAAGATGTTGTTTCTCCCCAGTTGATCTATAAATAAAATACAATCCCAATCAAAATCCTAGCAGGATTTTTGCACACATTAATGAACTTATTTTAAAATGCATATGGTAATGCAAAAGACCTCCAATAGCAAAAGCAATTTGAAAAAAAAAAATTAGAGGTAACACTACCTCATTTATAGATTATTACACGGCTATAGTAATCAAATATTTCACAAATAGATCAACAGAACAGAATACAAAGTCTAGAAATACGTGCACAGATGTATGAACAACCAAGTTTTTACAAAGGTACAAAGGCAATGCAGTGGAGAAAAGGTTCTGTTTTTCTACAGTTGAATATTCACACGCAAGAAAACAAGAAAAGACCTCTGTGTCTTCCTACCAAAAGTCTATAAACCCAGTTTTACCACGATGAAAACATCAGGCAAAACACACACTGACATTCTAGAGGAACATTCTACAGGACGTCTGACTAGGACTGCTCGAAACTGCCCAAGTCACTAAAAACAAGGAGAGTCTGAGAAACCGTCACAGGCTGGAGGAGACAAAGGAGATATGATGACTACATTTCAGGTGGTATCACTGGGATCCCATAAAAGAACAGGGATATTAAGTAAAAATTAATGAAATCTGAAGGAAACAGACTTTAGCTTTTAGCTCATCATTATGTGTCAATATTGGTGAATGAGTTGTGATGGATGTGCCATAGAAACATGAGATTTAACAATGGTGGAAACTGGACACAGGGTAGATGAAAATTCTCTAAACTATTTGTTGTAACCTTGCTATAATCCTATATTTATTCTACAATGAAGTATTTGTAAGAAAAGTCACTCAACAGACTGTGAGAAAATATTTGCAGGACCCCTGTGGATGCACACAGGGGTGATTCATCAGTGAATTCATCATCAACCATGCTTCTGATGAATCCATCGGTGAAGGATTCATCAGAGGCATGGTGGGAGCTGGCTGGATGATCTCCACAAATGGTTTTGGAGTCTGACGCTGGAGCTCAAGGACCCCAGGGTGGGTCTTCTGTTGAAAAGACTATTCTTTCCCATTTGAATGATCTTGACACACTTGTCAAACTTTGGCACCTAGTCAATTGGCCAAGGATATATATGTATGGGTTTATTTCTGAATTCTCCATTCTATTCCATTGATCTGTATGGAAAGATGTTGTGTGAGACAATCCGGGGAAATTTTATTATGGACTGTAAATGAGATAATATTAAAGAATTTTTATTGTCTTAGATATGATAATGATATTGTGGCTATGTAACAAATTTTTCTTATTTTTTATATTAAATGAATTGTTCAGTGATGGAACGACATGCCAAGAATTTCTTTTTAAAAAGATACAAATTTATTTTTTAAAGTTTTCTTTAAAAAGATAGAATAAAGGGATAGATGAATTAGTACAGCAAAATAGTGAAAATTCTTTAACCTAAGAATGGATAAGTGGGTGCTCATTACACTGAGTCTCTCCGTTGTGTATGTTTGAAAACTTTGAAAATAAAAACTTGAAGTAAATAATTTTAGTGGGAGGCCTTAGTCTTGTCCACCAAAAGCTAACTTTGAATTTGGATCTTGGACTATAGCCAGAATCTTACAGCAAGGGGGGAAGCACAGATCTCTTATTTATCTGTAACCATATCCCACCCCCAGAGCTGCACCTGCCATGGATGGTATAGACAAAGCCTGAATTCTTTTCACCTAAAACCAGTCATTAATTCTGTTGGAACTCATCAAAAATTCAAAAAGACTAGGGACCTCCTCTTTTTGCCATTAAAACTATTTCAATGTTCTGCGGAATTATTTACACATCATTAATCAACACACACACATTAGAACGCTGGAATGTAAAAGAATGACCACACGGAATGATATAGTTTAGAAGTTTGTCCCCTCCAAATCTCTCGTTGAAATTTGATCCCTGACATTGAAGACGGGGCTATCTGCCATCCTTGTTAAAGTATTTAATTACATCCCTGGATGTAATTCCCCTGGATAGCCTCAAGGAGATTTTGTTACAGGAGGCCTTCAAGAAAATCCCCTATGCAGGGTCTGGGACACTGCACACAAACACACCTGCACATACACAAACACATACATGTGCAAACACATACTCCATCATCAAGTAATGCTTCCTTCTCATCAGACAGATAAGACACAGACTCTGAATCCTGTTTCCCAGCAAGATGTAACCAACTGCATGCTTTTCCCAGACACATCCTGGCATCTGAAACAAGGAAGGAGCAATATGAAGTGTCCATCCTTCTGTCAATGACAATTTACTTCTGTGGTTGGGCCATATCCAAGGCTCTTTGCCGGAAAGCCTTCTTTGAGTTCTGAATTCCTCTGTGAGAACTCCGCTGGCTTTACACGTATAGTCATAAATACATACATTAATATATGTAACCTTCCACAAGTATAAAAACTTTCATACATCCATATTCTTTAATAGACACATAAACACATTTATTTCATATCTCATAAAAGATATTTATAATCAAAATAAATGAAACCATATATAGTTTGGTGTTTCATATTTTATAGATAACCCTCTATCATAGGTGATATAAAATCATATATAGGTTTTTATCTCTCTAAAGGCCTCTGGGTGACGTTGTGAGGCACAATAAATTCAGTGTGGGTTCAGGAAGTGGCAGGGCCTTACCCTCAGCCAAAGGTTGTGGGGTGCAGGCAACACATAAGTGGTGCCTGTTACTATAATTAATGGAGGATACTATAATTTATGGAGGGTAAAGGGGAGAAAAGTGCTTAGACAAGTCTAACCTCTTAGATTTCTGCCATTTGCATCTCCTAGCCTAGTCTTGTGAAGATCTGAAAGTCATGCCTAATTTTGAAAGGCCTACAACTGTAGTCCTCCTGCTTTTTAGAAAGAGCATTATTTCACTTTCCCATGAGTTGGCTGAACAGTCACTCTTTCACCAAACATCTGCCAATATGTGAGAGAAGATGACTGTGTTACCAAGTCTACTGAACCTTGTAAGGAGCCAGAACAATAGATAAATTGTATACTCCATCCCTCCAAAATAATATACTGAGATTAGACATTAGGTGTTTAATCTGGATTCAGCCAACCACACATTTGCTAAGAATGTTATTCTGGTATTTGTCATGGACTTTTCAATCACAAGTGATTGAATCCCTATTTAAAATTTAAACTGGCTACTCTCACAATATTACTCAATAGTGCTTTGGAAGTATAAGCTCCAGCAAAGCAAAATAAGTGGTATAAATATCAGAGAAGGGAATTCTTTGCAGATGACATTGTATATTGTACATCTACTGTATACTACAAAATAATAAGATAAGTTAGTAATGTGGCTGGATACAAGATACATATGCAAAAAACAAAACCTTAATTACCCATAGTCAGTTACATGTAGAAATGGAAAAATTGTCCTGTACCCAATAGTTTCAAAAATAATGAAATGCTGAGGAATAAATGTTAATAAGAAACACAAAATGCTTATATAGTGAAAATTTTTATTTATGTATATAAAACAAGATCTGAATAAATAGTGAGACATACATATTCCTGAACAGGAAGACATAATAGCAAAAAAATGCCAATCCTTCTCAATTCATGGAAATCCTGTAATCCTACATGTAGGGCTCTAGTCAACTAAGATAAAAGCAAGAATATGGAAATATATTCATGTAAGGAAAGTATTAAAGAGTGTTTACATGGCCCTATTCATAAAGGCAAAAAATGCAAAATGCCTAAATCTATATCAATATTAATTGGTTAAAAACTACATTGCATCCAAAGTAAAGTATTTTATGCAATTATTAATAGAACTTGTCAAATCTGTCTGTATTGGTCTATAAAGGTATTTATAATTTATTGGCAAGTGAAAAATGCAAAGAAAAGAAGAATATGTCCAGCCCAATACTAGATTTTATTTTAACAAAATAGGTGTGAGAATTTACATTAGATATTGTATATACCTAAAGTACTTTTTTAAAAAAATTAAAAGAATGTTCACAAAACTAAGACCATTTCCTCTGGGGGGGTCATATAGAATTAACAAAAAAGGGAAGTTTCATTTCTTACTGTGGTTTTTGGTACTTTTCTAAACATGGTACTTAAAAATGTAGGCTGAATATGATCCACAATTTTATAAGTTATAAATACATATCTTCAAGAAGGGCAGTTTTATAAAATTTGCTACTGACGAGTACATGCATTGGCACAAAATAATTTGTTAAACTGGAAAGAAATTTGAAATGAAACAAATGAAAATGTCAAATCACAGTTCACTAAAGAATCCTTTTTTAATTTCCAAAGGTGAAGTATTCTTAAGGTGCTAAAGGAGAGATAACTTACCATAGGCAACGGCTTTCCCTGATGGCAGTTGATACCACCAATGAAGATCATGTTGGGCATCACGGGTTTGGGATAGTCCAAAACGAAGTCCGTTCGCAACAACCAAATTGATGTGTGGCTGTAGAGATCATACTCCGTAACAGGTGTTTGGAGAATTTCAGAGGCTATTTCTAGGGCATTTTTGAAAAAACGGTGGCATAATAAATGTTCCTCCAAGTGCATGATGTGGTTCCGTACTTTCTCCTTGAAAGTCATGGCATCTGAGAACCCTAAGAGAATTCTGGGGACATAGGAAAGAGGTGCAGGGCACTGTGCACCTTCTTCAAGATAGTGGCAAAGTATTCCCCTGGTGAAGACCACGGAGGGGAGGGAGAAATATTTGGCAACAATTAAGCCACAGTTATCAAAAGGATCGAGAAACACTGCATCAAAAGAACTCTCCTTTAAGTATTCTACTAATTTTTTGTCCTTAAACAAACTCCTGCAATTTGAAAAAAATAAGTCAAAAATGTCATTGTATGAACCCATTAATAGAGAATATATACTTCGTACTTGTGCTTTCCATTGAGCATGGGCAAAAGCCTTGAACTCCCGGTCCAGATCCTCCAGGGTATATGAAGTTGAATAAGTCTTCACTGTGCAATTCAGTGATCTTCCCAGTTGCCAACTCACCTCTGGCATGACTACAACCACCTCATGCCCCCTGAGAATGAGTTTCTCCACCACCGACCTCATGGTGAACCAGTGGCTCCCATCCATGGGCACTACCAGTAGCTTCCCTGCCTCGGCAAAGCCACAGGTCAGCAGCAGACACACACATAGAGGAAGGGGGCTGGTCCACCCTGTGCAAGCCATCAGAGAACTGCAGCTGAGAGCAAGCAGCTGGGAATCTAAGCTCCTATGATACAGTAGGTGGGAGAAATACCAGCACAAAACCTGACCCCAATAGAGGGCGTGTTTTTATCCTTTCATAAAAAAAAATCAGTCACTGACAATGATTTACCCAAAAGAACAAGAATATATGAGTAGCTTTTGCTGAGATATCTATTTGTATGTTTTCCAGACAACAGTAGCTTATGGTCTTTGCCTTGGGGGCAGAACATGCCCTGTGCTGCAATGTTAAGTTTAGAAGCAGAATTATTAACCAATGCTTTTGGACCTTGAAGGTTCAGAAAGATAAAGTAAAAGTAAATTTGATTAAAGCTAATTTTTTTTGGAATTTGTCCCAGAGCAAAATTTAGATTTTACCTTTAGGCAACCAAATACTCTCTGTCCAGAGAAGATGGCAACTCACGCTCTAAGCAAAGAAAACAAGGCCCTTAGCACTGACCTCCTAACCTCCTAAATTGGGGCTCGCCTGCGTCTCTGCAATGCATACATATTGCTGCTTCTCTTCTTCCATTTCCAAACGCTGAGAAGCCTCTAAAATGCTAAAATGAGACTGACAACCCTGCTTCCATGGACCATACCAGGGACTTGATGGAAAGTAACCGTCTCCTATTTTAAATGGCTTTCCTAAGATACATCGCACGCAGTGGGAAGTTGCCCGCCCAATCCTTGCGAGAGCACTCTGCTGAGCTGCCTCTCAGTGACCGCTCAACTTGCACACTCTAAACACGCCATCACTCCAGTGCCCTCCTTCAGGAAAATATGTACTTGTCTCTCTCAGTCTGCTGAGCACTCCTTGAGGTCAGAGGTGATGTCATCTTTGTGTTTTCACCCTCCTTTCACAGTACCCATGCTATGCCTTTGACATAGTTTGTATGTTTGTATGTTTGGGTTTACAAATAGGACTGCCCCCATCCATAAGCCTGCTAGCCTCCAAGCCTTAAAGGGAAAAGATCAATACCCACTGCCAGTTTTTTTGTTGTACAAGAAGGCCTCGGCAAGAACACTTTTTCTGGATTGGTTCTGTCATTACTTTGTCCCTGAAGTCAGGAAATATCTTGCCAGTAAGAGACGGTCTTTCAAAGTTCTTTTGATTTTTGGACAATGCCCCTAGCCACCCAGAACCCATGAGTTCAACACTGAAGGTGTCAAAGTGGTCTACTTGCCTGCAAACCCAACATCTCTAATTCAGCAACAAAAGGTGGGGGATATGGTCTTTCAAGATATGAATCTGTGAGAAATTCAAGAACGAATAGACACCACACCAGAGGAATCAACAGAAGATGACTTGATGGAGATGAGTGCTTTTGAATCAGTACCAGATACTAAAGAAGACATAGAAGAAGCCATGCCAGAAAACAAATTCCTATTAAACAGTTTGGCAAAGGCTTCCAATTATTAAGACTACTTTTGACTTATTTTACAACACAAATCCTTCCATGAATGGGCACTGAAACTAAAGCAAATGGGGAAGAAGGACTAGTACTGTAAAAAAGCATTTTCAAAGAATTGCAAAGGCAAAAAAGTCAAATAATAATTATGATGTAATTCTGTAAAGTTTACCTGTCTCTCCTCCTTCTTCCTCCACTTCTTCCCCCTCTGCCACCCCTGAAACAGCAAAACCAACCCACCTCTTCCTCCTTCTCAGCCTACTCAATGGAGGACAATCAAGAGGAAGACTTTTATCATGATCCACTTCCACTTAATGAATACTTAATTTTCTCTTCCTTAAGATTTTCTTAATAACATTTTCTTTTCTCTAGCTGACTTCATTATAATAATACAGTATATAACACATATAACATGCCAAATATGTGTTAAGCAACTGTTTCTGTTATTGGTAAGGCGTCTAGTGCACAGTAGGCTATTAATAGTTAAATTTTTAGGGAGTCAAAAATTCTATGTGTGCTGGGCGTGGTGGCTCACACCTGTAGTCCCAGCACTTTGGGAGGTCAAGGTGGGCGTATCACGGGAGGCCAGGAGTTGGAGACTAGCCTGGCCAACATGGTGAAACCCTATCTCTACTAAAAATGCAAAAAATTAGCTGCAGGTGGTGGTGCATGCCTGTAATCCCAGCTACTCTGGAGGCTGAGGCAGGAGAATCACTTGAACCCGGGAAGCGGAGGTTGCATTGAGCTGAGATCATGCCATTATACTCCAGCCTGGGCAAAAGAGCATGACTCTGTCTCAAAAATAAAAAACAAAAAGAAACCCACAAAACCTTTCTATGCTAATTTTTTACTGCTCGGGGGTTGGTACCTCAATCCTCACATTCTTCAAGGGTCAAATGTACTAGCAATGAACAATTGAAAATTGGAATGAAAACAGCACCTAAATAGCATCAAAAATAAAAAATACTAACAGATAAATCTGACAAAAGATGTGAAAGATTGTACACTGAAAACAACAAAACATTGGTGAGAGACCTGAATAAATAGATATGTTCATGAATCAGAAAACTCAAAATTGTTAAAATGTCATTTTTCCTTAGTTGATCTATAAATTTAATACAACCCCAATCTAAATTCCAGCAGGCTATCTTTTTGTACAAATTGGCAAACTGATTCTAAAATTCATAGGGAAATGTAAAAGACCTACAATAGCAAAAATAACTTTTAAAAAATAGAAAAAAAAATGGAGAGCAATTATTACCTAATTTCAAGACTTATTACAAATCTATAGTAATTAAATATTTCACAAAAAGATCATTGGAACAGAATAGAATACCCAGAAATAGAAGTATGAGCAACCAAATTTTTTCAAAGGTGCACAGGCAATTCTGCGGGGAAAAGATGACTCTTCAACAGTTGGGTATCCATTCGCAAGAAAGCGGGAAAACACATTACCTTGTGGTCTTCCTCCTAAAAACCTATAACCCCTGTGTTACCATAATCAAAACATCAGACAAACTCAAACTGAGGAACATTCTACAGAATACCTCACCAGAATTGCTCAAAACTGACAAAGTAATCAAAATCAAGGAAACTCTGAAAAACTCACAGGCTAGAGGAGATGAAACAAATGTGATGAGTAAATGTCATGTGGTATCCTGGATGGGATCCCAGAAAAGAACAAGGACATTAGGTAAAAATTAATGACATCTAAAGAAAACACAGACTTTGGTTCAACATAATGTGTCAGTGTTGATTAATGAGTTGTGATAAATGTACATAGGTGCTAGAGAGGATGTGGAGAAACAGGAACGCTTTTACCCTGTTGGTGGGAGTGTAAACTAGTTCAACCATTGTGGAAGACAGTGTGGCAATTCCTCAAGGATCTAGAACTAGAAATACCATTTGACCCAGCCATCCCATTACTGGGTATGTATCCAAAGGATTATAAATCATGGTACTATAAAGACACATGCACACATATGTTTATTGGGGCACTATTCACAAAAGCAAAGACTTGGAAGCAACCCAAATGTCCATCAGTGGTAGACTGGATTAAGAAAATGTGGCACATATACACCATGGAATACTATGCAGCCATAAAAAAGGATGAGTTCATGTCCTTTGTAGCGACATGGATGAAGCTGGAAACCATCATTCTGAG
Organism: Pan troglodytes; assembly: GCF_028858775.2. Lineage (NCBI taxonomy): Eukaryota > Metazoa > Chordata > Mammalia > Primates > Hominidae > Pan > Pan troglodytes. Next base: position 135,874,221 of record NC_072411.2, on the reverse strand, counting down.
CAAACTATCACAAGGACGGAAAACCAAACACAGCATGTTCTCACTCATGGGTGGGATCTAAACAATGAGAACACTTGGACACAGGGCGGGGAACATCGCACACTGGGGCCTGTCGAGAGGTGGGGGTATGAGGGAGGGATAGCATTAGGAAAAATACCTAATATAAATGACGAGTTAATGGGTGCAGCAAACCAACACAGCACATGTATACATATGTAACAAACCTGCATGTTGTGCACATGTACCCTAGAACTTAAAGTATAATTTTAAAAAAATGTGCACAGTAACCTAACATTTAGCAATAGGGGAAACTGGCAAAAGATATATGGGAATTCTTAGTGCAATTTTTTGCACCCTTGCTTTAAATCTAAATTTATTGTAAAATAAAAAGTTTACAGTCCCACCAACAGTGTAAAAGTGTTCCTATTTCTCCACATCCTCCAGCACCTGTTGTTTCCTGACTTTTTAATGATTGCCATTCTAACTGGTGTGAGATGGTATCTCATTGTGGTTTTGATTTGCATTTTTCTGATGGCCAGTGATGATGAGCATTTTTTCATGTGTCTTTTGGCTGCATAAATGTCTTCTTTTGAGAAGAGTCTGTTCATATCCTTCACCCACTTTTTGATGGGGCTGTTTGATTTTTTCTTGTAAATTTGCCTGAGTTCATTGTAGATTCTGGATATTAGCCCTTTGTCAGATGAGTAGATTCCAAAATTTTCTCCCATTCTGTAGGTTGCCTGTTCACTCTGATGGTAGTTTCTTTTGCTGTGCAGAAGCTCTTTAGTTTAATGAGATCCCATTTGTCAATTTTGGCTTTTGTTGCCACTGCTTTTGGTGTTTTAGACATGAAGTCCTTGCCCATGCCTATGTCCTGAATGGTAATGCCTAGGTTTTCTTCTAGGGTTTTTATGGTTTAAGGTCTAACATTTAAGTCTTTAATCCATCTTGAATTAATTTTTGTATAAGGTGTAAGGAAGGGATCCAGTTTCAGCTTTCTACAAATGGCTAGCCAGTTTTCCCAGCACCATTTATTAAATAGGGAATCCTTTCCCCATTTCTTGTTTTTGTGGGACTGTAAACTAGTTCAACCATTGTGGAAGTCAGTGTGGCTATTCCTTAGGGATCTAGAACTAGAAATACTATTTGACCCAGCCATCCCATTACTGGGTATATACCCAGAGGATTGTAAAACATGCTGCTATAAAGACACATGCACACGTATGTTTATTGCAGCACTATTCACAACAGCAAAGACTTGGAACCAACCCAAATGTCCAACAATGATAGACTGGATTAAGAAAATGTGGCACATACCCACCATGGAATACTATGCAGCCATAAAAAATGATGAGTTCATGTCCATTGTAGGGACATTGATGAAGCTGGAAACCATCATTCTCAGCAAACTACCACAAGGACAAAAAACCAACCACCGCATGTTCTCACTCATAGGTGGGAATTGAGCAATGAGAACACATGGACACAGGAAGGTGAACATCACATACCAGGGCCTGTTGTGGGGTTGGGGGAGGGGGGAGGGATAGCATTAGGAGAGATACCTAAGGTTAAATGACGAGTTAATGGATGCAGCACACCAACGTGGCACATGTATACATATGTAACTAACCTGCACATTGTGCACATGTACTCTAAAACTTAAAGTACAATAATAAAAAATAAAAATAAAAAAATAAAAACAAACAAACAAAAAGAGTTTACTTTAAAAAAGACATCTACAGACTGGTAAAGGATAAATATCCAGAATATAAATAACCTTTAAAATTCAATTTTAAAAAATGTTTTTTAATGAGCAAAGATTTGAACAGAGAATAACCCAAGAAGGTACACAGATGGCAAACAGGCACATGTAAAGACGTTCAAGATAACTAATGATTAGGGTAATCAAACTAAAACTGAGGTTTAATCCACATCCCGTTAAAATAGCTGCAATGAAAAAGACTGAGCATATCAAATGATATAGCTGAATTATCTGTCCCTCCCAAATCAAGTGTTGAAATTTGATCTCTAATGTTGAAAGTGGGGCTTAGTGGGAGGTGTTTGGGTGGATCCCTGATGAATGACCTAGTGCCCCCTCCCAGTAATGAGTGAACTTCCCATCTATTAGTTTCAGCAAGAACTGATTATTAAAAAGAGCCTGGCACCTGCCTCCTTTTTCTCTTGCTTCTCTCTCGCCATGTGATCAGCACCCTCCACCCTCACCTTCTGCCATGAGTGGAAGTAGCCTGAGTCTCTTGCCAGATGCGGATGCTGGTGCCATGCTTCTTGTATCACCTGAATGAGCCACAAGCCAAATAAACATGTTTTCTTTATAAATTAACCAACCTCAGGTATTCCTTTATCGCAACGCAAACGGACTAAGACATCCAGTGTTGGTGAGTGTGAACAGCTGGACCTCTCATATGCAGGTGGTGGGAGGGCACCTTGGTCTGGCCGCTTGTAAATATTGTCTGGCAAATTCTTAAAAAGGTAACCATACACCTACCATAGATCACAACTATTCCACTGTTGGGTATTTATCCATAAGAATAAAATACTTCCTGTATTGTGTGTATTTTTAAATTTTCTGTATATTATTATATTTTTGCATCTTAAAAATCCCTATCTGGTAGGGATGCAGTGCACCTCCCTGGGTCAGCCAATTATTACAGATAGCAAAGGGCCTGCCCTTAGACCTCAGAGACCACTGAAATTATTCAAACCAACCAATGCTAAACTGTTTCTCCTGCCCCACCTTGCCTTTCCTGCAGAAACTCCAGTAGAGCTATGGTCTAGCCTCTACCCTCATTCCTATTGCTTCTGCCTCCTGTATTTCAAGTCAAAAAGTGTACAAGGCACTACTTTGCCACAGCCACCACTTCCATTCTATAGCAGTCAGGGTTCAATGAGAGAAGTAAAGCTGCTGGGGATGCACATGATGAAGAATTCATCAGAGGCTACGAATATGGAAACATAGTAATGTAAAGAAAGTATTAAAGAGTGTTTACATACTAATGTGCACAAAGACAAATTTGGAAAATGCCTAAATCTATATCAATATTAATTGGTTGAAAAAACTACATTAAATCCAAAGTAAAGACTTTTATGTCATTACTGAAAGAACTTGTCAAATCAGTCTGCATTGGCCTCTAAAGACATCTATAATTTATCGGCAAATGAAAAATGCAAAGTAAAGAACAATATGTCCAGCCTGGTACTAGATTTTATTTTAACAAAATAGGTGTGAGAATATACATTAGATATCTACATATGCATAAAATAATTTCAAAAAATGAAAATGATGCAAACAAAACTGCTAAGAGCATTTTCTATAGAATTAGCAATAAAGGGAAGTTTCATTTCTCACTGTGGTTTTTGGTATTTTCCCAAAAAGAGTATCTTTAAATGCAACCTGGATATGATCTACAATTATAAAATTTGTTAACTGAGAGGTCCATGAAGTGGCACAAAAGGATTCATGAAACTGGAAAAAAATTCCAAATGCGACAAATGAAAATGTCAAATCACAGTTCAGTGTTATAGCTTGGATATTTGTCCCCACCCAAATCTCATGTTGAAATACGATACCCAATGTTGGAGGTGGGGCCTGGTGGGAGGTGTTTGGATCATGGGGGTGGATCCCTCATGGCTTTGTGTTGTCCTTGCAATAGTCAGTGAGTATTCACAAGATACGGTTAAGTGTGTGGACCTCCCCCACCAACTCTCTCTTGATCCTGCTTTTTTTGTCATGTGACATGCTCCTGCTTCATCTTCTACCATGAGTAAACACTCCCTGAGGCTTCCCCAGAATATGAACAGATGGCAGTGCCATGCTTGTACAGCCTGCAAAATCTTGAGCCAATTAAACCTCTTTTATTTATAAATTACCCAGTCTCAGGCATTCCTTTATGGCAACGTAATGAAGAGTAGAAAATTGGTACCAACAGAAAATCGTACTAATAGAAAATTGGTACTGAGATGTTGCTATAAAGATACTGAAAATGTGGAAGCAACTTTGGAACTTGGTAGCAGGCAGACGTTTGAAGAGTTTGGAGGGCTCAGAAGAAGACAGGAAGATGAAGGAAAGCTTGGACCTTCTTAGAGACTGATTAAATGCTTGTGACCAAAATACTGATAGCAAAATCAGCAGTGAGGGCCAGGCTAATGAGGTCTCATGTGAAAATGAGGAAGTTATTCAGAACTTGAGCAAAGGTCACCCGTGCTATGCCTTAACAAAGAACTTGGCTGCATTGAGTCCATGCTCTAGGAATCTGTGGAACTTTAAACTTGAGAGTGATGACCTAGGGTGTCTGGCAGAAGAAATTTCTAAGCAGCAAAGTATTCCAGATGTGGCCTGGCTGCTTGTAACAACCTACACTTAGATGCAAGGACAAAGAAATGACTTAAAGTTGGAAGTTATATCATTCTACTTGTATGAGGTATCTAAAATAGAGAAATTCATAGAATCAAAAAGAGGAATGGTGGTTGCAAATGAAACCGCCTTTGCAAAATTATGCCTGAGACAGTGAAAAAGATCTAACTTAACTGACTCCATCTTGCTTCTAACCTCCAAGCTGTCCTTGTTCATTCCTGGACATAGACTGAACCAACTTTGGGAGAAACTTATTTTATAGTTGTTTAAAACAAAGACAATAACAGCCCTTTCTCAAAGCAGACCTCCTTCTTGCCAGGGGACTAGATTCCCTTTGTAGGACTAGCATTAGCCACAAGATTAGAAATTATGGTTTAGGATTCATGCAGATGGAGGTTATGAGATTCTGACCCTCCCTAAACCACTCCTAAGATCAGTGCTTGAGATATTTTGCAGACCCTGTCCTTGATGGATCTGCTGGCACCACCCAGATAGATAAACTGGCTCATCTGCTCTTGTGGCCCCCACCCAGGAACTGACTCAGTGCAAGAAGACAGCTTCAACTGCCCAAGATTTCATCCCTGACCAATCAGCACTCCTGGATTACTGGATTCCCCCAACCCACCAAGTATTCCTTAAAAACTGTTCCCCAAATTGCTTGGGGAGACTGATTTGAGTAATAATAAAACTCCGGTCTACCACACGGCTGGCTCTGCATTAATTACTCTTTCTCTATTGCAATTCCCCTGTCTTGATATATTGACTCTGTCTAGGCAGCAGGCAAGGTGAATCCCCTGGGTGGTTACACCAGGGCTTGGAGGAGAGGGGAATGGGCAATTATTGTTTAATGGGTCCCAAGCTTCCGTTTGGGAAGATGAAGAGAGTTCTGCAAATGAATGGTGGTGTTGGTTGCACAGCAATGTGAATACACTGGATACTGAACTGTGCACCTAAAGCGGTGAAGATGACAAGGTTTATGCTATGTGTATTTCACCATAATTAATGATAAAATAAATAAGCTTTAAAAATAAATCTAAGTAACATACCATATAAATAAACTAAAACTGTATAACCATGTAGCAATCTTAACAGTTACAGAAAAAGTGTTTGACAGAGTCCAAAATTCATATCTGACAAAAAAAAAAAAAAAAAACTCTCAGCAAACTAGGAAAAGAAGAGAAGTTTCCAAAGCTAATGAAGGGCATCTTGGAAAAACCCACAGCTAACATCATCCTTAACGGTGAAAGACTGAATGCTCCACTCCTCAGATCAGACACATGCCAAGAATGGGGGCTAATTACTACTTCCATTCAACATTGTTCTATTCAATGCAGTCAAACAAGAAAAAGAAATTTAAATCCAGATCTGAAAAGTGAAAGGATCTCATTCACAGTCAACATGATCATCTATGGGGAAATTCCAACAAACTCTACAACAACCTCCAAGAACAAATAAGTAAGTTTAGCATGGTTGCAGGATATAATAAGTAAAAGTTAATTTCATTTATATAAATGGTTACTCATGAACATTAAGAGTTTCAACGGTGTTGGTCCATTTATGGGCAGATTTGTTGCAATAAATATATTAGAAAATGTTACGGAGATTTGCAACAAATTGAAAAACTTGCAGATAAACCACATAGCCTACAATAGTGAAAATTTTAAGAAAAACTTGAGTATGTCAGGAATGCCTAAAATATATATAGCAACGAGTCTATTTTATCATTTACTACCATATAATAGACACAAATCTATTTAAAATAGTTAAAATTTATCAAAACTTATGCACACAAACACTTACAGACTATACATGACACCACTTGTAGTCAAGAGAAAAGTAACAAAGGTAAGTTTGCAGCATTAAGTCATAAGTGCATAGAGTTAACTGTGCCTACTGTACTATTGCGATAATTTCATAGCCACCCCCTGTTGCTATTGCAGGGAGTTCAAGTGTTGCAAATATCCACTCAGTACGCCGTGTGAGGCTGATCATCTCCATGTGTACAGTTCATCCCTCCAGTAAATTGTGCATCACAGTAAGCACTGATCTCACAGTTCTCATGCATTGTTTGTCATGTTTGGTGCATATCAGAAACTCTAAATAATACCATGGGACCCATACAAAGTGTCACTAGTGATGCCTCAGTGCTCCCATGAAGCAGAGAAATTCATGATATTACAAGAAAAGTTGAATTGCTTGATATGTACCATAGGTTGAGGACTGCAGCTGTGGTTGGCGATCATTAAAAAAAAAAAAAAGAATCCAGATAAGGACCTTTGTTTAAAAAGAAAGAAAGAAAGAAAATTCAGTAAGTCTTCATTGCAGTGATGCCAGCAGGCTTCAAACCTTGCACTTTTTCCAAAATATCTTTTTATCTCATATTAAAAATGCAGCTTTCCAATCTCAATGGACTCCACTGCCAAGGTAGAAAGAAGGATATTCAAAGAGTTAATGGATAAAAGGAACTAGGATTCCATCCGTGGGTTAAAGATTAATAGTGAGAAAGGTCTTACTGAGAAACTGGCAGATTTTTTAACCAAGTGAATACTACCATATATCCTAAGCGTTTAAGGAGTCTCCTGGTGGTAACGGTAATGACAGCACCATGGTGTGCACAGCCCACACAGAGAAATAAGTTCTTTACAGCCCCATGGGAAGTCCTCTGTGCCCTATCAACAAATCCAAGACCAAAAGTAGAAAATTAAGGTAGGAAAATAGACCAGACTGTTGGGGAATGCTCACATATTTCAGAAAAAAAAAGTCTGAAACTAGAGTCATTACATCCATAGATAATTTGTCAAAGAGTAATTCTGTATCATGATTATCTAAATAAAATTTTATTATAAAAAATGTAGCTTTTATGTGGGTGTAGGATGGTTATAAGAAAGGCATACCTATATACTCTAATATGACCTGAGAAAAACAAAGTCATTATATGACAACATAAAGCTAAATAAAACTGAAGGATATAAAGCTGGAGAATTTAATGGCAGCAAAGGATGGTTTGCTAGTTTTAGAAAGAGGTTTGACTTTTAAAATCTCAAGATAACAGAAGCAACTTCTGCCAAACAAGAGGTAGCAGGTGACTTCCCAGACCCCATGAAGAGAAGCATTGAGGAGAACGAATATCTGCCTGAGCCAGTTTTTAATTCATGCAAAAGTGCCCTATTCTAGAGAAAAAAAAATGCCACAAAAGACATTTATAAGTAAGGAAGAGAAGCGGGCACGAGGATTTAAGCCAGGAAGAGATAGACTAACTCTGTCGTCTTATGCAAATACAGTCCAATTTATGATTAAGAATAACCTTATCTATAAAGCTGCTAATCCTTGAGCCTTTAAGGGAAAAAATAAACGCCAGCTCCCAGTCTTTTTGTTGTAGAACAAGAAGGCCAGTACCACAGAAACACTTTTTCCAAATTGGTTCCATGAAAACCAATGCTTTGTCTCTGAAATCAGAAATACCTTGACACTAAAGGACTGTCTTTTAAATTACTTTTGATATTGGACAATGCCTCTAGCCATCCAGAACCCCATGAATTCAACACAAAAAGAGCCAAAGTGGTCTCCATGTCCTCAAACATCATCTCTAATTCAGCCGTTAGAGCAAGGGGTTACAAGGCACTTTAAGGCTCATTACACATGGTTTTCTATGGAAAGGATTGTCAACACTATGGAAGAGAATGTCAGCGGGGCGAACATCATGAAAATCTAGAAGGATTACACTGTGGAAGATGTCCTTGTTGTATAGAAAAAGCTGTGAAAGCCATCAAGCCCTAAACAATACATTATCGCTGCAGAAAACTGTGTCCAGATGTTGTGCGTGACTTCACAGGACTTAAAACAGAGCCAATCAAGGGACTCATGAAAGAAATTGTGGATATGGCAGGCAAGAAAAACAAGGTGGGCATAAAGAGTTTGAAGACAGAGATCTTGGAGATATTTAAAAGCTAATAGACACCACACCTGAGGAATTAACAGAAGATGACTTGATGAGATGAGTGCTTTTGAATCAGTACCAGACAATGAGGAAGAAGATACAGAAGAAGCAGTGTCAGAAAATGAATTGACATTAGACAATCTCGCAGAAGGATTCCGATTATTGAAGACTGCTTTTGACTTCTTTTACAAATTGTACCCTTTTATGATATGGGCACTGAAACTAAAGCAAATGGTGAAGAATTCATACTATATCAAGCATTTTTAAAGAACTGAAAGAGCAAAAATGTCAGACAATAATTATGATGTATTTCCATTAAGTTAAATCGAGTGTGCCTGCCTCTCCTGCCTCCCTTTCCACCTCCTCCACCTCTTCCTCGTCTGCCATCCCTGAAAAAGCAAGACCAACCCCTTCTCTTCCTCCTCAGCCTACTCAGTGGAGGACAATCAAAAGGAAGATCTTTATGATGATCCACTCCCACTTAATGAATACTTAATACATTTTTTCTCAACCTAAAATTTTTTCTCAAACCTTAAAATTTTCTTAATAACATTTTCTTTTATCTAGCTGACTTTATTACAATAATACAGTATATAACACATAAAGCATATCAAATATGTGTTCATTGGCTATTTACGTTATTGGTAAGGCTTCTGCTATACAGTAGGCTATTAATAGTTAAGTTATGGGAGTCAAAATGATATGTGGATTTTAGACTACCTGCAAGGTTGGTATCCCTAATCCCCACATTGTTCAAGGGTCAACTGTACTAGCAATGAACAATTGCAAATTGAATGAAAATACCACTTAAACAACATCAAAAACATGAAATACTTAGGGATAAATCTGATCAAAGATGTGAAAGACTACACTGAAAACTAAAACACTGAGGAGAGATCTGAATATAGAGATACGTTCATGAATTGGAAAACTCAAAATTGTTAGGATGCTGTTTCTCCCCAATTGAACTGTAACTTAAATATGATTTCAACCAAAATCCCAACAGGCTTTTCTTTGTGCAAATTGGCAAACTGACTCTAAAATTCATACAGAAATGTAGAAAACCTACAATAGCAAAAACAACTTTGAAAAAAATTAGAGAGCTAATACTACTCATTTCAAGACATTACAAAGCTATAATTATCACATATTTCACAACTGGATCAATGGAACAGAGTAGAAAGTCCAGAAATAGATGTTTGGAAGTATGAACAGCCAAGTTTTTACAAAAGTGCAAAGACAATTCAGTGGAGAAAAGACTACTCTTTTCAAGAGTTGGCTATCCATAGTCAAGAAAGCAAGAAAAGACATTACCTTTGTGGTCTTACTTCCCAAAACCTATAACCCCAGTCTAACCATGATCAAAACATCAGACAAACCAAGACTGAGAAACATTCTACAGAACATCTGACCAGAACTGCTCAAAACTGTCAAAGTCATCGAAAACAAGGAAAGTCTGAAAAACTGTCACACGGTAGAGGAGATGAAGGGGACGTGATGGGCTAAATGTCATTTGGTATCCTGGATGGGATCCTAGAAATGAAAAAGGACATTAGGTAAAAATTAACGACATCTGCAGAGAACATAGACTTTAGTTCATCATAATGTATCAAATGTTGGTTAATGAGTTGTGATAATATGCTATAGTAATGTAACATTTAACAATAGGGGAGGATGGGTGTCATTGCTCACACCTGTAATCCCAGCACTTTGGGAGGCCAAGGTCGGTGGGTCTCTTGAGGTCAGGAGTTTGAGGCCAGCCTGGTCAACATGGTGAAACCCTGTCTCTACTAAAAATACAAAAATTAGCTGGGCATGGTGGTGTGCACCTGTAATCCCAGCTACTCAGGAGGCTGAGGCACAAGAATCATTTGAACCCAGGAGGCAGAGGTTGCAGTGAGCCAAGATTGCCCCACTGCACTCCAGCCTGGGTGACAGAGTGACACTTTGTCTCAAAAAAAAAAAAAAAAGAGGAGGAAACTAGGCACAGGATATGAAAATTCTCTATGCTGGTTCTTGCAACCTTGCATAAATTTCTTCTAAAATAAAAAGTTTCATGGAAAAAAGTCCAGAAACTGATAAAGTATAAATATCCAGAACATATAAATAACTTCTAAACCTCAATAATGAAGAGAAAACCCAATTGCTTAAAAAGTGGCATAGACCTGAACATTTACCAAAGAACATATACAGACGGCAAACAGTCACACGTAAAGATGCTCAACATCATATTTAAATAGGAAAATCAAATTAAAATTGCAATTTAATTTACATGCCCATTAGAATAGCTGCAATCAAAAAGATTGGCCATATCAAATGATATAGTTTAGATATCTGACTCCCTCAAGTCAAGTGTTGAAATTTAATCCCTAATGTTGGAGGTGGGGCTTAGTGGGAGGTATCTGGGTTACAGGGATGGATCTCTCACAAATGACCTAGTATGTTTTTCCCGATAATGGGTGAGTTCCTGTCCTATTGCTCCTGCAAGAACTGATTGTTAAAAAGATCCTGGCAACCCCTCCTTTTTCTCTCGCTTCTTTCTCACCATGTGATCAGCACCTTCCACATTCACCTTCTGCCATGAGTGGAAGTAGCCCAAGTCTTTTGCCAGAAACAGATGTTGGTACCATGCTTCTTATACAGCCTGCAGAACTGAGGGCCAGATATTATCTCTTCTTTATACATTACCCAGCCCCAGGTATTCCTTTAGAGCAACACAAAAAAACTAAATGACCAGGTGCTTCTGAGCATGAAGAGTGGCATAAAATAAAGCCCATGAGCCAGGAAAGGCAAGATGTTGGGGGACCTTGATAGCTAGTGGGGGCCAGCAGGCCACAGGGCATCACCAGAATGTCTTGAGTGGGCCAAAGAGATGGTGTATTGTGTTGGGTATCACATTCTTAGGGTAGACCAAAGGAAAGAAGCTGGTGAGGGGAAGCAGCAGTAACTGACACCAGGGATTTCATAAAGACGTAGAAAGGTTAGGTCCTAACGCAGGCGGAGGCTCCACCTGGACTCACCTGTTTCAGGAAGACTCACAGGAAAGGAAAAAAAAAAAAAAGATGTTTAACTAAGGGAGCTGCCACATGAAGCACGTGCGTGTTTATCTGCACATCTTAATAGGGATGCCCAGGAATGTGTAAACTGAAAAGAAAATACTAAGTGCCGCCCGTCTCCCACAACAAGTGAATCGAACCCTCCTGGCCAGCGGGACCCCAAAGAAACCTTCAACACTGAGTCACAGCCACGACGGGACAGAAGGCTGGACACACCTCGTCACACCCCTCCCTTTTGTGGTATAAACACAACTGACCCACTTTAGTGTTAAAATAGAGATGAGATGGACACAATGGACTTTTTGTGGCCATCAGATACCAAACTACACACAAGACCTCAAGCCACGCCAGGCAAGAGTTGAGTCGTGGGCGCCTACACTTAAAGAATCAACTATGTTCCGACTGCCACAGAGTTTTTCTTTTTCTCTAGCAGGTAAATAAGCACAGGTCTAGAGAAAAACAATGTTAAACAAGTGCAGCTCCACCAGATGCTAACTGATGCCCATCCCTTGTTCCATAAGCCACAAATACTGCTTTCATTGGACAAGAGGCTGATTTCAGTAACTTTCTCCTGGTAAGAAGACCAGTGACTGGTGACCACAGACTGGTTCTGGCCAATTTACGGAGACTGTGAATTTGAGTGCCTTTGTGCCCTGAAGAGACCTTTTGATGTACAGGGCCTAATTGTAATCCATTTAAATATGATGTCTCCACCCCAGGGTGAACACGGGTCATATGTAACATGCATGTGTGTTCAATACGCATGAGTCAGCACGGCCTTCATAAATATTCATAGCTCCTCCTGTAACCTGGTGAATATGTATGTTTAGCCAGTTTGTTCAGCATAAAGCTCCTACCCCATCCCTTCTCCTTTCAAGGACCTGTCTCTGGTATTTGCCAGAGGTCATGCTTCCCAGCCAGCTAGATGGCCGCCTTGAAGGCTGTAACCTTTTCCAAGAAATAAAGACTCCTTTTCCAAACTTATAATTCTGTAATTTTTCAGTGATCAGAGGTATAAAGGTGAAAGTGAGAAAACTGATCATAGCAAGAGGCAAAAAATGCTGGAGTGAGGGGATGGGGGAACTGATACTTAACTAAAAGAATTGTTAAGAGAATGGCTGGGGCTCAAAGCCAACCCCACTTAGCATTGCTCTTGCAGGGATGCGGCTCTGTGAACCTCCAGGGACAGGAGAGACTTGCCTGACAGGCACCCTGAGGCCAGAGAGGCGTCCTTGCTTCAGGGAGACCAGGACAGTGATCATCCACCCCCATATCCCCTACAAGAGAAGAGTCTGTGAAACTCTTTTGGCGAAACACACTAGACAGTTTCCCTTCTTTCTAACAGTTTTTCTAGGACAAGATGACTTTATCTCCTGGCCTGGCTTCTGCATGGAAGGAACTTGTCACCCATTGGAAATGACAGCAGAAAGCAGAAGACAAGAGAAGCATGAGCCTCCTTAAGTCGTGCCCCTTCTGAATCTGCTAATGATGTGGCCAGCTTCCAGTGCTCCAGTGACAGTGACCTGCTGTCCCTGCTCCTTGGGGAATAAAGAGTCTCCCAGGACGTGAGACTTCCAGTGTTAAACTGGGAATATTCTGGGCAAACCTGCATGGGTTGTCACTTAGTGGGGAGTAGAGTTGCTAGGTTCCCAAAACACAAGGTTACAAGGAAAACAGGTAGCTGATGATAGACTTTGCCCTGGTGATCATAAATTAGTCACTGTTTGTGACCATGTAATTAGCACATTAACAAAACAGAAAGTATTCTGTTCACTTTTCCTTTCTTTCTTTCTTTCTTTCTTTCTTTCTTTCTTTCTTTCTTTCTTTCTTTCTTTCTTTCTTTCTTTCTTTAGTATTCTGTTTACTTTTTCTTTCTTTCTTTCTTTTTTTGAGAGAGAATCTTGCTCTGTTGCCCAGGCTGGAGTGCAGTGGTATGATCTCGGCTCACTGCAACCTCCATCTTCCAGGTTCAAGTGATTCTTCTGCCTCAGACTCGAGTAGCTATGATTACAGGTGCCCGCCACACACCGTGCTAATTTTTGTATTTTTAGTAGAGACGGGGTTTTGCCATTTTGGCCAGACTGATCTCGAACTCCTGACCTCAGGTGATCCGCCCACCTCAGTTTCCCTAAGTGCAGGGATTACAGGTGTGAGCCACTGCGCTGGGCCTTATTTCTGATTAAACACTACTCACATAGAGCCACTGGACTGGGTCTAAAACAGTCTGTTCAAGATGTGGTTTGCAGCTCGTTGTGTTACCTAACCACCTCAGCACGGGTGCAGACCCTGCAGGAAATGCTTAGAAATTCCTGTAGCAATTGGTGTTGCTATGTCAGCCAAGCAATCATCAGTAGTTTCGCATTTTATAGGGCTGTGGTTTATTTCATTTCACTTTCTAGCTTTTCATTTTTGTTATATATTACAAACAATTATGAATATATAATCAACTGCAGAAAACGTTTTTTTCTATTCCTTAATCACTGATAGGTTGAGACTCTCTGCTGTAAACTACTTAATTTCATGATGCTCTGCTGGAGTACAGAGATATATCTACGATTAGTACAGGTTATGCTAAGAAACAAGATGCTATAGGGTTTGGATCACAATCCTGAAAGACATAACCCCAAAACACATAATCCTGAAGGTTGAATTCTGAAATATTGATTCCCTAAGGATCCAAATCCCTAAGGTCTAACTCCCTGAAATCTAAACTCTCTAACAGCTAAAATCCCAAAAATCACAATCACAGGATAGGTTAATTTGGAGGTTTTTTTCTTTTACTTTTTCTTCTTTTTAGGTTTTTTCACAAGGTTAAATTGTCAGCATTATTTTTACAATTTGCTATGCTATGTATTTCATCTTCATATCATTTCCAATACTGAAGGCAGAGACTGTGTATAGACTTATGGAGAATTCTAATTCATTTTATGCTCACAAATTTGACTCCATGGAAGTGCATTAGCACAAGGGTAAGTGTGTAAGCATTAGGCATGTACGTACAAATGTTGAAATGTCCTCAATAATGAAGAGATGTCCCTTTTGTACATCTGCATCTGTGAAAGATAACATTTCTTGGCCGGGCGTGGTGGCCCATGCCTGTAATCTCAGGACTTTGGGAGGCCGAGGAGGGCAGATCATCTGAAGTCAGGAGTTCAAGACCAACCTGGCCAACATGGCAAAACCCCATGTCTACTAAAAATACAAAAATTTGCTGACTGTGGTGGTGGGCGTCTGTAATTCCAGCTACCCAGGAGGCTGAGGCAGGAGATTCGCTTGAACTCGGGCAGCAGATGTTGCAGTAAGCTGAGATCGCACCACTGCACTCCAGCATAGGCAACAGAGCGAGACTCTGTCTCAAAAAAACAAACAAACAAAAAATTTCTTAAGACTTGGGCACTTTAAGCAACTGTGTATGCGGTGGTGACCCATAGAGGTTTCTGACTGACCTCATGATAAGTCTCAGGTCATTTTTCATGGTATTTCAGATGATCAAAGCTGCAAACCTGAGTGCACAAGATTACCAACCACAGTAATAAATGTTGATACTTTTCCTTTTTTAACCTATTACTTTAAGAATATGATTCATCTTCTCACAATTGCTACACCTATATGAAGGTCATTAGTACACCTGAGGGTTTACGCTTGCAAAGATACCTGTATGTTATTATTCCCTATTTTATGGTGTAAAGTGGCCTATGAAGTGGTCTGTCGTGTTTTTATATGTTTTTCAAATAAATCCCCTTTTAAAACATAAACAGATTATCTTTCAAATAAATAATTTTTAAAGTTATTTTTTCTGTAATTATATTTGTAGGATGTTGATCTCTCAGGCTCTTAACATTCAGGATTTTGAAATTTCAGGTCTTTTGGGACTGTGATTGCCTCCCAGGAGCCTCCACGTCAGGCATGTACGTGTTTACTTGCACATCTTAGGGAGGCCATGTGGGTTCACTTTTCACCACTCTCTCGATAGTGTCCTTGACACACAAAAGTGTTTTATTTTGATGTCTGTGTTTTTTGTTGTTGTTGTTTCTCATACACAACAATGTGTGTGTCACATCACAGAAACTATTTCCAAATCTGGGTCATAAATACTTCCCCAAATGTTTCCTTCTAAACTTTTATACTTCTAACTTTTCTATTTAGCTATTTGATCCATTTCAAGTTAGTTTTTGCATATAAGGGTGCATCTTCATTCTTTTGCATGTGGATATGCAGCTGTCCCAGCGACCTCTGTTGAAGAGATTATTCTTTCCCATTTGAACAGTCTTGGCACCACAGTAAAAATCAATTGGCCAAGGATGTATGGGTTTATATCTGGATTCTCAACTCCGTTCTACTGATCTGCATGTACAAGACATTTTTGAGACAATTAGGGGAAATTTCATTATGCATTATGAGTGAGACAATATTAAAGAGTTATTGATTTTGTGAGGAATGATAATGATATTATGGCTATGTAACAAATTTTCCTTATTTCTTATATTTAGTGAAGTATTTGGGGATAGAATGATATCTCCAGCATTTCCATTAAAAAATTATAGCCAAAAGTTATTTTTAAAAAAAGAAACAAAAGAGCAGATACATGAATCAGTATAATAAAATATTGAAAATTATGTAACACAAAGATGGATATATGGGTGCTCATTACACTGTAGTCTCTCCTTGCTATACGTTTGAAAACTTTGACAAAAAAAAAGTTGAAATAAATAATCCTGGTGAGAGGCCTTGGACTTGCCCATTAACAGCTTACTCTTAATTTGAATCTCACAATGGAACCAGATCTTAGAGCAATAGGGGAAGCCCAGATCTTTTCTTGCTGTGCAGTCACCTCCCATCCCCAGTTCTTCAGAGCTACACTCACCCTGGATGGTACAGAGTAATCCTGAATTCCTTCCTACTGGATCTAGTCATCAATTCTGCTGGAACTCACCAAAAACTAAAAAACCCTGGGAGTGATTCCTTTTTTTTTTCTTAATTAAAACTATCTTGATGTTCTCTTGAATGATGATCTGCTATCTTTGTTAAAGTATTTAATTACAGCATTGGATGTAATTCCCCTGGATAGAGTCAATGAGTTTTTGCTACTGGAGACCTTCAGGAAAAACCCCTGTGTAGGATCTGAGACACTGCATGCAGACACATGTGTGCACGCACACACACAAACACACGTGCACATACACGGGCACAGATGCACACTGCATCAAGTGATGCTTCCTTCTCATCAGACACTTCAGACTATGACTCCTGTTGTCCAGCAAGATACAACAAACCATATGCTTTTCCAAGACACAGCCTGCCCTTCTAAATAAGGAAAGAGAAATCCAGTGTCCATAGGTCTTTCAATGACAGTTCACTTTTGTAGGTATGTTGTAACCAAGGCTCTTTGTCAAAGGGCACTCTTTGATATCTGAATTCCTCTTTGAGAATTTTCCTTCCTTTATTATAATTCATAAAGATATGCAAAAAATATAACTTTCCACTTCTATAAAACCTCTTATACATACCTATCCTTTAATACATACAAAAAAACATGTATTTTTTAGACATGTAAAACCAAAAATATATAAAATGATATATGGCCAATATGTTTCCTATTTTATACATATCTTAACATGATAGGTGATATAAAATCACACATAGCTTTCCGTATCTCGAAAGCCCTCTGGGTGACCCTGTGAGCCACAAGGAACTCAGTGTGGGTTCAGGAAGTGGCAGGATCCCACAACTGGGTAGAGGGTGAGGCTGCAGGTAATAACTGGGTGGTGCTTGGTGCTGTAACTGAAGGAGGGTGAAGGGGAGAGAAGCACTTTGAAAAGTCTAGCCTTGTAGAGGCTTGCATCTCCTCGCCTGTTCTTGCCAAGAGCTGAAAGCCATGCCTCACTTGAAAGGTCTAAAACTGTATTCTTCCTGTTTTTTACATTATTTCATTTTCCCATGAGTTGGCTGAAAAGTCAATCCTTTACCAAACAGCTGCCAATGTGTGAGACATACAACTGTGTTACAAAGTCTACTAAACCTTGTAAGAAGCCAGAACATAGCCAAAATTGCATGGTCCATTGCTAAAAAAGTAATAGATGAGGGATCATCAAACAATTCATGAAAATTCATATTATGAAAAACTTAAGCATGGATTTCAAATTTCTTTGCACCAAACAAACTTTTACTAACTTGTTAAAACATGTCTGAATAGGATCTAGTTTGAGGCACTAAGAAGGATAAGACATCAGTTGGAAAAAAGCCCCCATCAAAACAACATGAATTCTGCAGCAATTGAAGCAATAGCATAAAATTTATGCTGAGATATGAGTGGAAGAATGGTGAAATCACTGATGCTTTAAAAAAAAGTTAATGGGGAAAATGGTCAAAAGAAATTTGCAGTTTACAAATGAGTAATTCCTTTTAAGAAGGGACAGGACAAGGTTGCAAATAAAGCCTACACCAGCAGACCATCCATATCAATTTGCAAGGAAATAATTAATCTTGCTCATGCTCTAACTGAAGAAGACTGACAATTAACAGCAGAAACAATAGCCAACACAATAGATAGCTCAGTCAGGACAGTTTACACAATTCTGACAAAAATTTCAGTTGAACAAATTTTCTACTTGTTGGGTGCCAAAACCATTGCAGCCAGATCAGCTGCAGACAAGAACAGACCCTTCAATGGAAATTATAGACAAGTGGGATCCAGACCTTGGCCAGGTACGGTGGCTCACACCTGTAATCCCAGCACTTTGGGAGGCCGAGGCAGGCAGATCACCTGAGGTCAGGAGTTCGAGACCAGCCTGACCAACATGGAGAAACCCTGCCTCTACTAAAATTACAAAATTAGCTGGGTGTGGTGGCATGTGCCTATAATCCCAGCTACTCAGGAGGCTGAGGCAGGAGAATCGCTTGAACCCAGGAGGCAGAGGTTGTGGTGAGCCAAGATCGCACCATTGCACTCCAGCCTGGACAACAAGAGTGAAACTCTGTCTCAAAACAAACAAACAAACAAAAAACCTTGAAGTATCTCTTCAAAGATTGTAACAGAAGATGAAACATAGATTTACCAGTATGATAATGAAGACAAAGCACAAGCAAAGCAATGGCTACCAAGAGATGAAAGTGATCCAGTCAAATCAAAAGCAGACTGGACAAGACCAAACATCATGGTAACAGTTTTTTGGGTGGCTAAGGGCATTCGGCTTTATACTTTCTTCAGGGTCAAAGAAAGATAACATCTGCTTATCATTGTTGTTTTGAAGAAGTTAGCCAAATCTTTAGCAGAAAAACACCTGGGAAAGCTTGTGTCTATGTTGCATCCAAAGTAAAGACTTTCATGCAATTATTAAAAGAACATGTCAAATCTGTGAAGATGTCTCTGGTTTACTGGCAAGTAAAAACGCATAGTAAAGAACAACATGTCCAGCGTGATAGTTGATTTGATTTTCATAAAATAAGTATAAATATTTACATATATGCTTATATATAATTTCAACAAATGGAAACACAGGCATACAAAACTGCAAAGAACATTTTACCGCAGCAGGTAGTACAGGTTAGCTAAAAATGAAATTTTCATTTCTTATTGTGCTTTTAAATATTTTTCCAAAAATACTAAAAAAGTCATAATTGCTTGGAAGGCTTAGATAGGAGGATCACTTGAGCCCAGGAGTTTGAGTCCAGCCAGGGCACCATAGCAATACTCTGTTTCAAAATTTTTAAAATGCAGTGGAAATTATGAATAATTAACCAATTGTATACACATACATATTAACGAGGCCATTATATAAAAGTTGCTAACCAACAAACATGTGGATGGCACAAAATAATTTTTTACATAGAAAAGAAATTTTAGATGCAACAAACACAAATGTCAAATCCCAGTTCGGTAAGGAATCTTTTTAAATATTCAGATCCAGAATACTTTTAATGTGCTAAAGGAGCAATGACTTACCATAGGCACTGGCTTTCCCTGATTGCAGTTGATACCACCAATGAAGATCATATTGGGCATCACAGGTTTGGGATACTCCAAAACAAAGTCCATTCACAACCACCAAATTGATGTGTGGCTGTAGAGATCATATGCCGTGACAGGTGCTTGGAGAATTTCAGAGGCTATGTTTAAGGCATTTTTGAAAAAATATGGGCAAAATAAATGCTCCTCTAAGTGGAAGATGTGGTTCCTTACTCTCTCCTTAAAAGTCATGGCGTCCAGGCTGGGTGTGGTGGCTCACCCCTGTAATTCCAGCACTTTGGGAGGCCAAGGCGGGTGGATCACAAGGTCAGGAGATCGAGACCATCCTGGCTAACACGGTGAAACCCCGTCTCCACTAAAAATACAAAAAAAAAATTAGCCAGGCGTGGTGGCAGGCGCCTGTAGTCCCAGCTACTTGGGAGGCTGAGGCAGAGGAATAGCGTGAACACGGGAGGTGGAGTTTGCAGTGAGCCGAGATCACGCCACTGCACTCCAGCCTGGATGACAGAGCAAGACTCCATCTCAAAAATAAATAAATTAATAATAATAATAATAATAATAAGTCACCGCATCTGAAAACCCTGAGACATATCTAGGACTGTAGGAAAGAGAAGCAGGGCACTGTGCACCTTCTTCAAGGTAATGACAAAGTATTCCTCTGGCGAAGACCACAGAGAGGAGGGAGAAATATTTTGCAACAATTAAGCCACACATATCTAAAGGATCCAGAAACACCGCATCGGAAGAACTCTCCTTTAAGTATTCTACTAATTTTTGGTCACTAAACAAACTCCTGCAATGTGAAAAATTAAATTCTAAACATTTGGATGAACTCATTAATAGAGAAAACAAACTTCGTACTTCTGCTTCCCATTGAGCATTGGCAAAAGCCATGAATTCCCGGTCTAGATCCTCCAGGGTGTATGAGGTTGAATAAGTCTTCACTGTGCAATTCAGTGATTTTCGCAGTTGCCAACTTACCTCTGGCCTGACTGCAACCACCTCATGCCCCCTAAGAATGAGTTTCTCCACCACCAACCACGCGGTGAACCAGTGGCTCCCATCCATGGGCACTCCCATCCATGCTGGGCACTCACTACCATGCTGAGCTTGCCAGACTCAGCAAAGCCACAGGTCAGCAGTAGACACACATATAGGGGAAGGAGGCCAGTCCACCCTGCAGAAGCCATCAGAGAACTTCAGCCCAGAGTGAGCAGCTGGGATTCTAAGCTACTATGATACAGCAGGTGGGAGAAGTAAAGGCACAAAACCTGACCCCAATAGAGGGCATGTAGTCATTCGTTCATTAAAAAAAAAAAAAAAAAAACACAGTCACTGCCAATGAATTACTCATAATAATACATGAGCAGCATTTGCTGAGATACCTACTTGTATGTTTTCCACACAAGACTACCTTATGTTCTTTGCCTTGGGGCAGATCATGCCCTGTGCTGCAATGGGGGTTTAGAAACTGAATTACTCAGCAATGCTTTTGGACCTTAACAATTCAGAAAGATAAAAAGAAAAGTAAATTTGAATAAAGCTCATATTTTTGAAATGTGTTTCAAAGCAAAATATCGACGTTATCCTCAGACAACCAAAAGCTCTCTGCCCAGAAAGGAACTGGCATCTCATGTGCCAAGGACAGACAGTAAGGCCCTCAGCACTGACTTCCTAACTGGCAGGAAATGGGGGCTCACCTGCGTCTCTGCAATGCACAGACATTGACGCTCCATTTCCAAACCCTGAGAGGCCTTTGAAAGGCTGAAATAAGATTGAAAACCCCGCCTCCATGAACCCTTCCAGAGATTTGATGGAATGTGACCGTTGCCTATTGTAAATGGCTTTCCTCAGATATGTTGCCTGCAGTGGGGAGTCGTGACCCTATGCTTGCCTAAGCACTCTGCTGAGCTGCCTCTCTCAGCCTGCTCTGCTTCCTTATTCTGAACAGAGCTGTAGGCCTCTGCTGTGGGCTCACCCCATCGGTCTGGTGCCTTCTTTCAGGAATATGTATCGGTCACCCCCAGTATCCTGAGCACCCCTTGAAGACAGAGGTTATGTCTTCTTCCTATTTTCATCCTCCTTCCACAGCACCCATGCTATACTTGGCATAGAGGAAGTTCACGGAATTCTTGTTGCATTGGGCTGAATTACATCATGGAGATTTCCATGGATTGGCCCAGCAGTGTGTGTCAGGTAACACCCTGAGGAACATTTAGTGAGGGAATCAGCAGCCAACTTCAGGGCATAATTCTTGCAGGAGCACAAGATGGCTCCCTCCAGGACGCATTAATGGGTAATAGATATTGCTTAGTCACCTGGTCCCTTGGTGACTGAGGCACTGGCAGATGACTGTCCTTGAAAAACAAACATGACAGTGAGTGATCTACCTTCCCTGGAGGCTAACTTCAGTGTAGAAATCAATGAAATAGAAAATAGAGAAACAATGGAGATAACCAATAAAACCAAAGCTAGCTTTTGGGGCAAATCAATTAACTTGATAAATCTCTACCCAGACTGATTAGGAAAAAAGACAGAAGATATAAATTATCAATATCAGGAATGAGAGCAGTAGTATCACCATAAATTCTACAGGTATTAAAACAATAAGAGAACATGAACAAGTTCATGCCAATAAAATCTACAACTTAGATGGAATGGACAAATTTCTTAAAAGACACAAGCTGTCAGACTTTACACAAGAAGAAATTAATAACACAAATGACACAATCTGTACCTTTTAAATTCAAATTGAATTTTGAATTCAAATGTTCCCACAAACAAAACGGTAAAGTTCTGATGACTTCACTGATAAATTCTACCAAACACTGAAGGAAGAAATAATACCAATTTCTCACAATCTAGTCCAGAAAACAGAAGCATGTGAAATGCCCTAATTCATTCTGTGAGACCAACATTACCACAATACCAAAACCAGATAAAGATGTGACAAGATACAAAAACTACAGATCCTCATGACCTTAGATACGAAAATGTAAAACAATATTTCAGCAAATCAGATTCAATAATGATATGGTTTGGCTGTGTCCCCACCCAAAGCTCATCTTGAATTGGAACTCCCACAATTTCCACGTGTCATGGAAGGAACCTGGAGGGAGATAATTGAATCATGGGGGCGGGTGTTTCCCATGCTGTTCTCATGGTAGTAAGTAAGTCTCACGAGATCTGGTGGTTTTAAAAATGGAAGTTTTCCTGCACAAGCTCTCTTTCTTTGCCTGCTGCCATCCACGTAGGATGTGACTTGCTCCTTCTTGCCTTCTGCCATGATTGTGAGGCCTCCCCAGCCATGCGGAACTCTAAGTCAATTAAACCTCTGTCTTTTGTAAATTCCTTAGTCTCAGGCATGTCTTTATCAGCAGCATGAAAACAGACTAATACAGTCAATTGGTACCAGTAGAGTGGGTTGCTACTGAAAAGATACCTGAAAACGTGGAAGGGACTTTAGAACTGGGTAACAGGCAGAGGTTGGCAAAGTTTGGAGGGCTCAGAAGAAGACAGGAAAATGTAGGAAAGTTTGGAACTCCCTAGAGATTTGTTGAATAGCTTTGCCCAAAATGCTGATAGCAATATGGACAATAAAGTCCAGACTGAGGTGGTTTCAAATGGAGATGAGGAACTTGTTGGGAACTGGAGGAAAGGTGACTCTTGTTATGTTTTAGCAAAGAGACTGGCAGCATTTTGCCCCTGACCTAGTGATTTGTGGAACTTTGAACCTTAGAAAGATGATTTAGGGTAACTGGTGTGAGAAATTTTTAAAAAGCAAAGCATTCAAGAGGTGATTTGGGTGCTGTTAAAGGCATTCAGTTTTAAAAGGGAAACAGAGCATAAAGGTTTGGAAAATTTGCAGCCTGAAAATGTGATAGAAAAGAAAATCCCATTTTCTGAGGAGAAATTTAAGCCGGCTGCAGAAATTTCCATAAGTAATGAGGAGCCAAATGTTAATCCCCAAAACCATGGGGAAAATGTCTCCAAGGTATGTCAGAGGTCTTCACAGCAGTCCCTCCCACCACAGGCCTGGAGGCTTAGGAGGAAACAATGGTTTTGTGTGCGAGGCCCAGGGCCCCCCGCTGTGTGCAGCCTAGGGACTTGGTGCCTTGCATCCCAACTGCTCCAGCTGTGTCCAAAAGGAGCCAAAGTACAGCTCACACCATGGCTTCAGAAGGTGCAAGTGCCAAGCCTTGGCAGCTTCCATGTGGGGTTGAGCCTATGGGTGCACAGAAGTCAAGAACTGAGGTTTGGGAACCTCTGCCTAGATTTCAGAGGCTGTATGGATATGCCTGGATGTCCAGAAAGAAGTTTGCTGCAGGGGCAGGACCCTCACAGAGAACCTCTGCTAGAACAGTGCAGAAGGGAAATTTGGGGTTGAAACCCCCAAACAGAGCAATAACTGGGGGACTGCCTAGTGGAACTGTGAGAAGAGGGCCACCATCCCTCCACCCCAGAATGGTAGGTCCACCAATAGTTTGCACTGTGCACCTGGAAAAGCCACAGACACTCAATGCCACTCTGTGAAAGCAGCTGGAAGGGAGGCTGTACCCTGCAAAGCCACAGGGGCGGAGCTGCCTAAGACCATGGGAACTCACCTCTTGCATCAGCAAGACCTGGATGTGAGACATGGAGTCAAAGGAGATCATTTTGGAGTTTTAAGATTTGACTGCCCTGCCAGATTTCCGACATGCATGGGGCCTGTAGCCCCCTTATTGGCCAATTTTTCCCAGTTGGAATGGTGTATTTACCCAATACCTGTACCCTCATTGTGTCTAGGAAGTAACTAACTTGCTTTTGATTTTACAGGCCCATAGGTGGAAGGGACTTGCCTTGTCTCAGATGAGACGTTGAACTGTGGACTTTTGAGTTAATGCTGAGACTTTGCGGGACTGTTGCGGGACTGTTGGGAGGGCATGATTGGTTTTGAAATGTGAGGACATGAGATTTGGGAGGGGCCAGGGTGGAATCATATGGTTTGGCTGTGTCCCCACCTAAATCTCATCTTGAATTGTAACTCCCACAATTCCCACGTGTTGTAGGAGGATCCTGGTGGGAAAATTGAATCATGGGGGCAGGTCTTTTCCATGCTGTTCTCTTGATAGTGAATAAGTCTCTCAAGAAGCCTAGTCAACAAGAACAATTTTTCTGGATTGCTTTCATCGATGCTTTGTCCCTGAAGGCGGAAAATGCATTGCCAGTAAGGGATTGTTTTTTAAAGTTCTTTTGATATTGGACAATGTCCCTAGCCACCCAGAACCCTAAAGGTGTCAAAGTGGTCTACCTGCTCCCAAACCCAATATCTCTAATTCAGCTTCTCAATCAGGGGTCATAAGAACCTTTAGAACTCATTACACACAGTTTTCTACGTAAAGGATTGTCAATACTGGAAGAGAATCTGGACAGAGAGGACACCAAGTTAGCAACTATCGACACAGGAAAAACCACCTTCATAAGAACCAAAACTCAGGTGAGCACTCATAGTACCTGGTTTTCATTTTATATAACTGAGAGACACTGAAGAAATAGAAAAAAAAACTTCTGCATCTCCTATGTCACCCAAACCCCTGAACCCACAGTGGCGGTGTGGCACAAAGAGAATCCCTGAGCCCTGGTGGGAGACAATTGTGAGGCACTGAAATCAGTGCTATTCTGTTAGAGCAGAAAGGAAACCCAGACCAAACTCAGCTGACACCCACCCACTGAGAGAGCATTTATTTATTTATTTATTTATTTATTTATTTATTCTTACTTTTTGAGATGGAGTCTCATTCTGTCATCTTGGCTGGAGTGCAGTGGTACGATCTTGGCTCACTGCAGCCTCTGCCTCCGAGGTTCAAGTGAATCTCTGCTTCCTGAGTAGCTGGGATTACCGGCATGCACCACCACACCTGGCTAATTTTTGTATTTTCAGTAGAGATTGGGTTTCGCCATGTTGGCCAGGCTGGTCTCAAACTCCTGGCCTCAAGTGATCCACCCACCTCAGCCTCCCTAAGTGCTGGGATTACAGGCATAAGCCACTGTGCCCAGCATTGAGGGAGCATTTAAACCAGCCCTAGGCTGAGGGAAATTGCTGATCTCAGAGGTCTGAACTTGAATGCCCACAGACCTCACCACCAAGGGCCAAAATGGTCTTGGCCTCAAGTAAACTTGAAAGGCAGTCTAGTCCATAAAGATTGCAACTCTTAGGCGAGTCCTAGGGCTGTACTAGGCCCAGAGACAGTGAACTGGGTAAAGGGGAGTATGACATACTGAAACACTAGCTGAAGCAGCCAAGGGAGTACCGGCATCACTCCTCCCCTAATCCCAGGCTGCACAGCTTGCGGCTCCAAAAGAGACCCTTTCCTTCTACTTGAGGAGAGGAGAGGGAAAAGTGGGGAGGACTTTGTCTTGAATTTAGGAGACCAGCTCAGCCACAGCAGGATAGGGCACCGGTCAGAATCATGAGGCCCCTGTGCCAGGCCCTAGCTTCCTGGCATTTCTGAACACACCCTGGGCTAGAAGGGAACCTGCTGCCTTAAAAGAAAGGACCCAGTCCTGCCAGCGTTCATCGCCTGCTAACTGAAGAGACCTTGGAACCTGAATACCAGCAGTGAAATCTCGTACTATGTCAAGGGCCTTGGTGAGCCTCTGAGACTTACTGGCTCTAGGTGAGATTCAGCACATTCCCAGCTGTGATGGCTATGGAGCAAAACTCATTCTGCTTGAGGAAAGCACAAGGAAAGGTAAAGGGGACTTTGCCTTATAACTTAGGTACCAACACTGCTGCAGGGGGATAGAGCATCAAGAGGGCTTTTGGGGTCCCTGATTCCAGGACTTGACTCAGACGGCATTTCTGGAGCTGCCCCGGGATAGAGGGGAGCCCACTGCCTTGAAGGGCAAGTCTCAGGCCAGGCAGCATTCACCACAAGTTGACTTAAGACCTTGGGCCTTAAGGGAACACCAGCAGAAGTCTGGCAGTACTGTCCATGGCCAGGGGTGGCAGTGGCTACAAGGTGAGGCTCCTCTGTCTTTGCAAATAAGAGGGAAGAATGGGAAGGACTGCATCTTGTGGTCTGAGTGCCAGCTCAGCTGCAATACAATAAAATACCAGGTGGAATGCTAAGGTTTTTGACTCTAGTCCCTGACTCCTAGATGGCACTTCTGGACCCACCCAGGGCCTGGGGGACCTTGCCATTCTGAAGGGAGGGATGCAGGTCCGGCTGGCTGTATCACCTGCTGATTGTAAAGCCCAAGGGCGTTGAGCAAACATAGGCAGTAGCCAGGAGGTGGTTACAGCAGGCCTTGGGCGAGACCCAGAGCTGTGCTGGTTTCAGGTCTGATCCAGCACAGTCATAGTGGTGATGGCCACAAGGATGCTTGTGTCACTCCACCCCCAGCTTGAGGTGGCTCAGAACAGAGAGAGAGACAGAGAGAGAGAGAGAGAGTGAGAGAGAGAGAGAGACTCTGTATTTTTGGGAGGAAGTAAGGGAAGAAAACAAGAGTATGTGCTGGAATCCAGAGAAGTATCTTGGATCTTGTCCAAGACCATCAAGGCAATACATCTACAAGTCTGCAAGAACCACAGCGTTACTAGGCTTGGGGTGCCCCCTAAAGCAGAAACAGCTTAGATTACAACACCTAAGTCCTTTCAAATATCTAGAAAGCCTTTCCAAGAAGGACGGCTACAAATAAACCCAGACAATGAAGACTACAATAAACACCTAACTCTTCAATGCCCAGACACTGAAGAATGTCTGCTAGCATCAACGCCATTCAGGAAAACCATGACCTCATCAAATGAATTAAATAAGGTGCCAGGGACTAACGCTGGAGAAACAGATATATGCGACCTTTCAGACAGAGAATTCAAAATAGCTGTGTTGAGGAAACTCAAAGAAATTCCAAATAACACAGAGGAGGAATTCAGAATTCCAGCATATAAATTTAACAAAGAGATTGAAATCATTAGAAAGAATCAAGCAGAAATTCTGGAGCTGAAAAATGCAATCGGCATAATGAAGAATGCATCAAAGTCCTTTAATAGCAGAATGGACCAAACACAGGAAATAATTACTGAGCTTGAAGACAGGCCATTTGAAAATACATGGTCAGAGGAGACAAAAGAAAAAAGAATAAACAACAATGAAGCATGCTTATAGGATCTAGAAAATAGCCTCAAAGGGGCAAATCTAATAGTTATTGCCCATAAAGTGGAGGTAGAGAAAGAGATAGGAGTGGAAAGTTTATTCAAAGGGATAATAACAGAAAACTTTCCAAACCTAGAGAAAGATACCTATATTCAAGTATGAGAAGGCTAGAGAACACCAAGCACATTTAACCCAAAGAAAACTACCTCAAGGCATTTAATAATCAAACTCCCAAAGGTCAAGGATAAAGAAAAGATTCTAAAAGCAGCAAGAGAAGAGATAAATAACAAACAATGGAGTTCCAATACATCTGGCAGCAGCCTTTTCAGTGGAACCCTTACAGGCCAGGAGAGAGTGGCATGACATATTTAAAGTGCTGAAGAAAAAAAAACCTTTTACCCCAGAATAGTATATCTGGTGAAAATATCCTTCAAACAGGAAGGAGAAATAAAGACTTTCCAAGACAAAAGTTGAGGAATTTTATCAATTCCAGACCGATCCTACAAGAAATGCTACAGGGAGTACTTCAATCAGAAAGAAAAGGAAGCTCATGAGCAAGAAGAAATCATCTGAAGGTACAAAACTCACTGGTAATAGTAAGTACACAGAAATACACAGAATATTATAACATTGTAACTGTGTGTGCAAACTACTGTTATCCTACATATAAAGACTAAACAATGAACAAATCAAAAATAATAACTAAACAACTTTTTAAGATATAGGCAGCACAACAAGATATAAATGAAAATCACAAAGAGTTAAAAAGTAGAGAGCAAAGTTAAGACTAGTTTCTATTAGTTTTCTTCTTGCTGTGTGTTTGTTTATGCAAATAGTGTTAAGTTGTTATCAGGTTAAAATAAGGTTTATAAGATAGCATTTGCAAGCCTTATGGTAACTGTCATGGGTGGCAACTCTCTGAGACTGGTGTGGCATGGGAGGTAAAAAGAATTTACCAAGATACTTGTAGGTAAAGAAAGGCAGATTTATTAGAGAAAGTAGGAAAATATGTTGCAAGATAGTCAGCAAGAGAAGAGCTGGCTGCAAGGAGACAAAGGCTTGCTGAGGATTTTATAGGATGGTGCTTGTGCTGCAGAGAGCTAGGTGCAGTACTGATAATGCCAAGGTTGCAGTGAGATAACTTGCATTTTTCTATCAGCTGAGGGTCCGGTGATCGCTGGGTGCAGGAAGATTATGTTATTTTTGCAGGAGGGCTGTGTGTCCTAGACCACGAAGAAAGGGAGACTTATAGCTCATCTGCTTTTTCTTTTTGCTTTCCCCTGGTCCTGCCAGCCTAGCTCTTTTTCCCTAATTAGGGCTCCACATTTCCCCCCTGACATAGCAACAGTGACAAATCTTTGGCATGTGAGTGAAGGTCTCATCTTCCAACTGCTTCCTACTGACCAGGGGTATAGAGTTGGCCCTACCTAAGATTGTTGGCCTATCAGGAGGTTACATGGACCTAGATCCCTGGGTTGGCACCTAAATTGGGCAGGGTCACTGTTGGACTATGGAAGAACAGCATTTGCAGCCTAAAAAAGGGACTATTCTCTCCCATTTGAATGGTCTTGACACCCTCATAAAATTTGGAACCTACTCAATTGACCAAGGATGTATGGGTTTATTTCTGAATTCTCTGTTCCATAGATCAACATAAAAAGATGCTGTATGAGGCAATTGGAGGTAAATTAATTATGGGCTAGAAATGAGATAATATTAAAGTATTATTATTGTGTTAGGTGTGATAATGATATTGTGGCCATGTAACAAATTTTACTTATTTTTTATATTTAATAAAATATTCAATGATGGAATGACAAGCCAAGAATTTCCATTAAAAAAATGACAGCCAAAAAGTTTCTTTAAAAGGTCAGAATAAGGGGATAGATGAATTAATACAGCAAAATACTGAAAATTATTTAGCCTAAGGATTGATATACAGGTGCACATTACACTATAGTCTTTTCATTTTGTATGTTTGAAAACTTTGAAAATAAAAACTTGAAGTAAAAAATTTTAGTGGGAGGCCTTAGTCTTGTTAACCAAAAGCTAACTTTGAATTTGGATCTTGGACTATAGCCAGAATCTTAGAGCAATGGGGAAAGCACAGATCTTTTCTTGCTCTGTAACCACATCCTATCCCCAGGTCTGCAGAGCTGCACCTACCATGGATGGCATAGATGAAGCCTGAATTCTTTTCCCCTAAAACCAGTCATCAATTCTGTTGGAACTCACCAAAAATTCAAAGAGACTAAGAGTGACTTCCTCTTTTTCTCATTAAAACTATTTCACTGTTCTGCTGAATTATTTACACATCATTAATCAACACACACACATTAGAATACTGAAATGTAAAAGAATGACCATACCAATTGATATAGTTTAAAAGTTTGTCCCCTCCAAATCTCATGTTGAAATTGGAGATGGGGTCATCTGCGATCATTGTTAAAGTATTTAATTACATCCCTGGATGTAATTCTCCTGGATAGGTTCAAGGAGATTTTGTTACAGGAGATCTTCAAGAAAATCCCCTATGCAGGGTCTGGGACACTGCACACAAACACCTGCACATACACAAACACATACATGTGCAAACACATACTCCATCATCAAGTAATGCTTCCTTCTCATCAGGCAGATGAGACTCAGACTCTGAATCCTGTTTCCCAGCAAGATGTAACCAACTGCATGCTTTTCCCAGACACATCATGGCATCTGAAACAAGGAAAGAGCAATATGCAGTGTTCATCGTTCTTTTGATGACAATTTACTTTGACTTTTATGGTTGGGCCATATCCAAGGCTCTTTGACAGAAAGACCTCTTTGAGATCGAATTCCTCTGTGAGAATTCTGCTGCCTTTACAGGTATAATCATAAAAATATACATTAATATACATAACCCTTTGCAAACTATAAAAACTTTCATACATGTGTATATTCTTTAATAGATATAGAAACACATTTATTTCATATCTCATAAAAGATATTTACAATCAAAATAAATGAAACCATATATAGTTTAATGTTTCATTTTTTATAGATATCCCTCTATCACAGGTGATATAAAATCATATATAGGTTTTTATATCTTTAAAGGCCTCTAGGTGACCCTGTGAGCCACAATAAACTCAGCGTGGGTTCAGGAAGTGGCAGATCCTCAACTCGGCCGAAGGCTGTGGGGTGTAGGCAACACATGGGTGGTGCTTGGTACTGCAATTAATGGAGGATAACGAGGAGAAAAGTGCTTTGATAAGTCCAACCTCTTAGAGTCCTGCAACTTGCATCTCCTCGCCTGGTCTTGCCATGAGCTGAAAGTCATGCCTAATTTTGAAAGGCCTACAACTGTAGTCTTCCTGCTTTTTAGAAAGAGCATTATTTCACTTTCCTACGAGATGGCTGAACGGTCACTCTTTCACCAACCATCTGCCAATGACAGATATAACTGTGTTACAAAGTCTACTGAATCTTGTAAGAAACCAGAACAATACATAAAAATGTGTACTCCACCCCTAATAAAATAATATAATGAGATGAGACACCGGGTGTTTCATCTGGATTTAGCAACTATGCGTTTGCCAAGAATCTTATTCTGGTATTTTTCAAGGATTTTTCAGTCACAAGCAACCGAATCCCTATTTAAACTGGCTACTCTAACAATATTACTCAATAATGTTTTGGAAGTATATGCTCCAGCAAAGCAAAAGAAGCAGTATAAATATCAGACAAGGGAATTACTTGCAGATGGTATTGTATATTGTACATCTAATGCATACTACAAAATAATAAGAAAAGTTAGTGATGTGGCTAGATACAAGATACATATGCAAAAACCAAAATTTTAATTACCAGTAATCAGTTAAATGTAGAAATGGAAACATTGCCCCGTACAAAATAGTTTCAAAAGTAATAAAATGCCAAGGAATAAATGTTAAAAACAAACATAAAATGCTTATATAGTGAAAATTTTTATTTATGTATATAAAACAAGATCAGAATAAATAGTGAGACATATATGTTCCTGAACAGGAAGACTTAATAGCAAAAAGATGCCAGTCTTCTCAATTCAGGAAAACCCTGTAACCGTACGTGTAGGACTCTAGTCTACTAAGATAAAAGCAAGAATATAGAAATATATTCACGCAAGGAAAGTATTGAAGAGTGTTTACACAGCCTCATTCACAAAAGGAAAGAGTGGAAAATGGCTATATATATATCAATATTAATTGGTTAAAAAACTACATTGCATCCAAAGTAAAGACTTTTATGCAATTATTAAAAGAACTTGTCAAATCTGTCTGTATTGGTCTATAAAGGTACCCATAATTTATTGGCAAGTGAAAAATGCAAGATAAAGAAGAATATGTTCAGCCCAATACTAGATTTTATTTTTACTAAATAGGTATGGGAACTTACATGAGATATTGCATATGCCTAAAATATTTTTTTTCAATGAAAAGAATGTACACAAAACTGTTAAGAGCATTTCAACTACAGGGTCCCATAGAATTAACAAAAAACGGAAGTTTCATTTCTTGCTGTGGTTTTCGGTACTTTTCTAAACATGGTATTTTAAAATGTAGCCTGAATACGATCTATAATTTTTAAATTATTACATATACTTTCAAGAAGGGCAGTTTTATAAAATTTGATAATTGATGAGTACTTGAATTCGCACAAAATAATTTGTTAAACTGGAAAGAAATTTGAAATGCAACAAATGAAAATGTCAAATCACAGTTCAGTAAGGAATCCTTTTTTAATTTCCAAAGCCAGATTATTCTTAATGTGCTAAAGGAGAGGTGACTTACCATAGGCAACGGCTTTCCCTGATGGCAGTTGATACCACCAATGAAGATCATGTTGGGCATCACGGGTTTGGGATAGTCCAAAACAAAGTCCGTTCGCAACAACCAAATTGATGTGTGACTGTAGAGATCATATGCCGTGACAGGGGTTTGGAGAATTTCAGAGGCTATTTCTAGGGCATTTCTAAAAAGATACTGGCAAGATAAATGGTCCTCCAAGTGCACGATGTGGTTCCATACTCTCTCCTTGAAAGTCATGGCATCTGAGAACCCTAAGAGATCATTGGGGACATAGGAAAGAGGAGCAGGGCACTGTGCACCTTCTTCAAGATGGTGGCAAAATATTCCCCTGGTGAAGACCACAGAGGGGAGGGAGAAATATTTAGCAACAATTAAGCCACAGGTATCAAAAGGATCTAGAAACACTGCATCAAAAGAACTCTCCTTTAAGTATTCTACTAATTTTCGGTCATTAAACAAACTCCTGCAATGCGAAAAAAATAAGTCAAGAAAATCACTGGATGAACTCATTAATAGAGAAAATATACTTTGTGCCTGTGCTTTCCATTGAGCATGGGCGAAAACCATGAATTCCCGGTTCTGATCTTCCAGAGTGTACGAGGTTGAGTAAGTCTTCACTGTGCAATTCAGTGATCTTTCCAGTTGCCAACTCACCTCTGGCATGACTACAACCACCTCATGCCCCCTGAGGATAAGTTTCTCCACCACCGACTGCATGGTGAACCAGTGACTCCCATCCATGGGCACTACCAGCAGCTTCCCTGCCTCAGCAAAGCCACAGGTCAGCAGTAGACACACACATAAAGGAACGGGGCTGGTCCACCCTGCGCAAGCCATGAGAGAACTGCAGCCCGAGCCAGCAGCTGGGATTCTAAGCTGCTATGATACAGTAGGCGGAAGAAGTACAGGCACAAAACCTGACCCCAATAGAGGGCGTGTATTTATCCTTTCATAAAAAAAAAAAAATCACACTCACTGCCAATGATTTACTCATAAGAACAATAACACACGAGTATCATTTGCTGAGATACCTACTTGTATGATTTCCAGACAAGAGTAGATTATGGTCCTCGCCTTGGAGGGAGAGCACGCTGCAAGTGAGTTTAGAAACAGAATTATTCAGCAATGCTTTTGGACCTTGAATATTCGGAAAGATAAAGTGAAAGTAAATTTGAATAATGCTAATATTTTTGGAATTTATCCCAAAGCAAAATTTAGATTTTGACTTTAGCCAACCAAATACTCTCTGTCCAGAAAGAAATTGGCATCTCATGTTCCAAGGAAAGACAGCAAGGCTCTTAGCACTGACCTCCCAACTGGCAAGAAACTGGGGCTCACCTGCATCTCTGCAATGCATAATCATTGCTGGTTGTCTTCTTCCATACCCAAACCCTGAGAGGCCTCTGAAATGCCAAAATGAGATTGACAACCCTGCCTCCATGGACCATACCAGGGACTTGATGGAAAGTGACCATCACGTATTTTAATGACTTTCCTCAGATACGTTGCATGCAGTGGGGAGTTGCTGGCCCAGTCCTTGTGCGAACACTCTGCTGGGCTGCCTCTCTGTGACTGCTCTACTTCTATATTCTAAACACGCCATCATTCCAGTGACCTCTTTCAGGAAAATATGTACTTGTCTCCCTCAGTCTGCTGAGGACTCCTGGAAGTCAGAGGTGATGCCATCTTTGTGTTTTTACCCTCCTTTCACAGTAGCCATGCTTTGCCTTTGACGTAGTTTGTATGTTTGTCCCCTCCATATATCATGGTCAAATATAATCCCCAGTGTTGGAGATGAAGCATGGTGGGAGGTGTTTGGGTCATGGGCATGGATCCCTCATGAATGGCTTGGCACTGCCCTCCCAATAGTGAGTGATTTCTCATGAGATTTGATTGTTTAAAAGTATACGACAGTACATGTATCCCAGAACTCTTAAAGTATAATTTTTAAAAAAATGCCAAAAACCCTCTTCAGGACATTATTCAGGAGAACTTCCCCAGCCTAGCAAGACAGGCCAACATTCAAATTCAGGAAACACAGAGAACACCATAAAGATACTCCTCGAGAAAAGCAACTCCAAGACACATAATCATCAGATTCACCAAGGTTGAAATGAAGGAAAAAATGTTAAGGGCAGCCAGAGAGAAAGGTCCTGTTACACACGAAAAGAAGTTCATCAGACTAACAGCAGACCTCTCTTTAGAGACCCAACAAACCAGAAGACAGTGGGGGCCAATACTCAACATTCCTAAAGGAAAGAATTTTCAATCCAGAATTTCATATCCAGCCTAACTAAGCTTCATAAGTGAAAGAGAAATAAAATCCTTTACAGACAAGCAAATGCTGAGAGATTTTGTCACCACCAGGCCTGCCTTACAAGAGCTCCTGAAGGAAGCACTAAATATGGAAAGAAAAAACCGGTACCAGCTACTGCACAAACATACCCAATTGTCAGGACAATTGACACTACAAAGAAACTGCATCAACTAGTAGGCAAAATAAATAGCTAGCATCATAATGACAGGATCAAGTTCACACAAAACAATATTAATCTTAAATGTAAATGGGCTAAATGCCCCAATTAAAAGACACAGACTGGCAAATTGGATAAACAGTCAAGACCCATCAGTGTGCTGCATTCAGAAGACCCATTTCACGTGTAAAGACATATAGGCTCAAAATAAAGGGATAGAGGAATATTTACCAAGCAAATGGAAAGCAAAAAAAATCAGGGGTTGCAATCTAGTCTCTGATAAAAACAGACTTTAAATCAACAAAGATCAAAAAAGACAAAGAAGGGCATTATATAATGGTAAAGGGATCAATGTAACAAGAAGAGCTAACCATCCTAAATATATATGTGCCCAATACAGGAGCACCCATAAAGCAAGCTCTTAGAGACCTACAAAGAGACTTAGGCTCCCATACAATAATACTGGGAGACTTTAACACTCCATTGTCAATATTAGATCAACGAGACAGAAAATTCACAAGGAAATTCAGGACTTGAACTCAGTTCTGGACCAAGCAAACCTAATACACATGTATAGAACTCTCCAACCCAAATCAACAAAACATATATTCTTCTCAGCACCACATTGCACTTATTCTAAAATTGACCACATAATTGGAAGCAAAACACTCCTCAGAAAATGCAAAAGAACAGAAATCATAACAAACAGTCTCTTAGATCACAGTGCAATCAAATTAGAACTCGGGATTAAGAAACTCACTCAAAACTGCACAACTACATGGAAACTGAACAACCTGCTCATGCATTACTACTGGGTAAATAATGAAATTAAGGCAGAAATAAATAAGTTCTTTGAAACCAATGAGAACAAAGACACAACCTACCAGAATCTCTGGGACACAGCTAAATCTGTGTTTAGAGGGAAATTTATAGCACTAAATGCCCACAGGAGAAAGCAGGAAAGATCTAAAATCAAAACCATAACATCACAATTAAAAGAACTAGAGAAGCAAGAGCAAACAAATTCAAAAGCTAGCAGAAGACAAGAAAAAACTAAGATCAGAGCAGAACTGAATGAGATAGAGACACAAAAAACCCTTCAAAAAATCAATGAATCCAGGAGCTGGTTTTTTGAAAAGATTAACAAAATAGATAGACCACTAGCCAGACTAATAAAGAAGAAAAGAGAGAAGAATCAATAGACACAATAAAAAATGATAAAGGGGAGATAACCAATGAGCCCACAGAAATACAAACTACCATCAGAGAATACTATCAACACCTCTACACAAATAAACTAGACATTCTAGGAGAAATGGATAAATTCCTGGACATGTATATCCTCCCAAGACTAAACCAGGAAGAAGCAGAATTCCTGAATAGACCAATAACAGGTTTTGAAATTGAGGCAGTAATTAATAGCCTACCCACCAAAAACACCCAGGACCAGATGAGTTCACAGCCAAACTCTACCAGAGGTACAAAGAGGGCCTGGTATCATTCCTTCTGAAACTATTCCAAACAATAAAAAAGAGGGACTCCTCCATAACTCATTTTATGAGGCCAGCATCATCCTGATACCAGGATGTGGCAGAGACACAACAACAAAAAAAATTTCAGGCCAATATCTCTGATGAACATCGATGGCAAATATCCTCAATAAAGTACTGGCAAACTGAGTCCAGTAGTACATCAAAAAGCTTATCCACCATGATCAAGTCGGCTTCATCCCTGGGATGCAAGGCTGGTCCAACATACACAAATCAATAAACATAATCCATCACATAAACAGAACCAATGACAAAAAACACATGATTACCTCAATAGTTGCAGAAAAAGCCTTCGATAAAATTCAACAGCACTTCATGCCAAAAATTCTTGATGAACTAGTTATTGATGGAACGTATCTCAAAATAATAAAAGTTATTTATGACAAACCGACAGCCAATATCATACTGAATGGGCAAAAGCTGGAAGCATTCCCTTTGAAAACTGGCACAAGATAAGGATGCCCTCTCTCACCACTCCTATTCAACATAGTATTGGAAGTTCTGGCCAGGGCAATCAAGCAAGAGAAAGAAATATAGGGTATTCAAATAGGAAGAAAGAAAGTCAAATTGTCTCTGTTTGCAGATGACATGATTGTATATTTAGAAAACCCCATCATCTCAGTCCAAAAACTCCTTAAGCTGATAAGCAACTTCAGAAAAGTCTCAGGTTACAAAATCAATATGCAAAAATCACAAGCATTCCTATACACCAATAATGGAAAAACAGAGAGCCAAATTGTAAACTCCCATTCACAATTGCTACAAAAAGAATAAAATACCTAGGAATACAACTTACAAGGGATGAGAAGGACCTCTTCAAGGAGAACTACAAACCACTGCTCAAGTAAATAAGAGAGGACACAAACAAATGGAAAATCATTCCATGCTCATGGATAGGAAGAATCAATATTGTGAAAATGGCCGTACTGCTCAACGTAATTTATAGATTGAATACTATCCACATCAAGCTACCATTGACTTTCTTCACAGAATTGGAAAAAACTACTTTAAAGTTCATACAGAGCTAAAAAAATAGCCTGTATATCCAAGACAATCCTAAGCAAAAAGAACAAAGCTGGAGGCATCATGCTACCTGACTTCAAATTATACTACAAGGCTACAGTAACAAAAACAGCATGGTACTTGTACCCAAACAGATATATAGACCAATGGAACCGAACAGAGGCCTCAGAAATTATGCCACACATCTACAACCATCTGACCTTTGACAAACCTGACAAAAACAAGCAATGGGGAAAGGATTTCCTATTTAATAAATGGTGCTGGGAAAACTGGCTAGCCATATGTAGAAAATTGAATCTGGACCCCTTCCTTACACCTTATACAAAAATTAACTCAAGATGGATTAAAGACTTAAACATAAGACCTAAAACCATGAAAACTCTAGAAAAAAACCTAGGCAATACCATTCAGGACATAGGCATGGGCAAAGACTTCATAACTAAAACACCAAAAGCAATGACAACCAAAAGCCAAAATTGAGAAATGGGATCTAATTAAACTAAACAGCTTCTGCACAGCAAAAGAAACTATCATCAGACTGAACAGGCAACTTACAGAATGGGAGAAAAATTTTGCAATCTATCCATCTGACAAAGGGCTAATATCCTGAATCTACAAGGAACTTAAACCAATTTACAAGAAAAAAAAACCCCATCAAAAAGCGGTCGAAGGATATGAACTGACACTTCACAAAAGAAGACATTTATACAACCAACAAGCATATCAAAAAAAGCCCATCATCACTGGTCATTAGAGAAATGCAAATCAAAACCACAATGAGATACCATCTCATGCCAGTTAGAATGGCAATCATTAAAACTCAGGAAAGAACGTATGCTGGAGAGGATGTGGAGAAATAGGAACACTTTTATGCTGTTGGTGGGAGTGTAAATTAGTTCAACCATTGTGGAAGACAGTGTGGCGATTCATCAAGGATCTAGAACCAGAAATACCATTTGACCCAGCAATCCCATTACTAGGTATATACCCAAAGGATTATAAATCATTCTATTATAAAGCACATGCACATGTATTTTATTGCAGCACTATTCACAATAGCAAAGACTTGGAACCAACTCAAATGCCCATCAATGATGGCCTGGATAAAGAAAATGTGGCACATATACACCATGGAATACTATGCAGCCATTAAAAAGGATGCGTTCATGTCTTTTGCAGGGACATGGACGAAGCTGGAAACTATCATTCTTAGCAAACTAACACAAGAACAGAGAACAAAACACTGCATGTTGGAGTTGGAGTTGCAAGTAGGAGTTGGACAATGAGAACACATGGACACAGGGAGGGGAACATCACACACCAGGGCCTGTCGGGGGGTGAGGGCCTAGGGGAGGGAAAGCATTAGGAGAAATACCTAATGTAGATGACGGGATGATGGGTGCAGCAAACCACCATGGCACGTGTATACCTATGTAACAAACCTGCACGTTCTGCACATGTATCCTAGATCTTAAAGTATAAAAAAAAAAAAAGAGTTTTAGAGCAGGAAAAAAAAAAAAGTATGTGCTACCATGGCATATGTTTACCTATGTAACAAACCTGAACATCTTCCACATGTACCCCAGAAATAAAAATAAAAATTAAAATAAAAAAGTATGTGCCATCTCCCCTGTCTCTCTCTTGCTCCTGCTCTTGCCATGTGACATGCCAGCTCTCCATCACCTTCTGTCATGATTGTAAGCTTCCTGAGGCCTCACCAGAAGCAGATGCTAGCACCATGTTTTGTATAAAGTCTGCAAAACTGTGAGCCAATTAAACCTCTTTTCTTTATAAATTACCCAGCCTCAGGTATCCTTTACAGCAATCCAAACAGACAAATACAGCCTTGCACAAAGAAAATCAACCGGAATATTTGTTGCACTGGACAGAATTATATTCTGCAGGTTTTCTTGATACCTTCATGGACGAGCTAAGCAGTGTGTGTCAGGCAACACCTTAAGAAACATTTAGTGAGAGATTCTGCAGACAACCTCGGGGTATAATCCTTGTAGGAGCACAAGATGGCTCCTTTCGGGACACCCTAACTGGTACTAGACATTTGCTTAGTCAGCTTTTCTTTTGGTGACTGGGGCACTTGCAGATGACTGTCCTTGAAAAATAAACATGATGGTCAGTGATCTACCTCCCCTGGAGGCTTACTTCAGAATAGAAATCAATGAAATGGAAAATGCATTTAAAAAACAGGCAAAATTAATGAAACCAAAGCTGGTTTGTTGAGAAAATTAATGAAACCAAAGCTGGTTTGTTGAGATCAATTAATTTGGTAAAGCTCTAGCCACCTTGATCTGAAAAAAAAAGAGAGAAGAAAGAAATTATCAATATTAGGAATGAGAGAGGTGGTATCACCATAGATTCTACAGATGTTAAAATGTTAAGAGAATAACATGAACAAGTTTATGCCAAAAAAAAGTCTACAACTTAGATAGAATGGACACATTTTGTTAAAGACACAAACTGCCAGACTTTTCACAAGAATAAATCCATAACCACAATAGAAGTAACCTGTATCTTTTAAATTGAATTTGTATTTGTAATTCAAACCTTCCCACACAAAACAAAGTGAAGCTCAGATGACAACACTGATGAA
The DNA here is from genome assembly GCF_028858775.2 of Pan troglodytes. Taxonomy (NCBI): domain Eukaryota; kingdom Metazoa; phylum Chordata; class Mammalia; order Primates; family Hominidae; genus Pan; species Pan troglodytes. Next base: position 135,834,274 of record NC_072411.2, on the reverse strand, counting down.
TCCAGCAAACATTGAAGAATAAATAATACCAATTATTCACAAACTAGTCCCAAAAACTGAAGCCTAGGGGATTTCCTAATTCATTTTATGAGACCAGCATTATCACAGTACCAAAACCAGAAAAAGACATTAAAAGATAGGAAAATTACAGACCCTCATGAGCTTAGATGCAAAAATTTTAAACAAAATATTGGCAAGTCAAAGTCTGTAATATTTTAAAATAGGTACTACACAAAAAGATTAGACACCATAACCAAGTGGGGTTTATCCTAGGAATGCAAGGCTGGTTTGACATTAGAAAATTAATCAAGGTTGTGCCACCATGTTCATAGCAGCATAACTCACAACAGACAAGAAGTGGAAACAACCCAAGCAAAAATGTGGTGTATGTATACAGCATGAAATATTATTCACCCTTAGAAAGGAAGAAAATTCTGACATATGCTAACATGAATGAAACTTAAGGGCATTGTGCAGAGTGAACTAAGCTAATCACAAAATGACAAATGCTGTATGATTCTACTTATATGAAGTATCTAAAATAGTCAAATACATAGAATTAAAGAGTGGAATGCTGGTTGGCAAGGGCTGAGAGGAGGGGGGAATGGAGTATTCTTTTTTAATGGGTCCAAAGTTTCAGTTTGGGAAGATGAAGCGAGTTCTAGAGATGAATGGTGGTGTTGGTTGCACAGCAATGTGAACGTACTCAATACTGAACTGTGCACCTAAAGTGATGAAGATGATATATTTTATGTTGTGTGTTTTCACCACAATTAATGATTAAATAAATAATTTTATAAATCAATTAAAGTAACATACCATATAAATAAACTAAAAAAGTATAAGCATATAATTATCTCAATAGGTATGGAAAAAGTGTTTGACAAAAATCCAAAATCCATTTGTGATAAAAAATTCTCAACAAACTCGGAAAATAAAGGGAAGTATCTTAAACTAATGAAGGACATCTTGGAGGAACCCACAGTTAATATCATCCTTGATGGTGAAAGACTGAATGCTCCACTCCTCAAGGCAAACACATGCCGAGGACAGGGGCCCTCCATACTTCTACTCAACATTGTTCTTCAGGTTCCAGCCAGTGCAGTCAGGGAGGAAATAGAAGTAAAAAGTGTCCAGATTGTAAAGAAAAAATAAAAAAGGTCTCATTCACAGACAATAAGTTTATCTATGTAGGAATAATAACAAACTCTACAAAAATCTCCTAGAACAAATACGTAAGTTTAGCATGGTTGCAAGATACAATACTTAAAAACTAATCTTCTTTCTATATACAGTTGACATTGAACAGTAGGGTTTTGAGCTGTGTGGATCCACTTATATGCAGATTTTAAAAAATAAATATATTGCAAAAATTTTAAGAAATTTCTAACAGTTTGAAAAAATATATATATAAACCACATAAACTAGAAATATCTAAACATTTTTAAAGCTATGCCATGACTGCAGAAACCATGTGCAGATACCATGTTATTATTTATTACTTTAAAATATGCATAAATCAATAAAAAATTTATTAAACCACACACAAACACTTCCAGAGTGTACACTGCATCATTAGCACAGGAAAGAAATACAAACATATAGAGGCAGCATTAAATCTTAACTGCATAAAATTACCTATATTATATACTACACTACTGTAATAATTTTGTAGCTACCTCCTGTTGCTATTCCAGTGAGCTGAAGTGTGGCTTAAGTGCATGTGATATAACACTTATACTCTCTGTTTGAGCATTTCATCTCTCCAATAAATTGCATGTCAGAGTAAAAAGTGATCTCTTATGGCTCTACTGTATTTTTCATCATGTTTGGTGCAATATTGTAAACCTTGAATACCGTCATGGGACTACAGAGTGCCACTAATGATGCTGGAATTACTCCCAAGAAGCAAAAAGAAATCATGACATAACCAAAAAAGTCGAATTGCTTGATTGGGACCATAGGCTGAGCTCTACCGTGGTGATTGCCTGCCATTTCAAAATAAATGAAGCTAGATAAGGACCAGTGGAAAAGAAAGAAAGAAAGAAGGAAGGAAGGAAGGAAGGAAGGGAGATTCATGAAGACATTGCTGCAGCTATGCCAGCAGGAGCCAAACCTTGCATTTTTTTCTGAAATACGTTCTTGTCTCATATTGAAAATGCAGCTTTAACGTGGGTGTAGCATTGCTATAAGAAAGGCATATTTATAGAACCAATGTGATTTGAGAAAATGCAAAGTCATTATATGACAACTTAAAGCAAAAGAGAGGTGAAGAATCTAAAACTGTAAAATTTAATGGCAGCAAAGGATGGTTTGCTAGTTTTGGAAAGGGGTTCAGCTTTAAAATTGTCAAGATAACAGGAGAAGCAGCCTCTGCCAAGCAAAAGGAGACAAATGAGTTCCCAGATGCCATGAAGATAATTATTGAGGGGAAAGGATATCTGCCTGAACAGGGTTTTAATACAGATGACAGTGCCCTATTCTGGAAAAAAACAAAAACAAAAACAAGATGACACAAAAGACATTTATTAGCAAGGAAGTAAACCAAGCACCAGAATGCAAGGCAGGAAGGGACAGGCTAACTCTACTGTTTTGTGTAAATGCAGTCAAGTTTACACTCAGGACTGACCTCATGTGTAGAACTGCCAAACCTTAAGCCTTGAGGGGACAAGATCAACACCCACTGACAGTTTTTTGGTTGTACAACAAGAAGGCCTAGACAACAAGAACACTTTTTCTGGATTGGTTCCATCAATGCTTTGTCCCTGAAGGCAGAAAATGCATTGCCAGTAAGGGACTGTCTTTTAAAATTCTTTTGATATTGGACAATGCTAGCCACCCAGAACCCATGAGTTCAACACTGAAGGTGTCAAAGTGGTCTACCAGCTTCCAAACCCAACATCTCTAATTCAGTCTCTCAATCAGGGGTCATAAGGAACTTCAGAACTCATTACACAGTTTTCTATGGAAAAGATTGTCAATACTAGGAAAGAGAATCTGGATAGAGAATGTCATGAAAGTCCAGAAGGATTACACTATTGAAGATGCCATTGTTGTTATAGAAAGAGCTGTGAAAGCCACCAAGCCCCAAACAATTCATTTCTTCTGGAGAAGACTGTGACCAGATGTTGCGAATGACTTCACAGGATTTAAGACAGAGCCAATCAAGGAAGTCATGAAAGGGATTATGGATACAGCAACATAAGGTGGGGGATAAAGTGTTTCAAAATATGAATCTTGGAGAAATTCAAGAGTCAATAGACACCACACTCGAGGAATTAATAGATGACCTGATAGAGATGAGTGCTTTCCAATCACTACTTGATGAGAAAGAAGATGTAGAAGAAGCAGTGCCAGAAAAAAAAATGGCCTTACACAATACAAGCCTCATAGAAAGGCTTCCAGTTATTTAAGACTGCTATTGACTTCTATTACGACATGAACCCTTATGGGAACTGAAACTAAAGCAAATGGGGAAGAAGGATTAGTACTGCATAAAAGCATTTTTAAATAAATCAAAGAGAAAAAAAGACAGTAATTATGATGTATTTCCATAAATTTATACCAAGTGTACCTGCCTCTCCTGCCTCCACTTCCACCCCCTCTACCTCTTCTGCTTCTGCCACCCTAAGACAGTAAGACAAACATCTACTCCTCCTCCACAGCCCACTCAATGGAAGACGATGAGGGTGGAGACCTTTATGATGATTCACTTCCACTTATACATACTCAACTTTTATTTTAGATTCAGGAGTACATGTGCAGCTTACCTGAGTATATTGTGTGATGCTGATGTTTGGGGCATGATTGCTCCCATCACCCAAGAACTGAGCATATTACCCAATAGTTTTTCAACTCCTGCATCCCTTCCTCTCCCCTTTAGTAGTCCATAGTGTCTATTGTTGTCATCTTTATGCCCATGAGTACCCACTATTTAGCTCCCACTTCTAAGTGAGAACACATGGTATTTGGTGTTCTGTGCCTGTATATATTCCCTTAGGATAATGACCTCCAGCTGCATCCATGTTGTTACAAAGGACATGATTTCATTCTTTTTTTATGACTGCATATTCCATGGTGTATATGTACCACATTTTCTTCATCCAATCCACTGTTGACGGGCACCTAGGTTGATTTCATGTCTTTTCTATTCTGAATAGAGCTGCAATGAACATACCAGTGCATGTGTTTCTTGGTAAAATGATTTTTTAAATATATGTATCCAGTAATGTAATGAGATTGCTGGGTCGAATGACAGTTCTGTTTTAACTTCTTTGTCAAATCTCCAAACTACTTCCCACAGGGGATGAACTAATTTGCGTTCCCACCACCAACAGTGTACAAGTGGTCCTTTTTCTCAGCAGCTTCGCAAGCATCTATTGTTTCTTGACTTTTTAATAACAGCCATTCTAACTGGTGTGAGATGGTATCTCATTGTGGTTTTGGCTTTCATTTCTCTGATGATTAGTGATGTTGGGCATTTTTTCATATGTTATGTTTTTAAATAACATTTTCCTTTCTCTAGCTTGCTTTATTGTAATAATACAGGATCTAATACTAATAACATCCAAAATATGTGTTAATTGACTGTTTATACTATTGGTAAGGCTTTTGGTAAATAGTTGGTTGTTAGTAGTTATGTTTTTCGAGAATCAGAAGATCTGTGTGGATTTTCTACTTCACAAGGGTTGGTCCCCTTCATTCCCACATTGTTCAGGGGTCAACTATACTAGCAATGAACAATTAAAAATTGGAATAAAAATATCACTTAAATAGCATCAAAAACATGAAATAGTTAGGAATATATCTGACAAAAATTATGAAAGACTGTACACTGAAAACTACAGAACACTGATGAGGCACTTAACATAAATAGATAATGTTAATGAATTGGAAAAATCAAAATTGCTAAGATGTTGTCTCTCCCCAGTTGATCTATAAATTCAATACAATCCCAATCAAAATCAAACTAACAAACTTATTCTAAAATCCATGTGGTAATGTAGCAGACCTACAATAGCAAAAACAATTTGAAAAAAATAGGTAACACTACCTCATTTCAAGATTATTACACAGCTATAGTAATCAAATATTTCACAAATATTTCAATGGAGCAGAATACAAAGTCTAGAAATACATGCACAGATGTATGAACAGCCAAGTTTTTACAAAGGTACAAGAAGTGCATTGGAAAAAAGGCCACTCTTTTCTACAGTTGAATATTCACATGCAAGAAAACAAGAAAAGACCTCCGCATCTTCCTACCAAAAACCTATAACCCCAGTTTAACCATGATAAAAACGTCAGGCAAACACAACTGACATTCTAGAGGAACATTCTACAGGACACCTGACCAGGACTGCTCAAAACTGCCCAAGTCACCAAAAACAAGGAAAGTCTGAGAAACCGTCACAGGCTGGAAGAGACTAAGGAGACATGATGACTACATTTCAGGTGGTATCAATGGGATCCCATAAAAGAACAGGGATATTAAGTAAAAATCAATGAAATCTGAAGGAAACAGACTTTAGCTCATCATAATGTGTCATATTGGTGAATGAGTTGTGATGGATGTGCCATAGAAACATAACATTTAACAATGGGGGAAACCGGATACAGGGTAGATAAGAATTCTCTGAACTATTTGTTGCAACCTTGCTATAAACCTCTATTTATTCTAAAATAAAGTATTTGTAAGAAAAGTCACTCAACGGACTGTGAGAAAATATTTGCAGGACCCCTGTGGATGCACATGGTGAAGGATTCATCAGAGGCATGATGGGAGCTGTCTGGATGATCTCTGCAAATGGTCTTGGAGTCTGATGCTGGAGATTAAGGACCCCAGGGTGGGTCTTCTGTTGAAGAGACTATTCTTTCCCATTTGAATGATCTTGACAACCTTATCAAAATTTGACATCTTATCAATTGGCCAAGAACGTATGGGTTTATTTCTGAATTCTCCATTCCATTCCATTGATCTATATGGAAAGATGTTGTTCAAGAAAATGGGGGAAATTTAATTATGAACTGGAAATGAGATAATATTAAAAAATTTTTACTGTCATAGATATGATAATGATATTGTGGCTATGTAACAAATGTTTCTTATTTTTTATATTTAATTAAGTATTCGGTGATGGAATGACATGCCAAGAATTTCTTTTTAAAATGACTAGATGGCATTCACAATTACTACAAAGAGAATAAAACACCTAGGAATCCAACTTACAAAGGATGCGAAGACCTCTTCAAGGAGAACTACAAACCACTGTTCAACGAAATAAAAGAGGACACAAAGAAATGGAAGAACATTCCATGCTCATGGATAGGAAGAATCAATATCACAAAAATGGCCATACTGCCCAAGGTAATTTATAGATTCAATGCTATCCCCATCAAGCCACCATTGACTTTCTTCACAGAATTGGAAAAAACTACTTTAAATTTCATATGGAACTAAAAAAGAGCCCATATAGCCAAGACAATCCTAAGCAAAAAGAACAAAGCTGGAGGCATCACGCTACCTGACTTCAAACTAAATCACAAGGCTACAGTAACCAAAACAGCATCATATTGGTACCCAAACAGATATATAGACCAATGGAACAGAACAGAGGCCTCAGGAATAACACCACATATCTACAACCTTCTGATCTTTGACAAACCTGACAAAAACAAGAAATGGGGAAAATATTCCCTATTTAATAAATGGTGCTGGGAAAACTGGCTAGCCATATGTAGAAAGCTGAAACTGGATCCCTTCCTTACACCTTATAGAAAAATTAACTCAAGATGGATTAAAGATTTAAATGTAAGACCTAAAACCATAAAAACCCTAGAAGAAAACCTAGGCAATACCATTCAGGACATAGGCATGGGCAAAGACTTCATGACTAAAACACCAAAAGCAATGGCAACAAAAGCCAAAATTGACAAATGGGATCTAATTAAACCAAAGAGCTTCTGCACAGCAAAAGAAACTATCATCAGAGTGAAAAGGCAACCTATGAAATGGGAGAATATTTTTGCAATCTATCCACCTGACAAAGGGCTCATATCCAGAATCTACAAAGAACTCAAAAAAATTTACAAGAATAAAACAACCCCATCAAAAGTGGGCAAAGGATATGAACAGGCACTTCTCAAAAGAAGACATTTATGCAGCCAACAGACATATGAAAAAATGCTCATCATCACTGGTCATCACAGAAATGCAAATCAAAACAACAATGAGATATCATCTCATGCCAGTTAGAATGGCGATCATTAAAAACTCAGGAAAGAACAGATGCTGGAGAGGATGTGGAGAAATAGGAACGCTTTTACCCTGTTGGTGGGAGTGTAAATTAGTTCAACCATTGTGGAAGACAGTGTGGCAATTCCTCAAGGATCTAGAACTAGAAATACCATTTGACCCAGTGATCCCATTACTGGGTATATACCCGAAGAATTATAAATCATGGTACTATAAAGACACATGCACACGTATGTTTATTGCAGCACTATTCACAATAGCAAAGACTTGGAACCAACCCAAATGTTCATCAATGATAGACTGGATTAAGAAAATGTGGCACATATACACCATGGAATACTATGCAGCCATAAAAAAGGATGAGTTCATGTCCTTTGCAGGGACACAGATGAAGTTGGAAACTATCATCCTCAGCAAACTATCACAAGGACAGAAAATCAAACAGTGCATATTCTCACTCATAAGTAGGAGTTGAACAATGAGAACTCATGGACACAGGGAGGGGAACATCACACACTGGGGCCTGTCGTGGGGTGGGGGGCTGGGGAAGGGATAGCATTAGGAGAAATACCTAATGTAAATGACCAGTTGATGGGTGCAGCAAACCAACATGACACATGTGTACCTATGTAACAAACCTGCACGTTGTGCACATGTGCCCTAGAACTTAAAGTATAATTAAAAAAAAGATTGACACAAATTTCTCTTTAAAAGTTTTCTTTAAAAAGACAGAAAAAAGGGATAGATGAATCAGTTCAGCGAAATAGTGAAAATTATTTAACCTAAGATTGATATATGGGTTGTCATGACACTAAGTCTCTCCTTTGTATAGGTTGGAAAACTTTGAAAATAAATACTTGAAGTAAACAGTTTTAGTGGGAGGCCTTAGTCTTGTCCACCAAAAGCTAACTTTGAATTTGGATCTTAAACTGGAGCCAGAAACTTAGAGGAATGGGGGAAACACAGATCTTTTCTTGCTCTGTAACCATATCCCATCCCCAGGTCTGCAGAGCTGAACCTACCATGGATGGTATAGACGAAGCCCGAATTCTTTTCACCTAAAACCAGTCATCAATTCTGTTGGAACTCACCAAAAATTCAAAGAGACTAGGAGTGACTTCCTCTTTCTCTCATTAAAACTATTTCACTGTTCTGCTGAATTATTTACACATCTTTAATCAACACACACACATTGGAATACTGAAATGTAAAAGAATGACCATACCAAAAGATAAAGTTTAAAAGTTTGTCCCCTCCAAATCTCACGTTGAAATTTGATCCCTGACGTTGGAGATGGGGCCATCTGCCATCTTTGTTAAAGTATTTAATTACATCCCTGGATGTAATTCTCCTGGATAGACTCAAGGAGCTTTTGTTACAGGAGATCTTCAAGAAATCCCCTGTGCAGGGTCTGGGACACTGCACACAAACACACCTGCACATACACAAACACATGCATGTGCAAACACATACTCTATCACTGAGTAATGCTTCCTTCTCATCAGGCAGATGAGACTCACACTCTGAATCCTGTTTCCCAGCAAGATGTAACCAACTGCATGCTTTTCCCAGACACATCCTGGCATCTGAAACAAGGAAGGAGCAATACGCAGTGTCCATCCTTCTTTCGATGACAGTTGACTTTTACTTTTGTGGTTGGGCCATATCCAAGGCTCTTTGACAGAAAGCCCTCTTTCAGATCTGAATTCCTCTGTGAGAATTCTGCTGGCTTTACGCATATAATCATAAATATATACATTAATATACATAACCTTCTGCAAGTATAAAAACTTTCATACATATATATTCTTTAATAGATATAGAAACATTTATTTCATATCTCATAAAAGATTTATAATCAAAATAAGTGAAACCATGTAGAGTTTAATGTTTCATTTTTTTATGGATATCTCCCTATCGTAGGTGATATAAAATCATATATACGTTTTTATATCTCTAAAGGCCTCTGGGTGACCCCTTGGGCCACAATAAACTCAGTGTGGGTTCAGGAAGTGGCAGAGCCTCACACTCGGCCAAAGGGTGTAGGGTGCAGGCAACACATGGGTGGTGCTTGGTACTGTAATTAGTGGAGGATAACGAGGAGAAAAGTGCTTTGATAAGTCCAACCTCTTAGAGTCCTGCAACTTGCATCTCCTCGCCTGGTCTTGCCATGAGCTGAAAGTCATGCCTAATTTTGAAAGGCCTGCAACTGTAGTCTTCCTGCTTTTTAGAAAGAGCATTATTTCACTTTCCTGTGAGATGGCTGAACGGTCACTCTTTCACCAACCATCTGCCAATGACAGATATGACTGTTACAAAGTCTACTGAACCTTATAAGAAGCCAGAACAATAGAGAAAAATGTATACTCCATCCCTAATAAAATAATAGAATGAGATGAGACACCAGGTGTTTCATCTGGATTTAGCAACTATGCGTTTGCCAAGAATCTTATTCTGGTATTTTTCAAGGATTTTTCAGTCACAAGCGACCAAATCCCTATTTAAACTGGCTACTCTAACAATATTACTCAATAATGTTTTGGAAGTATATGCTCCAGCAAAGCAAAAGAAGCAGTATAAATATCAGACAAGGGAATTACTTGCAGATGGTATTGCATATTGTACATCTAATGCATACTACAAAATAATAAGACCTGAATAAATAGTGAGACATACATATTCCTGAACAGGAAGATATAATAGCAAAAAGATACCAGTCTTCTCAATTCAGGAAAACCCTCTAACCCTACATGTAGGACTCTAGTCTACTAAGATAAAAGCAAGAATATAGAAATATATTCACACAAGGAAATTATTAAAGAATGTTTACATAGCCTTATTCATAAAAGCAAAAATGGAAAATGCCTAAACATATATCAATATTAATTGGTTAAAAGAACTACATAGCATCCAAAGTAAAAACTTTTATGCAATTATAAAAAGAACTTGTCAAATCTGTCTGTATTGGTGTATAAGGAATCTACAATTTATTGGCAAATGAAAAATGCAAGGTAAAGAAGAATATGTCCAGCACAGCATAAAATTTTATTTTAACAAAATAGGTATGAGAATTTACATTAGATATTGCATATAAATGAAACATTTTTTTATACTGAAAAGAATATACACAAAACTGATAAGAGCATTTCCTCTAGGGGTCAGAAAACTTAGGAAAAAGGGGAGTTTCATTTCTTGCTGTGGTTTTTGGTACTTTTCTAAACACAGTACTCAAAAATGTGGGCTAAATATGATCTATAATTTTTAAATTAAATATATACACCTAAAATACTTTTTTAAATGAAAAGAATGTATGCAAAACTGCTAAGAGCATTTGCTCTAGGGGGTCACATAGAATTAGCAAAAAAGGAAAGTTCAATTTCTTACTGTGGTTTTTGGTACTTTTCTAAACATGGTACTCAAAAATGTAAGCTGAATATGATCTACAATTTTTAAATTATATACACACACCTTCAAGAAGGGCAGTTTTATAAAATTTGATAACTGATGAGTACATAAATTGGCACAAAATAATTTGTTAAACTGGAAAGAAATTTGAAATGCAACAAATGAAAATGTCAAATCACAATTCAGTAAGGAATCTTTTTTTAATTTCCAAAGCCAGATTATTCCTAATGTGCTAAAGGAGAGGTGACTTACCATAGGCAATGGCTTTCCCTGATGGCAGTTGATACCACCAATGAAGATCATATTGGGCATCACGGGTTTGGGATAGTCCAAAACAAAGTCCGTTCGCAACAACCAAATTGATGTGTGGCTGTAGAGATCATATGCTGTGACAGGTGTTTGGAGAATTTCAGAGGCTATTTCTAGGGCATTTTTGAAAAAATACTGGCAAAATAAATGTTCCTCCAAGTGCATGATGTGGTTCCGTACTCTCTCCTTGAAACTCATGGCATCTGAGAACCCTAAGAGAATTCTGGGGACATAGGAAAGCGGAGCAGGGCACTGTGCACCTTCTTCAAGATAGTGGCAAGCTATTCCCCTGGCGAAGACCACAGAGGGGAGGGAGAAATATTTGGCAACAATTAAGCCACAGGCATCAAAAGGATCAAGAAACACCGCATCAAAAGAACTCTCCTTTAAGTATTCTACTAATTTTCGGTCATTAAACAAACTCCTGCAATGCGAAAAAAATAAGTCAAAAAAACCATTGGATGAACTCAGAAATAGAGAAAACAAGCTTTGTACTTGTGCTTTCCATTGAGCATCGGCGAAATCCATGAATTCCCGGTCCAGATCCTCCAGAGTGTATGAGGTTGAGTAAGTCTTCACTGTGCAATTCAGTGATTTTCCCAGTTGCCAACTCACCTCTGGCATAACTACAACCACCTCATGCCCCCTGAGGATAAGTTTCTCCACCACCGACTGCATGGTGAACCAGTGACTCCCATCCATGGGCACTACCAGCAGCTTCCCTGCCTCAGCAAAGCCACAGGTCAGCATCAGAGAAACACATAGGGGAAGGGGGCTGGTCCACCCTGTGCGGGCCATGAGAGAACTGCAGCCCGAGCCAGCAGCTGGGATTCTAAGCTGCTATGATACAGTAGGCGGAAGAAGTACAGGCACAAAACCTGACCCCAATAGAGGGCGTGTATTTATCCTGTCATAAAAAAAAAAAAAAATCACACTCACTGCCAATGATTTACTCATAAGAACAGGAATACATGAGTATCATTTTTTGAGATACCTACTTGTATGTATCTCATAAGAGTACTATAAGAGTAGCTTATGGTCTCTGCCTTGGACAGATCATGCCCAGTGCTGTAACGTGAGTTTAGAAACAGAATTACTAAGCAATGCTTTAGGACCTTGAATATTCAGAAAGATAAAGTGAAAGTAAATTTGAATAAAGCTAATATTTTTGGAATTCATCCCAAAGCAAAATTTAGATTTTAACTTTAGCCAACCAAATACTCTCTGTCCAGAAAGAAATTGGCATCCTATGTTCCAAGGAAAGACAGCAAGGCCCCTTAGCACCGACCTCCCAACTGGCAAGAAATTGGGGCTCACCTGCGTCTCTGCAATGCATAATCATTGCTGGTTGTCTTCTGCCATATTCAAACCCTGAGAGGCCTCTGAAATGCCAAAATGACATTGACAACCCTGCCTCCATGGACCATACCAGAGACTTGATGGAAAGTGACCATCACCTATTTTAACGACTTTCCTCAGATACATCACATGCAGTGGGGAGTCTCTAGCCCAGTCCTTGTGCGAGCACTCTGCCGGGCTGCCTTTCTGCGGCCGCTCTACTTCCACATTCTAAACATGCCATCACTCCAGTGCCCTCCTTCAGGAAAATATGTACTCGTCTCCCTCAGTCTACTGGGCACTCCCTGAGGTCAGTGGTGATGTCATCTTTGTGTTTTTACCCTCCTTTCACAGTAGCCATGCTATGTCTTTGATATAATTTGTATGTTTGTCCCCTCCATATATCATGGTCAAATATAATCCCCAGTGTTGAAGGTGAAGCATGGTGGGAGGTGTTTGGATCATGGGCATGGTTCCCTCATGAATGGCTTGGCACTGTCCTCCCAATAGTGAGTGATCTCTCAGGAGATCTGGTTGTTTAAACGTATGTACCAAAAACACTCTTTAGGATATTATCCAGGAGAACTTCTCCAGGCTAGCAAGACAGGCCAACATTCAAATTCAGGAAAAACAGAGAACACCACAAAGATACTCCTCGAGAAAAGCAACCCCAAGACACAGAATCATCAGATTCATTAAGGTTAAAATGAAGGAAAAAATGTTAAGGGCAACCAGAGAGAAAGGTCTGGTTACCCACAAAGGGAAGCCCATCAGACTAAAAGCAGATATCTCTGCAGAAACCCCACAAGCCAGAAGACAGTGGGGGCCAATATTCAACATTCTTAAAGAAAAGAATTTTCAACCCAGAATTTCATATCCAGCCAAACTAAGCTTCATAAGCGAAGGAGAAATAAAATCCTTTACAGACCAGCAAATGCTAAGAGATTTTGTCACCACCAGGCCTGCCTTAAACAAGAGCTCCTGAAGGAAGCACTAAATATGGAAAGGAAAAATGAGTACCAGCCACTGCAAAAACATACCCAATTGTAAGGACAATTGACACTATAAAGAAACTGCATCAACTAATGGGCAATATAACCAGCTAGCATCATAATGACAGGATCAAATTCACACAAAACAATATTAACCCTAAATGTAAATGGGCTAAATGCCCCAATTAAAAGACACAGACTGGCAAATTGGATAAACAGTCAAGACCCATCAGTGTGCTGCACTCAGGAGACCCATCTCACGTGCAAGACACACACATAGGCTCAAAATAAAGAGATGGAGGAATATTTACCAAGCAAATGGAAAGAAAAAAAAAGCAGGGGTTGCAATCCTAGTCTATGATAAAATAGACTTTAAATGAAGAAAGATGAAAAAAGACAAAGAAGGGCATTACATAATGGTAAAGAGATCAATGCAACAAGAAGTGCTACCCATCCTAAGTACATATGCACCCAATACAGGAGCACCCAGATTCATAAAGCAAGTTCTTACAGACCTACAAAGAGACTTAGACTCCCATACAATAACAGTGGAAGCTTTAACACTCCACTGTCAATATTAGATAGATCAATGAGACAGAAAAGTAGCAAGGATATTGAGGACCTGAACTCAGCTCTGGATCAAGCAGACCTAATAGACATCTACAGAATTCTCCACCCCAAATCAACAGAATATCCATTCTTCTCAGCACCACACTGCACTTATTCTAAAATTGACCACATAATTGGAAGTAAAACAGTCTCTCAGACCACAGTGCAATCAAATTAGGACTCAGGATTAAGAAACTCACTCATAACCGCACAACTGCATGGAAACTGAGCAACTTGCTCCTGAATAACTACTGGGTAAATAATGAAATTAAGGCAGAAATAAATAAGTTCTTTGAAACCAATGAGAACAAAGACACAACCTACCAGAATCTCTGGGACATGGCTAAAGCAGTGTTTAGAGGGAAATTTATAGCACTAAATACCCACAGCAGAAAGCAGGAAAGATCTAAAATCAAAACCCTAACATCACAATTAAAAGAACTAGAGAAGCAAGAGCAAACAAATTCAAAAGCTAGCAGAAGACAAGAAAAAACTAAGATCAGAGCAGAACTGAAGAAGATAGAGACACAAAATATGTTCAAAAAAATCAATGAATCCAGGAGCTGGTTTTTTGAAAAGATTAACAAAATAGATAGACCACTAGCCAGACTAATACAGAAGAAAAGAGAGAAGAATCAAATAGACACAATAAAAAATGATAAAAGGGAGATCACCACTGATCCGAGAGAAATACAAACTACCATCAGAGAATACTATAAACACCTCTACGCAAATAAACTAAAAAATCTTGGAGAAATGGATAAATTCCCAGACTCATACACCCTCCCAAGGCTAAACCAGGAAGTAGTCGAATCCCTGACTAAACCAATAACAGGTTCTGAAATTGAGGCAGTAATTAATAGCCTACCAACCAAAAAAAGCCCAGGACCAGATGGATTCACAGCCTAATTCTACCAGAGGTACAAAAAGGAGCTGGTTCCATTCCTTCTGAAACTATTCCAAACAATAGAAAAAGAGAGACTCCTCCATAACTCATTTTATGAGGCCAGCATCATCTTGATACCAAAACCTGGCAGAGACACAACAACAACAACACCAAAGTTCAGACCAATATCCCTGATGAACATCGATGGTGAAAATCCTCAATAAAATACTGCCAAACCGAATCCAGCAGCACATCAACAAGCTTATCCACCATGATGAAGTTGGCTTCATCTCTGGGATGCAAGGCTGGTCCAACATATGAAAATAAATAAATGTAATCCATCACATAAACAGAACCAATGACAAAAAACACATGATTATCCCCACAGATGCAGAAAAGACCTTCAACAAAATTCAACAGCCCTTCATGCTAAAACCTCTCAATAAACGAGGTATTGATTGAACATATCTCAAAATAATAGGAGTATTTTATGACAAACACACAGCCAATATCATACTGAATGGGCAAAAGCTGGAAGCATTCCCTTTGAAAACTGGCACAAGACAAGGATGCCCTCTCTCACCACTCCTATTCAACATAGTATTGGAAGTTCTGGCCAAGGTAATCAGGCAAGAGAAAGCAATATAGGGATTCAAATAGGAAGAGAGGAAGTCAAATTGTCTCTGTTTGCAGATGACATGATTGTATATTTAGAAAACCCCATCATCTCAGCCCAAAATCTCCTTAAGCTGATAAGCAACTTCAGAAAAGTCTCAAGATACAAAAATCAATGTGCAAAAATCACAGGCATTCCTATACACCATTAACAGAAAAACAGAGCCAAATCATGAGTAAACTCCCATTCACAATTGCTACAAAGAGAATAAAATACCTAGGAATACAACTTACAAGGGATGGGAAGGACCTCTTCAAGGAGAACTACAAACCACTGCTCAAGTAAATAAGAGAGGACACAAACAAATGGAAAAACATTCCACGCTCATGGATAGGAAGAATCAATATCGTGAAAATGGTCATACTGTCCAAGGTAATTTATACATTCAATGCCATCCCCATCAAGCTACCATTGAATTTCTTCACAGAATTGGAAAAAAACTACTTTAAAGTTCATATGGAACTAAAAAAGAGCCAGTATAGCCAAGACAATCCTAAGCAAAAAGAACAAAGCTGGAGGCATCACGCTACCTGACTTCAAACTATACTACAAGACTACAGTCACCAAAACAGCATGGTACTTGTTCCCAAACAGATATATAGACCAATGGAACAGAACAGAGGCCTCAGAAGTTATGCCACACATCTACAACCATCTGACCTTTGACAAACCTGACAAAAACAAGCAATGGGGAAACGATTCCCTATTTAATAAATGGTGTTGGGAAAACTGGCTAGCCATTTGTAGAAAACTGAATCTGGACCCCTTCCTTACACCTTATACAAAAATTAACTCAAGATGGATTAAAGACTTAAACATAAGACCTAAAACCATGAAAACCCTAGAAGAAAACCTAGGCGATAACCATTCAGGACGTAGGCATGGGCAAAGACTTCATAACTAAAACACCAAAAGCAATGGCAACCAAAAGCCAAAATTGACAAATGGGATCTAATTAAACCAAAGAGCTTCTGCACAGCAAAAGAAACTATCATCAGATGGAACAGGCAACTTAAAGAATTGGAGAAAAGTTTTGCAATCTATCCATCTGACAAAGGGCTAATATCCAGAATCTAAAAGGAACTCAAACCAATTTACAAGAAAAAAACAACCCCATCAAAAAGTGGGCAAAGGATATGAACAGACACTTCACAAAAGAAGACATTTATATGACCAGCAAACATATCAAAAACAGCTCATCATCACTGGTCATTAGAGAAATGCAAATCAAATCCACAATGAGATACCATCTCATGCCAGTTAGAATGGCGATCATTAAAACTCAGGAAAGAACAGATGCTGGAGAGATTGTGGAGAAATAGGAACACTTTTACACTGTTGGTAGGAGTGTAAATTAGTTCAACCATTGTGGAACACAGTGTGGCGATTCCTCAAGGATCTAGAACCAGAAATATCATTTGACACAGCAATCCCATTACTGGGTATATACCAAAGGGCTTATAAATTATTCTACTATAAAGATGCATGCACACGTGTGTTTATTGCAACACTATTCACAACAGCAAGGATGTGGAACCAACTCAAATGCCCATCAATGATAGACTGGATAAAGAAAATGTGGCACATATACAACATGGAATACTATGCAGCCATAAAAAAGGATGAGTTCATGTCCTTTGCAGAAACATGGATGAAGCTGGAAACCATAATTCTCAGCAAACTAACACAGGAACACAAAACCAAATACCACATGCTCTCACACATAAGTGGGAGTTGAACAATGAGAACGCATGGACACAGGGAGGGGAACATCGCACACCAGGGCCTGTTGGGGGGTGGGGGGTCTAGGGGAGGGATAGCTTAGGAGAAACACCTAATGTAGATGTCAGGTTGATGGGTGTAGCAAACCACCATGGCACATGTATACCTGTGTAACAATGTTCTGCACATATATCCCAGAACTTAAAGCATTTAAAAAGAAAGAAAAGTGTAAGAGCAGGAAAAAAAAAAATGCATGTGGCACCAGGGCATATGTTTACCTATGTAACAAACCTGAACATCTTCCACATGTACCCCAGAAATAAAAAAAAATTAAAAAGAAATTATGTGCCATCTCTCCTGTCTCTCTCTTGCTCCTGCTCTTGCCATGTGACACGCCAGCTCCCCATCACCTTCTGTCATGATTGTAAGCTTCCTGAGGCCTCACCAGAAGATGCTAGCACTGTGTTTCATATAAAGGCTGCAAAACTGTGAGCCAATTAAACCTCTTTTCTTTATAAATTACCCAGCCTCAGGTATCCTTTACAGCAATCCAAACAGACAAATACAGCCTTGCACAAAGAAAATCAACCGGAATATTTGTTGCACTGGACAGAATTATATTCTGCAGGTTTTCTTGATACCTTCATGGACGAGCTAAGCAGTGTGTGTCAGGCAACACCTTAAAGAACATTCAGTGAGAGATTCCGCAGAAAACCTCAGGGTATAATCCTTGTAGGAGCACAAGATGGCTCCTTTCAGGACACTCTAACTGGTACTAGACATTTGCTTAGTCATCTTTTCTTTTGGTGACTGGGGCACTTGCAGATGACTGTCCTTGAAAAATAAACATGACGGTCAGTGATCTACCTCCCCTGGAGGCTTACTTCAGAATGGAAATCAATGAAATGGAAAATGCGTTTAAAAAACAGGCAAAATTAATGAAACCAAAGCTGGTTTGTTGAGAAAATTAATGAAACCAAAGCTGCTTTGTTGAGATCAATTAATTTGGTAAAGCTCTAGCCACCTTGATCTGAAAAAAAAAAGAGAGAAGAAATAAATTATCAATATCAGGAATGAGAGAGGTGGTATCACCATAGATTCTACAGATATTAAAATGCTAAGAGAATATCATGAACAAATTTATGCCCAAAAAATCTACAACTTAGATGAAATGGGCACATTTTGTTAAAGAGACAAATTGCTAGACTATTCACAAGAATAAATACATAACCCCAATAGAACTAACCTGTATCTGTTCAATTGAATTTGTATTTGTAATTCAAACCTTCCCACACAAAACAAAGTGAAGCTCAGATGACATCACTGATGAATCCATCAAACATTGAAGGAACAAATAATACCAATTATTCACAAACTAGTCCCAAAAACTGAAGCCCAGGGGATTTCCTAATACATTTTATGGGACCAGCATTATCACAGTACCAAAACCAGACAAAGACATTATGAGATAAAAAAAATTACAGACCTTCATGGCTTTAGATTCAAAAATTTTAAACAAAATATTATTAAGTCAAATTCTGTAATATTTTAAAATAGTTACTACATAAAAAAAAATTATACACCATATCCAAAAGGGGTTTATCCTAGGAATGCAAGGCTGGTTTGACATGGTACCACTATGTTCATAGCAACATAACTCACAACAGCCTATAAGTGGAAACAACCCAAGCAAAAATGTGGTGTATATATACAGAATGCAATATTATTAGCCTTAGAAAGGAAGAAAATTCTGACATGCTAACATGAGTGAACCTTAAGGACATTGTGCAGAGTGAACTAAGCTGGTCACAAAACGACAAATGCTTTATGATTCTACTTATGTGAGGTATCTAAAATAGTCAAATTCATAGAATAAAAGAGTTGAATGCTTGTTGACAAGGGCTGAGAGGTGGGGGGAACAGAGAATTATTTTTTAAGGGGTCCAAAGTTTCAGTTTGGGAAGATGAAGAGAGTTCTGGAGATGAATGGTGGTGTTGGTTGCACAGCAACGTGAATGTACTCAATACTGAACTGTGCACCTAAAGTGGTGAAGATGATATATATTATGCTATGTGTATTTCACCACAATTAATGATAAAATAAATAATTTTTATAAATCATTTAAAGTAACATACCATATAAATAAACTAAAAGTGTATAAGCATATAATTACCTAAATAGGTATGGAAAAAGTGTTTGACAAAAATCCAAAATCCATTTCTGATAAAAAAAAAAATTCTCAACAAACTAGGGGAAAAAAAGGGAAGTATCTTAAACTAATGAAGGACATCTTGGAGGAACCCACAGCTAACATCATCTTTAATAGTGAAAGACTGAATGCTCACTCCTCAGATCATGCCAAGGACTGAGGGGCTGTTACCGCTTCTATTCAACATTGTTTCTGCAGGCTACTAACCATAACCCTAATCTAAGGAAGAGAGGCAAACACAAGGATTCAGGGCAAGAAGGGATAAACTGACTCTACTGCTTTGTGTAAATGCCATTGGATTTAAAATAGGACTGCCCGCATCTATAAACCTGCTAGCCTCCACACCTTGAAGGGAAAAGATCAATACCCACTACCAGTTTTTTTGTTGTACAAGAAAGCCTCGACAAGAACACTTCTTCTGGATTGGTTCTACATTGCTTTGTCTTGCCAGTAAGAGACTGTCTTTGAAAGTTCTTTTGATTTTGGACAATGCCCCTAGCCGCCCAGAACCCACGAGTTCAACACTGAAGGTTTCAAAGTGCTCTACCTGCCTGCAAACCCAACATCTCTAATTCAGCAACAAAAGTTGCGGGATATGGTCTTTCAAGATATGGATCTGTGAAAAATTCAAGAGCGAATAGACACCACACCAGAGGAATCAGCAGACGATGACTTGAAGGAGATTGGTGCTTTTGAGTCTGTACCAGGTACTAAAGAAGCCACAGAAGAAGCAGTGCCAGTAAACAAACTGCTATCAAAACCAAGGAAGGCCGGAAGCGGTGGCTCATGCCTGTAATCCCAGCACTTTGGGAGGCCGAGGCCGGCGGATCACAAGGTCAGGAGATCAAGACCATGGTGAAACCCCGTCTCTACTAAAAATACAAAAAAAATTAGCCGGGCGCAGTGGCGGGCGCTTGTAGTCCCAGCTACTCGGGAGGCTGGGCCAGAGAATGGCGTGAAGCCGGGAGGCGGAGCTTGCAGTGAGCCGAGACCGCGCCACTGCACTCCAGCCTGGGCGACAGAGCAAGACTCCATCTCAAAAAAAGAAAAAAAAAAGAAAAAAAAACACAAGGAAAGTCTGAAAAACTGTCACAGGCTAGAGGAGATGAAACAAATGTGATGAGCAAATGTCATGTGGTATCCTGGATGGGATCCCAGAAAAGAACAAGGACATTAGGTGAAAATTAATGACATCTGAAGAAAACATAGACCTTAGTTCATCATAATATGTCAATGTTGGTTAATGAGTTGTGATAAATGTGCATAGTAATCCAAGATTTATCAATAGGGGAAACTGGCAAAGGATATATGGGAATTCTCAGTGCTGTTTTTTGCACTGTTGCTTTAAATCTAAATTTATTGTAAAATAAAAAGTCTATTTTTAAAAAGACATCTATGTTTTTTCATGAGCAAAGATTTCAAAAGACAGTAACCAAAGAAGGTACACAGACGGCAAACAGGCACATGTAAGTATGTTCAACATAATTAATGATTAGGGAAATCAAACTAAAACTGAGGTTTAATAGTTGCAATGAAAAAGACTGACCGTATCAAATGATATAGCTGAGTTATCTGTCCCTCCCAAATCAAGTGTTGAAATTTGATCTCTAATGTTGAAAGTGGGGCTTAGTGGGAGGTGTTTGGGTGGATCCCTGATGAATGACCTAGTGCCCCCTCCCAGTAAGGAGTGAACTTCCCATCTATTCGTTTCAGCAAGACCTGATTATTAAAAAGAGCCTGGTACCTGCCTCCTTTTTCTCCTGCTTCTCTCTCTCTAGCCATGTGATCAGCACCCTCCACCCTCACCTTCTGCCATGAGTGGCAGCAGCCTGAGTCTCTCGCCAGATGTGGATGCTGGTGTCATACTTCTTGTACCCTGAATGAACCACAAGCCAAATAAACACGTTTTCTTCCTAAATTAACCAACCTCAGGTATTCCTTTATCGCAATGCAAACGGACTAAGACATCCAGTGTTGGTGAGTGTGAACAGCTGGACCTCTCATATGCTTGTGGTGGGAGGGCACCTTGGTCTGGCCGCTTGTAAATGTTGTCTGGCAAATTCTCAAAAAGGTAACCATACACCTACCATAAGTCACAGCTATTCCACTGTTGGGTATTTATCCATAAGAATAAAATACTTCCTGTATTGTGTGTATTGTTTAATTTTCTGTATATTATGATATTTTCACATCTTAAAAATCCCTTTCTGGTAGGGATGCATGGGTCAGCCAATTATTAGAGATAGCAAAAGGCCTGCCCTTAGAGCTCAGAGACCACTGAAATTATTCAAACCAACCAATGCTAAACTGTTTCTCCTGCCCTATCTTGCCTTTCCTGAAGAAACTCCAGTAGAGCTATGGTCTAGCCTCTACCCTCATTCCTATTCCTTCTGCCTCCTGTATTTCAAGTCAAAAAGTGTACAAGGTACTACTTTGCCACAGCCACTACTTCCATTCTATAGCAGTCAGGGTTCAATGAGAGAAGTAAAGCTGCTGGGGATCCACATGATGAAGAATTCATCAGAGGCTACGAATATGGAAATATAGTAATGTAAAGAAAGTATTAAAGAGTGTTTACACACTAATGTGCATAAAGACAAATTTGGAAAATGCCTAAATCTATCTCAACATTAATTGGTTGAAAAAACTACGTTAAACCCAAAGTAAAGACTTTTATGTAATTACTAAAAGAACTTGTCAAATCAGTCTGCATCAGCCTCTAAAGATGTCTATAATTTATTGGCAAATGAAAAATGCAAAGTAAAGAACAATATGTTCAGCCTGCTACTAGATTTTATTTTAACAAAATAGGTGTGAGAATATACATTAGATATCTGCATATACATAAAATAATTTCAAAAAATGAAAATGATGCACACAAAACTGCTAAGAGCATTTTCTATAGAATTAGCAATAAAGGGAAGTTTCATTTCTCACTGTGGTTTTTGGTATTTTCCCAAAAAGAGTATCTTTAAATGCAACCTGGATATGACCTACAAATAAAAAATTGCTAACTGAGAGGTCCATGAAATGGCACAAACTGATTCACATAACTGGAAAAAAATTCCAAATGTGACAAATGAAAATGTTAACTCACAGTTCAGTAAGTGTTATAGTTTGGATATTTGTCCCCACCCAAATCTCATGTTGAAATATAATACGCAATGTTGGAGGTGGGGCCTGATGGGAGGTGTTTGGATCATAGCGGTGGATCCCTCACAGCTTGGTGCTGTCCTTGCAGTAGTCGGTGAGTATTCACAAGATATGGTTGTTTAAGTGTGCAGACCACCCCCATCGACTCTCTCTTTCTCCTGCTTTTGTCATGTGATGTGCTCCTGCCTCACCTTCTGCCATGAGTAAGTGCTCCCTGAGGCTTCCCCACAATATGAACAGATGCCAGCACCGTGCTTGTGCAGCCTGCAAAATCTTGCATCAATTAAACCTCTTTTATTTACCAGTTACCCAGTCTCAAGCATTTCTTCATGGCTACACAATGAAGAATAGAAAATTGGTACCAACAGAAAATAGTACCAATAGAAAATTGGTACTGAGAGTGGGACATTGCTATAAAGATATTGAAAATGTGGAAGTGACTTTGGAACTTGGTAACAGGCAGAGGTTTGAAGAGTTTACAGGACTCAGAAGAAGACAGGAAGATGAAGGGAAAGTTTGTACCTTCTTAGAGACTGGTTAAATGATTGTAACCAAAATGCTGATAAAAATATGGGCTATGAGCACCAGGTTGATGAGGTCTCATGTGAAAATGAGAAAGTTATTGGAAACTGGAGTAAAGGTCACCCTTGTTATGCCTTAACAAAGAACTTGGCTATACTGTGTTCATGCCTTAGGGACCTATGGAAGTTTGAACTTGAGAGTGATGACCTAGGGTATCCGGCAGAAGAAATTTCTAAGCAGCAAAGCATTCATGATGTGGCCTGGCTTCTTGTAACAACCTACACTTAGATGCAGGAACAAAGAAAGGACTTCAAGTTGGAAATTATATTTAAAGGGGAAGCAGTGCATAAAAGTTTGGAAAATGTGCAGCTTCGTCATGTGGCAGAGAAAGAAAAAGCTTTTTCAGGAGGGCAATTCAGGCAGGACATGGAGCCACCACTTGTTAAAGAGATGTGCATAACTAAAAAGGAGCCAAATGCTAAGGCCTCAAAAGCATATCAGAGATCTCCAAGGCAGCCCCTCCCATCACAAGCCTTGAGGTCTATGAGGACTGAATGATTTTGTGGGCCAGGCCCAGGGCCCTGCTACCCTGTGCAGCCTCAGGACACTGCTCCCCACATCCCAGCCACTCCAGCTCTAGCCTCAGCTCAAAGGGCCCCAGATACAGCTTGGGCTGCTGCCTCAGATGGTGCAAGTCATAAGCCTTGATGGCTTCCATGTGGTGTTAAGCCTGTGGGTGAGCAGAATGCAAGAGTGAAGGAGGCTTGGCACCCTCCACCTAGATTTCAGAGGATGCATGGGAAAGCCTGGGTGCGCAGGCAAAAAGCCTGCTACAGGAGTGGAGCCCTCACAACAAATCCCTACTAGGGCAGAGTGGAAATGTGGGGTTGGAGCCCCCACACAGAATCCACAATAAGGTATCACTTAGTGGAGCTATGAGAAAGAGGACCACCATCCTCCAGACCCCAGAATGGTATACCTTCTGGCAGCTTGCACCTTGCTCCTGGAAAAGCTGCAGGCACTCAACAATCTGTGAGAGCAGCTATGAGCCCTGAATCCTGCAAAGCCACAGGGTCATAGTTGTCCAAGGCTATGGGAGCCCACCCCTTGCACCAGTGTGTCCTGGATGTGAGACATGGAATCAAAGGAGATTATTTTGGAGCTTTAAGATTTAATGACTGCCCTGCTGGGTTTCAAACTCACATGGGGCCTGTAGCCCCTTTCTTTTGGCTAATTTCTCCCTTTTGGAATGGGAGCACCCAATGCCTGTACCCCCATTGTAACTTGGAAGTAAATAACTGTTTTTTATTACAGACTGATAGGTGGAAGAGACTTGCCTTGTCTCTGATGAGACTTTGGACTTTGGAATTTTGAGCAAGTGATGTAATGAGTTAGATTTTGAGGGACAATTGGAAAGGCATTATGGTAGTTTGCAATATGAGAGGAACATAAGATTTGGGGGAATAGGCAGGGGAGAAATGATACAGTTTGGATATTTGTCCCGTCCAAATCTCATGTTGAAACGTAATTCCCAGTGCTGGAGGTGCGGCCTGGTAGGAGGTGTTTGGGTCACGAGGGCAGATCTCTCATGAGTTGATGCTGCCCTTGTAATAGTGAGTACTCACAAGATTTGGTTGTTTAAGTACGTGGCACATCTTCTCACTCTCTCTTGCTCTTGCTTTTGCTATGTGACATGTCTGCTTCTACTTTGCCTTCTACCACAAGTAAAAGCTCCCTGAGTCCTCCCCCAAAAGGTTTACTTGGCTCATGGTTCTGCAGGCTGTACAAGCACATACTGGCACCATGCTAGTACAGCCTGCAGAATCATAAGCCAATTGAACCCATTTTCTTTATAAATTATCCAGTCTCAGGTATTTTCTATAGCAATTCAAGAATGGCCTAACACAATGCAAAATCTTTTTTTATGATGCAAAGCCAGATTATTCTTACTACACTAAAGGAGAGATGACTTACCTTAGGCAATGGCTTTCCCTGATGGCAGCTGGTGCCACTGATGAAGACTGTGTTGGGCATCACAGGTTTGGGATAGTCCAAAACAAAGTCAGTTCACAACAACCAAATTGATGTGTGGCTGTAAAGATCATATACGGTGACAGGTGTTTGGAGAATTTCAGAGACTATTTCTAGGGCATTTTTGAAAAAATTGGGCCAAATAAATATTCCTTAAAGTGCAGGATGTGGTTCTGCACTCTCTCCTTGAAAGTCATGGCATCTGAGAACCCTAAGAGACCTCTGGGGACATAGGAAAGAGGAGCAGGGCACAGTGCACCTTCTTCAAGATAGTGGCAAAATATTCCCCTGGCGAAGACCACAGAGGGGAGGGAGAAATATTTGGCAACAATAAAGCCACAGGCATTAAAAGGATCCAGAAATACTGCATCAAAAGAACTCTCGTTTGAGTATCCTACTAATTTTTTGTCCTTAAACAAACTTCTACAATTTGAATAAAATAAGTCCAAAATACCACTGGATGAACGTGTCACTAGAGGATATAGACTTTGTACTTGTGATTTCCAGTGAGAATCAGCAAAAACCATGAACTTCGGTCCAGATCCTCCAGAATGTATGAGGTTGAGTAAGTCTTCACTGCGCAGTTCAGTGATCTTCCCAGTTACCAAGTCACCTCTGGCCTGACTATGACCACCTCATGCCCCTGAGAATGAGTTTCTCCACCACTGACCTCATGGTGAACCAGTGGCTCCCATCCATGGGCACTACCAGCAGCTTCCCTGCCTGGGCAAAGCCACAGGTCAGCAGCAGACACACACATAGGTGAAGGGGGCCATTCCACCCAGCAGGAGCCATCAGAGAACTTCAGCCAAGAGTGAGCCAGCAGCTGGAATTCTAAGCTCCTATAATATTTGTAGGCAGGAGAAATACAGGCAAAACCTGCCCCCAAAAAGAGGCCGTGTATTTTCCTGTTGACCCCCCCCCAAAAAAATCACACATACTGCCAATGATTTACTCATAAGGATAAGAAACATGAGTAGCATTTGCTGAGATACCAACTTGTACATTTTCCAGGAAAAAGTAGCTTATGGTCTTTGTCTTGAGGGCAGATCATGCCCTGTGCTGCAATGTGAGTTTAGAAACAAAATTAAGCAGTGCTTTTAGAACTTGACGACTCAGAAAGGTAAAAAGGAAAGTAAATTTGAATAAAGCTAATGTTTCTGGAATTTGTCCCTGATATGGTTTGGCTGTGTCCCCACCCAAATCTCACCTTGAATTCCCACATATTGTGAAAGGGACCTGGTGGAGGTAATTGAATCATGGGGCCAGGTCTTTCCCGTGCTGTTCTCCTGATAGCAAATAAATCTCATGAGATCTGATGGTATTATGAGGGGAGTTTCCCTACACAGCTCTCTTTGGGTGGTGCCGTCCATGTAAGATGTGACTTGCTCCTTCTTCCCTTCCACCATGATTGTGAGGCCTCCCCAGCCATGTGGAACTGTAAGTCCAATAAACCTCCTTCTTTTGTAAATTGCCCAGACGCAAAGCAAAATGTGGATTTTAGCTTGAGACAACCAAATGCCCTCTGCCCAGAAAGGAATTGGCATTTCATGGCCCAAGGAAAGACAGTAAGGTCCTTAGCATTGACCTCCTACCTGACAGGAAATTGTGACTCACCTGTATCTCTGCAATGCATAGGCATTGCTGCTTTTAATCTTCCATTCCTGGCTTCTGAAATGCTATAATGAGATTGACAACCCTGCTTCCATGGACCCTTCCATGGATTTTTATAGAATGTGATTGTCACCTATTGTAAATGGCTTTCTTCAGATACGTTGCCTGCAGTGAGGAGTCACTGGCCCTATGCTTTCCCGAGTACTCTGCTGAGCTGCCTCTCTCTGCCTGCTCTGCTTCCACATTCTGAACAGAGCTGTAGGCCTCTGCTGTGGGCTTATTCCACTGGCCTTGTGCCTCCCTCGGGAATATATGTATTGGTCTGCCCCAGTTTCCTGAGTAGTACTTCATGTTGAGGTTATGTCTTGTGTTTTCATCCTCCTTCCACAGCACCCATGCTATGCCTTGCACAGAGGAAATCCATGGGAATACTTGTTGCATTGGGCTGAATCACATCTTGCAGGTTTTCTCAACACCTTCATGGGTGAGCTCAGCAGTGCATGTCAGGTTACACTCTGAGGAACATTTAGTGAGGGATTCTGCAGCAAACCTCAGGGCATAGTTCTTGTAGGAGAACAAAATGTCTCCTTCCAGGACACCCTAACTGATACTAGACATTTGCTCAGTCACCTTTTAACTTGGTAACTGAGGCACTTGCAGATGGCTGCCCTTGAAAAACAAAAATGACAGTGAGTAATTTATCTTCCCTGGAGGCTTACTTCAGAGCAGAAATCAATGAAATAGAAAACAGAAAATCAATAGACAAAATTAAAGAAACCAAAGCTGGCTTTTTGAGAAGATCAATTATCTTGATAAAGCTCTATCTAGCAGACTGATCAGAAAAAAAGAAAGAAGAAATAAATTATTAATATCAGTAATGAGAGAGGTGGTATCACCATATATTCTACAAATATTAAAATGATAACAGAATATCATGAACAAGTTTATGCCAATAAAGTCTAAAACACAGATGAAATGAACATATTTCTTTAAAGGCACAAGCTCCCAATCTTCTCACTAGAAGAAATAAATAACCCAAATAGAAGTAACTAATATCTTTTAAATTGAATTTGAATTTGAAATTTAAACTTTCCCACCAAAAAAGTGAAGTTCAGATGACTTCCCTAATGTATTCTACTAAACAATAAAGGAAGAAATAATACCAAATCCTCACAGTCTAGTCCAGAAACCAAAAGCCTATGGAATTTCCTAATTCATTTTAAAAGACTAGCATTACCAAAATATCAAAACCAGATAAAGACACTATAAGATAGAAAAACTACAGACCCTCATGAACTTAGAAACAAAAATTTAAAACAATATTTTAGCAAATCAAATTCAATAATATTTTAAGTATATAATACGTAAAAAGATCATAAACTACAAGCACATGGGGTTTATCCCTGGGATGCAAGGCTGGTCTTAACTTTAGAAAATTAATCAAGGTTGTACCACCATGTTCATAGCTGCGTAACTCACAACAGCCAAGAGGTGAACTCACCCCAAGTGCCCATCTGCAGATGAGTGCATAAGCAAAATGTGGTAACAAAGGAGTAAAATTCAGCCTTAAAGAGGGAGGAAATTCTGACACGTGCTACACCGTGAATAAACCTTGAAAACTTTGTGCTAAGTAAAGTAAGCCAGTCACTAAATGACAACTGCCATATCATTCTACTTGTATGAGGTATCCAAAATAGACAAATTGATAGAATCAAAAAGAGGAATGGTGGTTGCCAATGAAACCACATTTGCAAAATTATGACTGAGACAGTGAAAGAGATCTAACTTAAGTGATTCCATCTTGCTTCTAACCTTCAAGCTGTGCTTGTTATTCCTGGGCATAGGCTGAACTACCTTTGGGAGAAACTTAGTTTATAGTTTTATAAAACAAAGACAGTAACAGCCCTTTCCCAAAGCAGACCTCCTTCTTGCCTGGAGACTAGACTGCATTTGTAGGACTAACATCAGCCACAGGATTAGATATCATGGTTTAGGATTGATGCAGCTGGAGGCTACAAGATTCTGACCCTCCCTAAACTGCTCCTAAGATCAGTGCTTGAGATATTTTGCAGACCCTGCACTTGATGGATCAGCTGGCAGCATCCACATAGACAAACTGGCTCATCTGATCTGTGGCCACCACCCAGGAACTGACTCAGCACAAGAAGACAGATTCAACTCCCTAAGATTTCATCCCTGACCGATCAGCACTCCTGGCTTACTGGCTTCTCCCAACCCACCAAGTAGTCCTTAAAAACTCTGCTCCCTGAATTGCTCAGGGAGATCGATTTGAGTAATAATAAAACTCCAATCTACTGCACAGCCAGCTCCACATGAATTACTCTTTCTCTATTGCAATTCCCCTGTCTTGATAAATCAGCTCTGTCTAGGCAGCAGACAAGGAGAACCCCTTGGGTGGTTACACCAAGGGCTTGGAGGAGAGGGGAATGGGCAATTATTGTTTAATGGGTCCCAAGCTTCAGTTTGGGAAGATGAAGAGAGTTCTGCAGATGAATGGTGGTGTTGGTTGCACAGCAATGTGAATGTACTCAATACTGAACTGTGCACCTAAAGTGGTGAACATGATAAGTGTACACTATGCATATTTCAACACAATTAATGATAAATAATCTTTAAAAATAAATCAAAGTAACATACCATATAAACAAACTAAAAAAGTATAACCATGTAATGATCTCAATAGGTACAGAAAAAGTGTTTGACAAAGTTCAAAATCCATATCTGACAAAAAAATTTATCAGCAAAAGAAGGAAAAAGAGGGAAAGTTTCCAAAACTATTCAGGGGCATCTTAGAAAAACCCACAGCTAACATCATCCTTAATAGTGAAAGACTGAATGCTCCACTCCTCAGATCAGACACATGCCAAGGATGGGGGGCTAGTTACTACTTCTATTCAACATTGTTTTATTCAATGCAGTCAAACAAGAAAAAGAAATTTAAAATATCCAGATTTGAAAGAAAAAGTAAAAAGATCTCATTCACAGACAACGTGATCATCTATGTGGAATTTCCAACAAACTACAACAACCTCCAAGAACAGATAAGTAAGTTTAGCGTTGCTGCAGGATACAACAAGTAAAAGTTAATTTCATTTCTATAAACAGTTATTCATGAACATCAAGAGTTTCAATGGTGTTGGTCCATTTATAGGCAGATTTGTTGCAATAAATATATTAGAAAATGTTATGGAGATTTGCAACAAATTGAAAAGACTTGCAGATAAACCACATAGCCTACAATAGTGAAAAAATTAAGAAAAAGTTTAGTGTGTCAGGAATGCATAAAATATATACAGTAACTAGTTTATTTTATCATTTACTACCATAATATGGACACAAATCTATTTTAAATAGTTAAAATTTATCAAAACTTATACACACAAACACAGACTATACATGACACCATTTGTAGTCAACAGAAAAGTAAAAAAAGTAAGGTTGCAGCATTAAGTCATAAGTGCATAGAGTTAACTGTGCCTACTGTACTATTGCGATAATTTCATAGCCACCCCCTGTTGCTATTGCAGGGAGTTCAAGTGTTGTAAGTATCCACTCAGAACGCCACGTGAGGCTGATCATCTCCATGTGTGCAGTTCATCCCTCCAGTAAATTGTGTATCATAGTAAACACTGATCTCACAGTTCTCATGCATTGTTTGTCATGTTTGCTGCACATCAGAAACCCTAAATACCATGGTGCCCATACAAAGTGTCACTAGTGATGCCTCAAGTGCTCCCATGAAGCAAAGAAATTCATGATATTATAATGAAAGTTGAATTGCTTGACATGTACCATAGGTTAAGGACTGCAGCTATGGTTGGCCATCATTTAAAAAAAAAAAATGAAACCAGATAAGGACCATTGTTAAAAAAAGAAAAGAAAATTCACTAAGCCATCACTGCAGTGAGGCCAGCAGGCTTCAAACCTTGCACTTTTTCCAAAATACCTTTTTATCTCATATTAAAAATGCAGCTTTTCAATCTCAGTAGACTCCACTGCCAAGGTAGAAACAAGGATATTCAAAGAGTTAATGGATAAAAATATCTAGGATTCCATCCATGGGTTAAAGATTAATAGTGAGAAAGGTCTTTCTGAGACACTGGCAGATTTTTTTAACCAAGTGAAGACTGTCATATATCCTAAGTGTTTAAGGAGTCTCTTGGTGGTAACAGTAATGACAGCACCACAGTGTGCACAGTCCACATGGAGGAATAAGTTCTTTACAGCCCCATGGGAAGTCCTCTGGACCCTATCAACAAATCCAAGAGCAAAAGTAGAATATTAAGGTAGGAAAACAGACCAGATTGTTGGGGAAAGCTCACATATTTCAGAAGAAAAAGACTGAAACTAGAGTCATTATATCCATAGATAAGTTGTCAAAGATTAATTCTGTATCATGCTTATCTAAATAAAGTTTTATTATAAAAATGCAGCTTTTATGTGGGCACAGGCTTGTTACAAGAAAGGCATACCTACATTCTCTACTATGACCTGAGAAAAACAAAGTCATTATATAACAACACAAAGCTAAATAAAGGTGAAGGATATAAAGCTGGAGAATTTAATGGCAGCAAAGAATGGTTTGCTAGTTTTAGGAAGAGGTTTGGCTTTAAAAATGTCAAGATAACAGAAGCCATATGCAGCAGATGAGTTCCCAGAATTCATGAGGAAAAGCTTCGAGGAGAAAGAATATCTGCCCAAACTGGTTTTTAATTCATGCAAAAGTGCCCTATCTAGAAAAAAAAATGCCACAAAGGACATTTATTAGTAAGGAAGAGAAGTGGGCACCAGGATTTAAGCCAGGAAGGGATAGGCTAACTCTATTGTCTTATGCAGATGTTGGTTCCATGCTTCTTGTACAGCCTGCAGAACTGAAGGCTGAACATCTCTTCTTTATACATTAGCCAGTCTCAGGTATTCATTCATAGTAACACAAACAGACTAAAACACCAGGTGCTTGTGAGCAGGAAGAGCTGGTCCGTTCATATCCTGGTGGTGGGATGGCACAGCTACTTGAGAATATTGTTTGGCAGTTTCTTAAAAAGGTAAACATATACCTATCATAAAGCACAGCTATTCTATTGCTAGGTATTTATCCATGAGAAAAAAAAAAGAGCATACTTCCTGTATTGCATGTATTTGTTAATTTTCTGTATATTATGATGTTTCCACATCTTAAAATCCCTTTCTGGCTGAGAATGGAGTCCCTCTCCAAGCCAGCCAATTATTAGAGAGAGCAAAGGGCCCAGCCTTATAGCTCAGAGCCCAGTGAGATTATCCAAACCAGCCAGTCCTAAACTCTTTCTCCTGCCCTGCCTGTCTTTCCCACAAAAACTGTAATAGGCCATGGTCTAGGCTCTCCTCTTGCTCCTGTCCCTTCTGCCTCTTGCATTTCAAGTCAAAAAGTGTACAAGGTGCCACAGTGCCACAGCCCTTACTTCCGACCTATAGCAGTCAGGGTTCAGTGAGAGAAGCAGAGCTGCTGTGCATACCCATGGTGAGGGATTGGCCAGATGCATGGTGGTAGCTGACTGGATGATCTCTGCAAACTGCCTTGGTGTCTGATGCTGGAACTTAAGGACCCCAGGGTGGGTCTTCAGGCAGGGCAGATGGATGTAAAGTGGGGACAGCGAGGAGAAGCTAGGTCCCACAGAAGGGACTGGAACTCGGGTTGTTTTCACTGCCTCCAACCTTGATGAAGAAGCTGACCTTTCTTGATGACTCCTGTATTAGTTCGTTTTCACACTGCTAATAAAGACATACTTGAGGCCGGGTAAATTATTTTTTAAAAAGAGATTTAATGTGTCCTGGGCCCAGCCCAGGAAACCATTTTTTCCTCCTAAGCTTCTAAGCCTGTGGTGGGAGGGGCTCCCATGAAGACCTCTGATGTGCCCTGGAGATATTTTCCCCATTGTATTAGGGATTAACATTTGGCTCCTTATTACTTATGCAAATTCTGCAGCCTGCTTGACTGCAAACTTTCTGAACCTTTATGTCTGCTTCCCTTTTAAAATGGAATGCCTTTAACAGCACCAAGTCACCTCTTGAATACTTTGCTGCTTAGATACTCACAGCTCCACGTGGCTGGGGAGGCCTCACAATCCTGGCAGAAGGCAAAAGGCATATCTTATGTGGTGGCAGGCAAGAGAGAAAATGAGAGCCAAGTGAAAGGGGAAACCCCTTATAAAATCAGATCCCGTGAGACTTATTCACTACGAGGAGAACAGTATGGGGAAAACCACCCCCTTGATTAAATTATCTCCCACTGGGTCCCTCCCACAACACACGAGAATTAGGGAGCTCAAATTAAAGATGAGATTTGGGTGGGGACACAGCCAAACCATATCATTCCACCTCTGGCTCCTCCCAAATCTCATGTCCTCATATGTGAAAACAAATCATGCCTTCCCAACAGTCCCCTAAATCTTAACTCATTTCAGCACTAACTCAAAAGGCCACAGTTCAAAGTCTCATTCCGGACAAGGCAAGTCCCTTTTGCCTATGAGCCTGTAAACTCAAAAGCAAGTTAGTTATTTCCTGGATACAAGGAGAGTATAGGCATTGGGTAAATGCTCCCATTCCAAATGGGAGAAATTGGCCAAAACAAAGGGGCCACAGGCCCCATGCAAGTCAGAAATCCAATAGGGCAGTCGTTAAACCTTAAAGCTCCATAATGATCTCCTTTGACTCCATGTCTCACATCCAGGTCATGTTGATGCAAGAGGTGGGTTCCCATGGTCTTGGGCAGCTCCGCCCCTGTGGCTTTGCAGAGTACAGCCTCCCTCCCGGCTGCTTTCACAGGCTGGTGTTAAGTGTCTACAGCTTTTCCAGGTGCAAGCAGTCATTGGATCTCCAATTTTGGAGTCTGCAAGATGGTGGCCCTCTTCTCACAGCTCCATTAAGCACTGCCCCAGTGGGGACTCTGTGTGGGGGCTTCAACTCCACATTTTGCTTCTGCACTGCCCTAGCAGAGGTTCTCCATGAGGGGCCGCCCATGCAGCAAACTTCTGCCTGGACATTCAGGTGTTTCCATACATCCTCTGAAATCTAGGCAGAGTTTACCAAACCTCTGTGCACCCGCAGGCTCAACACCACGTGGAAGCTGCCAGGGACTTGCACCCTCTGAAGCCAGGGACTGAGATGCACCAGTGGCTGGGACACAGGGCACTAAGTCCCTAGGCTACACACACCAGGGGTGTCCTGGGCCCAGCCCAGGAAACCATTTTTTCCTCCTAAGCATCTAGGCTTATGGTGGGAGCGGCTGACATGAAGACCTCTGATGTGCCCTAGAGACATTTTCCCCATTGTATTAGGGATTAACATTTGGCTCCTTATTACTTATGCAAATTTCTGCAGCCTGCTTGACTGCAAACTTTCTGAACCTTTATGTCTGTTTCCCTTTTAAAACTGAATGCCTTTAACTGTACCCAAGTCACCTCTTGAATACCTTGCTGCTTAAAAATTTCTCCTGCTGGCCGGGCACAGTGGCTGATGCCTGTAATCCCAGCACTTTGGGAGGCCAAGGCAGGCAGATCACAAGGTCAGGAGTTTGAGACCAGCTTGACCAACATGGTGAAACCCATCTCTACTAAAAATACAAAAATTAGCTGGGCATGGTGGTGCGCACCTGTAATCCCAGCTATTCAGGAGGCTGAGGCAGGAGAATTGCTTGAACCTGGGAGGCGGAATTTGCAGTGAGCCAAGACTGCACCACTGCACTCCAGCCTGGGCAACACAGCGACACTCCATCTTAAAAAAAAAGAAAAAAAAGGACATTTCTTCTGCCAGATACCTTAAGTCATCTCCCTCAATTTCAAAGTCCCACCAATCTCTGGGGCAGGGGCAAAATGCTGCCAATCTTTTTGCTAAAACATAACAAGAGTCACCTTTGCTCCAATTCACAACAAGTTTCTCATCCCATTGTCCATATCATTATCAGCATTTTGGTCAAAGCCATTCAACAAGTCTCTAGAAAGTTCCCAACTTTCCCACATTTTCCTGTTTCCTTCTGAGCCCTCCAAACTCTTCCAACCTCTGCCTGTTATCCAGTTCCAAAGTTGCTTCCACATTTTCAGGTATCTTTACAGCAGCACACCACTCTACTGGTATCAATTTACTGTATTAGTCTGTTTTCACACTGCTGATAAAGAGATACAAGACTGGATAAATTACATTTTTGAAAAGAGGTTTAATGGACTCACAGTTCCACATGGGTGGGGAGGCCTCACAATCAAGGCTGAAGGCAAAAGGCATGTCTACGTGGCAGCAGGCAGGAGAGAGAATGAGAGCCAAGGGAAAGGGGAAATCCCTTATAAAATTCTCAGATCTCATGAGATGAATTCACTACCATGAGAACAGTATGGGGAAAACTGCCCCCATGATTCAATTATCTCCCACTGGGTCCCTCCTACAACACGTGGGAATTATGGGAGCTAGAAGTCAAGAGGAGATTTGAGTGGGGAAACAGCCAAACCATATCATCCTATACCTCTGGAACAGGGATCACGCTGAGGAAGTGACAGAGGGAAAGAAATTGGTGGGGAAGGAAATAGAGAAAAGGAAGAAGGAGAGAAAAGGAAAAGGGGAGCTGCACAGAGGAGGGATGAAGAGTGGCATAAAATAAAGCCTGTGAGCCAGGGAAGGCAAGATGATGGGGACCATGATAGCTGGTGGGGGCCCGCAGGCCACAGGGCATCACCAAAATGCCCCCTTGAGTGGGTCAAAGAGGCAGTGTATCCTGTGGGGTATCACATTGTCAGGACAGACTGAAGGAAAGGAGAAGATGGTGAGGGGAAGCAGCAGTAATCCACACTTGACCTCTGACACCAGGGATTCCAGAAAGCCACAGAAAGGTTAGGTCCTAACACAGGCAGAGGCTCCACCTGGGCTCACTTGTTCAGGAAGTCTCATAGGAAAGGAAAAAAAAAAAATGTTTAACCAAGGGAGCTGCCACATGAAGCATATGCGTGTTTATCTGCACATCTTTTTTTTTTTAATTATTATACTTCAAGTTTTAGGGTACATGTGCACAATGTGCAGGTTAGTTACATATGTATACATGTGCCATGCTGGTGTATCTGCACATCTTAATGCGGATGCCCAGGAAGGTGTAAACTGAAAAGAAAATACTAAGTGCCGCCCGTCTCCCACAACAAGTGAATGGACCCCTCCTGGCCAGAAAGACCCCAGAGAAACCAAAACTGAGTCACAGCCACGACAGAACAGAAGCCTGGACACGCCTCGTCACACTCCCTCCCTTTTGTGGTATAAACACAACTGACCCGCTTTAATGTTAAAATAGAGATGAGATGGATACAATGGACTTTTTGTGGCCATCAGATACCAAACTACACACAAGACCTCAAGCCACGCCAGGCAAGAGTTGAGTCGTGGGCGCCTACACTTAAAGAATCAACTATGTTCTGACTGCCACAGAGTTTTTCTTTTTCTCTAGCAGCTAAATAAGCACAGATCTAGAGAAAAACAATGTTAAACAAGTGCAGCTCCACCATATGCTAACTGATGCCCATCCCTTGTTCCATAAGCCACAAATACAGCTTTCGTTGGACAAGAGGCTGATTTCAGTAACTTTCTCCTGGTAAGAAGACCAGTGACTGGTGATCACAGACTGGTTCTGGCCAATTTACAGAGACTGTGAATTTGAGTGCCTTTGTGCCCTGAAAGGGCCTTTTGATGTACAGGGCCTAATTGTAATCCATTTAAATATGATGTCTCCACCCCAGGGTGAACACGGGTCATATGTAACATGCATGTGTGTTCAATACGCATGAGTCAGCACGGCCTTCATAAATATTCATAGCTCCTCCTGTAACCTGGTGAATATGTATGTTTAGCCAGTTTGTTCAGCATAAAGCTCCTACCCCATCCCTTCTCCTTTCAAGGACCTGTCTCTGGTATTTGCCAGAGGTCATGCTTCCCAGCCAGCTAGATGGCCGCCTTGAAGGCTGTAACCTTTTCCAAGAAATAAAGACTCCTTTTCCAAACTTATAATTCTGTAATTTTTCAGTGATCAGAGGTGTAAAAGTGAAAGTGAGAAAACTGATCATAGCAAGAGGCAAAAAATGCTGGAGTGGGGGGATGAGGGAACTGATACTTAACTAAAAGAATTGTTAAGAGAATGGCTGGGGCTCAAAGCCAACCCCACTTAGCATTGCTCTTGCAGGGATGGGGCTCTGTGAACCTCCAGGGACAGGAGAGACTTGCCTGACAGGCACCCTGAGGCCAGAGAGGTGTCCTTGCTTCAGGGAGACCAGGACAGTGATCATCCACCCCCATATCCCCAATAAGAGAAGAGTCTGTGAAACTCTTTTGGCGAAACACACTAGACAGTTTCCCTTCTTTCTAACAGTTTTTCTAGGACAAGATGACTTTATCTCCTGGCCTGGCTTCTGCGTGGAAGGAACTTGTCACCCATTGGAAATGACAGCAGAAAGCAGAAGATAAGAGAAGCATGAGCCTCCTTAAGTCGTGCCCCTTCTGAATCTCCTAGTGATGTGGCCAGCTTCCAGTGCTCCAGTGACAGTGACCTGCTGTCCCTGCTCCTTGGGGAACGAGGAGTCTCCCGGGACATGAGACTTCCAGTGTTAAACTGGGAATATTCTGGGCAAACCTGCATGAGTTATCACTTTAGCGGGCAGAAGGGTTGCTAGGTTCCCAAAACACAAGGTTATAAGGAAAACTGGTAGCTGATGATAGACTTTGCCCTGGTGATCACTAATTATTCAGTGTTTGTGACAATGTATTTAGCACCTTAACAAAACAGAAAGTATTCTGTTTGTTTTTTATTTTTATTTATTTATTTATTTATTTTTTGAGTCAGAGTCTCGCTCTCTCACCCAGGCTGGAGTGCAGTGGTAAGATCTCGGCTCACTGCAACCTCCGCCTCCCAGATGCAAGTGATTCTCCTGCCTCAGCCTCCTGAGTAGCTGGGATTACAGGTGACTGCCACCACACCTGGCAAATTTTTGTATTTTTATTAGAGACGGGGTTTCACCATGTTGGCCAGGCTGATCTCAAACTCCTGACCTCAGGCTCACAGGCGTGAGCCACTGCACCCAGCCTTATTTCTGATTAAACACTACTCACATAGCACCATTGGATTGGGTCTAAAACAGTGCTGCTCAAGGTATGGTTTCCAGCTCATGGTGTTACCCGCCCATCTCAGCACAGGTGCAGACCCTGCAGGAAATACTTAGAAATTCCTGTAGCAATTGGTGTTGCTGTCAGCCAAGCAATCCTCTGTAGTTTTGCATTTTATAGTCTGATTTCATTTCACTTTGTAGCATTTATTTTTTTTATATGTTACAGAAAAACATGGATCTATAATGAATTGCAGAAAACTTTTTGTGTTATTCCTTAGTCACAGATAGGTTAAGAAGCTGTGCTGTAAACTACTCAATTTCGTGATGCTCTGCTGGGGTGCAGAGATATATCTAAAATTTGTACACGTTATGCTAACAAACAAGATGCTATAGGGTTTGGATCATAATCCTGAAAGACATAATCCCAAAACCCATAATTCTGAATGTTGAATTCCAAAATATCAATTCCCTAAGGATCCAAATCCCAAAGGTCTAACTCCCTAAAATCTAAACTCTCTAACAGCTAAAATCCCAAAAATCACAATCACAGCATAGGTTAATTTGGAGTTTTTTCCTTTTACTTTTTCTTCTTTTTAGGTTTTTTCACAGGATTACATTGTCAGCATTCTTTTTGCAATTTGCTATGCTATATGTATTTCATCTGCACATCATTTCCAATACCAAAGGCAGAAAGTGTGTGGAGACTTTTAGAGAATTCGAATTCATTTTATGCTCACAAATTTGACTCCATGAAAGTGCATTATCAAAGGGTTAACCGTGTGTAAGCATTAGGCATGTATGTAAAAACGTTGTAACGTCCTCAATAAATGAAGAGAAGTCCCTTTTGTACATCTGTATTTGTGAAAGATAAAATTTCTCAGGGGGCCGTGGTGGCTCATGCCTGTAATCACAGTACTTTGTGAGGCCGAGGTGGGTGGATCACCTGAGGTCAGGAGTTCAAGGCCAAGCTGGCCAACATGGCTAAACCCCATTCTACTAAAACTATAAAAATTTGCCAGGTGTAGTGGTGGATGCCTGTAATCCCAGCTACGTGTGAGGGTGAGGCTCTCAAGACTTGGGCACTTTGAGCAACTGTGTATGTGGTGGTGACCCATAGAGGTTTTTGACTGACCTCATGAAAAGTCTCTGTTCATTTTTCAAGGTATGTCAGATGATCAGAGCTGTAAAGCTGAGTGCACACAATTACCAACCACAATGATATATGTTTATACTTTTCTTTTTTTGACCTGTTATTCTATGAATATGATTCATCTGCTCACAAGTGATACACCTATGTGACAGTCATTAGTACACCTGAGGGTTTAAGCTTGCAAAAATATGTATTATTATTATATATTTTAGGGTGTAAAGTGGCCTATGAAGTGTTCTGTCCTGTTTTTATATATTTTTCAAATAAATCCCCATTTAAAATGTAAACAGATATCTTTTAAAGAATTTTTAAAGTTATTTTTTCTGGAATTATATTTGTGGGACCTTGATCTTTCAGGATCTTAACATTCAAGATTTTGGGACTTCAGGTCATTGAGGATTGTGATCGCCTCCCAGGAGCCTCCATGTCAAGCATGTATACGTTTGTTTGCACATCTTAGCGAGGGAAGCCATGTGAGTTGTCTTTTCACTCTCGTGATAGTGTCCCTTGATGCACGAAAGTTTTTTATTTTGATGTCAAATATGTCTGTGTTGTTTTTGTTGGTGTTTCTGATACTTTTGGTGTCACATCCCAGAAATCCAGGTCATTAATACTTGCCCAAATGTTTCCTTCTAAACTTTTACACTTCTAGCTTTTCTATTTAGCTATTTGATCCATTTCAAGTTAGTTTTTGCATATAAGGGTGCATCTTCATTCTTTTGCATGTGGATATGCAGCTGTCGCAGCGACCTCTGTTGAAGAGATTATTCTTTCCCATTTGAACAGTCTTGGCACCACAGTAAAAATCAATTGGCCAAGGATGTATGGGTTTATATCTGGATTCTCAACTCCGTTCTACTGATCTGCATGTACAAAACATTTTTGAGACAATTAGGGGAAATTTCATTATGCATTATGAGTGAGACAATATTAAAGAGTTATTGATTTTGTGAGGAATGATAATGATACTGTGGCTATGTAACAAATTTTCCTTATTTCTTATATTTAGTGAAGTATTTGGGGATAGAATGATATCTCCAGCATTTCCATTAAAAAATTGTAGCCAAAAGTTATTTTTAAAAAAACGAAACAAAAGAGCAGATACATGAATCAGTATAATAAAATATTGAAAATTATGTAACACAAAGATGGATATATAGGTGTTCATCACACTATAGTCTCTCCTTGCCATACGTTTGAAAACTTTGATTAAAAAAAAAAAGAAGTTGAATTGAATAATCTTGGTGGGAGACCTTGGGCTTGCCCACTAACAGCTTACTCTGAATTTGAATCTCACAATGGAACCAGATCTTAGAGCAATGGGGGAAGCCCAGATCTTTTCTTGCTGTGAAGTCACTTCCCACCCGCAGTTCTTCAGAGCTACACTCACCCTGGATGGTACAGAGTAATCCTGAATTCCTTCCTACTGGACCTAGTCATCAATTCTGCTGGAACTCACCAAAAACTAAAAAACCCTGGGAGTGATTCCTTTTTTCTTTTTTTCAATTAAAATTATCCTGATGTTCTCTTGAATGATGATCTGCCATCTTCATTAAAGTATTTAATTACGGCATTGGATGTAATTCCCCTGGATAGACTCAATGAGTTTTTGCTACTGGAGACCTTCAGGGAAAACCCCTATGTAGGATCTGAGACACTGCATGCTGACACATGTGTGCACGCACACACACAAACACACGTGCACATACACGGGCACAGATGCACACTGCATCAAGTGATGCTTCCTTCTCATCAGACACTTCAGACTATGACTCCTGTTGTCCAGCAAGATACAACAAACCGTATGCTTTTCCAAGACACAGCCTGCCCTTCTAAATAAGGAAAGAGAAATCCAGTGTCCATAGGTCTTTCAATGACAGTTCACTTTTGTAGGTATGTTGTAACCAAGGCTCTTGGTCAAAGGGCACTGCTTGATATCTGAATTTCTCTTTGAGAATTTTCCTTCCTTTATTCTTAAATTTGTAAAGATACATATAAATATATAATTTTACACATCTATAAAACCTCTTATACATATTTATCCTTTAATACATACATGAAACAATATATTTTTGACACATAAAACCATAAATATATAAAATGATAAGTGGTTAATATGTTTCCTATTTTATAAATATATCTTCATATGATAGGTGATATAAAATCACATATATCTTTCTGTATCTCTACAGCCCTCTGTGTGACCCTGTGAACCACAAGGAACTCAGTGTGGGTTAAGGAAGTGGCAGGATCCCACAACCAGGTAGAGAGTGAGGCTGCAGGTAACACCTCGGTGGTGCTTGGTGCTGTAACTGAAGGAGGGTGAAGGGGAGAGAAGCACTTTGAAAAGCCTAGCCTCTTAGAGTCCTACAACTTGCATCTCCTTGCCTGTTCTTGCCAAGAGCTGAAAGCCATGCCTCACTTGAAAGGCCTAAAACTGTATTCTTCCTGTTTCTTACATTATTTCACTTTCCCATGAGTTGACTGAAAAGTCAATCCTTTACCAAACATCTGCCAATCTGTGAGAGACACAACTGTGTTACAAAGTCTACTGAACCTTGTAAGAAGCCAGAACAATGAACAAAAATGCATGGCCCATCCCTATAAAAGTAATAGATGAGGGATCATCACACGATTAATGAAAATGCATATTATGAAAAACTTAAGCATGGATTTCAAATTTCTTTGCACCAAAACAAACTTATGCTAACTTGTTAAAACATGTCTGAGTAGGATCTAGTTTGAGGCACTAAGAAGGATAAGACATCAGTTGGAAAGAAGTCCCCATCAAAACAACATGAATTCTGCTACAATTGAAGCAATAGCCTAAAATTTATGCTGAGGCATGAGGGAAAAATGGTGAAATCACTGATGCTTTACAGAAAGTTAATGGGGAAAATGCTCCAAAAAATTAGCAGTTTACAAATGGGCAATTCCTTTTAAGAAGGGACAAGATGATGGTGAAGATGAAGCCCACACCAGCAGACCATCCACACATCAATTCACAAGGAAACAATTAATCTTGCTCATACTCTAACTGAAGAGGACTGACAATTAACAGCAGAAACAATAGCCAACACAACAGAAATTTCAATCAGATCAGTTTACACAATTCTGACGAAAATTTCAGTTGAACAAATTTCCCACTTGTTGGGTGCCAAAACTGTTGCAGCCAGATCATCTGCAGACAAGAACAGACCCTTCAATGGAAATTATAAACAAGTGGGATCCAGACCTTGAAGCATCTCTTCAAAGAATTGTAACAGGAGATGAAACATAGCTTTACCAGTAAGACCCTGAAGACAAAGCACAATCAAAGCAATGGCTACCAAGAAATGAAAGCGATCCAGTCAAATCAAAAGCAGACTGGACGAGATCAAACGTCATGGTAACACTGTTTTCGGTGGCTAAAGGCATTTTGCTTTATACTTTCTTCAGGGTCAAAGAAAGACAACATCTGTTTATTATTGTTGTTTTGAAGAAGTTAGCCAAATCTTTAGCAGAAAAACATCTGCGAAAGCTTGCAACTATGTTGCATCCAAAGTAAAGACTTTTATGCAATTATTAAAAGAACATATCAAATCCGTAAAGTTGTCTCTGATTTACTGGCAAGTAAAAAATCATGGCAAAGACAACATGTCCAGCCTGATAGATTTGATTTAAAAAAAATAAGTGTAAACATTTACATATATGCTTATATATAAAGTAATTTCAATAAATGGAAACACATGCATACAAAACTGCAAAGAGCATTTTACTGTAGCAGGTATTACAGGATTAGCTAAAATGAAAGTTTCATTTCTTATTGTGGTTTTAAGTATTTTTCCAAAAATACTAAAAAGGTCATAATTGCTTGGAAGCCTTACATAGGAGGATCACTTGAGCCCAGGAGTTTGAGTCTAGCCAGGGCACCATAGCAAAACCGTGTTTCTAAAAAAAAAAAAAAAAATGCAGTGGAAATTATGAACAATTAACCAACTGTATAGACATACTTATTAATGAGGCCATTATATAAAAGTTGCTAACTAACAAGCATGTGGAAGGCACAAAATAATTTTTTACATAGAAAAGAAATTTTAGATGCAATAAACACAAATGTCAAATACCAGTTCAGTAAGAAATCTTTTTAAATATTCAAATCCAGAATACTTTTAATGTGCTAAAGGAGCAACGACTTACCATAGGCACTGGCTTTCCCTGATTGCAGTTGATACCACCAATGAAGATCATATTGGGCATCACAGGTTTGGGATACTCCAAAACAAAGTCCATTCACAACAACCAAATTGATGTGTGGCTGTAGAGATCATATGCCATGACAGGTGCTTGGAGAACTTCAGAGGCTACTTTTAAGGCATTTTTGAAAAAATATGGGCAAAATAAATGCTCCTTTAAGAAGAAGATGTGGTTCCATACTCTCTCCTTAAAAGTCATGGCATGTGAAAATCCTGAGACATATCTAGGGCTGTAGGAAAGAGAAGCAGGGCTCTGTGCACCTTCTTCAAGATAATGACAAAGTATTCCTCTGGTGAAGACCACAGAGGGGAGGGAGAAATATTTGGCAACAATTAAGCCACACATAGCTAAAGGATCCAGAAACACCGCATCAAAAGAACTCTCCTTTAAGTATTCTACTAATTTTCAGTCATTAAACAAACTCCTGCAATGTGAAAAATTAAATTCTAAACATTTGGATGAACTCATTAATAGAGAAAATAAGCTTCGTACTTCTGCTTCCCATTGAGCATTGGCAAAAGCCATGAACTCCTGGTCCAGATCCTCCAGGGTGTATAAGGTTGAATAAGTCTTCACTGTGCAATTCAGTGATCTTCCCAGTTGCCAACTCACCTCTGGCCTGACTACAACCACCTCATGCCCCCTGAGAATGAGTTTCTCCACCACCGACCACATGGTGAACCAGTGGCTCCCATCCATGGGCACTACCAGCAGCTTCCCAGCCTCGGCAAAGCCACAGGTCAGCAGTAGACACACATATAGGGGGAAGGAGGCCAGTCCACCCTGCAGAAGCCATCAGAGAACTTCAGCCCAGAGTGAGCAGCTGTGATTCTAAGCTACTGTGATACAGTAGGTAGCATTTGCTGAGATACCTACTTGTATGTTTTCCACACAAGAGTACCTTATGTTCTTTGCCCTGGGGACAGTTCATGCCCTGTGCTGCAATGGGGGTTTAGAAGCAGAATTATTCAGCAATGCTTTTGGACCTTAAGAATTCAGAATGATAAAAGGAAAGTAAATTTGAATAAAGTTCATATTTTTGAAATGCGTTTCAAAGCAAAATTTCAATGTTATCCTCAGACAACCAAAAGCTCTCTGCCCAGAAAGGAACTGGCATCTCATGTGCCAAGGACAGACAGTAAGGCCCTCAGCACTGACTTCCTAACTGGCAGGAAATGGGGGCTCACCTGCGTCTCTGCAATGCACAGACATTGACACTTCCATTTCCAAACCCTGAGAGGCCTTTGAAAGGCTGAAATAAGATTGAAAACCCCGCCTCCATGAACCCTTCCAGAGATTTGATGGAATGTGACCGTCACCTATTGTAAATGGCTTTCCTCAGATATGTTGCCTGCAGTGGGGAGTCGTGGCCCTATCCTTGCCTAAGCACTCTGCTGAGCTGCCTCTCTCAGCCTGCTCTGCTTCCTCATTCTAAACAGAGCTGTAGGCCTCTGCTGTGGGCTCACCCCATCGGTCTGATGACTTGTTTCAGGAATATGTATCGGTCACCCCCAGTATCCTGAGCACCCCTTGAAGACAGAGGTTATGTCTTCTTCCTATTTTCATCCTCCTTCCACAGCACCCA
Source organism: Pan troglodytes (assembly GCF_028858775.2). Taxonomy (NCBI): domain Eukaryota; kingdom Metazoa; phylum Chordata; class Mammalia; order Primates; family Hominidae; genus Pan; species Pan troglodytes. Next base: position 135,789,459 of record NC_072411.2, on the reverse strand, counting down.
TGCTATACTTGGCATAGAGGAAGTTCACGGAATTCTTGTTGCATTGGGCTGAATTACATCATGGAGATTTCCATGGATTAGCCCAGCAGCGTGTGTCAGGTAACACCCTGAGGAACATTTAGTGAGGGAATCAGCAGCCAACCTCAGGGCATAATTCTTGTAGGAGCACAAGATGGCTCCCTCCAGGACGCATTAATGGGTACTAGACATTGTTTAGTCACCTGTCCCTTGGTGACTGGCGCACTGGCAGATGACTGTCCTTGAAAAACAAACATGACAGTGAGTGATCTACCTTCCCTGGAGGCTAACTTCAGTGTAGAAATCAATGAAATAGGAAATAGAAAAACAATGGAGAAAACCAATGACACCAAAGCTCACTTTTGGGGCAGATCAATTAACCTGACCAATGTCTAGCCAGGCTGATTGGAAAAAAAAGACAGAAGATATAAATTACCAATACCAGGAATGGGACAGGTAGTATCACCATAGATTCTACAGGTATTAAAATGATAAGAGAATATGGACAAATTCATGCCAATAAAATCTACAGCTTAGATGAAATGGACAAATTTCTTAAAAGACACAAGCTGTCAGACTTTACACAAGAAGAAATTAATAACACAAATGACATAATCTGTACCTTTTAAATTCAAATTGAATTTTGAATTCAAATGCTCCCACAAACAAAAAGGTAAAGTTCAGATGACTTCACTGATAACTTCTACCAAACACTGAAGGAAGAAATAATACCAGTTTCTCACAATCTAGTCCAGAAAACAGAGGGAGGAGCCAAGATGGCCGAATAGGAACAGCTCCGGTCTACAGCTCCCAGCGTGAGCAACGACGCAGAAGACGGGTGATTTCTGCATTTCCATCTGAGGTACCCGGTTCATCTCACTAGGGAGTGCCAGACAGTGGGCGCAGGTCAGTGGGTGCGCGCACCATGCGCGAGCCGAAGCAGGGCGAGGCATTGCCTCACTCGGGAAGCGCAACGGGTCAGGGAGTTCCCTTTCCGAGTCAAAGAAAGGGGTGACGGACGCACCTGGAAAATCAGGTCACTCCCACCCTAATACTGCGCTTTTCGGACGGGCTTAAAAAACGGCGCACGACGAGATTATATCCCTCACCTGGCTCGGAGGGTCCTACGCCCACGGAGTCTCGCTGATTGCTAGCACAGCAGTCTCAGATCAAACTGCAAGGCGGCAGCGAGGCTGGGGGAGGGGCGCCCGCCATTGCCCAGGCTTGATTAGGTAAACAAAGCAGCAGGGAAGCTCGAACTGGCTGGAGCCCACCACAGCTCAAGAGGCCTGCCTGCCTCTGTAGGCTCCACCTCTGGGGGCAGGGCACAGACAAACAAAAAGACAGCAGTGACCTCTGCAGACTTAAATGTCCTTGTCTGACAGCTTTGAAGAGAGCAGTGGTTCTCCCAGCACGCAGCTGGAGATCTGAGAATGGACAGACTGCCTCCTCAAGTGGGTCCCTGACCCCTGACCCCCGAGCAGCCTAACTGGGAGGCACCTCCCAGCAGGGGCACACTGACACCTCACAGAGCAGGGTATTCCAACAGACCTGCAGCTGAGGGTCCTGTCTGTTAGAAGGAAAACTAAAAAACAGAAAGGACATTCACACCAAAAACCCATCTGTACATCACCATCATCAAAGACCAAAAGTAGATAAAACCACAAAGATGGGGAAAAAACAGAATAGAAAAACTGGAAATTCTAAAAAGCAGAGCACCTATCCTCCTCCAAAGGAACGCAGTTCCTCACCAGCAACGGAACAAAGCTGGAGGGAGAATGACTTTGACAAGCTGAGAGAAGAAGGCTTCAGACGATCAAATTACTCCGAGCTACGGGAGGACATTCAAACCAAAGGCAAAGAGGTTGAAAACTTTGAAAAAAATTTAGAAGAATGTATAACTAGAATAACCAATCCAGAGAAGTGCTTAAAGGAGCTGATGGAGCTGAAAACCAAGGCTCGAGAACTACGTGAAGAATGCAGAAGCCTCAGGAGCCGATGCAATCAACTGGAAGAAAGGGTATCAGCGATGGAAGATGAAATGAATGAAATGAAGCGAGAAGGGAAGTTTAGAGAAAAAAGAATAAAAAGAAATGAGCAAAGCCTCCAATAAATATGGGACTACATGAAAAGACCAAATCTACGTCTGATTGGTTTACCTGAAAATGATGGGGAGAATGGAACCAAGTTAGAAAACACTCTGCAGGCTATTATCCAGGAGAACTTCCCCAATCTAGCAAGGCAGGCCAACATTCAGATTCAGGAAATACAGAGAACGCCACAAAGATACTCCTCGAGAAGAGCAACTCCAAGACATAATTGTCAGATTCACCAAAGTTGAAATGAAGGAAAAAATGTTAAGGGCAGCCAGACAGAAAGGTCGGGTTACCCTCAAAGGGAAGCCCATCAGACTAACAGCGGATCTCTCAGCAGAAACCCTACAAGCCAGAAGACAGTGGGGGCCAATATTCAACATTCTTAAAGAAAAGAATTTTCAACCCAGAATTTCATATCCAGCCAAACTAAGCTTCATAAGCAAAGGAGAAATAAAATACTTTATAGACAAGCAAATGCTGAGAGATTTTGTCACCACCAGGCCTGCCCTAAAAGAGCTCCTGAAGGAAGCACTAAACATGGAAAGGAACAACCAGTACCAGCCGCTGCAAAATCATGCCAAAATGTAAAGACCATCGAGACTAGGAAGAAACTGCATCAGCTAACGAGCAAAATAACCAGCTAACATCATAATGACAGGATCAAATTCACACATAACAATATTAACTTTAAATGTAAATGGACTAAATGCCCCAATTAAAAGACACAGACTGGCAAATTGGATAAAGAGTCAAGACCCATCAGTGTGCTGTAGTCAGGAAACCCATCTCACGTGCAGAGAGACACATAGGCTCAAAATAAAAGGATGGAGGAAGATCTACCAAGCAAATGGAAAACAAAAAAAGGCAGGGGTTGCAATCCTAGTCTCTGATAAAACAGACTTTAAACCAACAAAGATCAAAAGAGACAAAGAAGGCCATTACATAATGGTAAAGGGATCAATTCAACAAGAAGAGCTAACTATCCTAAATATATATGCACCCAATACAGGAGCACCAAGATTCATAAAGCAAGTCCTGAGTGACCTACAAAGAGACTTAGACTCCCACACATTAATAATGGGAGACTTTAACACCCCACTGTCAACATTAGACAGATCAACGAGACAGAAAGTCAACAAGGATACCCAGGAATTGAACTCAGCTCTGCACCAAGCAGACCTAATAGACATCTACAGAACTCTCCACCCCAAATCAACAGAATATACATTTTTTTCAGCACCACACCACACCTATTCCAAAATTGACCACATAATTGGAAGTAAAGCTCTCCTCAGCAAATGTAAAAGAACAGAAATTATAACAAACTATCTCTCAGACCACAGTGCAATCAAACTAGAACTCAGGATTAAGAATCTCACTCAAAACCGCTCAACTACATGGAAACTGAACAACCTGCTCCTGAATGACTACTGGGTACATAACGAAATGAAGGCAGAAATAAAGATGTTCTTTGAAACCAAAGAGAACAAAGACACAACATACCAGCATCTCTGGGACGCATTCAAAGCAGTGTGTAGAGGGAAATTTATAGCACTAAATGCCCACAAGAGAAAGCAGGAAAGATCCAAAATTGACACCCTAACATCACAATTAAAAGAACTAGAAAAGCAAGAGCAAACACATTCAAAAGCTAGCAGAAGGCAAGAAATAACTAAAATCAGAGCAGAACTGAAGGAAATAGAGACACAAAAAACCCTTCAAAAAATTAATGAATCCAGGAGCTGGTTTTTTGAAAGGATCAACAAAATTGATAGACCGCTAGCAAGACTAATAAAGAAAAAAAGAGAGAAGAATCAAATAGATGCAATAAAAAATGATAAAGGGGATATCACCACCAATCCCACAGAAATACAAACTACCATCAGAGAATACTACAAACACCTCTACGCAAATAAACTAGAAAATCTAGAAGAAATGGATAAATTCCTCGACACATACACTCTCCCAAGACTAAACCAGGAAGAAATTGAATCTCTGAATAGACCAATAACAGGATCTGAAATTGTGGCAATAATCAATAGCTTACCAACCAAAAAAAGTCCAGGACCAGATGGATTCACAGCCAAATTCTACCAGAGGTACAAGGAGGAACTGGTACCATTCCTTCTGAAACTATTCCAATCAATAGAAAAAGAGGGAATCCTCCCTAACTCATTTTATGAGGCCAGCATCATTCTGATACCAAAGACAGGCAGAGACACAACAAAAAAAGAGAATTTTAGACCAATATCCTTGATGAACATTGATGCAAAAATCCTCAATAAAATACTGGCAAAACGAATCCAGCAGCACATCAAAAAGCTTATCCACCATGATCAAGTGGGCTTCATCCCTGGGATGCAAGGCTGGTTCAATATACGCAAATCAATAAATGTAATCCAGCATATAAACAGAGCCAAAGACAAAAACCACATGATTATCTCAATAGATGCAGAAAAAGCCTTTGACAAATTTCAACAACCCTTCATGCTAAAAACTCTCAATAAATTAGGTATTGATGGGATGTATTTCAAAATAATAAGAGCTATCTATGACAAACCCACAGCCAATATCATACTGAATGGGCAAAAACTGGAAGCATTCCCTTTGAAAACTGGCACAAGACACGGATGCCCTCTCTCACCACTCCTATTCAACATAGTGTTGGAAGTTCTGGCCAGGGCAATTAGGCAGGAGAAGGAAATAAAGGGTATTCAATTAGGAAAAGAGGAAGTCAAACTGTCCCTGTTTGCAGATGACATGATTGTATATCTAGAAAACCCCATCGTCTCAGCCCAAAATCTCCTTAAGCTGATAAGCAACTTCAGAAAAGTCGCAGGATACAAAATCAATGTACAAAAATCACAAGCATTCTTATACACCAACAACAGACAAACAGAGAGCCAAATCATGAGTGAACTCCCATTCACAATTGCTTCAAAGAGAATAAAATACCTAGGAATCCAACTTACAAGGGATGTGAAGGACCTCTTCAAGGAGAACTACAAACCACTGCTCAAGGAAATAAAAGAGGATACAAACAAATGGAAGAACATTCCATGCTCATGGGTAGGAAGAATCAATATCGTGAAAATGGCCATACTGCCCAAGGTAATTTACAGATTCAATGCCATCCCCATCAAGCTACGAATGCCTTTCTTCACAGAACTGGAAAAAACTACTTTAAAGTTCATATGGAACCAAAAAAGAGCCCGCATCACCAAGTCAATCCTAAGCCAAAAGAACAAAGCTGGAGGCATCACACTACCTGACTTCAAACTATACTACAAGGCTACAGTAACCAAAACAGCATGGTACTGGTACCAAAACAGAGATATAGATCAATGGAACAGAACAGAGCCCTCACAAATAATGCCACATATCTACAACTATCTGATCTTTGACAAACCTGAGAAAAACAAGCAATGGGGAAAGGATTCCCTATTTAATAAATGGTGCTGGGAAAACTGGCTAGCCATATGTAGAAAGCTGAAACTGGATCCCTTCCTTACACCTTATACAAAAATCAATTCAAGATGGATTAAAGACTTAAACGTTAGACCTAAAACCATAAAAACCCTAGAAGAAAACCTAGGCATTACCATTCAGGACATAGGCATGGGCAAGGACTTCATGTCTAAAACACCAAAAGCAATGGCAACAAAAGCCAAAATTGACAAATGGGATCTAATTAAACTAAAGAGCTTCTGCACAGCAAAAGAAACTACCATCAGAGTGAACAGGCAACCTACAAAATGGGAGAAAATTTTCGCAACCTACTCATCTGATAAAGGGCTAATATCCAGAATCTACAATGAACTCAAACAAATTTACAAGAAAAAAACAAACAACCCCATCAAAAAGTGGGCAAAGGACATGAACAGACACTTCTCAAAAGAAGACATTTATGCAGCCAAAAAACACATGAAAAAATGCTCATCATCACTGGCCATCAGAGAAATGCAAATCAAAACCACAATGAGATACCACCTCACACCAGTTAGAATGGCAATCATTAAAAAGTCAGGAAACAACGGGTGCTGGAGAGGATGTGGAGAAATAGGAACACTTTTACACTGTTGGTGGGACTGTAGTTCAACCATTGTGGAAGTCAGTGTGGCGATTCCTCAGGGATCTAGAACTAGAAATACCATTCGACCCAGCCATCCCATTACTGGGTATATACCCAAAGGACTATAAATCATGCTGCTATAAAGACACATGCACACGTATATTTATTGCAGCATTATTCACAATAGCAAAGACTTGGAACCAACCCAAATGTCCAACAATGATAGACTGGATTAAGAAAATGTGGCACATATACACCATGGAATACTATGCAGCCATAAAAAATGATGAGTTCATGTCCTTTGTAGGGACATGGATGAAATTGGAAATCATCATTCTCAGTAAACTATTGCAAAAACAAAAAACCAAACACCGCATATTCTCACTTGTAGGTGGGAATTGAACAATGAGAACACATGGACACAGGAAGGGGAACATCACACTCTGGGGACAGTTGTGGGGTGGGGGGAGGGGGGAGGGACAGCATTGGGAGGTATACCTAATGCTAGATGACAAGTTGGTGGGTGCAGTGCACCAGCATGGCACATGTATACATATGTAACTAACCTGCACAATGTGCACATGTACCCTAAAACTTAAAGTATAATAACAATAATAAAAAAATTAAAAAAATAAAATAAAATAAAATATAATTCAGATGGAAAAAAAAAAAACAGAAGCATGTGAAATATCCTGATTCATTCTGTGAGACCAACATTACCACAATACCAAAACAAGATAAAGATGTGACAATATAGAAAAACTACAGACCCTCATGACCTTAGATACAAAAATGTAAAACAATATTTTAGCAAATCAAATTCAATAATGATATGGTTTGGCTGTGTCCCCACCCAAAGCTCATCTTGAATTGGAACTCCCACAATTCCCATGTGGCGTGGGAGGAACCTGGAGGGAAGTAGTTGAATCACGGGGACGGGTCTTTCCCATGCTGTTCTCATGATGGTGAGTAAGTCTCATGAGATCTGGTGGTTTTAAAAATAAAAGTTTTCCTGCACAAGCTCTCTTTCTTTGCCTGCTGCCATCCATTAAGATGTGACTTGCTCCTCCTTGCCTTCTGCCATGATTGTGAGGCCTCCCCAGCCATGTGGAAGTCTAAGTCAATTAAACCCCTTTCTTTTGTAAATTCCCCAGTCTCAGGCATGTCTTTATCAGCAGCATGAAAACAGACTAATACAGTCAATTTGTACCAGTAGAGTGGGTTGCTACTGAAAAGATACCTAAAAACATGGAAGCAACTTTAGAACTGGGTAACAGGCAGAGGTTGGCACAGTTTGGAGGGCTCAGAAGAAGACAGGAAAATGTGGGAAAGTTTGGAACTCCCTAGAGATTTGTTGAATAGCTTTGCCCAAAATGCTGATAGCAATATGGACAATAAAGTCCAGGCTGAGGTAGTTTCAGATGGAGATGAGGAACTTGTTGGGAACTGGAGGAAATGTGATTCTTGTTATGCTTTAGCAAAAAGACTGGCAGCATTTTGCCCTGACCTAGGGATTTGTGGAACTTGAACCTTAGAGAGATGATTTAGCGTATCTGGTGTGAGAAATTTCTAAGCAGCAAAGCATTCAAGAGGTGACTTAGGCGCTGCTAAAGGCATTCAGTTTTGAAAGGGAAACAGAGCATAAAAGCTTGGAAAATTTGCAGTCTGACTATGTGATAGAAAAGAAAATCCCATTTTCTGAGGAGAAATCCAAGCCAGCTGCAAAAATTTCCATAAGTAATGAGGAGCCGAATGTTAATCCCCAAAACCATGGGGAAAATGTCTCCAGGGCATGTCAGAGGTCTTCATGGCAGTCCCTCCCCACCACAGGCTGGAGGCCTAGGAGGAAACAATGGTTTTGTGTGCCAGGCCCAGGGCCCCCCGCTGTGTGCAGCCTAGGGACTTGGTGCCTTGCATCCCAACTGCTCCAGCCGTGTCCAAAAGGAGCCAAAGTACAGCTCACACCATGGCTTCAGAAGGTGCAAGTGCCAAGCCTTGGCAGCTTCCATGTGGGGTTGAGCCTGTGGGTGCACAGAAGTCAAGAATTGAGGTTTGGGAACCTCCCCCTAGATTTTAGAGGCTGTATGGATATGCCTGGATGTCCAGGAAGAAGTTTGCTGCAGGGGCAGGACCCTCACAGAGAACCTCTGCTAGGACAGTGCAGAAGGGAAATGTGGGTTTGAAGCCCCCACAAAAAGTAACGACTGGGGGACTGCCTAATGAAACTGTGAGACGAGGGCCACCATCCCTCCACCCCAGAATGTTAAGTCCACTAGTAGTTTGCACCGTGCACCTGGAAAAGCCACAGACACTCAATGCCAGTCTGTAAAAGCAGCCAGGAGGGAGGTTGTACCCTGCAAAGCCACAGGGGCAGAGCTGCCTAAGACCATGGGAACCCACCTGTTGCAACAGCATGACCTGGATGTGAGACATGGAGTCAAAGGAGATCATTTTGGAGTTTTAAGATTTGACTGCCCCAATGGATTTTGGACTTAATGTAGTCCCATTATTTTGGCCAATTTCTCCAAGTTGAAATGGCTGTATTTGCCCAATGCCTGTACCCTCACTGTACCTAGGAAGTAACTAACTTGCTTTTGACTTTACAGGCCCATAGGTGGAAGGGACTTGCCTTGTCTCAGATGAGACTTTGAACTGTGGACTTTTGAGTTAATGATGAGACTTTGCGGGACTGTTGTTAGGGCATGCTTGGTTTTGAAATGTGAGGACATGAGATTTGGGAGGGGTCAGGGTGGAATCATATGGTTTGGCTGTGTCCCTGCCCAAATCTCATCTTGAATTATAACTCCCACAATTCCCACATGTTGTGGGAGGATCCTGGTGGGAGGTAATTGAATCATGGGGGTGGGTCTTTCTCATGCTGTTGTCTTGATAGTGAATAAGTCTCACAAGTTCTGATGGTTTTAAAACAGGAGTTTCCCTGAACAAGCTCTCTTTCTTTTCCTGCTGCCATCCACATAACATGTTACTTGCTCCTCCTTGCCTTCTGCCATGATTGTAAGGCCTTCCCAGCCATGTGGAACTGTTAAGTCCATTAAATTTCTTTCTTTTGTAAATTGCCCAGTCTCTGGTAGGTCTTTATAAGCAGCATGAAAATGGACTAATACAAATAAGATTTTAAAATATGTAATACATAAAAAATCATAAACCACAAGCAAATGAGATTTATCCCTGGGATGTAAAGCTGGTTTTAACTTTAGAAAATTAATCAAGGTTGTACAGTCATGTTCACAGCAGCTTAACTCACAACAGCCAAGAGGTGAATGCAACCCAAGTGCCCATCTCCATATGAGTGCATAAGCAAAATCTGGTAACAATGGAATAAAATTCAGTCTTAGAGAAGGAAATTCTGACACATCCTACAACATAGATAAACCTTGGGAACTTTGTGCTAAGTTAAATAAGCCAGTCACAAAACGACAACTGGTTTAATCATTCTACTTGTATAAGGCACCTAAAATAGTCAAATTCACAGAAGCAAAGAGAGGAATGGTAGTTGCCAAGGGCTGGGAGGAGGGAGAATGAGGAATTATTGTTTCATAGACCCCAAGCTTCAGTCTAGGAAGATGAAAAGAGTTCTAGAGATAAATGGTGATATCGGTTGCACAGCAATGCGAATGTCCTCAATACTGCACTGTGCACTTAAAATGGTTAACATGATAAATTTTATGCTATGTGTATTTCACCACAATTAATGATAAGATAAAGAATTTTTGTAATAATTGGTCAGGCATGGTGGCTCACACCTGTAATCCCAACACTTTGGGAGGCCAAGGTGTTTGGATAGCTTGAGTCCAGGAGTTCAAGACTAGCCTGGGGAATGTGGTGAAACCCCATCTCTACAAAAAAATACAAAAATTAGCCGGGTGTGATGATGTGTACCTGTAATTCCAGCTACTAGGGAAGCTGAGGTGGGAGGATTGATTGAGCCCATGAGGTCTAGACTGCAGTGAGCCCTGATTGCCCCACTGTACTCCAGCCTGGGTGACAGAGCAAGACCCTGTCTCAAAAACATACATACATACATAAATATAACAAAAAATTATTCAATGTAAAACACGAAATAAATAAACCAGAAAAGAAAACCATGTAGTCATCTCAGTAGGCGTAGGAAAAGTGTTTGACCAAATTCAACATCCATTCTACATTTTTGCTTTTCTTTTTCTTTTCTTTTCTTTTTTTTTTTTTTTTAAGACAGGGTCTCACTCTGTCACCCAGGCTAGAGTGCAGTAGCACAATCACAACTCACTGCAGCCTTGGCTTCTGAACTCAAGCAATCCTCCCACTTTAGCCTCGCAAGTAGCTGGGACTACAGGTACGTGACACCATGTACAGCTGATTTTTAAATTTTTTTGTAGATAGGGGGTCTCACCATGATGTCCATGCTGGTCTGTAACCCCTGGTCTCCATTGATCCTCCTGCCTCAGCCTCCCATGAGCCACTGTGCCCAGCCTATTCTTGTTCTGTTTTGTTTTGAATGCGGAAGTTCAGGACAGGCCCTTTTGGAGTTCATAAATGTGGTCACCTGTCTCATGTCACCTCTCTGCTTCATGACCCTCATAGGCACAAGGCAGCAGCTGAACCTACAGCTGCTCCACCTTTCTCATGCTCCTCTGTCAGCTTCTCCCATACCTGAGACAGGTATGTGATTAGCTCTGTGAGGAAGGGTGCCAGCTTCTTCTGAAGGCCATCCACATTTTCAAGGTAGGAAGCATTGAGAACTGTCCAAGTTCCAGTCCCTTCTGTGGGTCCTGGATTCTCCTCGCTGTCCCCACTTTGCATCCGTCTACCCTTCCTGAAGACCCACCCTGGGGTCCTTAAGCTCCAGCATCAGACACCAAGGCCATTTGCAGCGATCGTCCAGCCAGCTCCCACCATGCCTGTGGCCAATCCCTCACCATGTATATGCATAGCGGCTCTGCTTCTCTCACTAAACCCTGACTGCTAGAGACTGGAAGCAGGGGCTGTGGCAAAGTAACACCTTGTACAATTCTTGACTCGAAATACAAGGGGCAGAAGGGAGAGGGGCAAGGGTAGAGTCTAGACCACAGCTCTATTGCAGTTTCTGCAGGAAACACAGATAGGGCAGGAGAAACAGTTTAGGACAGGCTAGTTTGAATAATTTCAGTGGGCTCTGAGCTACAAGGGTGGGCCCTTTGCTGTCTCTAAGAATTAACTGACCTGCAGAGGGACACTGCATCCCCAGTAAGAAAGTAACTTTAAGATGCAGAAACATTACAACATACAGAAAATGTAAAAATACAAATAATATAGCAAGTATGCTTTCTTTTCTCATGACTAAATACCCAGCAATGGAATAGCTGTATTCTATGGTAGGTGTATGTTTACCTTTTTTTTTTTTTTTTTTTTTTTTTTTGAGATGGAGTCTCGCTCTGTTGCCAGGCTGGAGTGCAGTGGCACGAATCTTGGCTCACTGCAACCTCTGCCTCCTGGGTTGAAATGATTCTCCTGCCTCAGCCTCCCGAATAGCTGGGACTACGGGCATGTGCCACCACACCCAGCTAATTTTTGTATTTTTAGTAGAGATGGGGTTTCACCGTGTTGGCCAGGATGGTCTCGATCTCTTGACCTCATGATCCACTTGCCTCGGCCTCCCAAAGTGCTGGGATTACAGGCATAAGCCACTGTGCCTGGTTGGTGTATGTTTACCTTTTAAAGAATCTGCCAAATAATATTCCAAAGTGGCTGGACCCATGTCCCCTCCCACCACCAGGATCTCTTCACACTCACCAGCACCTGGTGTCTTAGTTTGTTTGTATTGCTATAAAGGAATATCTGAGGCTAGGTAATCTACAAAGAAAACATGTTCCTTGACTCATGGTCCTGGAGGCTGAATAAGACACATGGCGCTAGCACCTGCATCTGGTGAGAGACTCGGGCTACTTCCACTCATGGCAGAAGGTGCCGATCACATGGTGAGAGAGAAGCAAGAGAAAAAGAAGGGAGGTGCCAGGCTCTTTTAAACAATCAGCTCTTACTGAAAGTAATAGAGGGAGAACTCACCCATTACCGAGAGGAAGGCACCAAGACATTAATGCAGGATTCACCCCCATGACCCAAACACCTCCCACTAAGCCTGACCTCCAACACTGGGGATTAAATTTCATCATGAGATTTGGAAGGGACAAATATCTAAACTGTATAATTTGGTATTGTCAGTCTTTTTCCTCTCAGCCATTCTAATGGGTGTGTAAATTAAATTGTGGTTTTAATTTGATTTCTCTAATCACTACTGGTGTTGAATGTCTTTACATGTGCCTGCTTCCCATCTGTATACCTTATTTGGTAAATGTCTGTTCAAATCTTTGCACATTTTAAAAAAATGGTTTATTTTCGTTTCTCTTCATTGAATTTTAAAGGTTCTTTATACATTTTGGATATTTCTTCTTTATCACATACATGCGCTGCAAATATTTTTTCCCAGTCTGTGGATTTTTTTTCCATTCAACTTTTTACTTTGGAATAAATTTAGATTTACAGCAAGTTTGCAACAAATAGCACAGAAAATCCCCAAATATCCTGTAGGGGTTTCCCCTATCGTTAAATGTTATGTTACTGTAGCATATTTATCACAACTCATTAACCAACATTTGATACATTATGATGAACTAAAGTCTATGTTTTCTTCAGATGTCATTAATGTTTACCTAATGTCCTTTTCCATTTCTGGGATCCCATCCAGGATACCACATCACATTTAATCATTTAATCATATGTCTCCTTCACCTCCTCTAGCCTGTGACAGTTTCTTAGACTTTCCTTGTTTTTGATGACTTTGCCAGTTTTGAGAAGTTCTGGTCACTTTTTCTGTAGAACGTTCCTCGGTTTGAGTTTGTCTAATGTTTTCATCATAGACTGGGGTTATGGTTTTTGGAAAGAAGACTACAGATGTAATGTCTTTTCTTGCTTTCTTGGGTATGGATATCCAACTGCTGAAAAGACTATTCTTCTCTCCACTGAATTGCCTTTGCACCTTTGTAAAAACTTGGTTATTCATACAACTGTGTATTTCTGGACTTTCTATTCTGTTCCATTGATATATTTATGAAATATTTGATTACTATCCTTTGTAGGAGGTCTTGAAATGAGTCAGTGTTCACTCTCTTTTTTTTCTTGTTTTCCATTGTTGTTTTTGCTATTGTAGGTCCTTTACATTTCCATAAGAATTTTAGAATCAGTTTGCCAATTTGCACCAAAAAAAACCCTGCTGGGATTTGGTTGGGATTGTATTGAATTTATAGATGAACTGGGAGAACTGACATCTTAAATATTTTGAGTTTTTCAATTCATGAACATGTCTGTTTATTTAGGTCACTCATTAAAGTTTTGTAGTTTTTAGTGTACAGTCTTTCACATCTTTTGTCAGATTTAGCCCTAAGTATTTCATATTTTTATGCTATTTTAAGTGGTATTTTCATTCCAATTTTCAATTGTTCATTGCTGCTACAGCTGACCCTTGAATAAAGCGAGGATTAGGGGCACCAACTTCGTGCAGTCAAAAATGAGCATAGAACTTTTGACTACCCTAAAACATAACTACAGTAGCCTACTGTTTGCTGGAAGCCTTGCCAATAACATAAAGTCAATTAATAAATATTTCATATAATATATGTATTATATGCTGTATTTTTCTTACAATAAAGTCTGCTAGAGAAAAGAAAATGTTAAAATTCATAAGGAAGAGAAAAGATCTTTACTGCCAGGCGCGGTGGCTCACGCCTGTAATCCCAGCACTTTGGGAGGCCAAGGCGGGCAGATCACCTGAGGTCAGGAGTTCGAGACTAGCCTTAACATGGTGAAATCCCGTCTCTACTAAAAATACAAAAAATTAGCCGGGCGTGGTGTTGCATGCCTGTAATCCCAGCTACTCAGGAGGCTGAGCCAGGAGAACTGCTTGAACCTGGGAGGCAGAGGTTGCAGTGAGCCGAGATTGCGCCATTGCACTCCAGCCTGGGCAACAAGAGTGAAACTCCATCTCAAAAAAAAAAAAAAAAAAAAAAGAAAGAAAGAAAAAGAAAAGATCTTTACTATTCATTAAGTGAAAGTGTATCACCATAAAGGTCTCCATGCTCACTGTCTCCCACTGAGTGGGCTGTTGAGGAGGGGTGGGGGTAGGGGGAAGTTGGTCTTGCTGTTTCAGGAGTGGCAGAGGGGGAATTGGTGGAGGAGGTGGAAGGGGAAGCAGGAGAGACAGGCACACTCAGTTTGACTTTATGGAAATACATCATAATTACTGTCTGATAGTTTTGCTTTTTCAATTCTTTAAAAATGCTTGAGCTGGGCGCAGTGGCTCACGCCTGTAATCTCCGCACTTTGGGAAGCTGAGGTGGGTGGATCATGAGGTCAGGTGTTTGAGACCAGCCTGGTCAACACAGTGAAACCCCATCTCTACTAAAACTACAAAAAATTAGCTGGGCGTGGTGGCGGGCACCTGTAATCCCAGCTACTTAGGAGGCTGAGGCAGGAGAATCACTTGAACCTGGGAGGCAGAGGTTGCAGTAAGCCAAGATCGCACCACTGCACTCCAGCCCAGGTGACAGTGCAAGACTCTGTCTCAAAAAAGTAAAATAAAAATAAATAAATAAATAAAAATGCTTGCATACAGTACTAATCCTTCTTCTACTATTTGCTTTAGTTTCAATGCCCGTATCATAGAAGGGTCCAAGTTGTAAAAGAAGTCAAAAGCAGTCTTAAATAATCAGAACCCTTCTGCAAGATTGTCTAATGTCAATTCGTTTTCTGACAGTGCTTCTTCTATATCTTCTTCCTCATTGTCTGGTACTGATTCAAAAGCACTCATCTCCATCAAGTCATCTTCTGTTAATTCCTCAGATGTGGTATCTATTAACTCTTGAATTTCCCCAAGATCTAGATCTTCAAACACTTTATGCCTATCTTTTTTTTTTTTTTTTTTGGTGCCATATCCACAATCTCTTCCATGACTTCCTTGATAGGCTGTTGTAAATCCTGTGAACTCACACACAACATCTGGAATCTGGACACAGTTTTCTTCAGCACTAATGTATTGTTTGGGGCTTGATGGCTTTCACAGCTTTTTCTGTAACAACATGGGCTTCTTCAATGGTGTAATCCTTCTGGACTTTCACGATATTCTCCCTGTTGAGATTCTCTTCCATAGTGTTGATACCCCTTTCCATAGAAAACCATACGTAATGAGCCTTAAAGTTCCTTATGATCCCTTGATCTAAGGGCTGAATTAGACATGTTGTGTTTAGAAGCAAGGAGGCCACTTTGGTGCTCTCACTGCAGAATCTATGGGGTTCTGGGTGGCCAGGGACATTGTCAAATATCAAAAGCAATTTAAAAGGAAGTCCCTCACTGGCAAGGTACTTCCTGACTTCAGGGACAGAGCATTGGTTTTCATGGAACCAAACCAGAAAACGTGTTTTCGTTGTACAGGGCTTCTTATCATAAAACAAAAAGACTTGCAGCTGGTGTTTATCTTTTCCCTTAAAAGCTCAGGGATTAGCAGCTTTATAGATGGCACATTTGAAAGCACTTTGGTAAACAGGTATGTAGTGAGAAATACAGTATGAAAGGAATGTTGGGACCATCAGTGAACTAAGAATCAAAATAAAGAGTTTCCACAGTGGATGTTGAGGAATCGTGGAAGCTTCTTTAGCAGAGAGGTTTGAGCTCAAAGTGCACCTTAGATGGATAGTGCATCTTATAGTGATGTGCAGGAAGGGGTGTGTAAAATGGGAGTCCACTGAAAAGGCTATCATCCTAATGCAGGTGAGATTTCATGGGGATCTGATAGGAGGAGAGGAAGCTATGGAATGAAAGGATTGTCCAGACAATACTTTGACATGCCACTAGTTTGATTCACAGACGAAAGACAAAGATATAAGATTATATAAATATAATCTTATATCTTTATAAATGTGACCACTCATTCATTATATAGTTATATAAGATTACATAACATAACCTTATATAAGATTACATAACCATAACCTTATATAAGATTACATAACCATAACCTTATATAAGATTACATAACCATAACCTTATATAAGATTACATAACCATAACCTTATATAAGATTACATAACCATAACCTTATATAAGATTACATAACCATAACCTTACATAAGATTACATTTTATACCATAACCTTATATAAGATTACATAACCATAATCTTATATAAGATTATGGTTATATAATCTTATAAATGTGAACGAATGAGTGGTCCCGCGAGTGGCCGAGTGGACCCGCGAACTCACCAGCGGACTTGTAAGCGAGCTCACCTTGTCCACTCCCGCTCCAGTTCCCAAACTCTTAGAGCAGAAGAGTTACATTTCCCATAAGGCCCCGTGCGAGGGGCCGGCGCTCCAGCGGGGCATCCTGGGAAGCATAGTCCACGATTCATAAATCACTTTCTGGAGACCCGCCCTCGCCAACATGGTGGCGCCCAGTTGGGGCGGGTTCGTTCGCTTCGCGTTTTGGCCAGGGCGGGGGTCTGGGCTTTAGGCAGTAAGTGCGGCTGGCGCCCGGGGATCCTGGGAGGGACGTGGGAAGCGTAGGGACAGTGTTGGTGGCCCAGTCTGAGGAGGGCGAGGCGAGAGGCGGCCCCGGCCTGCCTGAGGACGCGGCGCTCTCCTGGAGTCGGGGCAGTGGTTTCGGGCCACGGGGACCTCTGCCTTTTTGCGCCCCTGGGCCTGTGGTGGCTTGGAGGGCCTCGGCCGGCCGTAGGAGTTGGGAATTCAGGAATGCAGACAACGAGCTCGAGGCTAGACTCTCGAGTTGTGTTTTTTTAGTTTTCTTCTGAGGAAAAGCAAAATAATTGCATTTCAGCGCTTCCTGTCACTTGGTACCTATGCTAGGCGCTTTACGTTTCTCATCTCCAAGTGACCCTCTGCCACACTCGATGTGAAACCTTGGGGAAGTCACCTAGGCCCCCAGGGCTAACGATGGGATTAGTGGATACATACTGGAAGGCCTTTAGGCTTGATAATTGTAATGGCAGTCTTCCCCGCCCTCCGCTCCCCTTCCCCCCTCCCTCCCCAGTGAACTAACTTCCGGCCCAACAGCTTCGGGACTATGTACTAAAGTGCTCAAAAAAAAGTTAACTTGATCCGTTTAATTTAAATGTCATAATCTGGTATATAGTACTGAAGGGTGTGACAAGCAGAGATTTTAGTGAGTTGATTCTCAGAATCTAGGGTTGGCTTTGCCATCCCAGCAGTGGATTAGTTGTGGCGACAGGTTTTCTTTTTTAAAAAAATTAGTGATGTGAACGTGCCTTTTTAAAAACAGCTGTTACTTATTGTGGGCCAAACCCTGTACACTAAGTGCCCTTCTTTCGTTATGTCATTTGATAGTTTAAATGACCCGAAGAGACAGATGGTATCCTATTTTACACATAAGAAAACAGATTAACATATCCAGGGTCACACAGGTAGTTAGGATCCTGATAGGGGTGAAAAAAATCTAGATCTTGCTGCCTCCAAAACCCAACTACTGTACATAGAAACAGTCCTGTGTTCTAAGAAACAACAGAATGGACTCCCAAGTGTAAGTAAGGTAGGGGGATTTGGGGAAAATTTATTTTAAAAATAAAAGCATTTATATGTCACTTTTTTTAAGGGTAGTATTTAGTTTCACAATGTTTGGGGACCTATTTGAAGAGGAGTATTCCACTGTGTCTAATAATCAGTATGGAAAAGGGAAGAAATTAAAGACTAAAGCTTTGGAGCCACCTGCTCCTAGAGAATTCACCAATTTAAGCGGAATCAGAAATCAGGGTGGAACCTGTTACCTCAATTCCCTTCTTCAGACTCTTCATTTCACACCTGAATTCAGAGGTATGCTATGTTACGTACATTTAACTAGCAATATGTACCATCTTCTTTACATGTAATTAATTATGCAAAATCACAAATAGACCAATTATCTTAAAGATATATTCTACAGTATGTGTTTATTGTTGCACATGTAAGATATAAATTGGTAATTCCCTCTGCAGAGAAATGTGAAGCTTAATCTTAAATATATCCTGGGTGATGACAATAATGTTTAGTAAAAAAATAAAGCAATATATTTCTTTTTTAATTCCTATAGTTTAAAGTACAACATAAAGACAATTGTCATAAGTATTAGTCTTCATTATTGTTACACTGTTTGAGTTTTAAAATTTCTCTAGAATAACAAACACTTAAGCCAGAGTTATCCAACCAATTATATCTACCTTTTGGAGTGGGGAAGGGTGTCATATTATTTATATGGGTGCACAGTTGTTCATACGCATTTCTGAAATCTGGAAAGCTCACACCCTCATCTGATCTCACCTGAGCTTGTTTGGCTTCAGAACCAGACCTGGTGTGAGGCTATTTACAGTTTTTAGTTATCTCATGTGGGTGAATATTCATACATTCATTACAGGAATATTAATCTGCTTGATTAATGGAAGCTGGCCCAGACCCTGCTGGGAATGTAACATTTTATATATATATAAAAAACACTTTTTTCATATTATCTTTATAAACTCTGGAAATTCTGAATTCCAAAGACCCAGAGATTTTAGGTAAGGGATTGTGTGCAAGAAACAGACCCACAACCCAAATTAGCTAAATTTAAAAGGGGGGTTATTGTAAGAATATAGGGGATCTCAGAAATCAACTGCAAGAAGCCAGCCTGACCTTACTGGACCCTTGATTTCTTGCCCCTGTTTCTCTCTATATATTTCTCCCATATCCCATCTCTGCAAACCAGCTTCCTCCACAAGGGTCCTAGGAGCTGTGTTCCCGTGAGCTCAGTGTGAACATTACTTTGCCTTCATCTGGCCCTGATTGGGGTCCCCAGCACTACATGGCTTTGTAGCTCAGCTCTCCACAGTGTCTCCATGTTAGGAGGACAGACAGCCTGACTCATCCTATCTGGTTTGCCATGTTCCTCTTCCCTACTACCACCACATTTATCAAATCTTTGTGGTTCTTCTGTTGCTTCTAAGCTTAGAAAGACTTGCTGCCTCCAGAGATTTAGTAAATATTTACCACTGTTACCTTCCCAGGAGCAATTTAATGGGTTGGATTGCATGTGGGATTTAAGTGGTACCTCTTAGCCTTGACTCGATCCCCTCCATAAAAATATCTCCCTGATGCAATCAGTAATTCCACCAGTAAAAATTTCCAGCACTAATAAGTACATTTCTAATAGGGATAACACTTTTCCAGGTTTTAATATAGTTGAAGTTAAAGGACAACTCGAAGTAGAAACGTAGCCTCAAAGGGACTGAGGAAGATGGTGAAGTGTAGGGCGGGTCATGGAGCGTACCATTAGGCAAGAGTAGTACTGAGAGTCCCAGGCCAACTTCCTCTCTAGCAGAGGGGATTGCTGGCCAAGCACATGATTTGACATCTTAGTGCACAATGTGCACTGCTTGTATAGCTTAGCCTGAATCCTGATGGTGATTGACAGGGAGGTATAATTTGGAAAGGATAAGGACTGTCGGAGAACTGGTGGGGGGGGAAATTTTGGAATAGTATTTTAAATAATAGGGCTACATTGGGTTCCATTGTACTCCATTACAATGTAGCTGAGAGTACTGGGAGATTATTATAAAAGTTTTTGTATGGTTTTATGCTTTAACTTGTAGATTTGTAGTTCATTTTTGCCGAGTCCCAGCACTTAGAAAGAATATAACATTCATTAACAGTAAGCACTAGGGTAGCAATAGTTTTTCAATAGGGAGACACATTTATCCCATTCCTTGTATCCCTAGAGTATATCAGAATTTCCCAGTAAGAGTTCCTACCTAGGCTCGGATACAGACTTCTCAAAAGATTCAGGTATGTCCCATTGGGTGGCACATCACCTAGATGTTGGGTGATAAAGAAATTCTGGAGACTTCCATGGGGTTGCCAACTTCTTTTTCCAGATAAGACCACTGCCATCTGTTATTACCTTCAACACGGAAAAGACATTTTCACACCAAAAAAAAGGGCATCTCAGAGTAAAAGGGGATCCTTCCCACGAAAGGATGGTTGTTAGCCTTACATGTGGCAGGAAAACTGCAACACTACTGTATTTCCTGAGATTCCTGGGCTTTTGGGACCTGATGCCATAGACAGTGGGAAGCCATGAAAGATTTCTGATGTTACTGTTTTTAGTTTTATGCATAAAGATTATTTTCCTTTCCTAGAATTAGGAAATGCTGAAGCCTTAGCATGACACTATTTTCTTAGAGTCACTGGTTAAAAATGTTACAAGAAAGTAAAGTGTATAGAGTAAGGTATAAATATTGCCACAATCATATTTCTGAATCTACTTGATTTTACTTAAAGGTGGTCTTGGCTTTCTAAAACAATTTTTAAAAATGAAATGATGTCATTTGCATCTCTGATTCTACCTTTTTCTTTAGAAGCTCTATTTTCTCTTGGCCCAGAAGAGCTTGGTTTGTTTGAAGATAAGGATAAACCCGATGCAAAGGTATTTTTTTTTTATTATTATTATACTTTAAGTTTTAGGGTACATGTGCACAATGTGCATGTTAGTTACATATGTATACATGTGCCATGGTCGTGTGCTGCACCCACCAACTCGTCATCTAGCATTAGGTATATCTCCCAATGCTATCCCTCCCCCCTCCCCCCAACCCACAACAGTCCCCAGAGTGTGATGTTCCCCTTCCTGTGTCCATGTGTTCTCATTGTTCAATTCCCACCTATGAGTGAGAATATGCGGTGTTTGGTTTTTTGTTCTTGCAGTGGTTTACTGAGGATGATTTCCAATTTCATCCATTTCCCTAGAAAGGACATGAACTCATCATTTTTTATGGCTGCATAGTATTCCATGGTGTATATGTGCCACATTTTCTTAATCCAGTCTATCATTGTTGGACATTTGGGTTGGTTCCAAGTCTTTGCTATTGTGAATAATGCCTCAATAAACATACGTGTGCATGTGTCTTTATAGCAGCATGATTTATAGTCCTTTGGGTATATACCCAGTAATAGGATGGCTGGGTTGAATGGTATTTCTAGTTCTAGATCCCTGAGGAATCGCCACACTGACTTCCACAATGGTTGAACTAGTTTACAGTCCCACCAACAGTGTAAAAGTGTTCCTATTTCTCCACATCCTCTCCAGCACCTGTTGTTTCCTGACTTTTTAATGATTGCCATTCTAACTGGTGTAAGATGGTATCTCATTGTGGTTTTGATTTGCATTTCTCTGATGGCCAGTGATGGTGAGCATTTTTTCATGTATTTTTTGGCTGCATAAATGTCTTCTTTTGAGAAGTGTCTGTTCATGTCCTTTGCCCACTTTTTGATGGGGTTGTTTGTTTTTTTCTTGTAAATTTGTTTGAGTTCATTGTAGATTCTGGATATTAGCCCTTTTGTCAGATGAGTAGGTTGCGAAAATTTTCTCCCATTTTGTAGGTTGCCTGTTCACTCTGATGGTAGTTTCTTTTGCTGTGCAGAAGCTCTTTAGTTTAATTAGATCCCATTTGTCAATTTTGGCTTTTGTTGCCATTGCTTTTGGTGTTTTAGACATGAAGTCCTTGCCCATGCCTATGTCCTGAATGGTAATGCCTAGGTTTTCTTCTAGGGTTTTTATGGTTTTAGGTCTAACGTTTAAGTCTTTAATCCATCTTGAATTGATTTTTGTATAAGGTGTAAGGAAGGGATCCAGTTTCAGCTTTCTACATATGGCTAGCCAGTTTTCCCAGCACCATTTATTAAATAGGGAATCCTTTCCCCATTGCTTGTTTTTCTCAGGTTTGTCGAAGATCAGATAGTTGTAGATATGTGGCATTATTTGTGAGGGCTCTGTTCTGTTCCATTGATCTATATCTCTGTTTTGGTACCAGTACCATGCTGTTTTGGTTACTGTAACCTTGTAGTATAGTTTGAAGTCAGGTAGTGTGATGCCTCCAGCTTTGTTCTTTTGGCTTAGGATTGACTTGGTGATGCGGGCTCTTTTTTGGTTCCATATGAACTGTATTTTCTCTTGGCCCAGAAGAGCTTGGTTTGTTTGAAGATAAGGATAAACCCAATGCAAAGATATTACATCTATGATTTACTGGGGTGTTTTAGCGTATTCAAGAAATTTTTTTTTTAAAGAAGGAATTAAGTGACTTGTTCACAAAGCAATAATTTTATTAATTATCAAATATGCTCTTTATTTCCAGAAAGTGACTTGGCCTGTACCCTATGGGTAATGGAATTTGCCTTCCGAGAAAGAATCAGTTTTCCAAGTACAATACTGCTACTGCTTTATAAACATGTAACACTCTTTACTATGCTTATTCTTTCTTCTGGTGAAGGAAATATTTGCAGAACATCCACATTAGCTTCCCCCAGAAGTCTATTTAAAGCACTTTTTTTGCAACAATACCGACCTCTCCGCCCCACACACAAAAAAATAGAGGCTAGTATTCTTTCAATTTGGTACTCTGGAAATAAATTGAGTAATGAGTTAATTAATTATTTTGTTTGTTATTGTGGTGATATTTAAAGTGCATATCTAATCATGTTCCTCCCTGCTTAAACATAACTCAAAAGTTTCTTATCATGTTCAGGCTCAAATTTGTACTTCTTAGGAGTCTTTCATGATCTAGCCCAGTACTTCTCAGGCTACCTGTGTGGCAAAGGACCTGTTTTTGTGTATTTCTTTTTATTCCCAATCTGTTGCAGATTAGCACTTTTCTAGTATATAATAAAAATGCCATGGGAATGTCAAATTGCTGTTACAATTTCTAAATGCTTATTCTCCTTTCAATACTTAAAGTCTAGCCTACAGACCAGACTCTGAGCAACATTGCTCAGTCTGCCCCAGCCCTCACCACATCAAGTAAGGCAGGAACTCGCTTGGAGCCAGGAGAAAGTGAGGCAGGGTGTGCTGAGAACTCCAGAGTGAGATACAGTATTGTGCCTGGCAAATTTCTACAGAGGGGAAATTATGTGTATCAGAGGTATTTTAGAGAAATAATGGACTATTAGAAGAGATTCAAACTACTGTCAATCTGTAATCAGTTGAGTGGTTTATTAAGGCCTGTTTGAGTTTTAATGTTTATCTGAACCATATCAAGGTAGAAAACTCCAAATAACTATTATTTTTTAGATTGAATTATAATTTTCACAGAAGAACTGAATCATAATTAGTTTTTCCCTTACAATAGGATATTTATAAACTTTCTCCTGAATGAACTGGGAGATATAAAAAAGCTAGTATGCAATTGTTTTCAAAAGCCTCAATCAACACTTAAAGAATTCATTTAGAAATGTGTTTGTTTCTCATTCAGGTTCGAATCATCCCTTTACAGTTACAGCGCTTGTTTGCTCAGCTTCTGCTCTTAGACCAGGAAGCTGCATCCACAACAGACCTCACTGACAGCTTTGGGTGGACCAGTAATGAGGTACGAGGATCAGCTCTTTAAGGAAGAGTTACCAGCAATAGAGGAAAGAATAAGGCTGGTTTAATGTTATCTAACTTCCTCTAATTTTGTCTTAGGGTCTCAACATATTGTTTGAATGTTTCCTTCTCACATTAAAAAATTACAAGCCAGAGATATATATTTTTAGACACTTGCTGTATATAGGTTTTTATGAATGGCTGTGATTTGGGGCTGGGGAGAAGATTGGAAAAACGGGGAGAAGTACAAGAGCTGATTTTTACAATTTCTACCCTAAGAGTCTTTATGTAGTCTAGTTGAGATACAACACCTATTACATGGAAATTACCTACCATTTATATAGGAAACTGTTGATCAGTTTTTTAGTCTTTGACCAACAATAATGGATCAATTACATTGTAAGTAAATTTTCAAAAATTCTTTGTTATGTGCTTTGTGTTTGAATCCACATGTTCTGATTTGAAGGTTTGCTTCAGTCAAAAAAGTGAAATGGTTCTTGGCAGGTCTTTTTATTCCTGTCCTGACTTTCTCCTGACCTTCTCCATTTTCTTTATGAATCTTGCTGTATATGGGCTTTCTCTCACTTTCCTGTTTGAGTTCTAAAAGGCATTCTACTGTATACAAACACTACACACTTGTCAGCAATGAGTAAAGGTGCTTGTTGCACATATTGATGAGCTGTTATAGCTATACAAATCCAAACAAATCCCAGTCTACCATTTTTATATGGAATAGATGGATGTAATCCTGCAAAGACAGGTATAGGCAACTGTCACAGAAGTTAAAGAGCAAATGATAGGAATACTGTTATATTGCCTTTAATGGTAAACTCTGAAGGGTAGTCTTCTAACCAGGAACACTCCTTAACTAGGTGATACTAACTATGTGATTAAGGAGGTAAGGCATGGACTTTGAAGCAAAATGGGGTAATAATACATTCCCTAAACAAGTATGTTAAATTTCTGGTGTAGGGCTGGTATTTGGCGTTAATCCGATTAACAACAAAAACAAACAAAAAAAACACTGTATTGAGATATAATTTACATGCCACAAAATTCACTCTTTTAAGTGGTACAGTTCAGTGGTGTTTTTTAGCATATTCACAGAGTTGTTCAACCATCACTACAATCAATTTTAGAAAATTTTTACCACCCCAAAAAGAAACTCCATACCCATTAGCAGTAACTTTCCATCCCCCTCAACTCAGCCGCTGGCAACCACTGACCTCCTTTCTGTCTCTATGAATTTGCCTATTCTGGACATTTCATAGAAATGGAGTGATCCAATAGGTGGTCTCGTAACAGTCTTCTTTCACTTAAAGTACTGTTCTCAGGGTTCATTCATGTTGTAGTATGTGTTGATACTTCATTCCATTTTATTGCCAAATGAGATTCTATTAGATGGATATGCCACGTTTTTTTTTTTTTTAATCTAGTCATTGGTTGATAGATTTTTCTTTGTTTTTGATAATGAGCTTCACTAAGTTGCTGGTTTCTTCTTAATGCTGTGAAAATTTTTTTTGTTTTTTGTCTAAATAAGATCTTGCAGAAAATCCTCTAGGACTGGACCTGCAGTGGTAGGAGAAGGTCTCTGTGGTACCTTTGCGAAGTGTAGGATTGTTTAGGAATAGAGCTTGAAAACTTCCACAAGTTTTCTATCCCATCATAGCCAGTGATATTAGATAAATTACATCCTTGAGGGTCTTGTATTTTAAAAGGCAAGATAGAAGTCCTCCAGCTTTCATCCACTTTATCTGCTGCTCTTCACATGAAACACTTTTTTTTTTTTTTTTTTTTTTTTTTGAGATGAGGTCTCACTGTCACCAGCCTGGAGTGCAATGATCATAGCTCACTGCAGCCCTGGGTTCAAGGCATCCTGCTGCCCTGGCCTCCCAGGTAGCTGAGATTTTAGGCATGAGCTATTGCTCTTGGTTGAAACTTATTTTTGAAATTGTCTTCCCTTATTGCCTCTGCTTCTGAACTCTCCATTTCTTCCTCTCCTTCCTTTCTACTTTTTTGGTTGAAGTCAACAGTGACATCCCTGTGCCAAGTCCAGAAGACACTTCTCTGTTCTCAGCAGAAGGAGCTCTCAGCAGCACTCACCACCCTCCTTAAAGCCTCAGCTCCTCCTGCTTCCTGGGGCCTCACTCTCCTGGCCCTCCCCGCAGCTGCTCTTCCTCCTCTTCTCCACTTCTCAGTCTTGGTGTGCCCCTTGGTTTGGTTATAAATTTTTCTTAAGCAGAAGTTCACACACAACTGCGTGACTCATAATGGATTAAAGCAAGTTCCATCAGGATTTTTTTCTCAGTAACACTGTGTTAGTCTTGTTTTAGTTGTTTTTACTTCAAAGCAGTACATTCTAGTTCTTTTCTATTGTTGATAATTCGGACTATTCACATGTGCTCTGATCTCAGTGAGGTGTTCCTGTGCAGACACTGCCAGCTCTTAGACACTGGTCTGTGCCTGGTATATCCCTCTCTGCTTTCTGTGGCATGAACATGTGTGTGGTTTCCCACAAGAATAAATGCACATTCTGGGTGTCAAAGGAATTGAGTTATATGTACACACTGAACCCAGCCTGTTCATATTTTCATTTTTTAGTATAAATAAAAATAGGTGGTAATCTCTTAACCAGCTCAGCTTGTTCTGCTGAGTCATTCTTATATCTGATCTTCGGATTGCTTGATAAATCTTGAGTTTTTATTGACTAATGTTTGTTTTTTTAATGTTTTAAAAAATCTGAAGCCCGGAATTACATCTAAAAGTTACCTGTTTTATAGGAAATGAGGCAACATGATGTGCAGGAACTGAATCGAATCCTCTTCAGCGCTTTGGAAACTTCTTTAGTTGGGACCTCCGGTCATGACCTCATCAATCGTCTGTATCACGGAACCATTGTTAACCAGATTGTTTGTAAAGAATGTAAGAACGTCAGCGAGAGGCAGGTAAATATGCCAGAGTATTTTAGTAATAAGTTATGTTGTAAATTATAATCCGTGTAATTAAATGTATGATATATAATACCACACAAGGATTAAAGTGTTTATTACTACAAGTAATTTATTGAGTTTTTTTTTCTTCTAACTACACCTAAATCATGAGCCTATAATCCGGATTTCTCCATGTAGATTGAAAGAAGCAAATATCTTGAAACTTAATCTTTTATTCAGTACCCTAATATTTGGAAAATAGATTTGGGGGATATTTACAAATAGAAGACTGTGGCATCATGTGAGAAGCCAGCGTCATCATCGTTGGAATATTGTAAAGACAGTTAATTAGGGAGGTAATAAAAATAGATAATACTGAAGACCGAGGAGTGTTTAATTTGACAAACATTTTTAATTAAATATGGGATTTAGTTTATTAATATTCTTCAGAAAGTTCATTTATATATGTGTGTTTATGTTTATATATTATATATAAAGCTATTATAATCCTGTGTTAATTAGTATAACCTTCAGTTCTTTGTAATGAGACATATTGCCCATTTAATCTAATTAGAAATTAGAAATTGGAAATTTGCTCATGTAAATATAATCCTGTTTGCCCTACAAATCTTATATAGTCAATTATCACTGAATTCATCACTGATCCTTTAATAAAAGGCTGCTTTTGTTATTTATGCCAAGGAAGTTTGTGTATTTGTATGAGGACAAAATTACCATTTTCTTTTCTTTTTTTTTTTTTTTTGAGATGGAGTCTTGCTTTGTCGCCCAGGCTGGAGTGCAGTGGCACGATCTCGGCTCACTGCAAGTTCCACCTCCCAGGTTCACACCATTCTCCTGCCTTAGCCTCCCGAGTAGCTGGGACTACAGGTGCCCGCCACCATGCCTGGCTAATTTTTTGTATTTTTTTTAGTAGAGACGGGGTTTCACCATGTTAGCCAGAATGGTCTCGATCTCCTGACCTCATGATCTGCCCACCTTGGCCTCCCAAAGTGCTGGGATTACAGGCATGAGCCACCGCGCCTGGCCCAAAATTAGCATTTTCAAATGTGTTAATTGCTTTTTTGAAAATAGATGTGTATATAAAAATATGTGATTTTCAGGATGCTGAGGCAGGAGAATCGCTTGAACCCAGGAGGTGGAGGTTGCAGTGACCCGAGATTGCGCCACTGTGCTCCAGCCTGGCGGCAGAGCAAGGCTCCGTCTCAAACAACAACAACAAAAAAAAGTGATTTTTTAACTTCGGAAATAATTAAGATGTTGTGTGTGTCTTTGAATTACTACATGCTTGACTTAGCTATGATGTAGTAAATCAGTATTTTCAAAACAACATATGTAAGGCCATTATAAATTAAACACATTAACTTTTCACATATATATTATAAACCATATACTGTATAAATGTTACTTTTAGTACTTGAAATCTTCACCATGAGTTAACAAGTGCCCTATTTTCATTCCCCAAAATCTCTTAAAATAAAGCTGTTGCACACACATACAGAACTATAAATATAAATTAAATTTGCCAAATTGTAAGTGATTATTACTAGAAATATTGTGATTCAAATGTAGTTATAGCAGATTTCATAAACCCTCTTTTTACAGACTATTCTCTTGAATTTTCATAGGAAGACCTTCTTATCCTAGCTTAACGTAATTCTTTTTTTTGAGATGGAGTCTCACTCTGTTGCCCAGGCTGGAGTGCAGTGGTGCAATCTCAGCTCACTGCGACCTCCGCCTCCCAGGTTCAAGCAATTCTCCTGCCTCAGCCTCCCAAGTAGCTGGGACTACAGGCATGCACCACCACACCCAGCTAATTTTTTTTGTATTTTTAGTAGAGATAGGGTTTCACCATATTGGCCAGGCTGGTCATATAATTTTTTTTTCTTATAACTTCTTTAGTATATCTTAAGGCAACCCTAGCAAAAGAAAATAAAGAAATGGAGTTTACATTAGAAAATTCAACCCTGCCCTTGCTCTTATAGTCTAGTCTAAAACAGTACTGTATACCTTGTATATATGCACTTCTGAATTCAGATACGTGTCTTATTGTGGTTTATATTTCCTCATAAAACAGATTTTATTGTATCTTTGGTAAATTCATAAACTTTTCTTATATTTTTCTGATAGATTTTAAGCTAAATTATAGTTCAGTTTCAAAAGAAGGATAATTTAGTGTTATGAACTTCACAACATCTAATCAGGAGATCTACATCTTTATTTGTAATGTTCTAGAAAACATATATCTGATTATTCCCAATATATATGTGAGTTGATGATGTGTTTGTAAACCTCTGAAATTGTTTTTCAATATTATATTCATGTCTATTTCAGGAAGACTTCTTAGATCTAACAGTAGCAGTCAAAAATGTATCCGGTTTGGAAGATGCTCTCTGGAACATGTATGTAGAAGAGGAAGTTTTTGATTGTGACAACTTGTACCACTGTGGAACTTGTGACAGGCTGGTTAAAGCAGCAAAGGTAAGGACAGATAACTGCTTTTTCCCAGGGTCCCCACTTTGTAGTTAGTAGAAGTCAACTTGTATGAAAAAGTCTCGAGGATATACTTGAAGCTGTTGACACTAAGGATTGAAAAGATATTTACATCATTTTCTGTATTTTAATTTTTTACAATAATGAATTTTTAAGGCTTTCAACCCAACAGTTCACCCAACTTCCTTTTCTCTGGGGAAAACTTTATTTGTACCTCAGTGTTTCGTAAGTATCCCTCCTTTTTGCAATTACTGCTGTGAAAAAAGATGTATATATTTTTATTTCTGTCACTGAGAAGCTTGTTGAGCTTTGGTTTCTTTACTACTATGAAAATAGATGGCTGTCTTCATTTTCTTAATATACAGTTATTTTATAATCTTGACATATGTTCTTCCTCACTCTGGCAAATCCAGTATAGCCTTACCTCCTCCCCCAGGTGGGAGTACTTAACTTGCTAATTAAGGAATTTAACAGAATACTTCTGATTTTCTTTCTGTACAGTCAAGCAAAATATAAGACGAAAGAAAGTCAGGACTAAAGCAACTGATATCTTTTGCCATGTGAGAGCTAAGAGGGAAAAGTAAAACAAACCAATAAACAGAATTCTGACATTTCTCAAATTTATTCATCACATTCATATATCAGTAGCCATTCCTGTAGTATAATTCATAGTTATTTTCCATTCCAGGAAAGAAGAGATACTTTGATAAGAGGAGAAATGAGAGGCAACTACTGTTTAGCTTAGTGGAACACCTCCCTGGTGTTATTTTCATGCATCTTAAGTTTTGCACATTCCAGCTCCTTTCTGATATGGCAGGGATTTATTATATCAGCACTTTGGCATTTCTGAAAATCCCTCTGCCACATATTGGTGTTTTATCCCAGTACTGATGTGAGGTCTGTCTCTGTGCTTTACTGTCCAAGCCCTTTGGGTCCAGGATATCTATTTGTTCTAAAGGAGACGGACATCTGAATAACTCTTTTTGGAGGACAGATTTTTAAAAAATGTTTTGTGGGTTTTTTTCCCATTTTATCTTCTAGCAGCCATTCATTTATATTTCCTTTTCACAATTCCCTGTGATTTCTCACTATGGAATTGTTCTTTAATGTATTTTTCACACACTTAATTTCCACCAAAAGCATTACCAATGCTAGTTAATTGCTAAATACTAGTAATTCATTAACATTAATATAAAAATGATTATTATAGATAAATGTATCTATGTCTATGTATGTATATTAATACCATTTCCTGTGGCCTGGATGTGCTGTCTCTAACCTTCTCTGTCCCTTCCTTCTCAGCTTCTTGTACCTATGGCCAATATGGCATCAACCCTGCTGCTGTCGTTATTATCTGCAGTGGTGACGTTCCCACTGCTGTGGGTGATGTGATGAGCTGTTCATAAACATCATCAACTTGAGCTCAGTTCACTCAGTGGGTTACTGAACATTGTCTTAAACAGCTACCACAAGAGACATATTTAAGCAGTCACTTCATTATGACAGAGATAGCACTATTCCTATAGCTGACAGTTATTGAATTTTTCCAGCAAATAAAATGAGCATTGATTTAGATAATACACAATACTGATTTTGTACCCTGGAGATTATAGATGAAAGTATAATAAAACCTTAAACCCTATGCCTATAGCTTTCACGGGAAGATTGAATTTTATACTGTTTCACATGTATTTCCATCCAGTTTTTGCCCCTTCATCAAACCCAAAGAGAGAGGTTTATCATTTGCTTATTTATTTTGTATTTCACTTTGGTGTATAAACTTCAGAGTTTGGAACAGTGTTGGAAAGATACCTACACATTCAGCTTTTGGTTAGACTTCATGTTCACATTACAAAATAAGAACCTTTTGCTAAACAAATGCAGTTTTTAAATATACCTTTTATCACATTTCTTTAATTCTTTTTCAGTGGAAGTTTTTTGATCTTGATACTTCTAAATTTATATTCTATTCTATGCATTGGATTTGTTGCATTCTAAGTTTATGTTTGGCTGTACTGCTAAATAAATGCATATTTTCTTGTCCTAAGCAGTCTTTTCTCAGCCACATTATAGTTGAATTACTCAGTTTTTTAAGATGCATTTTTAGAGCTTGTTTGAAAATCTACCATGTTGTTATATTGCTGGGGTTTTTTGTTTTTCTTTTTCTTTTTTTTTTTTTTTTTGAGACGGAGTCTCGCTCTGTCGCCCAGGCTGGAGTGCAGTGGCGCGATCTCGGCTCACTGCAAGCTCCGCCTCCCGGGTTCACGCCATTCTCCTGCCTCAGCCTCCCGAGTAGCTGGGACTACAGGCGCCCGCTACCACGCCCGGCTAATTTTTTGTATTTTTAGTAGAGACGGGGTTTCACCGTGTTAGCCAGGATGGTCTCGATCTCCTGACCTCATGATCCGCCCGCCTCAGCCTCCCAAAGTGCTGGGATTACAGGCGTGAGCCACCGCGCCCGGCCTGTTTTTCTTTTTTTTCATTCATCTTTTTTTTTTACCCACTAGATTTGTGAAACTGTTTTTTTTAAATATATTTTTAGCACTGTTAGATATATATGATTATGGGTAATTTTACATATCAAGGAGGATTTTTTTTCTCCTCACAGACCAATAATCCAAGAGGTTCGGCACAGTTGATACTCTTAAAAAGCAGCTTAATCCCAATCAATAGATCTTAGCCCTTGGGGAAGTTAGAGGCCTTTTGCAAGTCTCATGAAAGCTATGAATCTTCTCCTCAGAAAAATACAAATGCATATATAATTTTTGTATCATTTCAGATCCTTTAAAACAGGTTCCTAGGTCCCAGGTTAAGAGCTCCAGTTCTTCACTGATTAAAAAGAACTGTAGACCTGCCAGGTAAAGTGGAGACACCAAGGATGAAGGTGAAAGGCCAGAAATTGGGCAGGAAATAGGCACCACTCATCAAATAGTATTTCAGGATATCAACATTAAAGATAAAACTGGCTTGTGAATTATTAATTGTAAGCACAAATGAGTGGCTCCACCTTTAGACCCATAAAATAGATGAGTTGACATCGAGTTATGTTGAATCCATGGTAATGAGTTTATGTAATATTTCTCTTAGAACTGTGTCATAGGTTGTTTTTTCAGACCTTAAGAAACATTATGTATCCTTTTATATAACCCTGTTTTTAAAAAGCTTTGTAAATTTTTCTTTTAACAGTCGGCCAAATTACGTAAGCTGCCTCCTTTTCTTACTGTTTCATTACTAAGATTTAATTTTGATTTTGTGAAATGCGAACGCTACAAGGAAACTAGCTGTTACACATTCCCTCTCCGGATCAATCTCAAGCCCTTTTGTGAACAGGTTTGAACTATTTTATTTTTAAATTCTTTCTTTTCCCCTCTCAAGATTGAATTTATTATTGACCTGATTTTCAGTTGGTTTATTGTGAGAATCTCTAAACCTTGGCACTATTGACATTTTTAGTTAAATCATTCTTTGTTGTGGGAGACTGTCTCGTGCATTAGGGTGTTTAGCAGCATCCCTGCCCTCTACCTATTGGATGACAGTAGCATCCTCACTCCCCCTCTCAGTTGTGACAACCAAAACTGTCTTCAGACAAAGCCAAATATGTCTCCTGGGTGGACAGCATGGGCAAGATTGACCCTGTTTGAGAACCACTGATTTATTTAGTCATTTTGAATTTCCAAAGTATAGATTTGTTCCCAGTTCTTTTTATTAAACCCTTCTTTAAAATATTTGAAATGAAAATTTAAGAATAAAATTAGAAGTTTACCCTGCATTTAGAAAGCTCACCATTAATTGGTACCACTAATTTGGATTTAGTTTATTTTACATGTAATGATGAATTTATGCATCTAGAAAGTCAAGAGGCAAATGGAAATTCACTAGTCTAGAATCTGTAATCCTTAAGACATAGGGAAAGAAAAGGTTTTGAAAACAAATTAATTACAAAGTCAACCTACTTTATAAGCCATTTAAAAATGTTTTTTATAACATTGCTGTACATACCAAGGTCTGGGTGAAAAGAGTAATTATTTCTTATCACAAATCATTCTTATATGTTTATTCAGAATAGAACATTTATTAGCTAGCTATTGAGTTTCTGTGTAAAAAAAGTAATCTTTTTCTAAACATTCTTAAATTCAGGATCTTCACAAATGGGCCTTCCTTTACTTCAAGCCAAATTGCTGAGCTTTTTGGGGTTTTTTTTTTTGTTGTTTGAATTACCACTCAAAGGTTCTAATATTCTGTTGCCCCTGAGGCTATTAT
The DNA here is from genome assembly GCF_028858775.2 of Pan troglodytes. Lineage (NCBI taxonomy): Eukaryota > Metazoa > Chordata > Mammalia > Primates > Hominidae > Pan > Pan troglodytes. The sequence continues at coordinate 135,756,152 of NC_072411.2, read as the reverse complement.
TGACGTAACCAAATAAATAATTTTCCCAGAGTTAGTTAATGTAATTGTTTCTTGTTTTATAAAAGATAGTTTGTCAGATGATTTTAACATACTTTGATGTAACAAAACTGAAATAATTGAAGAAATTGAGCACTTATCTAGGAAGTCCACATTCATTTTACTTTTGGATTTCTGTATTAATGGAAAAAAGTCACTTGGCATCTTTGTGTACACCTTGTCTTTTGCCTGTACTAGACATTTTAAAATGCTGCCCACTTAAAAAGTTTAATATTTTAAGCAAATAAATTATTAAAATAACTGACACCCATCAAGCGGCCACCATATGTACATCTGAACATCACAGATGAGCACTGACTTGAGTTTAGACGTCAAAGCCAGAAGAGAGCTTATATCATGTAGTTTTAGAGCCCTCAGATGTGAAAAAGGCTTCTTTTTTCTTCTGCATCAGAAATTTAAATAAACATCTTTAAAGTACCTCTTAATCTAAATTAGCTTTTTATTTTATTTTGTTTCTAATTGCTAGTGTAGGAGTACATCTGTTTGATCACATGATTATGGAGCATATTAATTATAGAAAATGTTGATCATAGAATTAATAAAACAAGAAAGAACCTCTTCCACTAAACTGCCTCTAAACAAAAACAGTTGATAGTCATAATTAGTAAGTTCCTATTCTATACAGAGGACTGTAGTGTCAGGAGGGGTGATAGTTGATCTGGCTTTGACTTTGAGGCACATGACAACCTAGTTGAAATAGAGGACAATTTCAACTAGATATATATCAATAAAAAAAAGGGGATGCATTTTAAAAGAAGAGTGCATCTATAAAGCAGCATAAATAGGTATTGTACAAAGATGGGTTTCTCTTGCTAAAAATTTCTACAACAGACTCACTGATAGGGTAACATATTTCATTGTTTTATTGGCTTACATGATCTTAGCCAAAGTACATAAAAGTAACGTATTTTTCAGGTACATGTGTTCATGGTCAACTAAGAGGCAGAATTTGATTGGTGTAGTGTGACTGCCCATTAGATCAATTAATTTAAAACTTTTAAATTTAAAGCCAATTACTTGAATTCATCTTTACTCTTAAATAACAAACAGTGAAGTTTCTTATTAATTTCAGTAGTTGAAATTATTTTTTCTTTTGATTATTATCAGCATTTTATGAAAACTGTATCAATATTTTTGTTCTTTTTTCTTTTAGAGTGAATTGGATGACTTAGAATATATATATGACCTCTTCTCAGTTATTATACACAAAGGTGGCTGCTACGGAGGCCATTACCATGTATATATTAAAGATGTTGATCATTTGGGAAACTGGCAGTTTCAAGTACGTATAGAAATTCGTTTAGAAATATCTTTGCAATTTCTTTTCTATTCCTATTATTTTGTTGAGGATATTTTGTTTACCATTTATTATATATCCACTCTATAGAAAACTTTGATAGGCACTGAAAGTTAATACAGATACAAGTTTTAAATTTTTATTTCTAAATAATTTCACACATACAGAAAAATTACCAGAATAGTAAAAACACCTCCTGTATACCCTTTACCTAGATTCTCTAATTGTTAACATTTTGCCACATTTGTGCATGTGCATACACAGACACACATTATTAACGTTATCATTATTAGTGCGAACCGTTTGAAATTAAGTTGAAGACACCAGGTCCCTTTACCACTGAATACTTGAGTGTTTATCTTCTAAAACCAAGGATGTTATCTTACATGAGCATTGATTAAAATAAGGAACTTCTAACATTGATATAATACTGTTGTCTAATAGTTATGTTCAGATTCCACCAGTTTTCCAGTTCACATCCTTCATGGCAATTTTTCCCCCACTCTAGTGTCAAATCCAGTGTCAAGCATGGTATTTAGTTAGCTAACTCTCCTGTAATCTGGAACCATTCGTTAGCTATACAGTTACTCCATTATCATAAAGAGACAGCACAATTCCTATAGCTGACAATTATTGAATTTTTTCTGAAAAATAAAATGAGCATTGGTTTAGATAACACACAATATTAATTTTGTATCCTGCAGATGGCAGGTGAACATGTGATAAAAACAATAAATCCCGTGTCTATAGCTTTCACAATAGGATTTAAAACCAGGGTGAATTTTGTCCTGTTTATTATACGTAGTCATGTCTTTCATGGTTGCTCTTTGAAACAGTGCTCAATAACCACTGATTGAATTACATTTAAAACTTTGATCTTCCTAGAATGGTTTCCTATGAGAGGTATAAGAAGGATTTTTTTCCACTTGAAAAAATTACCTATTTCTATTTATTGAGTAATCAATTTTTCTCTACCAATCTACTATGCCAGTTCTGTTATGTCTACTCTTCATTTTTGTGTGAGTCTGTTTTTCAGCTCTCTATTCTATTCCATTCATTTTTTTCTATTCCTGGGCAAATACCACATTGTCAATTTCCATAGCTTTGTAATAAGTCTTGATCTCTGGTAGGACAAGTCTCCCTACATGCTGTCATTCTTCAGGAGTGTGGGACCTGTCTTCATTTTTTATGCTTGTGTACATTTCTAGAATCACCTTGTCAGTAATCTCACAGATGCACACGTGTGTGCACATACACATATACACACACATACTCAGTGGGATTTCCTGTCTTCATATGTGCACAAGATATACATTTTCATTTTCTAAAGTCCCTTTAATGTCTTATTAAAAAGTTTTATAATATTTCTATAAAAAAAAAGAGTTTGCAGATGTTCTGAGGGAAAGTGCTAACCGGTGTCTAGTTCCAGGGAAATTATAATCTATTACACATCAACCCCAGACACAGTAAAACGTCTATAAGTAAGTCACAAACCGTAATGTTAGGATGTAAAATGCTTAAAGCATAGCTTCCTGTTATCAGAAAGTTAATGCTGTTGTTGACGAATACTTGCTCCACATTTACTTGTAATATGGCATCTCATGGTGCCAGCAGTATCCAAGATGCGCAGTCAGCTTTTCAAAGTGTCCATCTGTATTTCTGACATTCTATCAGTCGTATTTGGAACGTATTGAGAGATATATGTTCTGTAAAGTTTGGATATGAAAAAAGTCAAACTGTGTTCTACCAGGAACATGTTTACCAGGGAGATGATCTATGCCTAAATTTTGTGTTTTCTGGAGTGTTTGTGGCTGGTGTATTGAAATGCAACTTTCTTTAGTATGTTGATTTTATATACTAAAATATATAAAATATTAAACAATTTATACACTAACAACCAATAATCTTGCTAAACACTCATGTTGAAGTCGTCTATGGAAAAAGACAGTTTTGTTTTACCTGTCCAAATCCTTTGCCTTCCATTTCTTTTGCTTACTGCAGTGAATGGAACTCCCATTCTGGCTTGGGAAAGCTGTACAAGCATTGCTCTCAAATGCTTGTGTCACATTTGCCAAGATACCAGCTTGCCGGGCACCTTCCCAATTAGATGAAGTTAAACACTTGTTGTCCTCATCTACTGTGTTTCGGCCCTTAATGTTACCATGTTTAATTTGAGCCAATCCCTATCGTGTTATTATACCTTCCCTCGAACTACCTTCTTGTATTTTTAGTTTCCCACAGTAGAGAATCCTTAAGAAAGTGGCCGTCTCACTCCGCCTTAAACTCCCCTTATCTTATCAAATAGGCTTTATTTTGCTCTCTCTTTAAGATGAAGCCTTTCATTAGATTCTGATCGAAGCTTGTCCATGTCTGGTAAGTGTTTATTATGGTGTTCATTTTTTTTGCCTTGCCCATTCCCATTGCAGTTCGTGGCTCTTTTCTTCCAGTTGTGCCTCCACCTTTTGTGACCTTTTTCAATATTGCCGTGTCTGTCTTCAGTCTTAGGAAGTGCTCCCAGCCTCTGTGCCAGCCCAGGTTCCACCTCAGGGAGTGTGCCCCTACATTCCTTGATGCCTGCTACAGTTTTTGCTCAGCCAGTTTGAAGATTTGAGGTATTTTTCTAGCTGGCAATATTTATCCTCAGTTTTTTGATGCATAAAATATCTGTTTGCAATTTCATCTTCAGGTTTATCACTGAGGTCATGTACAAAGGCAGCTTCACACTCTGGTGAGGCAGCATGTTTTGAGAGTAGTGATTCTCTCTTCCTTGAATTTCTTTTGGGTTGTGGTTTCCTGGACATCTCTTTTGCAGTTTTGTGCTCATTTCTTCAGAATTGATCAGCTTCTTTCTAGCAGCATCAGGATCTCTTCCCAGTTCTGTGACATGACTCAAAGGGCAGGCAGGCATTCCTTCATGTGGCTTCAGTCTCTGCACTGCCTGTCCATTTTTGAAGCTCTAACACCTTAGCAAGGTCTTCCTCAGGACTTAGAGAACAATAGAATATTGTGCTTGGTGTGTTTTCTTGTTAATGGCTATCAAGCATCCCATTTGTTATTTTTTTTTCTTATTGTTCTGTTGTTTAAGAATCACTAGCTTTTCATCCAGAACTTCATGGTGTTCAGATAATGATTTTGTGCTTTAAGAATTTCACCTGCAGTAGATATATCTGGTGGACACTGTGCTTGTCTCTTTACTACCATTATCCTGACAGATCCCCTGTGCCCACAGACAAAGGGTCCCAAATATTCTAATCGTAGCCAGGTAGTGTTCTTTCCACTTACAGTTCAGCAATTACTTCTTCCCTTTGAAGGAGCTGTGCCCTGCATACATGGAGTTCTTTAGTAGGTACTGCCTGTAAGGAGTAGTTTTCAGGACCAATCTCGTGTAATTTTCTCTGGGTTAAAGCCAACATTTTAGTCTCTCTTAGTGTGCCTGGAAGATGATCCCTTTCTTCTAGCATGGAGGCCACTAACTGCAAAATGTGAATGTAGATCTGGCTATAAAGAGGAGCCTGATCCATGCCACCAGCTTCCTGGGGGGACTTTGGCTTCACAGATGGTTGGCATCATTTGGAACATCATCTTGCACATTTGAGGAAGTGGGGCAAAGAAGGCTCCATGGCAGCACCCAATTGGCAGCTCTATGACTGGACCAGCCTGTCCCAACATGGCCAGGGTCAGACACTGGCAGAGTGGAGGAGGACTGGGCCAAGCCTCTATGTCATCTGGATCAACTTGTCATATGTTGGGCTCATAGGCTCAAGCATCATCTCTACAATGCCGGTTTGCCTCTTCCCTCCTGTCATTTTTAAATCTCTTATTCCATTGTCATAAATTTCTTCAAGCACCTTAAACATACTTATTTTATTATTTTCTTTCTGATAATTGCAGCATCTGAAGACTTTGTAGGTCTGACTTGGATATCTTCTGATGTTGCTGATGGTATTTCCTTGTGATTTTGGTATTGTGGACTGTAGGCTTCTTGCTTTGCCTGTTTGTTTGCTTTTTAAGAACTTGATTTACGGGAGTAATTTGAGGACTGAATTAAAAGTGCCTTCTTCCACGAAAGATTTGTGTTTGTCTCTAACACAAGCCTGGGATCGCTACCAGCCCTTAACAACATCAATTTGATGGTTTTAGAGCAATACAGCTAGTATGAATTTGGGACACAAACCCCCATGAGGACCTACTTGTGATTATTAAAGGACATTTTTCCCCCTTCATCCAGTATCAAGGTCAAGGCAAGCCAGTTCCTCATTGTCCTTTATTGTAAGGTGGATTTTTTTTCTAGGTCGTGGTTATATTGAAGGTATAGCCATTTAGGGATTCCAACTTTTTGCCGGATTTTGTCATTGTGATATATTAAGAAGTATATATTTGGTCATCCTTTCCAGTTCCCGTTCCTAGCACAGAGCTCCTTGGAACTTCCTGAGTGATAGGAGTGTCCTTTGTTATTCATAATGGGCCCCTTTCCACCAAACCTGAGTTGATGTTAATGAAGTCACTCTTAGATGCCTCAGGATGGAGGCTGGTTGCCAGAGAAGCCAGTCCCATTATTAGAGGGTTGAAACTTTCAGCCCTGCTTCCCTGACCTTGGGGAGGGGAGAGAGACAGGAAATTGAGTTCAGTCACCAGTGACGAGTGATTTATTTAATCGGTCATGCCTCTGTAATGAAACTTCAGTGAAACCTCTTGAAAAATTAGGTTTGGGGCATTTCTGGGTTGGTGAACACATTTTCATGCTGGGAGGGTGGCCACCTCGACTCCACGGAAACAGAGTTTCCTGAACTCTGGGCCCTTCTGGACCTTGCCCTATGTCTGTCTCCATCTGGCTATTCATTTATATCCTTTGTAATAAAGTGTAGTATAAGTTCCTGAGTTCTTACTGTTGTTCCAGAAAATTATGAACCTGAGTTGGGGTGATGGGAACCCTAGAATTTGTAATCAGCCAGGCAGAAGTGTGAGTACCCTAGGGACTCCGTATGTGGTTGGTGTTTGAAGTAGGGGACAGTCTTACGGGACTGAGTCCTCAACTTACGGAGTCCGTGCTATCACCTGATAGTGTCAGAATTGAATACAATTGTGTGACACCTAGTTGATGTCAGAGAATTGGAGAATTGATTGTTGTTTGAAAGACCAGTCCCTCCACTCCCTCCTTTGGGTAGGCCTAGGCTTTCTCTCCCCAACTCTGTCCTGTATGGGCATCAAAATGGAAGTTCAGTGTCAGCAAGATCGGTGTCTTAGTCCATTCAGGTTCAGGCTGCTCTATCACAACACTTAGGCTGGGTAATTTGTAAACAACAGAAATGTATTGCTCACGGTTCTGGAGGCTGGGAAGTCAAGATTAAGGCACCAGCAGATTTTGTGTCTGTGAGGACTTGCTCTGCTTCATAGATGACACTTTCTTGCTGTGTCCTCACATGGCAGAAAGGACACACAAAACTCCTTCAGGCCTTTTTTATAAAGGCACTACTCCCATTCATGAGGGCTTATCTTTTGTGACCTAATTATCTCCTGAAGACCCCACCTCTTAATGCTATTGCATTGGTGATTAGGTTTCAACGTATGAATTTTGGGGGAACCTAACTACTCTGGCCATAGCAGTTGCACATCTGGAGGCCTCATCTTTGGATTTCTTCCCCACATTCCCATTTCACTTTTTGACCTCAGAAGAGTTTTCCTTGATGTTCTTGCAAGCTCATGGTGTGTTTAAGATGTTTTTATTTGTTTTGGTTTTACTTTATCTAGCATTTTTAGTAATTTTGTAGCAGGATGGTTGTATCTGGCCTGCCATATTTTTCCATCACTTATTGATTATTTATTTTTGGCTTGCATTGTTTAGGACTATCTGTATTTCTGGTTTTAAGTCCATTTAAAATACTTCTACAAGATGGCATGTATGGAAATAAAAGGCAATGAAAATAACTTACCGGGGAATTTTGACATGTTCCCCAATACCTTCATAAAATGGGGTGAAAACTTGGATGATCAGGAAATAGAAAGGAGTATTTAAGCTGAGCCTGGCCTGCAAAGATGAGTAGAATTTCCTTAGGTCAACACAAGTGAATGAGACCATACGGGATGAAGACCAGAAAATACTTTGAACTGAATTTGAATGAAAACTCAACATATCAAATTATGTAAAATGTAGCTAAAGTAGTGCTAAGCTGGAAAATATTGGAACCCACTGTGTGTATTGTGCTAGAAGCTTTACTTGTTTCATATTCCCAATTTACAACTAAAGCCAGAGAGATGAAGTAAATTGTCCAGGATTGCTCAACCAGGAGCTGGAATTCAAAGCCAGGTCTGCCTCATTCCAAGCATATGCAGATTATTGTGATGTTTTTACCACCATTTCATCATCTTGAAACTTTTTTTTTGACAACGTCTTGCTCTGTGTCATCCATGCTGAAGTGCAGTGGCGCAATCACGGCCTACTGCAGCCTTGACCTTCTGGGCTCAAGCAGTCCTCCTGCCTCAACCTCCTGGCTAATTTTTTTTATCTTTTTGTAGAGTGTCCTGGTCTCTCTATGTTGCCCAGGCTGGTCTTGAACTCCTGGCTCAAGCAGTCCCTCTGCCTCGGCCTCCCAAATTGCTGGGATTACAGGTGTGAGCTACTGTGCCTGGCCAACATTCCTATTTTGTTACTTTTTAAGGGGTTAGTGATAGAAACTCATACTGTTTTCCTTCCTAGGAGGAAAAAAGTAAACCAGATGTGAATCTGAAAGATCTCCAGAGTGAAGAAGAGATTGATCATCCACTGATTATTCTAAAAGCAATCTTATTAGAGGTATAGTATGTGTGTGTATGTATTTGTATGTATGGTATGTATTGTGTGTATGTGTGCATGTGTGTATATATGTAAGAATATATGTGGTTTAGTTGCTAGATGTGATATTATTACCATTCATAGTCTTTCCTTAAGGACATTCTCTGTATCTATATTTTAATGATTTTTGTGGGGATTTTCTGGTTATGAATGAAATACATATTCATGGTAGAAAATTCAAGAAAAAAACAAAATATATAAAAAAGATAAAAAGTATAAGTAAGCCAGATACTGACAGTTATTGTTAACACTTTGATATATATTCTTTGCATTCTGTTTTCTTTATGTTTATATATGTATATTGGAATTGGGTTATGACTTTTTTGGCTATTATTGTCATTTTAAACCAAATTGAGCTTTACTAAATGCTGTTTTGCAATTTATTGCATTTCCATATTATCCTTTTAATGTCTATGTGACCTGAAAGTGTGTCCCCTTTTTCATTCCTGGCACTCACTGATAATATCTCAAGTAGATGACTTTTAAAGTTTGTTTAATATGCTGTTTTAAAGATGTGAGGTCTTCTTTCATTTATTCATTCATCCTTAATAAATGATTTGTTATAATTCCTGCTAGGGACCTGGGTCGAGTACTTTAATTATATTGATCTATGACTATTGTATGAATTTACTAGGGCTGCCATGACAAAGTGCCACAGACTGCATGGCTTACATGAGAGAAATGTATTTTCTGACAGTTTTGAAGGCTGGAAGTCCAAGATTAAGGTGTTAGCAGTTTTGGTTTCTTCTGAGGCCTCTCTCCTTGGCTTGCAGATGGCTGTCTTCTTCCTGTGTCCTCACATGGTGTTTCTTCTGTGCGTGTGCTTCCCTGGTGTCACTTTGTCCAAACTTCGTCTTCTTATGATAATGCCAATCAGATTTACTTAGGGCCTACTCTAAAATGGAAAACAGCCTCGTTTTACCTTATTCACCTTTTTAAAGGTCTAATCTCCAAATGTGGTCACATTCTGAAATATTGTAGGTTAAGAATTCAACATGTGAATTTTGGGGAGATACAATTCAGTCTGTCACCGCTACATCTCACCCCCTTTTAGAACTTGTTTATACTTCAAAACATTTAGATAAGACATTAATCATCTTTGTTTTTGCACTTACGTATTTCTTCCAAAATTCTTGTTTAATATCAGTAATTTACACATTTAAATGGAAAATTCCTTTTTAATGTTGGGAATTTATGAAACCTTGAGCTACTTTTGATATTGCTCTTCAAATGGTTAAACTGTGGCACATGGAAAATGGCAAAAATCCAAGTTTTCTCAACTGAGGCTTAACCAGTTTTTAAAAAACTTTTTATAATAAAATAATTATGATGGAATCAACTTACGTGTTTGCTGTTCTAGGCATATGTAATTAGGTATAATCCTGTTGGTCTCTTTGAATTTGTAAGTATGCAATTATTTCTCATCAGATTTTCTTGAGTGACTGTGTTTCTCTCATAAGGAGGAGAATAATCTAATTCCTGTTGATCAGCTGGGCCAGAAACTTTTGAAAAAGATAGGAATATCTTGGAACAAGAAGTACAGAAAACAGCATGGACCACTGCGGAAGGTAATACATGGCATCGTTTTGGGAAGTCCTCGTCCCAAGAAATTTCATTATGATCCCAACAACATGAATTCCTTTGCAGAAGGATATTTAAAATAGGTGAAAATAAAATCACCGTATTTGTATAATGGCTAGAATCCTACTAAGTTACTTATTAAGTATTACTTACTGAGTTATTTATCATAGAAACAAGAAGTAAGCAAAAATAGTGGGGAGTGACTCCTAAAAAATGTCAGAGTTCATACCCTAAAGCTTATCATTTTACTTAGAGAAATGTCTTCAGGTATTCACCCAGATTTCACTTGATTTTTTACACAAAATTCTAGTAAGGGAATTTGCTTTTTTGTCTGTGGTATCAAATTTATTGGTATAAACTTGTTCAAAATATCTCATTATCCTTTTAGTGTCTGTAGAACCTGAAGCTATGTTCCATTTTCATTTCTGATATTAATAATTTTTATTTTCTCACCTTTTTTCATCAGTGTTGCTTGGGGGTTATCAAGTTTTTTTTTGGTTTGTTTTTTTTTTTTTTTTTTTTTTGAGTTGAGGTCCACTCTGTTGCCCAGGCTGGAGTGCAGCGGCACGACCTCAGCTCACTGCAACCTCCACCTCCCAGGCTCCAGTGATTCTCCTGCCTCAGCCTCCTGAGTAGCTGGGACTACAGGCATGTGACACTGCACCTAGCTAATTTTTGTAGAGACAGGGTTTTGCCATGTCACCCAGGCTGGTCTCAAACTCCTGGACTCAAGTGATCCGCCTGGCCATCAAGTTAATTTTTTCCTTTTCAAGAAACCAGCTTTTGCCTTAGATATAATTTGATGCAATGCTATTGATTTTCTCTATTGCTTTTCTATTTTCTATTTCATTGATATCTGTTCTTATTTTAAAGTATTTTCTTCTTCTTGGGACTTAATTTGATCATCTTTTTCTAGCTACTTGGGTTGGTAACTCAGTTTTTTTTTTAAACCTTCTAATACTTTTAAAGCTATAAATTTTCTTCCAAGCACTAGTTATATTCAACAGATTATATTGTTGATTATAGTTATATTGTTGAATATAGTCAGTTATATTCAACAAGCTTTCATTTTCATTCAGTTTGAAATATTTTCTAATTTCTCTTATTTTTTTCTTTGGCTCTTGAGTTCTTTGGAGGTGTGTTGGTCAATTTCCAAATATTTAGGGGGTTTCTAGTTATCTTTTTGTTACGTCAGTAAATTGATTTCTAATTAATTTCATTGTACTTTGAGAACATACTCTATATGAGTTCAGTTCTTTTGAATTTCTTAGGACTTGTTTTACGGTTCAGAGTGTTGTCTATCCTGCTCAATGTTCTGTGTTCACTAAAGAAGTTGTTTTCTGCAGTTATTGGATGTAGCATTTCACAAGTGACAACTAGGTCAAATTGATTGTGTTGTTTCTTCTCTATTCTTCTTCTTATTATTTTTTTGCCTTTTCTGTTAATTACTGAGGAGTTTTTAAATCTCCCAACTATAATTGTGGATTTGTCTCATTTTTTTAAAAAAAAGTTTTGACAGTTTTTGCTTCATGTATCTTCTGGAAGCTATATTATTAGGTACATACACATTTAGGATTGTTATTGCCTCCTGGCGTGAAATGCTTGCCTTTTTTTTGAGACAGAGTTTTGCTCTGTCACTCAGACTGAAGGGTAGGAGCACAGTCACAGCTCACTGCAGCCTTGACCTCCTGGGCCCACGTGATCCTCCTGGCTCAACCTCCTGAGTAGTTGCGACCACAGGCACACCTGGCCACACCTGGCTATGTGTTCTTTTTTTTTATTTTTCATTTTGTAGAGATGGTGTCTCCGTATGTTGCCCAGGCTGGTCTCGAACTTCTGGGCTCAAGAGATCCTCCCACCTTGGCCTCCCAAAGTGCTGGGATTACAGGCATGAGCCACCACACCAGAAATGCTTGTCTTTATCTCTGCTAATATTCCTTGCCTTGAAATCTACCTTGTCTGGTATTAATGTAGCCATATAAGCTTTCTTATACATGTGTGTCTCAGTATGAAGTTGGATCTTGTATATTTTGAAAAATTATGGTTTTTAAGGAATTTGTTCATTTATCTGAGGTGTCAAATTTGTTGGCATAAAGTTGTTTAAAATCTCACCTTATTATCTGTTTAGTGTCTGTAGAATATAAACTTATGTTTCCTTTTTCATTTCTGATATTGATAATTTGTCTTTTTTTAGCTTTCTTTTTCATTGCTGGGGTTTATCAAGTTTATTAAACTTTTCAAGAAAACGACTTTGCCTGTGTTGATTTTCTCTGCTCTTCTGTTTTCTGTCAGATGACAGAAAGTTTGACAGTCTCTTCCTTTTTATTATAATGTTTAGTTATTTACATTAATATAATTGATATGGCTGGGTTTGAATCTCTCATCTTGCTATTTGTTTTCTATTTCTCCTCTATTCTTTGTTATTTTCTTCTTCCTTTCCTGCCTTCTTTTGGATTAATAAATTTTTAGTGTCCCATTTTTAGCTCTTTTGTTGGCTTTTTAATCTATTTATTTAATTTCATCTAGCGATTACACTATATATAAATTAACATGATAAATTACAAATTAATATTATACCACTTTATGTATACTGTAAGATGCTTACAATAGTATAATTTCATTTTCCCATTCCCATTTTTCCTACTATTGCCTTCTTATATTTTACCATTACATATAATGTAAATTCCACTATATGTTACTACTTCTGCTTAAACACTTTAGTGACTTTTAAAGAAATTAAGGAAAGAATAGTGTTTCGTATTTATCTTTTCTGGAGTTTACTGCTCATTATTTATCCAGGTTTGCATTTAATATCATTTCCCTTCAACCTAGAGAGTTTCCTTTAGCATTTCTTGAAGTTCAGAATTGCAGGTGAAAAATGCTTTCAGATTTTGTCTGAAAATATTTATTTTACCTCCATTTTTTAGTGATATTTTTGATAGATACAGAATTATAAGTTAATCATTTTTGTGTTTTTCTCAGTGTTTTAAAGAGGCCCATTGTGTTCTGGCTTCCAGTATGTTGGATGAGAAGCCAACTGTCATTTTTTATTTCATTCTCTTGAATGTAATGTTTCTTTTTCTTGGTCTACTTTTAAGATTTTCTTTTTATCTTTGGTTTTCAGCAGTTTGACAATAATGTATTTAGGTATTGTGTTCCTTGTGTTTATTTACATTCTATTGCTACGTATTTTTAATATCTGTGGTCCAAAGTCTTTTTTAAAATTTTGGAAAAATTTTGGCCATTATTTCTTCAATTTCTTTTTCTGCCTCATCTCTCTTTCTTTTTCTGGGAGTCTAACTATATCCTTCCATATCTATGGGGGATTGGTTCTAGAATCCCCAGATGACACCAAAATCTGCAGATGCTCAAGTCTCTTTCATGAAATGGCATAGTATTTGCATATGGCCTAGTCACATCCTCCTCTATTCTTTAAACTATCACTAGATTACGTATAATACCTAACATAGGCTGGACGTGGTGGCTCACACCTGTAATCCCAGCAAAAGGGAGGTCTAGGCAAGAGGATTGCTTGAGCCCAGGAGTTTAAGACCAGTCCTGGCAACACAGCAAGACCCCATCTGTACAAAAAATTTAAAAATTAGCTGGATGCGGTGGTGCGCACATGTAGTCCCAGCTATTTGGGAAGCTGGGGTGGAGGATTGCTTAAGCCCAAGAGTCTGAGGCTGCAGTGAGCTATGATCATGCACTGCACTGCACTGCAGACTGGGCAACAGGATGAGACCCTGTCTCCAAAAGAAAAAAAAGGAAACAAAAAAACCTAATACAATATAAATGCTATGTAAATAGTTGTTGTACTGTATTTTTAAGTTTTTATTATTTTTCACTATTATACTGTTGTTTATTTATTTTAATGTTTTTGATTCATGGTTGGTTGAATCTGTGGATTTGGAAACTGCAGATACTGAGGACCAACTGTATGTATTCGACCATTTGATATTTCCTCTCAGGTCTTGGATGTTCTGGGGGCTTTTGTTTTGTTTTGTTTGAGACAGGATCTCACTCTGTTGCCCAGGCTGAAGTGAAGTGGCACAATCTCAGCTCACTGCAATCTCTGCCTCCCAGGCTCAAGCAGTCCTCCAGCCTCAGCCTCCCGAGTAGCTGAGATTACTGGCATGTTTCACCATACCCAGCTAATTTTTTGCATTTTTTTGTAGAGATGAGGGTTTTGCCATGTTGGCCAGACTGGTGTTTTGTTCTTTAATTTTTTTCTTCTCCTACTTCCATTTGGACAATTTCCAGTGATCTGTCCTCAGCTTTGCTAATTTTTTCTTCCACTGAGCCACTCTTCTGTTAAGACCAACAAATGAGCTATACGTTTCAGATATTATACTTTTTAGTTGTAGTCTTTCCACTTAGCTCTTATTTAAAGTGTACATTTCTCTGCTGAAATTCCCCTTCTCTTTACCCATTCTATTCATCTTTTCCTTTAAATTCTTTAACATATTTATAATAGCTGTTTGCTGTTATAGTAGCTAGATTAATTCTGAATTTGATTCTGTTGACTCTTTTATTCTCTTTTGAATTGACCATTCCATCTGTTGATTATGAATAACATTGTCCTGTTTCTTTGCATGTCATATAATCTTTTCAATATAAATTTTTATTTTTTAATTACAAATTGATAAATTTTAGTTGTATATATTTATAAGGGTACAGATTGATGTTTTAATTTGCAAATACAATACAGAAAAATCTAATGAACATATCCATCATCTCAAATACTTATTTTTTTGTAGTGAAGTTTATTCTCAGCAATTTTGAAATGTATAGTATGTTATTATTTTCTGTATTTACCATACTGTGCAATAGATTTTTTAAGAAAAACAACTTATTCCTACCGTTGAATTGAGGTTTTGTATCCTTTGACCATCATCTCCCCATGTCTTGCCCCCCTGCTCCATATAATCTCATATTGTGGATGATGTGTTGTGGAGAGTCTAGATTATGTTATTTTTCTCTGAAGAGCTTTGCATTGCATTCTAACAAGCCCTCAAATTACCTTTGAATCTTTTAGATTCTGTGGAAGTTAAATTTTGGGCTTTATGGTGGGTCTGTTATAATTTTGGCTTTAGTTCTAGGGAATAGCTTAGCCCTGGGTCATGGTCCTTCCTCTTAGAGTAGGGCCCAGCTAACTATGGCCGGTGGGCAAAATGTGGCCTGCTGCCTGTTCTTATAGCCTTGAGCTAAGAACATGCCTTACATTTTTAAATGGTTACTTTTTAAAAGGTGAAGTGAGTATTAAGTAATGTTCTCAGTTTTGCTTCTAAAATATTTACCATCTGGCTCTTTAAGAAAAAGTTTGCTATCTCTTTTTAATTTGGTAGGACTTGAACTCCTTGTTCTTTCTTCTTGGCATCAGGCAGCCCTGCTCAGATATCGAACCTCCTAACTGATACTCTCTGCTGGGCTCTTTGAGCTGTCCATTCTACCATTTAGGAGTTAGCCAAGGATTTAAGGGGATTTGATACAGAATTGGGGCTCGTTCGTGGGATCTCGCCTCTCTGGTATTCTCAGATTCTGTCCCCTCAGCCCAGTAAGACTCTTGCCTTTTCTTGAAATCTGTTCCATCATGCACTGCTACAAACTGGGTAGTAGGTAGGTGAGTGCAGAACTCACCTGGTTTGCTTCCCTTCTTTGAAGTATTATATCTTCACTTTATGCCTACTTTGGGTTCCTTTGCCAACAGTTGTTTTCCTTTTTTGCCTAGAGTTTATCATTTTTATTAGGAAGATTAGTCTAAGAAAATTTCTTTGTCATTAATGGGACTAGACTGCACTGATGTTTGAGGCTTAAAAGAGTTAATTCTCAACTATCAAACAAAGAAAAACGTGGCTATATAGAAAGTTCATTACTTAAAAACCCAAAGAACAAAAAATGAAAAGAAAGTTCATTACTCAAAGCTTTCAAGTTGTTGATACTTTTTTGTACCTTAAACAAATTAGCTACAAGGCTATTTTACCCTCTGTTCTCATACACAATGTTAACAATGTTGTCTTTGGGTTATGCCCTACACTCTTCTGTTTGTTGATAAAATAATACTTTTGATTAGAAAGTTGACATTACCACAGATTACTTTCTTTCCAAGAGAAAAATTAGCAAATCACCTTTCCAGGGTGATTGATGAAGTACCCAAGTGTCAGATTTAACTCCCAAGTAATTTTCTATATAAAGTAAATTAGGCTGAGAGAAAAGAAAGAGACTCAAGGCCAGACAGAGGTTAAAGAGTGAGAGGATAGGGGCGTAGGGGATGGGGAGGTAGAGACAGGCAATGGAGAAAGAGATTTTTTTCTTCTTAATCCTTTAGCAAGAACTTTGGGATTGTGACTTAACCCTTACTATGCTTTGATTTTCTGAGCTTGTCTGCCAGCTTTTAGAACAGACAACATTCACTTTAGTTCAGGTTAAAAGATAATTTAGGTTGATAATTACTACCTTATCCCAACAGAGTCTATCTGGGTTTTCAAATTATCTTTTATGGTGGTACACTGTGTGATTGCCTTTGTTTTGTGCCTTGTTTAGATTGCTTTTAAATATTTCAAAAGTGTTTGTTCTACCTAATCTGTTCCAGTTAAATACTCTTTTAAACAGCGCTAGTGAGGTGTAATCAAAATGCTTTTTAGATTGTGGCATAGCGACCTCCTCCCTGGATGTCACTATCAGACTATTTAACAGAGCACTGTGGTTTTATTAAATGTTTTATGATACCTAGATGGATTTTCCCCCGTAGCTGGCCAGGTTAGAAATAAAGATGAAGTTAAATGATCTAATCACAGAAAGGAAGAAAACATTTTTTAATCACATCTAATTTTTGTTTAAATAATTAACTTAGCATTTGTTTTTTTGTTTCTGTGTAGTTCTTACAGCTCCATTCTCAGATATTTCTACTCAGTTCAGATGAAAGTACAGTTCGTCTCTTGAAGAATAGTTCTCTCCAGGCTGAGTCTGATTTCCAAAGGAATGACCAGCAGATTTTCAAGATGCTTCCTCCAGAATCCCCAGGTTTAAACAATAGCATCTCCTGTCCCCACTGGTTTGATATAAATGATTCTAAAGTCCAGCCAATCAGGGAAAAGGATATTGAACAGCAGTTCCAGGGTAAAGAAAGTGCCTACATGTTGTTTTATCGGAAATCCCAGTTGCAGAGACCCCCTGAAGGTATGGAAAGCAAATGTTCCCATTTGTTTCAGTTAATGGCTTTAGAAGATAAACATGGAATGCTGTTTGAATTTTTATTCTTTTAAAAAAAGGTTTACTCTTGGAACATTTTTAAATATTTTAAAGCTAACAAGAACTATATTATGCCAAATTAAATCTAACAATTTGTCATTTTATAAAGATTATATACTTCTCTTTAATTTTCTACCTTGTAATAATGTAAGATCATCATTACATTTTCAAAATTTGATTTCCTTGGATATCATAAAACCTTCTTGTGTTGGCAAACTTGAGTGCGATTGCCATGTGCTCAGACTTGGCTCTGTCATTCAGCCATATGTTGCCTTTGAATTTTAAGTGGCCTTGGTCTTATTTTTATATCTT
Source organism: Pan troglodytes (assembly GCF_028858775.2). Taxonomy (NCBI): domain Eukaryota; kingdom Metazoa; phylum Chordata; class Mammalia; order Primates; family Hominidae; genus Pan; species Pan troglodytes. Next base: position 135,738,825 of record NC_072411.2, on the reverse strand, counting down.
CTCCTTTATTTTCCTGATTCTTTTATATCTTCTCCTTTATTTTCTGCTTATTTATATCTTTTATTTCTATTATTTATCCTTTATTTATATCTTTTCATATCTTCTCCTTTATTTTCCTGTTTCTCAATAAGACTTTTTGTTTATTTATTCATTTATTTATTTTTAGAGATGCAGCCTCACTCTCTCATCCAGGCTGGAGTGCAGTGGCATGATTGTTCACTGCAGCCTCTAATTCCTGGGCTCAAGTGATTCTCTTCCCTTAGTAGCTAGGCCTACAAGTACATGCTGCCACACCTGGCTAATTTTTTCATTTTTTTAGAGACAGGGTCTCGCTGTATTGCCCAGGTTGGTCTTGGCCTCAGATGATGCTCACACCTCAGCCTCCCAAAATGCTGGTGTCATCGGTAGAGGGTCATGCGTACAAGTTGTCCAGGTTCTTGGCATTTTGAACAAAGAATTAGAGAAAACGCCCAGCAAAGCAAAGAATGAAGCAACAAAAGACCAAAAGCAGAGATGTATGGAAAACAAAAGTACACTCCACAGTGTGGGAGCAGCCTGAGCAGCAGCTCAAGGGCCCAGATACAGAATCTTCTCCGGTCCAAATATACCCTAGAAGTTTCCCATTGGCCACTTCATGCTCATCTCATGTAAATGAATTGGTAGCCCGCAATCAGTCTGATTGGTTGCAGAAAGCAGCCAACCAGAGGCTGAAGTGAAGTTACAAAGGTCACTCTCATGTGCAAACATCTGATTGGTTGCAGAAAGCAACGAATCAGAGGCTTGGGTGAAGTTACAACGTTATACTTACTTGCAAACGAAGACATAGCTGGCAATCAGTCTGATTGGCTGCAGGCAACACCCATTCAGAGGCTGGAGTGAAGTTGCAAAGATGCAAACGAAGACCCTACCAGCAATCAGTCTGATTTGTTGCTCAGTCTTATTTGTTGCCAGCAACCATTCAGAGGCTGAAATGGTTACAGAGTTGCAAACGAAGACTCCACCCACTGTCTGATTCGTTGGGGTCAGCCAGTTTCCTATGTGTGCGCAGAAAAGGGGAAGTAGCCTCTGGTCCTTCTGTTACTTAGGCATGGAAAGTTAGGGTGTTCCTTTCAATTTAGTTCTAGGAAGTCGGTGTGAAACAGCCTTAGGTTCCCTGTCTCCAGACACTATTCTCCTGCCTCACTGGGATTACAGGCATGAGGCCTAGTAAGATTTTTCGATCACTTCTCAAAGTCCGCTCAAAAGTTAAAAACTGCAATGAGAAAAGCTTTATAGATTGAGACATATCTATTATTAGAGATGAGAATATTGTTCTTAGAGAATGAGAATAGCCATCATTTTTATAAAGAATAAGAATAAAGCAGTTACTAATTTGCATGTGAATCAAAGGAAATTAACTTTCCAGATCTAAAACAGTTACATAACTATGCTGTTAATGAAAAAGGCTTTGTATTTTTCTGGGAGGAAAAAAAGATATGGAAATGGTTCTGGTAAAAATATTGTGTATCAGAATTCACAGTTATAGAAATATATACTATCAGAAAAAGAATATTTTCAAATGGAGTATTAGTCTTTTTCACAGAATTGAATTTTAGTGTGTATGTAATTGGAATATGTACTCAATGACAGTTTTCTTGTTAGCTTAGGAATTGAACAAAGATCCAACAAAAAAATCTAGGTGTACTCTTTTGGGAATGAAGGGATAGAATTTATAAGATGATTCTAAAATTCACCTGGAGAAATAAAGTAATAAAAACTGAAGAAGAGATGACTGAGGGAGAATTTGCTGTATCAGTAAAAACATATTTATAAAGTTATAGCAATGAAGACAGTGTAGTGGTAATGCAAAAAGGTAGACAGATCATTGAAAAAGAGCAGTAAACCCAGGAGTTGATCTAAGCATATTTGTGTTTTAATCCATGGTAAGGTAGCTCTTCAGATATTTTGGAGAAGGAAGGGAGTGAATTACTCAATAAATACAACTGGGAAGTTGGTTATTTGCTAGGGAAATAACTAAGCCATTTTTCTTTGTTATACAAATCACTTAAATGAAATTATAGTTCCTTTAATATTTATGTAAAAAAGGAATCATAAAATGTGTAAAATATAAATATTTGATCTTAAGGTAAAGAAAACCTTTCCGAGCATAAAAGCAAAGAAAGAAAAAACTAGGGCAAAGTGATATAACCCTTAAAACAGAATTAAAAAGCAAATGACAAGCTAATGGAAAACAGTAAAACATATGACAAATTAATTTCCCCTATCTGTAGAGTGCGCTTACATATATTTCATTGTGCTCAGTAGTAAATTGGGGAAATGATATAAATAAGCAATTTACAAAAAGAAGATTCCTGAGTTTCAAAAAATTTTCAATTTAACCTGTAATCAAAAAAAAAAGAAGAAGAATGGCAATGAGATGAACATTAGTGAGATGCCCCACCAAATCAGATACTATTTCTGTGACTCTTGGGTTCCAACAGTTGACATTTCCTCTAGAGCTGGTAGGTATGGAATACGATCAGTTTGAGTATGTGTATTTAAAAGCCTTGAAACTGTCATACCCTTTAAACCAGTAATACTACTTTCACAAGTTTGTCTTAAAGTAATCGGAGCTGTATATGAATGTTGATGCTTAAAGTTGTTTATTGTTCCTACTATTTTAAAATAGTGATTAATTGGAAATCACCTTAATGTCTAACAGAAAAAGATTGGTTAGGTTAATTATGCTCCTTATAGAATGGACTACTATGTAATCATTTATTTAAGACTTTGGAAAATACAGTGTATGAAATGAAAATAGATTTGTTGAATATGATCCCAGTTTTTAAAATTGTGTGTGTTTGTGTGTGTGCCTGTGTGTGTGTGTGTGTGTCTTGGGAGTGAAATTATGAGCAGTATCTATTTCTTTTACACTTAAAAAAATTCCAGAATTTTTACAGTAGTCATTTATTGTATTTGTAATCAAGATGAAAATCTGAGGCCAGGCGTGGTGGCTCATGCCTTTAATCTCAGCACTTTGGGAGGCTGAGGCGGGCAGATCACTTGAGGCCAGGAGTTCAAAACCAGCCTGGGCAACATGGCGAAACCCTGTCTCTGCTAAAAATACAAAAATTAGCCAGGCGTGGTGGCAGGAGCCTGTAATCCCAGCTACTCAGAGGCTGAGGCACGAGAATTGCTTGAACCTGGGAGGCAGAGTGAGCTGAGATTGCGCCACTGCACTCCAGCCTGGGTGACAAAGTGAGAATCCGTCTCAAAAAAAAAAAAAAAGAAAAAAAAAAAGATGAAAATCTGGGTGTTCTTTTTAAAAAGTATACTTAAAAGAGTTGAAAAAATGGAATTCTTCTAGCTTGTCTTAAAGAAATATTTACTTTTCATTTGTTCTAACTTTTTCATTTTTCAGATGGGAAAACTGAGATCCTGAGAAAATTCGTATTCACACAGCTAATTAATAGCAGCTTTCCTAGCTCCCAGGACAGTCCTTTCTAGTCTTCATGCTACCTCTTCCAGCAACCAGATTTCATTTAGCCAACACAAGTTAATGAAAAATTTTGTTCACAGCTCGAGCTAATCCAAGATATGGGGTTCCGTGTCATTTACTGAATGAAATGGATGCAGCTAACATTGAACTGCAAACCAAAAGGTAATTTTAAATTGCTTTTAGAGTTTGACTAGTATTCCGGAGAATAAAGATCTAATTTAGGCCTTAAGCATTCAATAATGAAAATTAAAAAGAAAAAAAGTAGTCAACTTGTTAATGCAAGTGTCTGTTTGGCTGCTGAATTTTTATAGTGAGGGTAACTTTAACTCTGAAATTATCCCTTATGTGTGAGAGTGAATTAAATGGTGACATATAAAACAGCCATTGCTAAGTAGGGATCGAAGCCTAAGAAGAGTAGAGAAATCAGTGAGCACATAGTGGGGCTGAATGAATTGTATCCTGGCCTGGCCAGATTATTTCCTTGGGTCCAAAGAGAGCCTGCCATGAAAATCACCCCTCATAGGTAAGTAGTTGTAGCGAACTGGCATGTAGTGAGAGAGGATCAGTGGTGGGCAGATTTTCAAAAGGAGGGAAATATGGATGCTATAACCTATTGAATGCAATGCTGATCTTGGGGGAAAGCCTATAATGGATTCTTACTTAAAGAGATGGTTTGTGAGAACTTTATGATCTCAGCATTCTCTTTTGGGGCCTCACCTTTGACTCTGAACTGCTTCTTTATTTGTGCTTTGTTAGGGTCAATAGGGTATTGGGTTAGGAAAATGGATGTTACCGTGATCTCCTTGTGGACCCAAATGCCTGATTATATGACAGGGTGTATTTGACATTTTTATCATTGGCTTGGAGCTGGGGGAAAAAAGTACAGTGAATGACACGAGCAAAGAAACAACAAAAACCAAGATACCAAAAAGATTAAAACTTAACAGAGTGAAATATCTTAAGTCTAAAAAATAACCTGCATAAGTGGTCTGGACTAGCAGTTGTTATTTTAAAAAAATAAAAATAAAAAAATAAAAGGCAGAGCCTGAGGGGCTGTCGTCAACCCGCACTAAGGTCTTTCGTGTGGTTGTGCTCTCTGACCATGTTCATTGAAGTGTCCTGAAGTACGTGAGTTGCATGATAAGCCTCATTCCAGCTCCACATTGGTCAGACCCTACCTGTGTTTCGCACTGGCTTCGAGTCAGCCGAGTGGATTCAGAGAAGAGCAGTCAACACCAGGCTGCTGCCAAGGACTTTTAGCCTGGATAACGTGGTCTCGGGAGGTTCATGCTACTGGCTTCAAATATTTCATGGGGCCGGTCGCAGTGGCCCACGTCTGTAATCCCAGCAATTTAGGAGGCTGAGGCAAATGGATCACCTGAGATCAGGAGTTCAAGACCAGCCTGGTCAACATGGTGAAACCCCATCTCTACCAAAAATACAAAAATTAGCCAGGCATGGTGGCACACACATGTAACCCCAGCTACTCAGGAGGCTGAGGCAGGAGAATCACTTGAACCTAGGAGGTGGAGGTTGCAGTGAGCCAAGATCGCAGCACTGCACTCCAGCCTCGGCGATAGAGTGAGACTCTGTCTCAAAAAAAAAAAAAAAAATCATGGGAGAATGTGCAAAATTTAGTGGAAATAAGGATGATAGATGACATGGAAGTAAATCTGCTACTTAACATAATGATGTAAGCCGGTCTCTAGCATTTTGTTCATAAATATAATATAATCTCAGAATTAGAAGATTTCAAGTGTCAGCCTTTGTTCAGAGAAATGGAGTTAACATTGCAGCCTATGTTAAAACAGTTTTCTCTTGGAATTCATGGTGACAGAACTGAATTTCTGCTACTGACTGAAAAATTAAAGTGACTAATTATGGCACATAGAAGAAAAATTGTTACTTTGGTGGGATGGAGAACTTTATTGTAAGCCAGATATCTTTGGTTTGAGATAAAACACAGTGTCTGTTATAAAAACACAGTATTTATGTATTTTTGTGCCTCTTTAAAGGGCAGAATGTGATTCTGCAAACAATACTTTTGAATTGCATCTTCACCTGGGCCCTCAGTATCATTTCTTCAATGGGGCTCTGCACCCAGTAGTCTCTCAAACAGAAAGCGTGTGGGATTTGACCTTTGATAAAAGAAAAACTTTAGGAGATCTCCGGCAGTCAATATTTCAGGTAATATCGTCTTACTTCCTCTTAATTCAGACATCAAGCACCATCTCCAGCTAGACTCTCCATTTCATTCTGTTTAGGATACAACTTTATTTTTCAAAGCTGCTTAGGAAGATCTGACATCTGCCACTTCATAGAGGGATGACCCAAATCTTCTCTCCTAAGTCTTTTAGAGAGGCTTTTCTCCACAGCTCCTACCAGCAGCTTTTCAGGTGGACAATCAGGCCCGGTACATTTTATTTGAGGGGAAGAAAGAGTATAAAGTTGTCTCTTTTTTAGAAAATAAATGAAAGCAAATTGCCTTTCAAAGAGAGTGAAAAGATAAAGATGAGCATGTTGTGTGAAACTGAGAACTACTGAACAAATAAACGCAACTAACTTTCTACCCTGTAGTATAGAACAGTGTTTATTAATAATATTCTTAAGTGAAGGAAAGTATCTGCTAGTTTAGAGTAAAAACAGTGCTGTAGTCTCCAAGTCATTTTTCTAGGTATGTTTTAATGATGATAGCAACAGCAGTGTTCTTTATTTTACTTACACTGCTTTCATATAAATCATGTGATTTGGTTCTTTAATCTCATGAAGACACATCAGCCCCATTTTGAAGACGAGGCAGTGTGATTTAAAGAGACTCAGTGTCTTGCCTGTGGTCCTAAATCTAGTTGATGGAGCTGGGACTCTGTCCCTCTTCTCCCTACTCTTCATCTAGGATTTTTTTCTCCTAATCACCCTCCTGCTCCACACTACTTTCTGATCAAGGAAAAGGGAGATAGAAAATGTTAGCTTTTTGTGTTTTTTCCCAGAAATTAGTTAAATGAATTTTCTGAAAAATCCTATTACCAAAACTATTAGCTTTCTTTCAATTTTCTTCTGCTAAGAAAAGCAAAGCAATTTCCCTTTTAACCTTAGTTGATTTGAAGTTTTTTAAATACTAGATCAGTGTCAGGATTTCTAAAGTTGTCTAATATTTCTGAAATTTTTCATTAGAAATTTATTTCTGAGCCAATTCTGGCACTGTTGATACAGGCAGATGTGGGAATCTGAACCTAGTCTAGGGGGATATTTTAAATGGAAAGGATCTTATTCACTTTGTAAGTGTGAGGTACACTCCAGTCTGTGTGTTTTGGTGTTTTAAGTGTATATGCCTACTAACTATTCTCTTAGAAGGAAGCCACTGACAAGAGGCTAGAAAACTTAATTCACAGCAAACTAATCGCTTGTAAATAAGAAATTTCTTTTTAAGAAAATACCTTATGGTATTGTAGAGAATGACTAGATAGGAATGACTTTTATGGTGATATTATTTTGGTGACCTTGCCACAGTGCTCAGACTCTCAGATCTAGAAACTTAAAGAGCAAAGCCGTGGTAATCTATTAAGTAAACTGGTAATGCACCTTTATAAATTTGCAATGGGAGACATTCCTTTCAAGCAACTAGAAGATGAGTGTGTGCTAGAGTCAGGGCTACATTTCCCTCAACATTGCTAATTCCGCAAATTAGTCTTGCTCTTTTGAGTAAAAATTCCTAGGCTGACATGCTCATCAACTTGCTTTCTGAGAAAAGTGCTCTTCATATATATTAAGCAGAATTGTTTAGATGGTTGTTGTGCCCTTTGTGTAGGCCAGAATTCTTCACTCAGGAATGGAGGAGATTAGCCGTCTTTGGCTTTGACTAATTTAACAAGTGATGCCTTCTTTTCAAGTTTTCGGTGTTGGGTGGGGGTGAGAGTATTCATTTGCTTGCTCTCTGTGTCATCTTCATATGTGAGTTGGCACAGTAACCTGGAAAGGTGATATGTATATGTCACTTTTCAACATTCTCTTTTCCTTCATTAATATTCTTCAGCTGTTAGAATTTTGGGAAGGAGACATGATTCTTAGTGTTGCAAAGCTTGTACCAGCAGGACTTCACATTTACCAGTCACTTGGCGGTAAGATAAATATGAAAACATAGCAACTCACTCTATATATCTACATTTTTGTCCAGCTCACCTGTGATTTTCTACTCTTTGTCAGTCCTTCCCCACCTACTACTTTCTTAACTAAGTAGATTATCTTCACACTGTAAGTTTTCCAAAAGAAATAAAATATCCACGTTTTAATGTATCCAGTTTATATAATGTGTGAAATTCTTCTAACATGGAAACATTTTATTTTTTCTGAAATTAAGGCTACCTCTACTAAAAATTTCTTGAAAAGCTTTAGAATTTTTTATATTGACACATATTGTTGAACAACATAGTTTCAAACCATTTGCATCATATTTATTTGACTTGATTTTCTGCCCAGTTCTCAGCTTCAGATTTTGTAGTAAAACAAGAAATACTTTGAGAGTTTGAAAGTATTTACTTCCTTTAAATAGCAGCAAAACAATGAGAATTAACAGTAGCGGCAGTAACATCTAATTTGGGCCAAAATCTGTAATAGGTGTTTTATGTTGATTATCTCACTTGATTTTCATAAAATTCTTTTATCTCCATTTCATAAATGAGAAAACTGAAGCTGAGAGACTTGAAGCACACAATACAGCTTGTGTTATGGACATATCGGTGGAGTTGGGACCATTCCATGCTTAAGCCTAACTCCCGTTTCCAATGTCATGTGCCTCAAGTACACTTGACCTTTGGATTATCTCTCTTGTCCTGCCACCATACTCACAAAGCTTTTGTAACAATGTTTTAAAGAAAAATTACAATGAAATAATGTCAAAAGAATAAAAATAATTACTACTTTTTAAATTTTCCTTAGTGAAAATACTTTTTCAAACAAATATTTGTCTCAGCTCTTTCTTTAGCTCAGTCGTTTCTGATGGTCATGATGAATGGTCTCACTGGTGATCTCTTTCTAGGGGATGAACTGACACTGTGTGAAACTGAAATTGCTGATGGGGAAGACATCTTTGTGTGGAATGGGGTGGAGGTAAAAAAAATTACTGAAGAAATATTCGTGATAATTTTGGATGTTTTTAAAGTCTTCGTAATGGCCGGGCATGGTGGCTCATGCCTGTAATCCCAGCACTTTGGGAGGGCGAGGCAGGCAGATCACCTGAGGTCAGGAATTCAAGACCAGCCTGGCCATCATGGTGAAGCCCCATCTCTACTAAAAATACAAAAGTTAGCTAGGCATGGTAGCATATGCCTGTAATCCCAGTGACTTGGGAGGCTGAGGCAGGCGAATCGCTTGAACCCGGAAAGTGGAGGTTGCCGTGAGCTGAGATTACACCACTGCACTCCAGCCTGGGTGACAGGGCAAGACTCCATCTCAAAAAAAAAGTCATTGTAATGAAATTTTATTCAGCCTATGTGAGGGCAATTAGATATTAGAAAACTACTGAAATGCTTGATAAATGTTAGGGACAATCAGTGCTAGTTGTACGTCAAGGAGACATTTCTTGAGCGCCTCCGTTATACCAGGTTGTGCGTCAGATGCTAGGTCAAAGGCCAGTCAGTTGATCTGTGTCCTTTTAGGCCCTCGTCATGTGAAGAACTGCACCATACGTGCTGGAGTAGGGGGTCTGTGCATAGTGCCTGTGGGAGTTTAGAAGAGTGAGAATCTATACTGAGTTGGGGAGTGGGGGTGGTTTGGAGGTAGAGAGTGAATTTTCTATCTCTAGAAGGCGGCCAGGAGCACTTCAGCCACTCTGTGAACTGACCTTGGCCAATCTGGCTTCATCACCACCCATGATAACTCATAAATGTCTATCTCCAGTCTATCATAGATTTCTCGTAAAAAAATAAAAGATAAGAAAGTTTCAAAGGAAAAATCTGAAGTTGTTCCTCTGATGCTTAACAGACATTTGTGAAAATTTTATTTTACTTGGAAAAAATGAGTGTTGTTCTCTAAGAGTAATCTTTTACCATGTTATGTTGACGGTGTTGGCAAATATCAGCTGTACTAATGGTTGTCTTGGTATGATTGCAGGTTGGTGGAGTCCACATTCAAACTGGTATTGACTGCGAACCTCTGCTTTTAAATGTTCTTCATCTAGACACAAGCCGTGATGGAGAAAAGTGTTGTCAGGTGATAGAATCTCCACATGTCTTTCCAGCTAATGCAGAAGTGGGCACTGTCCTCACAGCCTTAGCAATCCCAGCAGGTGTCATCTTCATCAACAGTGCTGGATGTCCAGGTGGGGAGGGTTGGACGGCCATCCCCAAGGAAGACATGAGGAAGACGTTCAGGGAGCAAGGGCTCAGAAATGGAAGCTCAATTTTAATTCAGGATTCTCATGATGATAACAGGTAACTCGCTAACAAGAGAAAAAGGATTTCTAAAAGTCATTTTAATTACAGTACCACCCAGAAGAACTCTAAAGCTTTATTTTAATGACAAGAGTTGAATGTTTCTTTATTTCTAGACATTATGTTCTAAATATTGCATACAGGAATGTTTTAGGTTATGTAACTTAGAGAAAAACATGATGTTTTGTAAAGGGACTTTTTGGTAAATGTGGTGAGAAAATAATATAAGTATCCCTGATTTTCTAGACTGTATAGAGTATCAATTAGTTGGCTATAATGCAAAAGTTATCAAGTGAATTCTGATTAGTGCCAGTTATAAAACCGAAGGAAATTCTCACAGAGAAAACTGAAAATTTTCCTGAAGAAGGTATTAACATTATGGCTAAATTGTTTCTGGATATTTCGTTTCAGGAGACCCATAAGACAACTCATTTTTTCCTTGTAATCCGTTCTGTGACTCTTGAGAACCCAGTTGCCCAAATAGAGCACTTACCTGGCGAATTACCCCCATGAATCCTGTGGTCACATTTAAAGCTGCATCTCTTTGTCATCTATGTCTGTGACAGTACGTTGCTGTAGTCAATGTGTCATACACTGTAACTGCAATATTTCCATATATTGAAGACTTCAAGCTCCCTGTTTTCTCAGTGCTACAGATTTACTTAGATTGCAGGATGTCTGTATCATTATTTATAGTGGCTTTGATGCAGAGAAGCAGAGCACTTGTGGACCGTTTCTTTCGTAGTACACTTACCACTATTACTCTTTTGGACAGGGGTTTTGCAGACATTCCCTACCTTGTTTATAAGAACTGTATTTCCTTTATAAAAGGCAGTATGCATTTATTGGGACTGGGGCAATACAAAAGTGAAGACAGAAGGGACCCAAAACAGTATCCGTCTTCTCAGCATGCAGTGTTAATCACTGTTAGCATTTGGGTGCCTTTCTTTTTAAACCTAATAATGATTATTTTGTAGATAAGTAGTTGTATCCTGCTTTCCATCACCCCTGCCCAACCTTGAGATTTGTAGACTCTTTATAAACCGCCTTGGATGGCTACATAGTAATCTATGTGACATTATAGTTTGCCTAACTGTGCTCCTAGGCAAGTCAGTAGGCTGTAGTGGGACCTTGGGCAAGGTATTTCGTCTTTCTCTGCTCAGTCTTCTTGTCTGTCAAATAGGGATAATAACTAGTGCCAACTTCATAGACTTGAGAGGATTGAAAGACTTAAGTGCTTACAAAGTACACACAGTAAGTGCTAAATGTTTTAGTTAATATATTACGGTCATTGTCATGGTTATCATACAGTTTTTCACTATTTTAAGGTAGTCTTCACGGAGCATCTTGTGCTTCAAACTTTGTTTTATTTGGGATTGCTAGCTTAAGGTAGGAGCTCAGAATGGAATAACTGCAATAAAGAGTAGAATTATGTTTCAGAGCTCTAATGTACATTCCCAAAGAGGACTTCGGCAAGCCCATTAATGCTTCTGTGTGAATTAGAAAGAAGGCACCTCTTCAGGACCCTTTACTACTCTCTGTGGGAAAATGTTAGAACAAGATACTCTACTGCCGGCTGCAATTATAAAACAAAACTCTATGTAGAAATGCAGTATACAATATATATGCCATGTGTGACACTCCTTAGATGTGGCCCTTTTGTGCAGTGTCAGTCTACAGTCTGCACATGGCTGCCCTGTTGTTAAATGAAATCTAGATCCAGTGGGGTAGGCTCCTGGCATAGGTGCTCTTTTAAAGCTCCCCTAGTGATTTTCAGGGTGCGGGCAGAAGCCAGCAACTGTTTACTTACAGAAGTTCTCTGTGAAAAATGTGGCAACAAATTATGTAGGTAAATCAAAGAATATTTGGAGTCATGAATATAGACTCTATAGACTACTGCCTAACATTACCCTGCAAAGGTAGCCCACTTATCATAGAGACGACTCAGTAGAACTTGGTCACCTCTAATTAGTCACATTAAGTGACACATGCAGAGTTTTAGAAGTGATGCCTAAGGAAAGGTATTAATTTCTGATCTTTTCTTTTTACCTACAGCTTGTTGACCAAGGAAGAGAAGTGGGTCACTAGTATGAATGAGATTGACTGGCTCCACGTTAAAAATTTATGCCAGTTAGAATCTGAAGAGAAGCAAGTTAAAATATCAGCAACTGTTAACACAGTGAGTAGAATATAATTAAAGGTTGGCTGATAGATTTTCAGTTAACAGAATTTTATTTAGAAAACAATACCTTAATCTTTCAGAACAGTTGTCTCAATAGACTTCAGCTCTTAGGAAGTCAGCTTTTTATTTAACATTTGATTATTGCTTGTTTACCTATGTTAGCCCTTAGCATATTTCAAGAAAATACGTGCCTTTTAAAATTTCCTCCAAAGCCTAGAATTAGAATGTGGGAGTTACTCATTTAGTTAGTTCATGGAATTCTCTGGCTCCCACAAAATGAAATTCTTTGGCTTCCTTGAAAATGCTATTTTCAAGGGTCTTTTCTGTATTTTTTTTAAGCCAAGTATACATACGTTTTGGTTTTGTGTTGTGGACTTCTGTTTTTTAAATTTATCTTAAATTGTTTTACATTATACTCTGTTTTTCTGTAAAGCCAGGTGTTCTTAAAAGGAACTCTTTCAGTTCTCCATTTGAAGACTAGTTTCGTTAAACATCATCTCAGGAAATACCTTTTTATATTTATGTAGTTTCAATTCATTATGGGTTTTTTTTCTATAACAAGTTGAAACTTACTAGAATGTTGTTTTCTTTTATATAAATATTATAGTTTCTTAAAGTGTGTTAATATTTACACTGTATGATGAATACACTAAAGTTCAGAAGATCTAGTACCTTGACCCTAAGTGAGAGACTTTGGTGAAGTCCTTTATGACTCACTCTGTTTCTTCTTTTCACAGTGTGGGGTACTGTGGGAGGACAGATTGTCTGACATCGGTTTTACTCCTAAATTTACAAGATTTTGTATCCTAGAGGAAATTAGGCTAAACTGAAAAAGGGAAAGAATCTAAAATAAAGTCATTTAAACAGAAATTTTAAATAGTGCACTCGGGCTGATAGTATACATTTTTATTTATGCTTACTGGCCCCACATTCATCATTCCTGACATAGAGAAATGTGATTGCCTGCAGTTTATTTTGTTTGCTTTCATTAGAAAAGTTACTGGTTTGTCAGCTTATTGCCTTTCAGCTAGTTTCTTTAGTTTCTGTAGTTTTCTACAGTTTCTGTAGTTTTCTGTAGGTGTCCTTTCTGTTCCAATTAACATCAATTTGGTAAAAACTTAACTATGAAGTCCTACGTTTTTGCTTTTGATCTTATAAAAGGATTTCAGGGATGGAAAAATTTCCAGTGGGCAAAAACTACTAAATGTCAGGTAATTAATATCTCAAATAATTTGTTTATGCACACAGTGACAATCCTCATTTTCATCTCCTCCCATTTTTTACAACTTAGTCATTATTTTATTTCTCTGTTTTAGATGGTGTTTGATATTCGAATTAAAGCCATAAAGGAATTAAAATTAATGAAGGAACTAGGTAATCATTTACATTTGCTTTTCGGTTCTTAGTTTAGCTTAATTTTGGTCTTGAAGAAAATATAGGAGAATAAAAAAAACAGTTTAGGGAAAACTCACATACCTACCACCCAAAATGGACAAATATTAACATTTTGTCATATGTTTGTTTTTGTTTGAAACATTATAAATGAAGTTAAAGTCCCCTGTGTTCTCCTCCTCAGACCTATTCTTTCTCTCCTTCCCCAGATACAATGAGTATATCTGATGTAGGTGTGTATCTAGTCCATGTATTCATGTTGAACTATACTGAATGTATATTCTGCAAACTCACTATTCACTTACCATTAGGCTTTCTGTGACAGCCTTATTAAGATATAATCTACATACCGTAAAATTCACTCAGTTTAAGTGTTTAATTCAGTAATCATCAGTAAATGTGTAGAGTTCTATAACCATCACCACAATCCAGTTTTAGAATACTTCCATTACTCCAAAAAGATCCCCGTACCCATCTGTATTCCAAGCCCCTGGCAACCACTAATCTGCTTTCTGTCTCTATAGACTTTATTTTCTTAATGTTTAATATAATTGGAATCATAAAACATATAGTCTTTTGTGTCTGGCTTCTTTCACATAGCATATCATTTTTGAGGTTCGTCCATGATTTAGTACGTATCAATAGCTTGTTCCTTTGCATTGCTGACTAGTCTAGTATTCCATTATATGGATAGTATCACATTTTGTTTATCCTGGACAAACATGAATTGATGGACATTTGGATTGTCTCTACTTTTGTGCTTTTATGAATAATGCCACTATGAACTTTTACACATAAGTCTTGGTGAGGAGATATGTTTTCATTTCTCTTGGGTACATGTACCGGATTGGAATTGCTGGGTCATTTGCAAATTTATGTTTAACTTTATAAGAAACTCTCGCACTATTATCCAAAGTGACTGAACCATTTATACTCCCACTAGCAGTGTGTCAGGGTTGCAGTTTCTACATGTCCTTGTCAATCTGTGATTAATTGTGATTATCTTTTTTTTTTTTTTTTTTGAGACAGAGTCTCTCTCTGTCAGCCAGGCTGGAGTGCAGTGACACGATCTCCGCTCACTGCAACCTCCGTCTCCCAGGCTCAAGCAATTTTTCTGCCTCAGCCTCCCAAGTAGCTGGGATTACAGGCGTGTGCCACCACGCCCAGCTAATTTTTGTGTTTTTAGTAGAGACAGGGTTTCACCATGTTGGCCAGGCTGGTCTCAAACTCCTGACCTCAGGTAATCCGCCCACCTCGGCCTCCCAAAGTGCTGGGATTACAGGCATGAGACACCGAGCCCAGCCATCTTTTTTTTTTTTTTTTTCTTTAGAATCTGCTGTTACTGGTTTGGTTTTGAATTTAAAAAAAAAAAAAAAAAAAAAACATATTTTGAGCACATTTTTTATTGTTATTTTTTCCATAGGTTATTGGGGTACAGGTGGTGTTTGGTTACATGAGTAAATTCTTTAGTGGTGCTTTGTGAGATTTTGGTGCACCTATCACACGAGCAGTATACACTACACCCTATTTGTAGTCTTTTATCCCTCATCCCCCTCCCACCCTTCCCCCCCAAGTCCCCAAAGTCCACTATATCATTCTTGTGCCTTTGTGTCCTCATAGCTTAGCTCCCACATATCAGTGAGAACATACGGTGTTTGGTTTTCCATTCCTGAGTTACTTCACTTATAATAATAGTTTCCAATCTCATCTAGGTCACGGCAAATGCCATTAATTCATTCCTTTTTATGGCTGAGTGGTATTCCATCACACACACACACACACACACACACACACACACACACCACAGTTTCTTTATCCACTCATTGATTGATGGGCATTTGGGTTCGTTCCATGATTTTGCAATTGCAAACTGTGCTGCTATAAACATGCATGTGCAGGCCGGGCACAGTGGCTCACGCCTGTAATCCCAGCACTTTGGGAGGCCGAGGCGGGGAGACCACAAGGTCAGGAGATCAAGACCATCCTGGCTAACATGGTGAAACCCTGTCTCTACTGAAAAATACAACAAAAATTAGCCAGGCGTGGTGGTGTGCGCCTGTAGTCCCAGCTACTGGGGAGGCTGAGGCTGGAGAATGGTGTGAACCCGGGAGACAGAGCTTGTAGTGAGCTGAGATCGCGCCACTGCACTCCAGCCTGGGTGACAGAGCGAGACTCCGTCTCAAAAAAAACAACAAAAAAAAACCATGCATGTGCAAGTATCTTTTTTGTATAATGACTTCTTTTCTTCTGGGTAGATACCCAGTAGTGGGATTGCTGGATCAAATGGTAGTTCTACTTTTAGTTCTTTAAGGAATCTCCACACTGTTTTCCATAGTGGCTGTACTAGTTTACGTTCCCACCAGCAGTGTTGAAGTGTTCCCTAATCACCATATCCACACCAACATGGCCATTCTACTGAATGTGAATTAGTATCTTAATGCATGTAAATTTAGCAAGAACTCAAAATCATATACAGAAATTCATTGCCTTAAAACTACCAGCAACAACAACAACAAAATCGACATCAAAATTAAGAAAACATTTATAATAGCATAAAATATTATGGGATACTTAGACATAAATGAACAAAATATGTGCAAGACCTGTACACTAAAAACTAGAAAATACTGCTGTGAGATATTTAAGAAGACCTGAATAAATAAAGCAATATACAGCATTCACAAATCAGACAACACAATATTCTTTTTTTTTTTTTTTTTCAATTTGAGACGGAGTCTTGCTCTGTCCCCCAGGCTGGAGTACAGGGCAGCAATCTTGGCTCACTACAACCTCTGTCTCCTGGGTTCAAGCGATTCTCTTGCCTCAGCCTCCCGAATATCTGGGTTACAGGCACCTGCCACCACGTCCAGCTAATTTTTTTTTTTTTTTTTTTTGAGATGGAGTCTCACTCTGTCACCCAGGCTAGAGTGCAGTGGTGCGATCTTGGCTCACTGCAACCTTTGCTTCCCGGGTTCACGCCATTCTTCTGCCTCAGCCTCTCGAGTAGCTGGGACTACAGGTGCCCGCCACCAGGCCCGGCTAATTTTTAGTGGAGACAGGGTTTCACCGTGTTAGCCAGGATGGTCTTGATCTGCTGACCTCGTGATCCGCCTGCCTAGGCCTTCCAAAGTGCTGGGATTACAGGTGTGAGCCACCGCACCTGGCCAGATGATACAATATTCTTAAGAGGATAATTCTTCCCCAATTGATGTGTAGATTTAATATATTCTTACACAGAATCTTAACATTTTTTAAAGAAATTGACAAACTGACTCTACAGTTTTCATGGAAATACAAAGAATTTAAAGTGGCCATAACACTTTTGAAAACGAGAACAAAGTTGGAAGAGTTAAACTATCTGATTTCAAGGCTTACTCTAGACAGTGTATATTGGCATACAGGTAGACATATAGAGAGGAGGTCAGCAAACTATGGCCTACAACCTGTTTTTTTTCAGCCAGTGGGCAAAGAATGGTTTTCGCACTAGTAAAGGGCTATTTAAACAAGAAGCACGTGCAACAGAGATCACATGTGGCCTGTGAAGCCTAAAATATTTACAGTGGAACTCAGAGAATCTAGAAATAGGTGCGTAGTCATTGACTTTCAACAAAAGTGCCAAGGTATTTTCATGCAGAGAGATAGCATTTTTTCAACAAATAGTGCTGGGCCATTTAGATATTTGTATGTGCAGAAATGAACCTCAAGCTTTACTTTGCCTGATGCAAAAATTAAATGGATCATACAACTAAAAGTTAAAACCTAAAACTACAAAATTTCTGGGAGAAAACATATGAGGAAATCTTTGTTACTTTATCATAAGGAAAGGTTTTTGTATTCTTAAAGATAGGACTCAAAAAGCACAAACCATGGAAGAAAAGCCTAATTAATTTACATTAAAATTTTAAACTTCTACTCTTCAAAAAGCATTTGAAAAGGCAAGCCACAAACTGGGAGAAAATATTTATGAAACACATATTTGACAATCAACTTACATTCAGAATATTAAAGAAAAAAAAAAAAACCCTTGTAACCTAACCCAGGTTTAGAATCTTGAACAGACACTTTACAAAAGAAGACGTACCTATGAATGACCAGTAAGTACAGGAAAAAATGCTCAGAATCATTAGCAATCAAATTAAAACCATAATGACACCCTACTGTGCACCCAGTGGAGTAAATAAAACTTAAAATGTTAAGTCAACCAAGTGTTAGCAAGGATGTGGAGCAACTGGAACTCCCATATGTTGCTGATGGGAGGGTAAAATGGGTAAGCCACTTTGGAAAAGTTAGCTTATTTCTTATAAATTTAAACATCCACTTACCAATTCTACATCTAGGTATTTACTGAATAAGAGTTAAAACATATATCCTTATAAAGACATAAATGTTCCTAACCCCAAACTGGAAGCAATCCTAAAGCCCATGAGCAGGCGAATGGATGAACGAATGATGGTGTATTTAAGCAATGGATACTGTTCGTCACTGAAGAGCAAGGCACTGCTAGTTCCACCACATACAACACATGAATGCATCTCAAAGTCATTATGCCAAGAGAAAGAAAGTAGATGCAAAAGAGTACACATTGTGTGGTTCCATACATAGGACACTTTAGACAAATAAAATCTAAGCCGTAGTTACAGAAGGCAGATCAGGATTGGGAGGGAGGAAGAGGGATTGGCTGCAAATTGACACAGGGAGTTTTAGGGGGGATGATGCAAACTATACCTCAGTTTGCTGGTGGTTACCAGATGTTTAGGTACTTATCAAACTATTAACTGTACATTTAAACCAGATGTATTTTATTATAAGAAAATTATAACTCAGTAAAGTCCATTAAAAGTCATTGGTTTATTAAATGCATAGTTTGCTGTCATCCCGTGAAACTTGTCTTCCTTCTTCCACTCTTGCCCCCCTCCAAACCATTTGATCATCGTCAGTACGTGTGAATTAGATCCTGTCACTCCTCCGCACAAAGCCCTTTAGTGCTTTCCATTGCACTTAGGTTAATTCCTTAACCTAGCCTACAAGAACCTGAATAATTTGACCCCTGCTTAACTGTAACCTTGTTGTGATCTGCTTTTCTGCGTACTCACAACTCACTTCCCATGCTGACTTTTCTGCGTTTCTCAGTGCACAAGCTCTCTTTAACCCCCAAGACTTCTTAGTGCTCAGTCTCTCTTTCAACTCTCTTCCCTTTGCTTTTAACTTCAGCTGTTTATTTGGTCTTATATGAAATGTTCCTTCTCCTTTCATCCCTGACCACACAATCCCAGTTAATCTTGCTGATGCACTCTCCTAACACCCTGTACTTTTCCTTCATAGCATTTATCACTGTAGCTGCCCTTTTATTTGTGTTTTTAATATCCACCTCCCCCATTAGACAAGGTTCTGTGACGACTGAGTTTACACTGCTTTGCTTACCACTGTATTTCCAGTTTCTAGCACAGTGCCTGGCACATAGCCAATACACAGTAAGTCCCTGTTCAGTGAAAACCAACAGATTTTAAAGAGACAGTATTTTAAAAGCACTTTTTAAGTTGGGGAACTCTTTAAGTAAATTGTTTCCGTCAACAAGAGATTTATGTGAGAATTGTATGCTAGCCTCATATTACTGTAATACAAGATATTGAACTCAGGAATCTCAGAAAGGGATTCTGCTGTGGTCTAATAAAGTTAGAACTTCTAAGGCTCAGACTATTGTTGTCTATACAGAACACTCAACCTTCCCCCACCCCTCCAATTTATGTCCTACTTTTTAAGAATTCTGTTTGAACTGAAAACTTGGTATGCCCCTTCCAAGCACCAGGGGATCTTGAGGAAATATATTCTTCCAAAGCAAGAATCTGTAACCTCAAACATAGCACATGCTGGCCGATTTAATAAGCATAAAATCACCCAACATATTTTAAATATAGGCAGTCTGCTTGTACTGCTCTGACATGCACAAATTTCATTACTACCATTTAGTTATATAACATCAGTCCCCCAGCAAGATGGTTAAAATTTCAGCAACCATGGTATATGGTATATTAACTGTAACTGAATAAAGTACACACTTGACTGCCAGCTCTTCAGGGCACAGTTCATCACATAAATAACACATGTGCACCACAAGCAGTAACCATTCACTTCATTTCTTTCAAGTCTGCTGGTGGTTTGTCACTGCATGTACACTTCATTACACAGACAGCAAAGCATGTAGTTGTGTTGCAGTGCTAAACCCACCATGACATTTTACAAGAATACATAATCAAAAGAGGGAATTGACCAACAGAGAAGAAAGTACACAAAGAAACAAAAGTATATGGAGTTATAGAAACAGCAGCTACCTCTGGGAATGTTGACCCTGCAGTCACTCAAGAGACTCTAGATATTGGAAGCTGATCCAAACTTAGAAAGGAGTATGACAGTTTGCCACAGGATAGGAAAAATGTCACTCTATATTATAAGCTATGCAATGAGAAGAAACCAAGCCCTGCTTAAACTACTCTTTATATGTAATTTACAAAGACAGAAAACATTTTAATTCTCAAAGATTCTAGTATTTTAAATTATAGTATAAATATTGGTTTTATTGTTTTTTCCTTTCCCAATACATGTATAGTATTAATAACGAAGAGGGTTTTAAATGTTTCAACAAAAATTTTTAAGTGTCATGGAACGATTGTAATTTTTCCATTGATTATTAAGATTGTTTTGCACAGTTTGACCTGGTACTTTTAGTCTTGCACTACTGCACAAAACAAAGACTGCCTGTACTTATTTTGGGGGTTTTTTCTTTGGTTGTTGGGGGGTTTTTGGTTTGTTTTTGTTTTTAGCTTTCTGTAGTTTGCTGCTAATTAACACAATAGAGCATCTCTCTTTTGTTTTCTGTGTTTGATGCTGTAACCAGCTTCCTTTTATTTTGATAATAGGATGAAGGTTATTAATTCCTAGCTCTCTAAGAAAAATAATATACTAAGAAAAATAATATTCCTTTTATATATAGCTGACAACAGCTGTTTGAGACCTATTGATAGAAATGGGAAGCTTCTTTGTCCAGGTAAATCTTTTTGATAACTTTCAAAAGGTGGCTTATACTCGTCTGTCTTTCTTGATAAATAGTGGCCTCCAATACCTAATATTTAAAAATTACCTTTTGGAAACTGATTTATAGGACATATTTTCTTCCAGGTATCTTACCCTTATATTGCAGAAATCCTTAACCAGAAACAAACACTTCTGTTTTCTAAATGAAACACCATTCTTTCTGATTATCTGATTCTCATTTTACTCACGGGTTTGATCTAGTTATATTTTTTCCAGCTTTATTTTCAAAATTTTTCCATTTTTTTGCGAATTTTATTGCGATACCGATTATGAAATAAAATCTTCAGTTCTCATCTCTGTATCACCTCTTACCATTAGATTTAATTTAGTCATGGATGAGCCTAATTATTGATGGTAATAACAATCTCAACTTTAAACTTCAAAGAAGCTACTTCTTCATTTATGGATTGATTTGGATTATCTGGCTTTTAATCTATATAAACAACAGCTCTTTGAACAAGTCATTTTTATTAAGTAGGAAACTAGACATTCATAGCTTCCATTTAGCATTGTTACATAGAAAACAGGAAGAAAATATCTTAGAGTATGGAAATTGAAAATCAAACCTAATCTTAGTGCATGTAATCCTTTTGTCTGAAGTGCAACTCATTTTTCTTCTTTCTTGATATTCTTGATTTTCAAAGAAATACTGATTTCAGCATTTATTTTTCTTAGAGAGCTAGGAATTAATAACCTTCATCATATTATCAAAATTTTTTTAAGTGCCGGACAGCTATACTTTGAAGGAAGCAGAATTGAAGATGGGAAGTTCATTGGGACTGTGTCTTGGAAAAGCACCAAGTTCGTCTCAGGTAAAATAAGGTCACCTGTTTCAAAACAAAATCAACCCTTCCATAACCAGAATTATAACTAGTACCTTAGCTACTCCAGTAATATTGTTTTTCTCTAAAAGTTTTTTCTTAAATCATACATTTTATTTTAGGAATATATCCTTATAGTTCTAGATGTTTAAATATAAAATATTATGCCAAAGCATATTTATGTTTCTTTTTCTGTGAAGATTTTGTGGTTAAAAGGAATCTTTAATGCTGAGTGGCCACCACTTTCAACCACTATATTTCCTAAGTTCTAAGATACACCTTCTTTTTCTCACATTTTTACATCTGTGAGATTAGGTTGCATCTTACAGTCAGGGACGTTCTGCAGTTATAGCTGGCACTGGTACAGAAAATAGTAAGTCTAACACTCAGTAGCATTTTAGGTTGAATGAAACACAGTTTATTAATTTTGGACTTAATTACTCTCTGCACTAATAGTCTCAGAGCAGCCTCCCTTTCCCCTTGTCTTTAACAGTGTCCATTTTCAGTATAAAACACCATCAGGTTTGACCTTTGCCAGAAGCCATACCCAGCTAATCAGCTTATTACAGTGCAGAAATCATAAGGATATTCTTATTGTGAATACCCTGTAGCAGGGTAATCTGGACTCAAATCAGGTTGCCCATGGTTCCCAAATTCACTTCATTACTTTCCCAACCACTTCCCCCTTAACTTGCTTTCCCCTGAACCCTAGCAAATAGTAGTGCATGACAAGCTGATAGGAGGGAAAACATGACAAGTGAGGTTGAGTTAGAAAGGAAAAGCAGGGCTATGAGGAACTGAATAAGAGATCAGATTTGTATTTTTCCTTTGGAGTCTTGAGAATTGTAATATTTGAATCCCTTGGCAGAAAATAAAATCATAACCAAGTGACTCAGAAAAAACATACTAATGCTAACAGTGTGTAGTAATTACAAATACCTTTTGGGAATGATTGAGACAGAGATGGAGATCATAGTAGAAGAAATAGTGTATGTTGGCCGGGCGCGGTGGCTCACGTCTGTAATCCCAACCCTTTGGGAGGCTGAGGCGGGTGGATCACCTGAAGTCAGGAGTTCAACACCAGCCTGGCCAACATGGCGAAACCCTGCCTCTACTAAAAATACAAAAAATTAGCCAGGCGTAGTGGCATGCACCTGGAATCCCAGCTACATGGGAGGCTGAGGTAGGAGAATCTCTTGAACTTGGGAAGCAGAGGTGGCAGTGAGCCAAGATCGCTCCACTGCACTCCAGCCTGGGCAACAAGAGCAAAACTCCATCTCAAAAAAAAAAAAAAAAAAAAAAGAAAGAAAAAGAAGTAGTGTATGTGGGAGACATTTATTAGGAGTAAAAAACATTGATGATGAAGCAATTTATACTTCTGGGTAGGCATAATTATTGCTTAAATTGTAACATTATTAATCATAGTCGTATTTTCATATAAATTGAGATTTTTTGTTAAAGTTTCATGGGCCCTTGGCTTTACATTTTTGAAAGTAAATAATACATTTATTGGATTTTTAAATTCAGATTAAATTGCATTTACACATCTGTCTTGTTATTAGTTGTTCCTGTTTTTTGCAATGGGGAGTGACGTTCAACCTGGGACAGAAATGGAAATCATAGTAGAAGAAACAATATCTGTGAGAGATGTAAGTAATTTTACCTTTTGTTTTCAGAGGCTGTGTGTGTTTGTATGTTTGCTGTGAGGAACAGTGGTATCCTGTGTTAAGATTTGGAGGTCCTAAACTAGGCCTGATATGGTATACTTCAGAGAATTATATGTACTCACTAGAGGAATTATTTTGGGAGCTTGAAAATTGGTGAACCAACTGGATTTTTTTTTTTTTTTTTTTTTTTTTAGAGAGTCTCAACTCTGTCACCCAGGCTGGAGTGCAGTGGCATGATCTCAGCTCACTGCAACCTCTGCCTCCCGGGTTCAAGTGATTCTCCTGCCTCAGCCTCCTGAGTAGCTGGGATTACAGTTACCTACTACCACACCCAGCTAATTTTTATATTTTTAGTAGAGATGGGGTTTCTCCATGTTAGCCAGGCTGGTCTCAAACTCCTGACCTCGAGTGATCCACCCGCCTCGGCCTCCCAAAGTGCTGGGATTACAGGCATGAGCCATTCCACTCGGCCTCAACTGGAAATTTTAAATAAGATTACAATTTTTTTCTTTCTATCAATAATAGTTTTTTATTATAGAAATGTTGAATGTGCAGAAATTGATTAAAAGAAAAAAATGAAAACCTATCATTATTCTTTATCCTACCAATATTAACATTTTGGCATATTTTTTCTAGTATTTATATACACACACAGTGGTATGAATGTTTGTATATATGTGTGTATGTGATAAAGTAAATAATTATATTGCTGTTATTGAGAACTGAGACCTTTAGTATTGGAAAACAGACAAATAAAATCAGTGTGGTTTAAAAAAACCTGTTCTCCTGAATTTGAAATAGAAAAATCTGAATGAGCTTCATATATTTTTTCTTAAAAAATTTTTTTTCCAGCTCTGTCCCCTGATACAGGTTGGAAAGAGTGACCAACCTGGTAGCAGCAGAGTACCCCTGGCACCCAGATTATGGCTGCCAAATACCATTTTCTACGAACAGCAACCAGGGCATCTTAGAATAATGGCTGGTTATATATCTAGGTCAGGAAATAAGATGAGCCTGAAACATCTTACCATCACAGAAAGCAGTGAAGCTGCTATCCAAGACCATTGGAATCATCAAAGAGATTGAGGAGCCCACTAGTCAAAGATGAGACAATTTGAACTTGAGTGAGAAAAATAATAAAAATTAATTGAAACAAGTACATAAAATCTGTAAATCTGTGAGTTCATAATGATCCTATACAAAAATATGCAGTTACCTATAATGGATGCTAGGCAATCATAAAGGTAAAAAATAAAGCATTTTTTTTCCTGTTTTTCCTTTGCAAACTATATCCCAGGGTAGCTAAGCAGATAATGATAAGTTTTATTTATAAACGTATTCCAACTAATAAATGAAGGCATTTTAGAATTTCACATTTTTTCAACTCCTAATAAATTAATGAACCTAGGCAATGATCCTCAAAGATTGCTAGCCCCAAAAAAGAGCAACACTCAGACAACATAGAAATTCAGAACAATACCCATGCCCTTATTGCAAAAAACCAAACAACTGGACCTGAATCTGAATAAGCCTCTAGGTCTAATTACCAATTTATAGGAAATACAGGAGGCATAGGAACAGGTTAAATTCATCACAGGTCTGCAATTAGCCAAATGTAGATCAGAAAACTCTTCTACGAAAGAGGGGACAAGGACAACCTATAGGTCAAAAGAGGCTTAAAAGACATAGCAACCAGTTGCAATGTATGGACTTCTTTGGACCCTAACTCAAGCCAAAGGAACTTTAGTAATAATTTAAGAGAAAGTAGAGAAATGTGAACATTAGTTGGATATTTGCTGGTATTAAGGAATTCTTAATTTTTTAGCTGTCATAATCATTTTAGGTTTTTAAAAATATCTTTTAGAGATGCATAATAAATATTTACAGATGAAATTATATATCTGGCATTTGCTTCAAAAAACTCTGGGGCAAGGGCAGGGAAAGTGAGTGGGTTATTGACCCATAAAACTGGCCATGGCAATATGAGTTGAGCATCCCTGATCCCAAAATCCAAAATGCTCCAAAATCTGAAACTATTTTAAAAAAATTAAATTGACACGTATTTATGGGGTACATTTTAATATTCTGGTACATATATGTGTTGTATAATGATTAAATCAGGGTATTTAGCATACTCATTACCTCATGCACTTAGCATTTCTTGGTGGTGAGAACATTCAAGAGCTTTTCTAACTATTTTTTAACATACAATCCTTACTGTTAACTATCATCACCCTACTGTACAATAGAACACTAGAGCTTATTCCTCCTATTAGATTGTAACTTTGTACCTGTTGACCACCCTCTCCCATCCTTCCCTTACATCTCCCCCTCAGTCACTAGTAACTGCTGTTTTACTCTCTGCTTCTACGATGTCAACTCTTTTTTTTTTTTTAAGATTCCACATATGAGTGAGGTCATATTACAGATCAGCCTTTCTGTGCCTGGCTTCGTTCACTTAACATGATGTCTTCCAGGTTCATCCATGTTGTCACAAATAACAGGATTTTATTCTTTTTTATGGCTGAATAGTACCCTGTTGTGTATATATACCACATTTTCCTTACCTATTCATCCACTGTTGGATGCTTAGGTTGATTTGATATCTTGGCGATTGTAAATAATGCTCCAGTAAACATGGGAGTGCAGATATCTCTTTGACACACTGATTTCATACCCTTTGGACACATACCCAGTAATGGGATTGGTGAATCACATGATAGTTCTATGTTTAATTTTGTGAGGAACATCTGTACTGTTTTCTATAATGGCCGTACTAATTTACAGTCTCACCGACAGTGCATAAATGTTCCCTTTTCACCACATTCTTGTAAATACATGTTTTCTCTTGTTTTTTTGATAGTAGCCATTCTAACTGGAGTGAGATATGGTACTTCATTGTGGTTTTGATTTACATTTCCTTTATGATTTGTGATGTTGAGCATTTTTTGTGTGCGTACCTGTTGGCCATTCGTGTGTCTTTTGAGAAATGTTTACTAAAGTCTTTTGCCAATTTTTAAATCAGGTACTTTTTTTTTGCTGTTGAATTGTTTAAGTTCCTTATATAATATATTCCGGATATTAACTCTTTGTTAGATTTTTTTTTTAAGACAGTCTTGCTCTCACCCAGGCTGGCATGCAGTGGGGTGATCTCAGCTCACTGCAACCTCCGCCCCCAGGGCTCAAGTGATCCTTCCATCTCAGCCTCCGAAGTAGCTGGGATCGCAGGTATATGCCACTATGCCCAGCTTTTTTTTTTTTTTTTTTTTTTTTTTGTATTTTCGGTAGAGGCAGTGTCTCACCATGTTGCCCAGGCTGGTCTTGAACTACTGAACTCAAGTGATCTGCCCATCTCGGCCTCCCAAAGTGCTGGTATTACAGGCGTGAGCAACCCCGCCCAGCTCCCTTTGTTAGATTTATACTTTGCAAACATTTTCTCCCATTCTGTAGGTTGTCTCTTTACTCTGTTGTTTCTTTTGCTGTACAAAAGCTTTTTAGTTTGCTATAATCCCATTTGTCTATGTTCTTTTGTTGCCTGTGCTTTTGAGGCAACCAAAGCTTATTTTAAAAATTCTTGCCTAATCCAGTGTCATAGTGTTCCCCCTATGTTTTCCTTTAGTAGTTTCATTGTTTTGGGTTTTACATTTAAGCATTTAAACCATTTTGAGTTGATTTTTGTATTTAGTGAGAGTTAGGGAATCTAGTCTCATTATTCTGCATGTGGAGATCCAATTTTCCCAGAACCATTTGTTGAAGAGACTATCATTTTCCCAATGTGTGTTCTTGGCACATCTATCAAAAATTAGTTGGCTGTTAAGTTTGTGAATTTATTTCTGGGCTCTTTATTCTGGTGCTTTGGCCTATGTGTCAGACTTTTTGCCAGTACCCTGCTGTTTTGGTTACTTTTGCTTTGTAGTATATTTTGAAGTAAGGCAGTATGGTGCCTCCAGCTCTGTTCTTTTTGCTCACAATTGCTTTGACTATTTGGGTTTTTTTGTGGTTCCTTATGAATTTTTTCATCCTTGGGATGAATACCACTTGATAATTGTGAATGGTCTTTTTAACGTGCTTGTTAAATTCAGTTTGCTAATACCTTGTTGACAGTTTTTCATCTATGTTTATCAGGGGTATTGGCCTAATAGTTTTCTTTTTTTGTTGTTGAATCTACATCTGGTCTTGGAATCAGGATAATGCTGGCCTCATAAAATGAGTTTGGAAATATTCACAACTTTTCAATTTTCTGGAGTAGTTTGAGGAGAATTGATATTCTTTAAATGTTTGGTAGAATTCAGCAGTGAAGCCATTAGGTCCTCAGCTTTTCTTTGATGAAAGACTTTATTACTGAAAGCATTTTCTCACTTGTTGGCCTGTTCAGATTTTCTATTTCTTCATCATTTAATCTTAGTATATTGTATATGTCCAGGAATTTATCCATTTCTTCTATGTTTTTAAATTTATTGGCAAGTAGTTGTTCATAATAGTCTCTTATGATCCTTTGTATGTCTGTGGTATCAATTGTAATGTCTGATTTTCATCTCTGACTTTATTTGAGTCTTCACTCTTTTTTTCTTAGTCTAGCTAAAGGTTTGCCAATTTTATCTATTAAAAGAACCAGTTTTTAATTTTGTTTCTCTTTTGAATTGTTTTGTTAGTTCCTATTTTGTTTATTTCTGCTCTGAGCTTTATTATTCCCTTCTGCTTCTTTTGGGTTTAGTTTGTCCTTATGTTTCTAGTTCCTTGAGGTTCATGGTTAGGTTGTTTAGTAGAAACCTTTCTTCATTTTTGATCTAGGCATCTATTGCTGTGAACTTCCCTCTTAGAACTGTTTTTGCTGTATCCCATGGGTTTTGGTATAATATGTTTCTATTTTAGCCTCAAGGCATTTTAAAATTTCCCTCTTACTTTCTTCATTGACTTATTGGTTCTTTGGAAGCGTGTTTAATTTCCATGTATTTGTAAGGTTTTCAAAGTTTTTCTTTTTGATTTCTAGTTTTATCATGGTTAGAAAAAATACTTGATATGATCTCTGTCTTGTTAAATGTATTAAGACTTGTTTTGTGGTCTAATGTATGCTCTATCATGGATAATATTCTCTGTGCAGTTGACAAGAATGTGTATCCTGCAGTTGTTGATGGACTGTTCTATAAATATCTGTTAGCTCCATTTGGTCTATGGTGAAGTTTAAGTTTAATGTTTCTTTGTTGATTTTCTGTCTTGATGATCTTTCCATTATTGAAAGTGAGGTGTTGAAGTCCCTACTATTATTGTATTGCAGTCTTGTTCCCCTAGAGGTCTAATAATATTAGCTTTATATATTTGGGTGTTCTGGTGGTGTTTGCATATATATTTACAATTGTTATATCCTCTCATTGAATCCCTTTATATCATTATAAATGATATAATAATGATATATAGTGATTATATAACAAGTTATTATATAATGACCTTCTTCTACAATGACCATTATCAATTATAATGACCTTTTACAGTTTTTGAGTTAAAGTCTATTTTATCTGACATAAATGTGGCTACTCTTGCTCACTTTTGGTTTCTATTTGCATGGACTATCTTTTTCCATCCCTTCACTTTCAGTCTATGTTTGTCTTTAACAGTGAGGTGAGTCTTTTTTAGGCAACATATAGTTGGGTCTTCTTTTTTTTAACCCAGTCAGTCACTTTTATATCTTTTAATTGAAGAATTTAATCAAGGTTATTATTGATAAGTAAGAACTTACTCCTGCCATTTTGCTAATCGTTTTCTGGTTGTTTTGTAGATCTTTTTCTTCCTTTCTGGTTGTTTACTTCTGTGGTTTGATGGTTGTCTATGGTGCTAAGCTTTGTTTCTTTTTCTTATTTGTGTATTTTCTGTCATTTTTTTCTTTGTGGTTACTGTTGCACTAAGATAGAGAGTCTTGTACTTATAATAGACTATTTTAAGCTGTATCCAACTCACCTTTGATCATATAAAAATAGTCTAGAATTTTTTCCCTTCCCTCTACAATTTATATTTTTGTTGCCTTAATTTACATCTTTATTGTGTCCTTAGCCACTAATAGTAACTGTTGTTGTTTTTGGCTATTTTGTCTTTAAACCTTCATGGAAGAGGATTGATAAATTTATATAGCACCATTGCAACACTGGGGTATTCCAAGTATGATTATGAATTTACCTATACTTGTGAGTTTTATACTTTCATGTGTTTTCATGATAGTAATTATCATCCTTTTGTTTCCAGTTGTAGTGCTCCCTTAAGTATTTTCTTGTAAGATTGGTCTAGTGGTGATAAATTCCTTTAGCTTTTTGCTTATCTGAGATTTATATCTCGCCTTTATTTCTGAAGGATAGCTTTGCTGGATATGATATTCTTGGCTGACAGTGTTTTTTTCTTTCCTATATTACCCCCATTTTCTTCTGGCCTGCAAGGTTTCTGCTAAGAAATCCACTGATAGTCTACTGGGGATTTCCTTATATGTGACTTAATGCTTTTATCTTGTAGCTTTCAGAATTCTCTTTTTGTCTTTAACTTTTGAGAGTCTTATTATAAAGTGCCCAAAGAGGATCTTTTTGTGTTGAATCTAATTGGGGAACCTGTGAGCTTTCTGGATCTGGATGTCCATATCTCTCCTGGACTTGGGAATTTTTCACCTATTATTTAATTAAATAGATATGCTGTGTCTTTTGTCATTTATTCTCCCCCTGGCACTTCTACAATGAGAAAACTTGTTCATTTAATGGTGTCTTGTTGGTCCTGTAGGCTTTCTTCATTCTTTTTAAATTGTTAATTCTTTTTATTCTTCTGACTGGGTTATTTCAAAAGACCTGTCTTCAAGTTCAGAAATTCTTTCTCTGATGAATTTCTGATTCAGATTATGAATGAATTTTTCTGATTTTGTTGAATTTTGGATTGTCTGTATTCTCTTATTTATGAGTTTCCTTAAGATCATTGTTTTGAATTTCTCTTCAGGCATTTCATAAATATACTTTTCTTCGGGGTTTGTTACTGGAGACTTACTGTGTTCCTTTCAGAATATCATCTTTCCTTGGCCCTTCATATTTCTTGTCTTCTTATGTTGATATCTTCACATTTACTTGAACACTTACTTTTTCCAATTTTATGGAGTAGCTATTGTAGGGAGGAGTTTTTCCTATAGATGGATTCTAGGGTGTCTGTTGGAAATGATGTGTTGTTGGCTTTGGTTCTTGGTGGGCTCAGTAGCATGATCCCTACACCAGTTCTTCAGCTGTAATCCTCATTAATGATGTGTGCAGTTGCCTCAATTTCCTAGGTTACGGGTGTTTGTAACAGAGGTGACATGGTTTGGTGGAGGAAAGGGTGCTGGTTTGTGCTGCGACCAAGCACAACCTGAGCATAGCCGTGTGTTGGTCTCTCTGGGGAGGGGGATACTGCCACACTTGCTATTGGGCTGGGTGCAGACATGTGTGGGTCAGGCAGCTGTGCAGCGCTCTCTCTGGGGAGGCAGGGCCACTGCCAGATTGCAAAATCCAAAACTTTTTGAGCACTTTTTGACCCTTTGACATGACACTCAAAGAAAATATTCATTGGAGCATTTCATATTTAGATTTTTGTATTGAGGTTACTTAGCTGGTAAGTATAATGCAGATATTCCAAAATTTTTTTTTAAATCCAACACTTCTAGTTGTAAGTATTTCAAATAAGGGTTACTCAACCTGTGATTGGGACTGGGTGATGGGTATTTGAGGATCATTTTACTATTTTCTGCAGGTATTTTCCCAGTTTTTTACTGGCCTTTTTAACTTTACATTTTTTAATTTCAAGGAAAGAAACCACAAAACTTTTCAAAAGTGATGTATCTTCCTTTCTGTACTCCGTTGAACCCCTTGCAGGCAGACTTGTTCCTTGCTATGTCACTGAAACAGCTTATGTCAGGGTCATTAGTGGCCTCCACATTACTATGTCCAGTGAGCAGTTTTTACTCTTCATGTTACTTGCTCTATCACCAACATTCCATGTACCTGATGACTCTATTCTTTGAAACACTTTTGTCACTGGGCTCCAGAAGACCACAACTCCAGGTTTTCCTTATATCCCACTGGCCTACCCTTCTCAGTTTGCTGTCTCCTCCTCTTCTCTATCTTTGAGCATTCTGCTGCCCAGTTCTTAGATTGGACCTCGGCCCAGAACATCCAGCTGCCACTTGGTTGTCTAACAATCATCCAAACCTAGAACATATTCACAGTAAAGCTCTTCTTCTTCTCCCTGAAACATAACCCGCTCATATTTTTCTCTTTTTCAGTTAATGGCAACTCCATTTTTTACTTGCTTAGGCTGAAAGCCTTGAAGTCATCCTTGATTCTTCTCTTTCTTACTTCACATTCAGTTTCACAAGGACATCTTTTGGTTCTACCATCAAAATGCATCTAGGATCTGACCACATCTCATTCTGTTCATTACTACCACCCTGTCAAACCTGTCATCTTTTTCATCTGAAATGAATTTCATCCATCAGCTTCCTAACTGATCTCCTTCCTTATAGCCTTGCACTTCCCAGGGTCTGTTCTTATAAAAAGTTGAGTGATCCTTTAAAATGTAAGAGAGATTAGTCACTCCTATACTCACAACCCTCCTGTGGTTTCCCATTTTACCCAGAGTAAGAGGTGAAGTCTTGAATGTCTGCACAAGGGCCTATGTGATCTGGTTCTCTGGTATCATTTTTGTTATATTTTCAAACCTCCAACCATTTCCCCCTCTTACTCACTGTGCTTCAGCCACACTGGCCTTCTTGCTGTTTCTGAAATAAGGCTTTTATGCTCTCTGTTTCCCCTTCCTAAAACACAATTAAGTTGATTGCTCAATTGTTTGATTGTTTTTCTTAAATACAATGTTTAAGACTTTAAGTTTTCTTAGAATATAAGCTTGCTTTCATTCATCCACCATATTTTAGTATACTGTGTTTTTATCATCATTTTCTAAACAATCTATAATTATATTTTAAAGCCTTATTTTTTGTCATACAAGTAATCATGGATTTCTTCTCACTTTTTAAACTTCTAGGGGATTAACAATCCCCCTTGGTTACCACTCTATTCTAGTCCTTTCTCTAGAAGTCACTGTTGCAATCAGATAACATCATCTTATCCACATCAGCAGAGTGTGTGTCCCTCCAGACCTTTGCTGTGCCTATACCAACATGTGTCTATATACATACATATAGAAATGAAGAGTGTGCTTTGCTTCTGTGATTTCTTTTAAATTATAAATGGGATCACTTTGCATGTATTATACTAGAACTTTGTTTCACTTAAAATATTTTAAAGATCTTTTAAGACCAATATATATGAATCTGTTTTTTTCTTTGAACTGCTTTAAGACATTTCCTACTTTTTAAAAAATCTCCCATTAATGTGTATTTTGGTGGGGTTTTTTTTTTTGCCATTTTTCTTTTATTACAAACAGTACAGCAGTGACTTCCTTATTTTTGCTCTCTTTTGCTCTAGTGTAATAGAAATCAAATTGTAGTTGCTCGCTTGTCCAAGATTTAATTAGCAATGTTTTTCCCTCAAGAAATTGTTTTAATTACTATTTTTGTTTTATTTAAACTTTTGTTAATATTGTCTCATTTTTGCATTATGCCATGACATCACAGCTTGCACAATTCTTGTGAGTTTTTATATTTAGGGAAAACGGGGAAATTCAGACAGTCATAAAGAGAAGAGAGAAGGGAGAACTTTCCCCAAATGCTATCAATCTCGCCTTTTATAGGATTCAGAGTTTAATGTCTATGAAATTAACTTGATTAATCATATCTGGCCAAAGACACACAGTTAATCCTTACAGGAAGAAAGTCATGGTTCAAACCTGGGAGTTGGTGGATGAAACTTTGAACTAAGTCCTGCTTGCAAACACCAGAAACTGCTTTTTCCTCTTCCTGAATTGGCCCCATCTAGCCTTTAGTAAGGAAAGCTGACTCGTGTATTATCTTCTTAACTATGTCTATCCTTGCCTATTCAAGAATCATTAAATATAGT
Source organism: Pan troglodytes (assembly GCF_028858775.2). Classification (NCBI taxonomy): domain Eukaryota; kingdom Metazoa; phylum Chordata; class Mammalia; order Primates; family Hominidae; genus Pan; species Pan troglodytes. The sequence continues at coordinate 135,705,764 of NC_072411.2, read as the reverse complement.
CAGACTTAAATAGGCCTAGGGTCCAAAAAGGGTGTTTGTCCTAGAACTGTAACTCAGAAACAGAAAACTAACATTGGACATTGTTTTTCTTTACAGTGTTTAAAGTTAATGCTGAAGAAATCTGGCCTACAAGGTAAGTTACTTACCATGATGACATATTACTTAAAAGCCTAATAAAAATTTTTTTGACTTTTTTTTTCTCCAGGGTTGTAGGAAAAAAAAATTTATAGGGTGTGGAGAAATAAAAAGTAGTTTACACTTCCATATGTACATAATGAATTCTCCTGGTTCTTGTTGGCATGCTGAAAGAAAACTAATGGTATAGCTCTGAGTAGAGAACTTAGATAGGATCCAGCAAAGGTACAAAGTAGGAATGTTTTACAGTGTTGGTGGGAATGTAAATTAGGTCAACCATTGTGGAAGACAGTGTGGCAACTCCTCAAAGACCTGGAACCAGAAATGCCATTGATCGAGCAATCCCATTACTGGGTATATACCCAAAGGAATATAAATTATTCTATTATAAAGATACATGCACATGTATGTTCATTGCAGCACTGTTCACAATAGCAAAGACATGGAATCAACCCAAATGCCCATCAGTAATAGACTGGATAAAGAAAATATGGTACATATATACCATGGAATACTGTGCAGCCATAGAAAGGAATGAGATCATGTCCTTTGCAGGGTCATGGATGGAGCTGGAAGTCATTATCCTCAGCAAACTAATGCAGGAACAGAAAACTAGACACCACATGTTCTTACTTATAAGTGGGAGCCAAACAATGAGAACACATGGACACAGGGAGGGGAATAACACACATCGGGGCCTGTTGGTGTATGGGGGGGTGGGAGTGGGGGAGGGAGAGCATCAGGAAAAATTGCTAATACATTCTGGGCTTAATACCTAGGTGATGAGTTGATAGGTGCAGCAAACCACCATGGCACACGTTTACCTGTGTAACAGACCTGCACATCCTGCACATGTACCCCAGAACTTAAAATAAAAAGAAATAACGCTAAGATGTATACCACCTGGAGCCGCGCAGGTCTTCCACTGATTCCTTTCAATTTCATTGATTCCAAATTTCAGTGCATTCTGTTTCATGTCAGTATTTTTGTGGTATAGATGACGGAATGTAAAATGAATGAAAAAAAATAAATCTAAGATAACTGAAGCAACTTTCCAGGTGAGATCATGTCAGTGAGTTTGATGAGACCTCATTCTGATTTCAGTAGCACACTTTGCTGTTCTGAGACTTCATTAACATGGAGGCCCATAGCTTTATTATCTGGAAAGGAAGTTAAGGTGCTCTGGGTGCAAGACATTCTTCTAGAAGTTACACGCAACGTCTCACCTAACTTTGAATTTTTTTTATCCCAATTTTGACTCCTTTATAGGAGATGCCTGGCATTTACGAAAAATGGATTGGTGCTATGAAGCTGGAGAACCTTTATGTGAAGAAGTAAGATGATTTCTATACATTGTACTTTCGTATGATTACATTTATGTCATATTTTCGTACAAGGTACCCATTCCACTCATGAGAAAGCTTTAATTACTTTCTATAGGATACAAATGTCTATGAATGGGTCTATTTTACTTTTTTCTTACTATAGTTTTTTGATAAAAGGGAAGTCACAGTGCAGTGGGAACATTTCTGACATCTGTGGTAAACCCCCTTGCCATGAGAGTATGCCTCTAGGAGGAGCAGTTCATGAGAAGGCAGAGAACTTCACAGAACAAATGACATTTGAGCTCATGAAAGAATTTTATAGATACACTCTGAAGTTTTGGCCCCTGAATGTTTTGATCTCAGAGTTTCTCTGTAAGGTAATGGTGGCAGAATTTCTTACTAACCATTCCTAAGTTAGGCTTTGGTCCAAACTCTCGATCCAGCCAAACTGTTAGGGTAGCCTTAGGAATAATTTTATCACAGGAGAGTTGGAATCTAGTTGGTCATCTTGTTGGTCCAAATAGCATGATATTTCCCAGTTCAAATGCGTAGCCTTAGAAGTAGACCCAAAATAAAGCTCTGTGGGGAGTCTGAGGGAGCTGTGGTCAGCCGCCCTTTCCCCAGTCTTCACCTGCCTACTTCCTGTTCTTTAAGAAGGGGCACTGAATGCCAGCAGAAGGTTGATTTAGGGAGGTATGCTGGGGCCTTGCCCTGGAATGCTCTTTGCTGTTTAGCAGTCAGTAAGTCAATAGCGAGAGGCCCCTCTTGGGGCCTGGGCAGGAGTTTGACTGCCTGGAGTAAGAAGTGGACCTCAAAGCATCTTTAGGACATAAAATTTGGATGTCAGAAGAATATATTTACCCAAATAGCTTCAGCATTTTCTTCTCTATTAATTCCCAAATTGGCATCAAAGAATTCAGCCAGAAGCCAACTCATTACCCTTGGAACTGGCTTCTCGTTTCAGCCTTGCCAGGTATCTTTCCCATCCTAATCTTCAAGAGTAAAATATGGTTTACCCTCCTTATCTTTCATTCTTCATGTTTCCTCTCAGCCTCCAAACTGTCAGCTTTTCCACCCCTTCCCTGACCATTCCCATGCTTGGCTCCAGGTCCAAGCCTTCGTATGCCTCTCACCTAAATTATTATGGCTTTCCTGGGCCCAGGCGTTCCCTGCTTCAGTGTCATGCATATTGCAGCCAGATTGATCTGGAAAATCTCCTCAGAAATCTTGTGTGGCTCCTTTATTTCTATTCCATGTCCTGTGGTTAGTGCCTGCCCTTCCAGTCCGGTGTGACCTCCTGGTACTTTCCACTCGAATCAGTGTGGCTTTAGCGCTTTACCAAAACAAGCCATATTTACTATCAACCTTAACTTAGCCCTTGTCCTTTTTTTCGTGAGAAATTCCTTCTGTTATTTTCTCTAGCTTTCCAAATCCAACCCATCTTTTTAGGATTAATTAAAATTTCATCTTTTGTAAATCAGTTTCTTATTTCTCATCTCATCTAACTCCCTTGCCTCAGATCTTCTGTCAAACTTACAGCTTATGCCCCACAATTTAACAAATAATGCTGTACTGATTTTATAGTCTTAGCTTATTTCCTGTGTCTTCCATATCTGCTTTATTATTCATTTAATTTTTGAAAAGATAATAGAGGCATGGGGTTTTAAAAAGATCAATGATCTGCTCCTTTCAGAAGTCATAAGTGACAAAAAAGCATTTTTGTCTTCCCAGGATGCAACACTGAAAGAACTTCTGATATGTTCTGGAGATACTTTGCTTTTAATTGAAGGACAGCTTCCTCCTCTGGTAAGATTTTACTTCTGAATAGACAACTCGTAAGTAATAATTATTGTTATCTGATTACAGAGATGATACAGCCTCATTTAGGGAAAATGGGGAAATTCAGACAGTCATAAAGAGAAGGGAGAACTTTCCCCAAATGCTATCAATCAGATATGTTTCCTAACTTGTAAATATTGTCACACAAAATTAAAATCAATTATATATAACATTTTTATTTCCTACTTTTTATATTTGACATTTTAACCTTCTCATAAAATCCAAAAATAATCGTCATATCCAAGGTAATGTTTTACTAATTTAATTGATCTATATCCTCATTGTTGGAAACTTACCTTGTTTTTAACATTTTGTTTTTATAAATAGTACTGAAATAAGTCCTTCAGAAAATAGTTCTAAATGTGGAATTCCTAAGTCCAAAGGTGTGACCTCTTTAAAGCCTTGATGTTCTATGCAGTAGCATATGAGAGGGCTCATTTCACTGCCCTTTCGTAAGCATTGCATAGCACTACTTTCTAAAACCAGTATCGTTTCTTTTAAACTGAGGATGCATGTAAAAGTGAACCCAAAAGAGAAACAAATGGCCCCAAATTCCAAGACTCAGATAACTGTTTGCTTATGATTAGAAAAGTCAGACAGTACAGAAAGCTTGAAATGAAAAGCAGAAATCACTCCTACACCTTTTCTCTGCAGAGAGAGCCACAGTTAGCTGATTTTTCCTCCTGTATCCTTCTAAGAAAAACATTACACATATTTGTTTGCTGAAGGCAAATATGTGTATATCCTTTTTAATGTATTCGCTACATTGTTTTACACTTGTTTTGTTTGCTTTTATTCACTGACTGTATCTTGCGGAGCTCCTCATATCAGCACATACACACCTACCTTATTCATTTTCGTAACTTTGTAGAATTCTATTATATTTTGTACAATGATCTTTAAAGTTAATTTTTGAATAGGCAATACTCATGATACAAAATTCCAGGTGTTATGAAAAGCTGGGCCAGGAAAAAGCAAGTGTCCCTACTGTCTCTGGGTCCAGCCACCCAGCGTCCTCTCCCCGACAGGCAGCTGCTTTTCTCTGCATCCTTCCAAAGTCCTTTGCTTTTTAATATACACACACACTTGCACACACTGAAGTGTGCTAGCTTTTCCCACCTCATTTTTTGTTACTGAAGAATTTTAATAGGTTTATTAAGAGATAAAAGGTAGGCTAGGCGCGGTGCCTGATGCCTGTAATTCCAGTACTTTAGGAGGCCAATGCAGGCAAATCACTTGAGCTCAGGAATTCAAGACCAGCCTTGGCAACATGGTGAAACCCTGTCTCTTTTCAATAAAAATTTAAAAAGTAAAAAAAAAACAAGAAGAGAGATAAAAGATGTTACTGTTACAACACTTAATTTCAAACAATAGACAATGACAATGTGAAGACTAACCATGTAAAATATTTTAAATACATAGTTCAATGTGTATATACATAGCATATATATCCATACATACACAGATTTATTCCTTTTTATTTGCACAAAAGATTATTTGCTAGGCAACCTATTCTGTACCTAGATTTTTTCATTAATATTTTATCTCCTAGTGTATGCTGTGAAGCTATCTCATTCAATTTAGTAGCTTCATAATATTCCATTGTTTGGAGGACTATAATTTATTTAACCAGTCTCTTTTTGAAGAATATTTAGGTCATTTCCAGTCTTTTGTTGATACAAGTAACAATGTAAAAAATATATTTATTTTATATATATTTATTTATTTATTATATATATATATATAAATGCCATTTTGCTTGTATATATCTACAGGATAAATTCCTAGAACTGAAATTGCACAGTTTTTTTTGTTGTTGTTTTTTGTTTTTTTTTTTTAGAAAGGGTCTGGCTCTTGTCACCCGGGCTGAAGTACAGTGGCATGATCATAGCTCACTGCAAGCTCGATCTCCTGGGCTGGGACTACAGGCACACTGTGCCTGGCTAATTTTTAAACTTTTTTTTATTTTTATCTTGCTTTGTTGCCCACACTGATCTTGAACTCCTGGGCTTAATCGATCCTCCCACCTCAGCCTCCCCAAAGTACTGGGATTACAGCTGTGAGCCACCAAGCCCAGCCAAAAATCTTTTAAAGAGGGTCCTTGAAGTTGGTTCATGGTTTTTGGTCCCATAAACAATTTGTAAGAATATTCTTGCATATGTGGCTTTCTATGCATGCACTAGTATATCAGAATGTAAATTCCTAAACGTGGAATGGCTGGGTCAAAGGACTTGCACATTTTAAAATATGACAGGTACAGGCAAATTATTCTACAGAAACTTCTCAGCAGTTTATATTCCTGCTACCAACTTACAAATGTTCAAGTTTACCCATATTTTCACCAACATAATTTTCTGGTTTTTGACAGTCTGCTAGGTGAAAAAAAAAATGGAATTTTGTTGTTCTGATTTACATTTATTTAATCGAATGAAGGTCAAATATTTGTTAATCTTCACTAATCTGATAAACAGAAAAATATTCTAATGCACATTTCTTGAACTATTTAAAATGTTTTAGGTGGTTAATTTTTATTCTCATCTTCTATTGTTGGAAATTAAGTGCTGCAACAATAGCACCTTTTATCTCTTAATAAACCTGTTAAAATTCTTCACTAACAAAAAATGAGGTGGGAAGAACTAGCTAAATAAGTAAAACTGAAATTACAGGGTATGTATAAGACAATGGGTTTATTTCCTTTAGTTTGTATCAGAAACCCAACTTAGATCAATGGGCTCTTGCATCTGTGTGATAAACTGCGCTGCTGGGACTGGTATCCTGGGCCAGCAGTGCTTGGACAGTGCCTGGAAACGCTGGTATAGTGTGTTCAAGCAAATGCATTGTTCTTGTTTATGCTTCTCATTTATACTATCTACTAAGATACCTTTAAGCAAGGGATATTTAGTCCAGTCACCCCAAAGTCTGATTTTTATGATTTTAAATTTTTGATTGTAAAAACAAGTATAATTTATGACAGTTAATAAATCTAAAAGGAAAAATGATAAGTTCAAGAACATCTTAGGTCATCAAGATGTTTCTTTCTATGGAAGTAAAAGTAGAGTTTCACTTAATCTTTGTAATCACAGCAGTTAAACATGCTCCATTCTTCAGGGTTTCCTGAAGGTGCCCATCTGGTGGTACCAGCTTCAGGGTCCCTCAGGACACTGGGAGAGTCATCAGGACCAGACCAACTGTACTTCATCTTGGGGCAGAGTTTGGAGAGCCACTTCCAGCCAAGGTGAGAACACAATGGGATTTCAGCAGCCAGTGCATCATAAAGAGAAGTAAATTGACTGCCTGTGCTCTGAGAGTCAATTGATATATTTATTTTTAAAACGTAAGATCTTGAAAATCAAGACCTATTAATTTCATAAGTCATTCCAGACATCACATAATAATAACACTGTGCCATTTCTGTACGTGCTCTGTAACCTCTGTAAAGCACTATATATCTTGTTGTTTATTATTATATCAATATATTACACTTTCCAAAGACTTTTATGTATCATCTCTCAAGATCCTCAGGGCAACGGGGGCCCCATTTATCACCACGTACCAGAATATTGAGACTTCAACCAATTCTAATGATGTCATTTTAGCCCACAGGGGCAGAGACCAGGAGTCCACATCCTATATGTCTTCCAATCTTTCTGCCTCAAAACCCTCAGGAACTGCTTCTAGGGCATTTGATATCATCTCACTGACTTCTGAGAAGGAACATAGACAAGTACAAGCATGTTGTCTTACTCAGCACTCAGCCGCACACATCACGATGGGCAGAAGTCACTATCAGTGAGTTCTGTTGCCCTTGTACAAAGAGGAGTTCCACTTCATTATAAAGAAATGGAGCGAGTGTATTTTTAATAGGCCCAACTCTTTAGCTATGTTTTTCTTTTTATCATGCTTTACTTATTTAGTTTTTCTAGTGCCTTGAAGTATATTACTTATATTTCTTTTTAATCTTTTCAGCCTCAGTAATAAAATTAATATAAATGAGTCAAATTCTTATCTCCTTATTCTTTGAAGTTAGGATTATATAGAGAGAGTAATGTTGAATGAGCTATAAAATTGGCATAAAGTTACTTTTTAGTTGGGTTACAGTAGTTCATGTTAACTAATGCTAAAAATGCCTTGGTGATAGAATTCTAGTTACATATAGAATTGGATATAGATTGTAAAAGCATGTTTAATCAGTATGTTTCTACGTGAAAAGTAAATAAAAGGTTCTTTTTTTGGTAATACATCTGTACACAACACATGGGAAATGCACTCGTGTCACTTAACAACATGAATATGTTTTGAGAAATGCATCGTCAGATGATTTCATCATTATGTGAACATGGTAGAGTGATTTACACAAACCTAGATGGTAGAGCCTCCTACACACCTAGGCTATGTGGTGTAGCCTCTTGCTCGTAGGCTACAGACCTGTACAGCAGCTTACTGTATTGAATACTGAAGGCGAATCATAACACAGTGGCAAGTGTTTGTGTATCGAAACAGAAAAAGGTACAGTGAAAATACAGTATTATAATCTTATAGGATCACATCACATGTGTGGTCTTTGACCAAATCATTATGTAGCAGGTGATTATATATTTCATTCTTTAGAATTTCCTAAAATTATCTTTCCGGTAGTGTCAGCCTGTAATTTCCTTAAGACACAAGAGGAACTTCTCATGCACTTAGTTGACTTCTAATCTCTCTGTAATTTCTTGCTATGCATTAGTGGCATGCTCAGCAGTAAAGACAGTTAAGGCAAAAATAAGTGAAGACAGTCTAAATTTAGTTGCCAGCTTTTATATTGTTTTTGATGAGAAAGCATTGTGTTTTTCCCTTTTTTTAAACAAACTTGGAAAGGCCTTCTTATTGTCAAGATTTCCTTATAAATAAACATTTATTGGGCATTTACTATGTGGCACCCATTGTACCAGGAACTGGGGAGACAAGATAGATGGCCTGCCTCCTCTTGAAAACTCTGTTGTTTTGAGGAGGCACATTAAACGCCTGCACACAGACAGACAGACAGACACACACACACACACACACACACACACATACGAGGAACAGGTTGGGATGAGTGTTATGAGGAGGAAACAGGAAGCTAACATACAGAATGCAGCCAGCGTATCCTACCCAAAAAGTCCTCTTTGAGGAAGGAGAGAATGTGGAAAAGTACATTCAAGGTAGGGGCATAAGTGTCACAGACCTCTTGGGAGTCTGCCAACAACATGTCCCTGCCTGCTTACCTGCCAGAGAGGGCCTCCTCATAAGACTTGGATGCAGAGGCTCTTGAGTGGAATTTTAATAACCTATTTACAATATCAAAACATGGCAATGTATTTCAGAAACACAAAATAAGTTTCAAGTTCCTTGTAAACATCCCGCTCTGTCCTTTGGAAGGTGCTTCTGGGAACGAGCCTGCGCAAGTTTCTCTCCTCTACTTGGGAGACATAGAGATCTCAGAAGATGCCACGCTGGCGGAGCTGAAGTCTCAGGTCAGACTTCTTCCTGCACCATAACTTAGTGGTAATGTGGCTTCTTCCAGTGAGATATTAATATATTCTTCTATCTCCTTTTCCCTCAATTACAGTCTGTTCTGATATGGCATTTGTCATATGCCATGTTCAGTGGTAAGTACCCGCAGGCAATACACGCCCATGGTGCAGATGGCCCCTCGTGGCCTCACTGGCCCCTCCTCTGACAGGCATGCTGTGCTTTTGTTTCAGTCTATCCTCAGTGACTTGCGGCTTTTGTTCATTTTTATTTTTTTAGGGAAACATGGTTTCTTGGAACATTTGTAAAGCATTCACTTTATCCCTTTATTTACATTGTTTGTGTACCATTGTGACCCATATGTTAAATGTTGTTATGAAAAGCTGTGTTACCAGTTTTCCAGGAGGTTAGAACTCCAGCTTTTATGTTAGGATGCTAAACTAGATATTCTAGGTATTGTGTTGTTTCTTATGCATTAACATTCACAGAGAAGGAGGGTTTTATCCAAATGGAAAGGCTGGATTAAGTACAATGCAGTGTTGAAGAAGCATCCGCCTACTGTTGGACTGAAATGAGCATTCCTTTCTTCTCTTAGAGGAGAAAATGTGGGGCCTATATATGACTAGTGGTTGTTGATGTTTGGCTTTTGTGCGCCCTCAGTATATGAAATACCCTTCCTCAAGAAAAAGCATACGTTGGCTGGGTGTGGTGGCTCATGCCTATAATCCCAGCACTTTAGGAGTCTGAGGCAGGCAGATCACTTGAGGTCAGGAGTTTGGGACCAACCTGGCCAACATGGTAAAACCCTGTCTCTGCTAAAAGTACAAAAAAAAAAAAAAAATTCACCTGGCACGGTGGCAGGCACCTGTAATCCCAGCTACTCGGAGGCTGAGGCAGGAGAATCACTTGAACCCAGGACAGGGAGGTTGCAATGAGCTGAGATTGCGCCACTGCACTTCAGGCTGGGTGACAGAGTGAGACTCCGTCTCAAAAAAAAAAAAAAAAGAAAAGAAAAAGCAGACAGCCTTATTCTCATGAGAACAAATGGGAAGATACTTTTTTTTTCTCATATTAAGTTGAAAGATATAAAATTGCTGTTTTTAGGTCAAAAAATGGATGAATATTGGGAATTTTAGAGGCTCCAACCTAAGTATATCAGTAGGGGCTTAAAGTGATCCCTTCAGAATTAGAACAAGCAGTTTGGGCCTACTGATTGCAGCCAAAAATGTTGAAATACTTCAGAATCAAAAGCTGATTCATCGGCAGAGCAAACACTGGTGGAGAATTGCATGGGCACGGAAGCAGGCTGTTGCGTCCCTTGTTGTACTGTTAGAGCGGGCTCTGCCCTGGTGAATTCTACTCACATGGAAGTTAATTCCAAAGTTTCATTTTTTAAACATGATGATTAAAAAGAAGCTTTTGACTCAGGTTTAGAGATAGGGAACTCACTTCTTAAGGTGATTTCAGTGCAGAGGAATATGAAGACCGCTCAGGCTTAGTGTCATTTAAGAGAGAGAGAGATTCCTGTGACTTTTAAAATGATGTTATCATTACTTGAGATACTCTTTCCTTGAGATGCCACTGTGTAGTGCTTCATTTTTTTTTTCTAAAACAGTATGTTTTGAAGAGTGCTTTTTAAAACTGTTGGAGAAATGTCTGTTTCTTTTTCTAGGCCATGACCTTGCCTCCTTTCCTGGAGTTCGGTGTCCCGTTCCCAGCCCACCTCAGAGCCTGGACGGTGGAGAGGAAGCGCCCAGGCAGGCTTTTACGAACTGACCGGCAGCCACTCAGGTAGGTTCCTTGCTGGACGCAACACTGTCCCTCTCTGCTGCTGATGCACTGGCTGGTGTGAGGGATGGAGGAGGAATCAGTCTTCTGAGCTGAGTGACAACAAAGCCCATTCCTGGTCATGCCACACTTGTGACTTGGGTGACACTTTTCATCATAAACTCCAGCAGGCCTTCAGTTTTCC